>NC_142588.1:83064397-83716481 GCF_965207765.1 Zootoca vivipara | reverse complement strand
TTATGACATGCCTGGCTATCCTGTGGCCCTGCCAGTGTTGCTGGACTTCAACTGCCACCAGTCATGGCCATTGGCAGACTCTTCCAAGTGTCCCTATTTTCCAGTGACGTCCCTGATTTAGAGAAGCCACCCCAGTTTCTGATTTGATCCCAGAATGTCCCACATTTCCTTAGGCTCTCCCTATTTTCATTGGAGAAATGTTGGAGGGTATGGAGTTATCCAACCCCCCCCCCCCGATCCATCTGAAGGCCATCCTGTATAGGGAAGTTTTTTTTAATGTCTATTATTTTATTATGTTTTTATATATGTTGCAAGCTGCCCAGAGTGGCTGGGGCAACCCGATAAGATGTGTAGGTTATAAATAGTAGAATAATCATAATGGAATGGGAAGTCCCTATTTTCATCAGAGAAATGTTGGAGGGTATGCATTGGCCATGCTAACTGAAGCTGGTGGGAGTTGGAGCCCCTCTACATTTGGAAGACCCCCCCCCCCCAGTGCTGACTGACTGACTTGCTATTTCCCCTTTACAACATCTTTAAAATAATTATTCCTGGATTATTATAATTTAATAATTATTAATTAAAGGTAAAGGTAAAGGGACCCCTGACCATTAGGTCCAGTCGTGACCGACTCTGGGGTTGCGCGCTCATCTCGCATTATTGGCCGAGGGAGCCGGCGTATAGCTTCCAGGTCATGTGGCCAGCATGACAAAGCCACTTCTGGCAAACCAGAGCAGCACATGGAAACGCCGTTTACCTTCCCGCTGTAGCGGTTCCTATTTATCTACTTGCATTTTGACGTGCTTTCGAACTGCTAGGTTGGCAGAAGCTGGGACCAAGCAACGGGAGCTCACCCCGTCACAGGGATTCGAACCGCCGGCCTTCTGATCAGCAAGCCCTAGGCTCAGTGGTTTAACCACAGCGCCACCTGGGTCAATTATTAATTATTCCCTAGCTATTCCTACCATTCAACCCTTTTTTATTTTTTATTTAATCAAAGCTTGCTACCTTTTAATACAGATGTTTGCATTTTGCGCTCCATTTCTCAACCTACGGTAGTCAGCAATACACTTCAAACCGGAGGCCAGCAATTAATGTCCTTGAACTCTGCAAAACCACCTTAGGCTCTTTACAAAATACAGCTCTGCCCTACAACTAGCTGTAAAGGTTTGGTTGACAATGAAATCCCGAAAGGGGGCCCTCGAAAAAAATTCGTTGTTTTTGCTTTCAATTAAGACCATTCATTTAATGTAATAAAATGGGGGGTGGGGGTGGTAGGGGTGTGAATTTGTTTTATTTCTGCCTTTACACCATAACAGAAAGGCGATTGGCATAAGATAGCATTATCACGAAATGTGCAAGTCACTCCACTTTCAATTGGTGAAGTTTGGATTGCTGTGCATTTGAATCTCATAGAATCATAGACTCATAGAATCATAGAGTTGGAAGAGAACACAAGGGCCATCCAGTCCAACCCCCTGCCGAGCAGGAAACACCACCAAAGCATTCTTGACATATGCCTGTCAAGCCTCTGCTTAAAGACCTCCAAAGAAGGAGACTCCACCACACTCCTTGGTAGCAAATTCCACTGCCGAACAGCTCTTACTGTCAGGAAGTTCTTCCTAATGTTTAGGTGGAATCTTCTTTCTTGTAGTTTGAATACATTGCTCCATGTCCACTTCCCTGGAGCAGCAGGAAACAATCTTTCTCCCTCCTCTATATGACATCCTTTTATACATTTGAAGATGGCTATCATATCACCCCTTAACCTTCTCTTCTCCAGGCTAAACATACCCAGCTCCCTAAGCCGTTCCTCATAAGACATCGTTTCCAGGTCTTTGACCATTTTGGTTGCCCTCTTCTGGACAAGTTCATTATCAGTTCATTATCTGACAGTAAGAGCTGTTCGGCAGTGGAATTTGCTGCCAAGGAGTGTGGTGGAGTCTCCTTCTTTGGAGGTCTTTAAGCAGAGGCTTGACAGCCATCTGTCAGGAATGCTTTGATGGTGTTTCCTGCTTGGCAGGGGGTTGGACTGGATGGCCCTTGTGGTCTCTTCCAACTCTATGATTCTATGATTCTATGATTCTATCTCATTATCAGTTTATACTTTGTTAGTTACATTGTTAGTTGCCAAAGATGGAGAAGCTCTATACAGTCAGCAAAAACAAGACCTGGAGCTGACTGTAACTCAGATCATCAGCTTCTTATAGCAAAATTCCAGCTTAAACTGAAGAAAGTAGGAAAAACCACTGGGCCAGTAAGATACAATCTGAATCAAATCCCTTATGAATACACAGTGGAAGTGAGGAACAGGTTTAAGGATTTAGATTTGGTGGACAGAGTGCCTGAAGAACTATGGATGGAGGCTCGTAACATTATACAGGAGGCAGCAACGAAAACCATCCCAAGGAAAAGGAAATGCAAGAAGGCAAAATGGCTGTCCAACGAGGCCTTACGAATAGCGGAGGAGAGGAGGCAAGCAAAATGCAAGGGAGATAGGGAAAGATACAGGAAACTGAATGCAGATTTCCAAAAAACAGCAAGGAGAGATAAGAGGGTCTTCTTAAATGAGCAATGCAAAGAAATAGAGGAAAACAATAGAATGGGGAAAACCAGAGATCTGTTCAAGAAAATTGGAGATATGAAAGGAACATTTCGTACAAAGATTACCATAATCAAGGACAAAAGTGGTAAGGACCTAACAGAAGCAGAAGACATCAAGAAGAGGTGGCAAGAATACACAGAGGAATTATACCAGAAAGATATGGAGGTCTCGTACACCCCAGGTAGTGTGGTTGCTGACCTTGAGCCAGACATCTTGGAGAGTGAAGTCAAATGGGCCTTAGAAAGCACTGCTAATAACAAAGCCAGTGGAAGTGATGATATTCCAGCTGAACTATTTAAAATTTTAAAAGATGATGCTGTTAAGGTGCTACACCCAATATGCCAGGAAGTTTGGAAAACTCAGCAATGGCCAGAGGATTGGAGAAGATCAGTCTACATCCCCATTCCAAAGAAGGGCAGTGCCAAAGAATGCTCCAACTACCGCACAATTGCGCTCATTTCACACGCTAGCAAGGTTATGCTTAAAATTCTACAAGGCAGGCTTAGGCAGTATGTGGGCCGAGAACTCCCAGAAGTGCAAGCTGGATTTCGAAAGGGCAGAGGAACCAGAGACCAAATAGCAAACATGCGCTGGATTATGGAGAAAGCTAGAGAGTTCCAGAAAAACGTCTACTTCTGCTTCATTGACTATGCAAAAGCCTTTGACTGTGTCGACCACAGCAAACTATGGCAAGTTCTTAAAGAAATGGGTGTGCCTGATCACCTCATCTGTCTCCTGAGAAATCTCTATGTGGGACAAGAAGCTACAGTTAGAACTTGATATGGAACAACTGATTGGTTCAAAATTGGGAAAGGAGTATGACAAGGTTGTATATTGTCTCCCTGCTTATTTAACTTATATGCAGAATTCATCATGCGAAAGGCTGGACTAGATGAATCCCAAGCAGGAATTAAGATTGCCGGAAGAAATATCAACAACCTCAGATATGCAGATGACACAACCTTGATGGCAGAAAGTGAGGAGGAATTAAAGAACCTTTTAATGAGGGTGAAAGAGGAGAGCGCAAAATATGGTCTGAAGCTCAACATCAAAAAAACCAAGATCATGGCCACTGGTCCCATCACCTCCTGGCAAATAGAAGGGGAAGAAATGGAGGCAGTGAGAGATTTTACTTTCTTGGGCTCCTTGATCACTGCAGATGGTGACAGCAGTCACGAAATTAAAAGACGCCTGCTTCTTGGGAGAAAAGCAATGACAAACCTAGACAGCATCTTAAAAAGCAGAGACATCACCTTGCCGACAAAGGTCCGTATAGTTAAAGCTATGGTTTTCCCAGTAGTGATGTATGGAAGTGAGAGCTGGACCATAAAGAAGGCTGATCGCCGAAGAATTGATGCTTTTGAATTATGGTGCTGGAGAAGACTCTTGAGAGTCCCATGGACTGCAAGAAGATCAAACCTATCAATTCTTAAGGAAATCAGCCCTGAGTGCTCACTGGAAGGAAAAGATCGTGAAGCTGAGGCGCCAATACTTTGGCCACCTCATGAGAAGAGAAGAATCCTTGGAAAAGACCCTGATGTTGGGAAAGATTGAGGGCACTAGGAGAAGGGGACGACAGAGGACGAGATGGTTGGACAGTGTTCTCGAAGCTACGAACATGAGTTTGACCAAACTACGGGAGGCAGTGCAAGACAGGAGTGCCTGGCGTGCTATGGTCCATGGGGTCACGAAGAGTCGGACACGACTAAACGACTAAACAACAACAACAGTTACATTATACAGTTACATTATACATTATCAGTTAATACTTTGGCCACCTCATGAGAAGAGAAGACTCCCTAGAAAAGACCCTGATGTTGGGAAAGATTGAGGGCACAAGGAGAAGGGATGACAGAGGACAAGATGGTTGGACAGTGTTCTTGAAGCTATTAACATGAGTTTGACCAAACTGAGAGAGGCAGTGGAAGACAGGAGTGCCTGGCGTGCTCTGGGCCATGGGGTCACAAATAGTCTAAACGACTAAACAACAACAATCAGCTTATAACAATATATGAAACTACCTCACATTGGAGACAGCATGTGTCTGAATGCTATAGGCATATGGATGGCCACTCTGAGAACAAGATGCAAGACTTGATTGGCTGTTGGTCTGATCCAGCAATCTCTTCTTATTCCATAAATCCTCTTCATGTTTAAATTGAGAATCTCGGGGTGGAGTGGGCTCAGCCTGCTTAGATGAATACTGAGCCTTGCTCTATGTGCATCAGAAATTAAACATACCTCCCCCCCAGTTAGGATGGCCTTCCCAGCAAGCTTTGCTCCCTCCCAAATGGGATGCTTTAAAAATTGCATCCATCTTGTCAAACAGACCAGGAGCATCAACATTAGTGAAGCCTGGGTCAAGGAGCATGTAACGCATTAGTTCCTGAAAAGACCATCCATGACCTGAGAAACCATTTTAAGGCAGCCCTGGGTCTGCTTAAAATATCTCTCTGTTCTAATGGAAGGCAGAAGTGAAGAATCCCAGGCCATGGAGCCTGTGTCATCAGAGGGCCTTCTCAGTAGTGGTGCCTGCCCTGTGGAACACCCTCCCATCAGATGTCAAGGAAATAAACAACTATCTGACTTTTAGATGACATCTGAAGGCAGCCCTGTTTAGGGAAGTTTTTAAGGTTTGATGTTTTATCGCGTTTTTAATATTCTGTTGGGAGCCGCCCAGAGTGGCTGGGAAAACCCAGCCAGGTGGCCGGGATAATAATAATAATAATGATAAATAATAATAATAATAATAATAATAATAATAATAATAATAATAATATGTTGTTGTTGTTGTTGTTGTTGTTGTTGTTGTTGTTGTTGTTGTTGCCATCGTCAGCCCCTGAAGTTGGTGCAGTAGTGTTTTGTAGCATTTTGCTTATTTTGATATTTGAAATTGGGTGTCTTGGCAGAAAGGCAGTGTTTAAATACAATCAATCAGTCGGTCAGTCATTTCTCTCTTGCAGGACAACCTCAAGGTTCCTTGATAGTCATTACCATCCATTGTTTGCTGTTACGGTTCAGATAATCCACACACCACAACCAGTCATATTTCCTCAGTCATTGACTAGATATGAAAGGTGCAATCCAAACCATGGCTGCCTCCTGGTCATTGTCACATCCACAGCCACGCCTTGCATGCCAGCCTGAGTGGAAGTGGGAGCAGGAAAATAGGAGTGGAGCGGGCTTGAGATCCACTCACCAGCCTGGAGTAAAGGGTGTTTGGATTGGACCTTAATTTAGACTGCAATCCCAACCCTTCATACCTGGTGCCAAGCCCCATTGAATTCAATAGGACTTCCTTCTGAGTAGACATGGTTCGAATTTTGCTGTAATTCATTCATTACCTTTCCAGTTGTGGCGCTTTTGCTTTTTATGGGCAAAACTCTGAGCTGCCATGCTGAACTATTGTTTGCTCATGTTGACTTAACGTTCCCTTTCATTACAGAAGCCAAGCCCTTTGTGATTTATAGTAATCAGTTGCTGTTTGGGGCAGGAGAGTTTAGAATGCAGAAGATACTTGTCACATGCAAGTAGTGCCTTGGGGGTGATTGTCTTTTGCAGAGTTTCGGGGGGGGGGGGAGGCTGGAAGAAGAAGAAACTTCTGCCCTCAAGGTTACCTAGGGAACCTGACAAACCAAAGACGTGGGAGAGTAATTTCTTTAAGAGTTACTTAAACATGTTCAAGTTCTTTTCAGAGCTACTCCCACTGGGTGAAAGAAGCATAGTTTAAGATCACCAACACATATATCTGCTATCCCACCTGCTAACCCATTCCCATATACCCCCCTGAAGACTATGGCCACCAAGAATTGTAGGGAAGGGGAACAGCAGCTCCCTCCTCTGTGGCATCCATCATGTATCTACAGGGCCAGCCTGCCTATTAGCCTCCATGAGGCAATCACCTCAGGTGGTAAGCTAGGCATAGTTGGGAGGGGTAGCAGATCCAGGGCGCCAGAGCAGCATGTCTCTCTCCACCTCCTGCGCTTGTGGCCTGCAAACGCCACCTAGGAAGTGTGGGGCCGCCATTGCTGCCACTGCATGCTCCTCTCCTGCCTCCTTTTTATACCCCTGCCAACTTCAGCAAGCCAGGGATTCCCTGGGCCACCTCAGGCAGCAGTGGTGAAGGTAGAGGAGGAGAGGTGGCAGAAGAAGAGGAGGCAATGACAGAAGGGTATGACAGCAGAGGAAGAAGGGTGCCATTTACCGTTTTGCCTCAAGTGGCAAAATGTCTTGAGCTGGCCCTATGTATTAGGGCTGATGGCCCAAGGCAGGTTGTTGTTGTTGTTGTTGTTGTTAAAAGGTAAAGGACCCCTGGACAGTTTGGTCCAGTCAAAGGTGGCTATGGAATTGCATCGCTCATCTCGCTTTCAGACCGAGGGAGCCGGCGCTTGTCCACAGACAGCTTTCCGGGTCATATGGCCATCAGGACTAAACCGCTTCTGGTGCAATGGAACACCTTGACAGAAACCAGAGCAGTGCACAGAAACTCTGTTTACCTTCCTGCCACAGCGGTGCCTATTTATCTACTTGTACTGGTGTGCTTTCGAACTGCTAGGTTGGCAGAAGCTTGGACAGAGCAATGGGAGCTCGCTCCGTTGCGGGGATTCGAACTGCCGACCTTCCAATTGGGAAGCCCAAGAGGCTCAATGGTTTAGACCACAGCGCCACCCACATCCCTTTATCTTCTATTATTTTTAGTATCTATAACCATAGATCTCAGGACGGTTCACAGCATATAATTACAATATAAAAAAAACACAGAATACATAATAGAAACAAAAGCAAAGGCCACTCAATAACCCTCCCTTCCACAACACATTTAAAAGGGCATCAGATGTCAATCAGAATTATGATCAGTACATTGAGAAGGTGCCGTATGAGCTGTTCAGCTTGCCGTCAGCAACAAGTTGCATGGATAGAGGAGCCAGTCCTGTATCAGCAATGGGGTTACAGGCAAGGAATGTTTCACAACCCTATTTGAACATGCCAGGGATTGAATCTGGGACCTACTGCTCGCGAAGTACAGGGAGATACCTCTGCCACTGAGCTAATGCCTTCCCGGTGGGGGCAGAGGCAGCCCGTTGGAAGAGGGGAATCAAAATGGAGCCATCTGAGAGCCTCTGCTGAACCCTGCTCTGTATTTCCATGGGGTTCCAGACTGTGGCACTTGGGTATCAGGAGCATCTTGCATGCATAGAACTTGACTCCGCGAATGTGGCAGCCCTAAACGTGGGCTTCCTGTTGCATTGCATCAGGCGTTGCCATGGAGCAACAGACCAACCGTGGTTTTTACAAAGGTCAATGTGTGGCACAATTAATGCAAATTAAATGGACGTTTCGGAGTATGCCAGGTTACATCATTTTAAATGCAGGCAGCCTAAATACATACAACCAAGTTCAGGTAAAAAGTTCAGCTAATAATTTTGCACTGTCCTTGAACTCCGAAACCTCTTATGATGTTGGAAGTAAATGGAACAGCAATTCTCTCTCTCTCTCTCTCTCTCTCTCTCTCTCTCTCTCTCTCTCTCTCTGTCTCTGTCTCTCTGTCTCTCTCTCTCTCTCTCAAAATGGACAAATCACCAGCAGAATGAGCACACACAAGTATCCTAATTGCAAGGCGAAGAAATGGATTGAGGTGGCACCCAGCACAGAATGTTCTTAGCACCTGTAGAATTAGTTGTCTCATTTGAGAGAGAGGAAGATCGGAGTTCAGCATTTAATTATATTCAAATGTACTTTTCCTACTGATGATGATTGACTTGGCTGACATTTTATTTTTCACTATAGTGAGATCACTTTCCATAAGAACAACTGTGTGTGCTGGATTGGGAAAGTGGCCCATTTTACTTGGTGTAGAAAGACCAGCTCACACAAAGAAGAATTAACCATCCAGCAACAAAATACATTTGCTCCACACGATCAGCAACTCAGGTCCACAAACACATGAAGCAACTATGGTGTGAAGCAGCCATGTTTCTAGGAACAAGGAGAGTAATGTGTGCCCCTGCCAAGGGTGCAGTCCTGGGTATGCGTGCAAAAATTGCGACACTCCATTCTGGCACAGAGTGGCTAGCAGCCCGACTGCCTGTCCACATGGTCCCTGGAACACTCTGCCACTGGGAACATGGCATGGGAACCAATGCCTAAGCAACCACTCACGTTTGGTTGTATTTAAATAAAGTTGTGGCCAAAATTAGTGCCAAAAACCAAAACCTAATTGACGTGTGAAGTGTGAATTATTTGGTGGGAATTCTTGGTACTTCGGCACGCAAGAGAGGGAGATTCCCTGGATTTTTCAGCAGCCTTTTGACCCCCCCCTCCTCTGTTTCAGCCTAGGAGTCTGAACTGCTCCTTGTCACCAGCTCCTCCTGCTCACTAAAGACCCTTCAGCATCCAATCATTCTTCCCAATCTTCTTCCTCTAACCTCTCCTCAGTGTCCCACCACCAATCCCCTGGCTCTGAGCCTTCCTCCTCTGGGGGTTGCCTTGGGCCTCCCACCAGTCCTCTTCATCCAGCCAGTCCCTGACAATGGTGGATAGACTCACAGCCTTTTGTTTTGTTCTGGTTTCTCCATGATCATTCCTTTGTTCTTTGTCTCCTTCCTATCCATATGTGCTCTCCTCTCAAGATAACGAGTTGATCTTTTTTGGTCTTTTAAATAATGCAAGGATGTACGCAGCTGGGCATACAACGCTCACATTGCTGAAACTGATGTGGTGGAAGAAGAAGAAGAAGAAGAAGAAGAAGAAGAAGAAGAAGAAGAAGAAGAAGAAGAAGAAGAAGAAGAAGAAGAAGAAATATGGGGGAGGAGAACAGAGCTGGTGGGATCAACATTCTATAACCCAAAAGATCAAGGCTTTAATATCTTTGTAATATTGGGGGGAAAGCTTTGTATCACGACTGTACGCTTGTCAAGTTAGAAAGAGCCACACGTGGGAACTTGTCTACGCACAGAAACATGCAAAACAAAGGCAGCGTTGGCCTTCAGTCAGTTATTCACTGCGCCAGAGCAAGTGGCAGGTGGCCCTGTCGAGTGCACTGAGATACCGGTATTTATATACAAAGAGAATCAAGATTAGAAATTTGTCTAGCTAAATGATGCTATCGGCAGGCATGACGCACCTGACACTGAAAAAAAATGGTTTATTTTTGGGCTGGGCTGCGTCAGGCAGGCAGGTTATTTTAGAGAGATACCCTTGTCAAAACGTGAGGTGGGTGTGGTGGCAGAAATGCAGAAAGAGTGTGAGAAGAGGAAGGAGATCCATAAAACATTAGAGGTGAAAACATTAGGCTCAAGAAGCTGGGGTAAAGCAAGCCAGTTTAAACTAAGCTGGCATAAAGTTGCACCAGATCAAGCCCTGTTCAGCAGTGAGGTTGCTGTTGCGTGACCAGGCGGCGAGAGCCCCAGCCCCCAGGGATCATAAGGAAGGAATAAAGACTCTGACAACGTTGTATGGAATTAAAATTAGGCCACAACTTTATTAAACTTCCGAATGTAGGAAGACCTTGGCTTAGGCCTCGGGCGTGTATCCCTCCCAGTCCCCCAGCCGGGAGGAACTGGGGCTCATCAGGGTAAATGGGATATGGGGGTGCTCTGCGAGACATAAGTGTAGCAGGCAGCCAAGCCGATATCCCCACACGCAGGGTAGTTCACTGGCGACTTTCAGTGTATGGCCAGTGACACCCATATATATAACCCCTTTAAGAGGGGGACCCTGGAATCGCTGTCACAGGGGGGTGAGTCACCACTTCTCTCTCTCTCTCTCTCTCTCACACACACACAGAAAGAGAGCGAGAGAGACAGACAGAGACCATATAGGGAGGAAAGACTAAAGGATTCCACCCAAGGCAATAACCACCAAAGTTGTGAAGAATTGCTACGGGGAAGACAAAATCTGCCAATACAGGAAAATTTCTTCCCGGTCCTTCAACAGCAACCAGTCAAAGACCGTAGCAGCACCCGCTAAACAGGAAGAGAAAGTCAACTTGCAAACAAGAAACATTAAACAAAGGGAGGGTAGGGAGGTTGAATCTCCAGAACCAACTGCCTGGCTATTGTCGGCTCCTTTTATAAATGGGGCTGGCCCCACCTCCCAGCAAGAAACTTGATTACTGAGGCTGAGCATGAACCTTCAAAAATTAACACTAAGAGGCAAGCCAGCTCCTGTTTGCCAGTAAGCTCCTTGGAACTGTAGCACCACCATAGCTGCCAAGTTTTCCCTTTTCTCGCGAGGAAGCCTATTCAGCATTAGGGAAAATCCCTTTAAAAAAGGGATAACTTGGCAGCTATGAGCACCACGCGTGATCCCGCAAAGGGCACCCACAATGTAAAGTGTGAGTGTTCATCAAACCTGCCAAGTTCCTGTCAGAGAAATAAGGGATCGGACCGGAAGTAGCAGACATGAAGTAGCGCTGCCGCCATTTTTGAACTGGACGGAGCATGCTCAGAAGCGACTTTTGATGCTGCTTTGCCCAGTTCCAAAATGGCCGCCGCACCAGAAGTCGCACTGCAGCCATTTTGGAACTGGGCAAAGCAGCATCAAAAGTCGCTTCTGCGCATACTTGGGACTTGGAAACCCTGGGGAAATGTGCATACATAGAGTTTCTGAAGGGCCCTTACTTGCATTTTGATCCTGTACATACCAGGCCCTGTACATACCAGGCCATGTCCAATATTGAAGTTCTGCTGGAGCAAGGGAATTCTGTGTGTTCAACAGAATTTCCTCTTCCTCTTCTTCGTCAGGTGGCGCAATGGGTCAGTGCACCTGGCTGCTAACCAGAAGGTTGGTGGTTCAAGCCCACCCAGGGACAGCTGTGAGTAGGATTCCTGCATTGCAGGGACTAGATGACTGCCAGGGTCCCTTCCAGCTCTATGATTCTATGACTCCTCTTCCCTCCAGCCCCTTCATGTACCCTTAAAATCAGCTATGGAGAAATGTGGCACCCTCTGGGGAAGTTTTTTTGGGGGGATGCACAGGATAAGGTGGGGGGAGGAAATTGAAGTCTGATTGTGCCAGTGGAACTCCACTGGTGTGCCATTAAGTAGAACCCTCCAAGTCCTATCAAACTTACTCCCAGTACATAGGATTATAGCCCTGATGTTTCTTGTTGCAAGGGAAGGATTTTGTGGCAATCAGCATCTGTGTTCTCTGGTGGTGGCAATTCTGTACCCCATAATTAGTCATCAAGTCTGTTTCAACTTGAGGCTCAAACTGCCTTCCTTCTTAACTCACAAATTACACAGGAGGATGGGAAGCTGCCTTCTGCCGAGTCAGACCATTGATCCATCTAACTCAGTACTGCCTAATTTGAGTGGCAACAGCATCAGACAGGGATTCTTTCCCAGCCCTACCAGGGGAAGCCAGGGGTTGAATCCGGGACCTTCTGCATGCAAGGAAGATGCTATGCCACTGAGCTATTTTCCTTCTCCATAGCTTCCTCATTCTCAGCCGATTATTGCTTCCTTTCCCTTCCCCAAATCTAACCAGAGGACTTAATTTAACTGTACATTCAGCGCTCCAAATCCTTTTCAGCTAATTCTCAGCTGAAGAGCCATCCATATATTTCCATTTAGAGTCCGACTTCCTAGCAGACATTATTACATCCGCATGCTGTCCAATTTCAGTATGTGTGCTTAGTGAAATATTTCTGCCGTTAAAAATCTGATTTGGACACTAAAGTGCCATTCAGGTTTTATTTATTAGGAAGAGGGAAGCAGAGGTTGTCATTCCGAACAGAAACCCTCAAATCACCTTTAAAAAAAAAGCAGGGGGAGGTGCATAAAACATTTGTCTGGTTGGGAGCCTGCCTGGCTATTATCAAACGCTGGAATGGATCTAGATCTGGAGCTGGTATCTGAGAGGTCAACGCTATTGGGCAGGGTGACTATGAAGCAAGTACGGCAATCAGATAGCCAAACAGAACCAAGTTGGAAGAGCATTGCCTACATTCCAAAGCAGGGCTGGAGAACCAGTAGCCCTTCAGATAGACTCCAGCTCCCATCAGCCCCAGGCAATGTGACCAATGTTCGGGAACATCTGGAGGGCCTGAGGTTTCTCACCTGTTTTCCCCACCCCTGTTCTATAGTGTGGTGAAAGTGGTTTAGACACACGTTTGCTGCCTTTAAGGACAGGGGAGAAATTCCATCAGGAATGCACTTAAAGCCAAATCTATCCAGTTTGCACATTCCAAAACACAGCACTTGGAATCATAGAACTGTAGCATTGTATACCTTCCAATATGAAGCGGCCCCAAACCAGGATACCACCTTCTGGCGCAAGTGATGTTACCTATGCAAGATTGCTGTCCCAGAAAAAGTACTTTTTTGGGGGGGGTGGGGAAGCAATCCTACGTGACATCCTGAAATGCAGCCTAAAATCATGCGAGATCATTGCAGCCGTTTTGGCCGCTGTCCTCTCACAAGAAAAAAATGAGATGTTCCATTTTTTGCCAGGACAGTTGGTGGATATGGAGTTGTAGAGGGTGTGCAGAGCCAACTCATTCTGCTTTTGCCCCATTCCTCCTCCCTGCAAGGGAGACTAAAGGAAGAGGAAGCTGACAACCACTGCCACCAACTGGAGCAGATGTAAGAAGGCAGGTAGATGGAGGCTGGCTGAGTTTGATCCACTTGCCGTTCTGGGCCACTATGGAGATCAGAGGCAGCAGGAAACATTTCTCGATGTGCATGCTCAATCTCTCCCAAGTAAAAGGGATCCACTGGAGTTATTTTGCTGAAACACCCCCCCCCCCAAGAAATCTTGCTGGCAAATCCGAAGCATTGATGCTGATGTTTGCACGGCACGGCAATGGACCTGTCCAGATAAATTGCCTTCTTTGCCTTCCTTATCTTTTTTATGGCCGTGATGGGCAACCACCCCATAGCATCAAATCTTGTGATAACAGTCATCATAACATTTAGCCTCCTGGCTTTATCTCTTTTAACCACTGGAAGACACTAACATTCATTCTGTTGCAAGCACAATGTTTCAAGTGCCAGGGATGATCCCCAAAGCAGAATGTGTTAGTAACCTGGATTATCGTCCCATCTGCTAAGTGATTTACGCCAAATGAGAGCGCAAAGCTAGGATTTCAGCTGAGTCAATTCCGGCTTTGGTTTAGATTTATGAAGTGTGTGTGTGTGTGCAAAAGAGATTATTTATTTAAACAACCTGTACTTCACACCAGTGCACAGAGTCAAAAGAAACACAGTCAGGAAATCCCTGTCGAGGTCATCTTTAAGGAGTGGAAGGAGAGATGTTAATGTGAATTTCTTTCTTTTTTTAAAAAAAAAAACACCAACCATAAGTATAAAAACAACCTAGATATTACAGAGAGCACATTTGGGTATAGATGTTGGCAACAATCAATCTTAGCAACTGCTGGGGCATGCTGTCCTGGTTAATTTATCAGGTATAGGTAACAGGTTCAGCTAGGTGGGGGAAGAGTTGGACCTGGCAAGTAAAGGAAAAAAATATATATGTAACTTCAGAGAGTTGTAGGAAGCAGAACATGGATTGTGAATCTATGGCTCCCCAATTGTTGTTTTACTCCAATTCCCATTAACCCCCATTGGCAGCGTAGTCAATGGTCAGGGATGATAGAAGTTGCAGTCCAACAACATCTGGAGAAGAAGACAGAGCTACCGGTAGCAGCAGCAACCAGATGTTGAGGTCCACATCCAGGGCAGTTCAAAAACGCTTTTCAAAATGACCAATGCAATCAAACCATTACACTTTAGAGCTCAACATAGCCTACAAGACACGTAAAAGAGATTCCTCCTCCATTATTCCCTCTCCCTGAGGAAAACAAACAGCATCCTTAAGAGGGCAGGACTTGTGGGCAGGTGCCCATGACCCCATGTAGCAGAATAAGAAAGATGATTTCCCGAGGCAGCAGGGCTGGCTTGCCACATTTTGAAGGGAAGTGATACCCAGATACACATTATCACTCAGTTGTCTGTTGTGCACTTCAACGACTTTTTAGGGTTATGCCATTGTGAGCGTGGACTTTTCAAATAGGCAAAGGTAAAGAACTGGTCTGTGACATGGTTTAAACCAATGGTCTGACTTGGTGTCGGAAATGTAAGAAGCCTGTAAATGCTCCATACTTTTCAGTGGACAGATGTGCGCACTCATTTGCAGACATCTGGAACATTATAATATCAGCTTTGATGGGCCTAAATGAATTTCCCCGAGACTCTCCATGGCTTCCTCGGTGGGGTTTTCCCCATGGATTGCAGTGTAAACATAGATTGGTGAGTGAAAATGGTAATGTAACAGGTTAGAATTACCTTCGAGCACATTGAAGAGCAGGAGAAATACCTTGGAGTGGAAAGGTCAGCTGCATGGATAAAAGCATTTAATGTTCCTTGAAAGGTTTGTGAGCCAAATTACAGCTACTTTCAATTGCAGCATTCTACATTTATTAGTCAGACACGAATGTCTTATTTCCCAGATGTTTAAGGCAGGTTTTTTTTGTTTTGTTTTTAATGTTGTGATTTTGGATGCTGCCATTTTTTCATTGGCCTCAGTGTTATAAGTTTAAATGGTTTGTGGTTTGGACAAGAAGACAGATTTCTTTGCTGTTACGCACTTTTGACTGACCACATCCCTGAGGTGTGTGGCAGGTTATTTACAGAAGCCGATTTTCAAAGATTAATGCTTCAATTGACTTGGAGTAAAGCTTCAATTTTTTTCTTTGAAACGTAGATCAAAACGCATTGTCTTTCTCTTTCCTGGCAAGCATTTTAGTGATTTTGCAGTTGGGTGACGCTTTGTTGACGCCTTTTACTCATGTGCCACTGCTGCAGGATCAGATTAGATTTTCTGAAAATACGTATGTCACCATGATATATGGCTGCATGATTACTGTCATCTAGAAACTCCAGATTTGCTCCAGATTTGCCTGTTTTCACTGAATGAGGTGCCCAGTGCTACTTCATCATCATCATCATTTAATTTGTATGCCGCCTTTCCATAGTTGAAAACAATGCTCAAGGCGGCTTACAACATGACAAGATTTACATAATTACAAAAGTCATAAACAATAAATGTTATTGTTTAGTCGTTTAGTCGTGTCCAAATCTTTGTGACCCCATGGACCAGAGCACGCCAGGCACTCCTGTCTTCCACTGCCTCCCGCAGTTTGGTCAAACTCATGTTCGTAGCTTCGAGAACACTATCCAACCATCTCGTCCTCTGTCATCCCCTTCTCCTTGTGCCCCCCCCATCTTTCCCAACATCAGGGTCTTTTCCAGGGAGTCTTCTCTTCTCATGAGGTGGCCAAAGTATTGGAGCCTCAGCTTCAGGATCTGTCCTTCCAGTGAGCACTCAGGGCTGATTTCCTTAAGAATGGATAGGTTTGATCTTCTAGCAGTCCATGGGACTCTCAAGAGTCTCCTCCAGCACCATAATTCAAAAGCATCCATTCTTCGGTGATCAGCCTTCTTTATGGTCCAGCTCTCACTTCCATACATCACTACTGGGAAAACCATGGCTTTAACTATATGGATCTTTGTGATGTCTCTGCTTTTTAAGATGCTGTCTACGTTCGTCATTCCTTTCTCCTAAGAAGCAGGCATCTTTTAATTTCATGAGGACTGTCACCGTCTGCAGTGATCATGGAACCCAAGAAAGTAAAATCTCTCACTGCCTTCATTTCTTCCCCTTCTATTTGGTGATGGGACCAGTGGCCATGATCTTAGTTTTTTTGATGTTGAGCTCCTTCATGGATCACTGCCTTGTTATGGCAAAGGGGCTTGAACAACTCAGAGAAGCTATGAGCTGTGCCGTGCAGGGCCACGCAAGATGGACAGGTCATAGTGGAGAGTTTTGACTAAATGAAATCCACCTGGAGCAGGAACCAGCAAGCCATTCCAGTATCCCTGCCAAGAAAACTCCATGGACAAAGACAACAAGGATGAAAACAATAAATAAACCACATCAAAAAATATACAACCAAATGGAAAACAATTTCCACATAAATCAAAATCTCAAAACTAAGAATACTGTACAGTATTAATATCACAGTTTTATCACAAATATCACAAAGCGGGCAGCGAGATCATCACTCAATGTGCACCCCCCAATCTGTTTTCCTGTGCACGCAACCCCACAAACTCCTATTCAATTAAGGCATCGACTGCGCATGCACCGCTATCTCCTCATGCACAACAGGTGATTTAACTGTACATGCCTCGTTTTCAAATCAGATGGAAGCTGGTATGAGGGAAATGCAGCAAACAGCAGTATTTCTCAAGAAACCACATGGTCGGGGGCAGCACAGCCCATGTTGCTTCCTGGGGTGGAACAGGAATGTGCCACTCCCTGCCTCCCATGCCCCACCCCAGCACCACTTCCGCCACCCGCAGAATGCTCTCTCTCACACACACACCAAACTTGGCAACAGCCAGGGCGTTCCTCAAGGCCAGGGGTGTCCAAACTTTGTTCAAAGAGGGCCAGATTTGATGAAGTGAACATGCGTGAGGGCCAACCAAAGGGCCGGCCAGAGTTGTTGACTTTTTTTAGGATTTAAGACAAATAGCAGCACCTTGCACTGGTACATACACCACCCTCTCACCGGCAAGAGAGAGGCATTCTGGTGGTGGCAGAAGCAGTGAGGTGGGTGGGGTACTAGTTTTCTCTAGAAATAGATCTCTCTCTCTCTCTCTCTCTCTCTCCATCCACACCTCTGTTTATAAGAACATAGGACACATCAGAAGCTCCCTGCAGGATCATTTTGAGAACCCATCTAGCCCAGCATCCTGTTCCCACAGCAGCCAGCCAGATGCCTGTGGATTGATAAACTGAACACCTTCTAAACATTTCTATTGTTTTCCATCAGCCTAACACAAACAAAAGGTTAAATGCTGAGGCCCCCAGATAATAGCTAGGTAAGCTGGGCCCACCCTTCTGAACTTATCTAAGCAAGCAAGCTGACCCTTATGTTCTTATTTTCACTGCTTCTTTCAGAGATGAGCTGTACGGATAAAAATAATTCTCGCTATGACCAATACTGCCCCTTGTTTCCTAGAACTCAAATCACCCGGCAGAGAAGTTGGAGGTCATCATCTGTGCTAGCCAGATATTTCTCTCTGAAAAATGAATCACACTACATCATTTAATATAAAAAGACATTGGAAATGTCAAAACAAGCCCACTATTTGGTGGTGGGTTTTTCCTTTATAGTTCAGGTCCAGGTTCAGACCACCCATGCCGTTGGCTGAAGTGAGTAAGTTCAAGTGGCAGATCTGGGACATTTTTCAGAGGTCAATCGGGGTTGGCTCCCAGCCAGCTTTATCCTCATGAAGACCTGGGACAGATGCAAGATATTCTTTCAGGGAAGTGTTCTTGATGTCTCCCAAATACATGGCCAAGAACAAGCTTGGCAGGCTCTAATAACCCAAAGGCAGAAGAACCGAGGCTTCATACACAGTTGTCCTGTACATGGGTAGCCAACCTACAGAGAACTAGGGTTGAAGAGGATTCCAGTTGGTTCCAGGCTAAACATACCCAGCTCCCTAAGCCGTTCCTCATAAGGCATCGTTTCCAGGCCCTTGACCATTTTGGTTGCCCTCTTCTGGACACGTTCCAGCTTGTCAGTATCCTTCTTGAACTGTGGTGCCCAGAACTGGACACAGTACTCCAGGTGAGGTCTGACCAGAGCAGAATACAGTGGTACTATTACTTCCCTTGATCTAGATGCTATACTCCTATTGATGCAGCCCAGGATTGCATTGGCTTTTTTAGCTGCTGCATCACACTGCTGACTCATGTCAAGTCTGTGGTCTACCAAGACTCCTAGATCCTTTTCACATGTACTGCTCTCAAGCCAGGTGTCACCCATCCTGCATTTGTGCCATTCATTTTTTTTGCCCAAGTGTAGTACCTTACATTTCTCCTTGTTAAAATTCATCTTGTTTGCTTTGGCCCAGTTGTCTAATCTGTTAAGGTCATTTTGAAGTGTGATCCTGTCCTCTGGGGTATTAGCCACCCCTCCCAATTTGGTGTCATCTGCAAACTTGCTCAGGATGCCCTCAAGCCCATCATCCAAGTCATTGATAAAGATGTTGAATAAGACTGGGCCTAAGACAGAACCCTGTGGCACCCCACTAGATAGGTACTGACATTCCAAAGGAACAGGAAATACTCTTAGGATGCTACTAGCCCAGAGATGGAAAGAAGAGAGAGTCCCTACCAGAGGAAGAGTGGCAAACTAAGCTGCTAGACTACGCTGAAATGGCAAAACTGACTGGAAAACTCACAGAAGACAAGAAAGTCAAGAAAGAAGACAAGAAATTCAAGAAAGAATGGGAAAGTTTGTAATTTATTTAGGAGACCTCTGTAAGCAGATGAAAGCATTAGCAGGATTTTAATCCCACTTGTAATGTAACAAATACTATGGACAATATGGATAGATACAAAACGTAGACTACGAAATAATATGCAGTTGGAAATGTTGACACTAGGACCCACGGAGGGGGTGGGGTGGGGTGGGGGAAGTCTCGAGATTCAGAGAAATCTCATTTTATGGATATGTATTTGGTATTGTAATTAATTTACATTTGTAAAATCAAACAAAAACAAAACAGATTTTATACTGTTCCTAGAGCTACTCTAAGCAACTGACAATTTCAAAGGAAGAAAAAAGGCAGCCCTGTGAGCACCTCCTAAGTCCCTTCTATCACATGTCGATTTCCTATATTGGGTAATATTTAATGCCAGTCCTACTCAGAGCAGACCCATTGAAGTTAATGGGCATAACTAACTTAGGTTCATTAATTTTAGTGATCTATTCTGAGCAGTTGAATACAACCTGGCATCTCCAAATATAGAATTACCTGGAACACTTTTGCCAAGATGAGCTGGCCTTTCACCAGCCAGTTTCAGTTTCTTTCTTAAATTTATTAAATTCGCTTCCCTACATTTCCACAGCTATCTGTGATTGTTGCTGTTGTTTAAAACCCAGATGAAAATTCACCAGCACTTCAATGCGTTTCCCTCCTAATAAACACATTTTTGTATGTTATGACTAATAGACACCCCTTTGCAAGCAATTTCCCCTCATACATCTACTTGGCTGGTTGGAGAACGGCCCTGCAAAATTTGGAGAAAGGCAAATTTCAAAGGACAGATGTGTTTCAATTTGTGTGTTGGTTTAAATAAGTGCAAATAAGGTGGTTTCTCATTAAAATGCAACCCAATCCAAAATTTCCTCTCATCTCCACCTGTTGCTTATATTAAAAAGCAAACAAAAAACAATGGCAAAGACAAGGCACTATTTAAACCCAGTCCTTGATGCTTCACTTACTGGCGCTGCCAGTGACCAGACAGGAACATGAACCCAGCTGCCACTTGGGGGGGGGGGATTCAATTCAGCAGCTGCTCTACCTGTCAGTCCTGGCTGTTCTGTCTCTCATTGTCAAATTGGAGGTGTGCTCAGCGAAAGAGACTCTGTTGCTCTGCACTTTACGTGTACCATCACGTCTGCCTTTAAAAAGACACTGGCGTGCATTAGTCCTTTGGTCCCCCACAACAAATTGTATAGAAAGGTGACACAGGTGCAGCCACAATTGCTTCACCGTCTCCTGCATCCATAAATGTCATCTGCCCCTGACACCCAGTGTCCCTTTCAACATATCATTTCAGCAGGAGACATTAGCCTGGAGAAGAGAAGGTTAAGGGGTGATATGATAGCCATGTTCAAATATATAAAAGGATGTCATATAGAGGAGGGAGAAAGGTTGTTTTCTGCTGCTCCAGAGAAGCGGACACGGAGCAATGGATTCAAACTACAAGAAAGAAGATTCCACCTAAACATTAGAAAGAACTTCCTGACAGTAAGAGCTGTTCGGCAGTGGAATTTGCTGCCAAGGAGTGTGGTGGAGTCTCCTTCTTTGGAGGTCTTTAAGCAGAGGCTTGACAGCCATATGTCAAGAATGCTTTGATGGTGTTTCCTGCTTGGCAGGGGGTTGGACTGGATGGCCCTTGTGGTCTCTTCCAACTCTACGATTCTATGATTAGGCCTCATCCTGCCTCTCAATTCTTTCGGCCTCTCCTGAAGCCTTTCCTTGCAAACCAAGAAGCTCACCTCCCCCACTGCACCCTAAGATTTTAAAAGCTTCCTTTTTTAGGGCTGTCAGTCAATGAAAGGGATGCTAGTAAGATGTGACAATGTCTGAGCAGGCATCCACTCACACAACAACTGAGCTGCTTCTTCCTCTCTTCCCACCTGCTTTTGCATCAAATTTGCACCAGAGGGATGGGAGTGTTGGACTTTCTTCGCCAGCTGACTTTGCGCAGTGAACTGGGGCGATGGGATAAAAACTTGCCCGCAATATCTTTGCTTCCTTTTTATTTTTCAATAATGATCAAACAGCTGCAACTCACCACTCTATACCAGCCAGTACCATACAAAGCATTTGGTCAACTTAAATAGTTTTCAAAATAATCAATTACCCTATCACATCGCTGCATTCGGTGCAGCAGGTAAACTCCCCCCCTGCTAATTAGTTAAGTTGTTAAGATGCTACAGGTGTGTTGAATTGTCAGAAGCTCACAGGTGTGCTGCCAGGCAGGTTATAATTACAAACAAACACCTCTGAGTAGCACCATTGACCACATCAATACGGTGGTACCTCGGGTTACAGGCGCTTCAGGTTACAGACTCTGCTAACCCAGAAATAGTACCTCGGGTTAAGAACTTTACTTCAGGATGAGAACAAAAATGATGCGGCGGCGGTGGCGGTGGCGCGGCGGCGGCGGCAGCAGCAGGAGGCCCCATTAGCCAAAGTGGTACCTCAGGTAAAGAACAGTTTCAGGTTAAGAACAGACCTCTAGAACAAATAAGTTCTTAACCCAAGGTACAACTGTATTAAGAAAACCTAACAGGGAGAACCAACTGGAGCAGATTTGGGGGGCCTGCAAGAGGCTGGATGAGGGAGAGGAAAAATGGAAGCCAGCATGCTTTTAACAGTCAATCACTCTTCCAAGGGAACTCTAGAAATTATAGCTGTGAGCAGGGCCGGTTCCACCATTGGGTGAAATGAGGCGACTGCCTCGGGCAGCATATGCTGGGAGGCAGTGGTACTCCTCAGCTCTTCCTCCTGAGCTGCCCTGATCAGACCCTTCTGTTGGAGAAGAGAGCTGTGTGTCATGAACCTTGCCTCCACCTCTGTAACTACCAGTCGCATATGGTCAGTGGACTAGGGGGTCTAGCCTACTCCCCTAAATGTTCCTTGAAAATTAGAGTATTAAAATATTAAAGCCTGGTGCCTCCTTCCCAAAGCGCAGGAAGCACCTGCAGAACCATCATTGCCAACACCAGGAGCCACCAGGGGTGGAAGACCGCAGAGCTGCTAACCAGTGCGCAGGAGCCACCACCTTGACACTGGGACTGAAAACATGTCGGGGGGGGGGCAGTGCAGCACATGGCCTGCTGACCTTTTGCACTAAGCGGGGGAAGGGAGGGGTGCCCCACACTATTGGCAAATAGGATATGTGCCTGTAATGAAGCTGGGAGACATTCTTGAGCAGACTCATATAGGAGTGGATCCACAATCATACTTTTTAACATTAAGGAACGGTTAAAGAAGGGTTTTGATAACATAAATGGACACATGATGTCCTAGTCTTTACGTTCATAATGTGTTATTACCTTGTCTTTTTTTATCGCTTGATTTTTAATCATTTTATGCTGCTATGTTGGTGAAACACTGCTCATATGTCCCTATGTAGCATTTTTCCTTCTTTTACTGCATTCAAATTCCAGTCCCCCTCCAATGGTATTCAAGGGGTGGTGTTCAGTTTCTCCTCCTGCAGATAACAAAGAACACGGAGGGAGGGAGGGAGAATTAAAATGTGACTCCACAGTGTGAAGTAGTAGAGCAACCAGAAATGAGCAGCAGGGAAAGAAACAGCATTTTGGGAAATGGTGTGGCTGGGTATCTTTTACATTCGATGAAAAAAACCAAAATAAAAACTGTTCTAATTAGCAAGTATGCCGTTTGACGTTTTAGAATGGCATATCTAGTATCGTTCTGATAATGGAAAATAACATTAAACAGGTCAGTGTAGATCCAGCCAAGGTGAGATTGGCTTACAAAAACTTGCTTGCTTTTTCCTAAGTTGTTATTCCCTCTCCAATATATGGATGCTGTTGGATGTAAAAAGGAAATTATTTTTACAAACATTTTAGTCAGAAAAACAAAATCTTTATAAATCTAATTTACCCTCCCCTCGACTTCCCTCCTGTCCCTTCTACGGTTATTTATTTCATATCTTTTTTGTTACTGCATTTCCAATTCAAATCTATTTATAAATTTTTCCTCATCCTTCCCTTGATTATCTCTTACTGAACACATGTTTATATCAATCTCACTTATGTTTTAATTTGTTTGCAATATGTCCTCAAATAATCAATAAATTTCTCCCATTGTATTTTCAAAAGTCTCTTTTCTTGATTTCTCATTCTTCCAGTGAGTTTCACCATTTCTGCATATTCCATTAATTTTAATTGCCAATCTTCCTTAGTTGGAACTATTTCTTCCTTCTATCTTTGAGCTTTTGTTGTTGTTTAGTCGTTTAGTCATGTCTGACTCTTCGTGACCCCATGGACCATAGCACGCCAGGCACTCCTGTCTTCCACTGCCTCCCGCAGTTTGGTCAGACTCATGTTGGTAGCTTCGAAAACACTGTCCAACCATCTCGTCCTCTGTCATCCCCTTTCTCTTGTGCCCTCCATCTTTCCCAACATCAGGGTCTTTTCCAGGGAGTCTTCTCTTCTCATGAGGTGGCCAAAGTATTGGAGCCTCAGCTTCACGATCTGTCCTTCCAGTGACACTCTGGGCTGATTTCCTTCAGAATGGATAGGTTTGATCTTCTTGCAGTCCATGGGACTCTCAAGAGTCTCCTCCAGCACCATAATTCAAAAGCATCCATTCTTCGGCAATCAGCCTTCTTTATATCTTTGAGCTTATTCATTTGAAAACTATTGGAGGTTGGGGACGAACAAACAAGGTATAGAGGTAAAACATTGAACACAGAGATAACTTACAATTAGACCTCCTTCCTCCTATTTTCTTGGCCAGCGTTCTAGGCGTTGATTACAAACTGTGAGGTCAGGGAAGGTTCAACCACTGTTTTCCTGCGAGTATATAAACTTACCAGATGCTACCCAGGAGACGTGCTTTGAGTCATACCGATGCAGAACAAATGAACCTGTGGGACTATTTGTATCTGAGATGAAGATATTAGCTAGCAACGGGAAAACAAGGGGAAATTTCCATGCAACAAAGTGCAGGTCCCAGAAGTCATGCTCTCAAATCTGTCTCAGCTATCTCAGGAAAGAAGAAGCTCATCTGCGTGTGGCTTCATAGATTTGCAATATTGCTGGGTGAGTTCAGGGTGTGTTCCCATTGTGACCAGTTGAGGTGAGCATTTGTTTAGGTTTCCTTCTTTTTCTTTAGGAAAATTAATTTAGAGGAATACAATAGATTGCCTGCTTTGTTCTGGAAGTTGCTTCCTTAGGTGGGGTTCCAGAACCAAGAGTCCATTCTTGATCTGTTCAGCAAGGGTTGGGAACCTCTGTTTGAGGACCCAAATACAAGCCTCCTTTCTCTCTTTGAACTCTGATAACATCTCTTGAACTCTGATAACACCTCTTGCTTGCACAAATACATAGCAACTCGCCATACAAAAGTAACGTTTGCTTTTGTTGCTCCTCCCACTTTTGCCTCTGGTTCCGCCCACTGCTGGAATGTGGCCCTCATAAAGTTGCCCAGAAAGGAATGTGGCCCTCAAACAGAAATATATTCTCCACCCTTGGTGTACAGGATACTGATCCAATGGTTCCATTGTTTTTTTGGAGATAGCATGTCCTAATCTCTCTCACATTTAGTCCATGTGATATGTAGATTGTAGCAGATTTGGGGTTTTGTTTTTTTGGTCCTTTCAGGGCTAATTTTACTTTCTGATAACATTCTTACCAGGTTGTACAGGGTTGCAATGTATGTAGCTCTTTTGTTCTGTTGTGGCAGCTTTTAATAACTGCATTTGATTGTTGCTTGCCACCTAGGGAACTCCCGGTGATTCAATTTGACTGGGAGAGTAATGTTAATAAATAAATAAACGGATTAACTTGGCGGTGAATGAACAAAGCAGTTGTGTATATATAGCACTGGGGTAAGTCAACAAGACTGTATTTGGAGGGTTTTTTAAAAAATCAAAATGGGAATGAATTTGCGCTTTCTTCACTTGTTTTACTTCCCCAGAAGATGGTGATTGAAGGATTAAACTCTCGTCTAAGGTTGCCTAGTGATAGCATGTGGGCTGCAGTTTAAATCTCTCTCCGTTTTTGCAGATTGGTGTCAGGGAGTCGCCATGCATATTTTGATGTGGGGGAAAGCAGAGTTGAACAAATGTTGCCCTACTTGCCAATACTGGGACGGACGCCATCTGCAAGAGACACAGATTCAACTCCTCGCTCAGCCCAGCCTACCTCCACAGATTGTTGTGAGGATAAAATGGCCTTAGAGATAAAGACAGTCTTTGAGATCTTTGGATGAAAGGAGGGGTCTAAATGTAATCTACCAACACATGACGCAGCTGCCTGCCAAAATGCTTCTGCCCTTTCTGTAAAGGAGCCAGCTAATCTCCTTTCCATCTTACAGGTGAAGGTCTGGTGTTGTTGTACTGCAATGACCAAGGCCACATTCCCACCACAGTCTTAAAGTGCCGTGATGGCACTTCGAACCGTCATGGCTTCCCCCGGAGAATCCTGGGAACTGTAGTTTGTTAAGGGAGCTGAGAGTTGCTTGGGGACCCCTCTTGCCCTCCCAGAGCTACAATTTCCAGGGTGGTTTAAGAGTCAATCCCTCTTCCCGGGGATTGAGGAGCAAAAATTCACAACACACCCAGTGCTGAAACAGCTCCTCCTCTTTCACCACATCGTGGCACGCACTGGCAATTGTAGGAAGCCCTCTCTGCTGACCCCCACTAGAAGTTCTAGAAGTTCTTAGGGATGTGGCCTTTAATTCAGTGCATAAAAATAGCAGCCATGATCCAAAGTGTTTCAAACATTTACTCAGAATGTGTCGTCGTCATTGTCCCCCATGCACAAACGCTTCAGCAATTTGCTTTTCTATCTATAGCTCCTCGCAGGCTTTCAGAAAAGCCTTTTGGGGGTGGCAGGGAGGCAGCAGTAGGAAAAGCCTCAAAAGCTCTGAAGTTGCCTGCCCGGCAACTTTGCACGCATCACAGGTCGTAGCCAACATGCTTGGGGGAGGGGGGGAATGCCTCAGATGTAGTGATGGAGGAGAAATCGGTTCAGTTTGCATTTGAATGTGAACCTACCTTATCCAGACTTCTCAAAATAATATGTGAACCAAAACATAGCTGTCCTTCGAAATTCTCCAAATTTTGTGGTGCTATTTTCCAGTCATGAAATGTATACAAAAATGTGTACATAAAAAACCCACATGCTTGTGCAAACAGCATACAAGAATGCATTATATTGTGGGGAATGGCTTGCAAAAATGTGTATATCAGCCCAAACACGTGCAAAAATGTGTATATTGTTTAGGTGCGCATTCATCTCAAATAATTAGATGATTTGAGGTGATTCAGGTCATGATTGCTTGGACGGCCATCTGTCATGGATGCTTTAGTTGAGATTCCTGCATCGCATCTAAAGCTGCTTCCAGGACCCCCTGTAATATAATAATATTATTATATACTTCCAAGTTGCTCTGTGGCCTTGGTTAAACATGCAACATTTTTCATTTTCATTTCTTTTCTGGGAAACAAAAACCAAACTGAATGGGGGAAGGCCCAGGATTTGAGAGGGGAGGATTGTAGAGGACAGGCAGGTCTAGCTTTTAATTACAATCATTTATTCTCTAAGTGCATTTGAATCGGCATGATTTTGGGGAGGGATGTTGAAATATCTTGTGTGGGTTGCCATTCTCCTCTGAGTTGTGTGGCGATGTCCCTCGCTCCCCAGGAAATAAGACGCAAGACACAGTGAAATGATTTTAAGTGGTCGAAAAGGCCACAACTTTATTGGTTTCGGATGTTGAGCGGTATTGGCTTAGGCATTGGAACCTAACCGACTATATCCGACTGTAACCCATGTGTTACAGTCTGGGAGAAATTAACCACCAGAAAGGAGCCCAGTGATATGTATCTACTGAGACACCTTCTGTGGCCACCGTTGGGGGGGTGCCATAAGGCCCTGACCTCCGCAGGCTCAGGACAAAGCTACCGCCCCCGGAACCCCTTTAACGGGATTAAATCTCCAATTTCTGGGCAGAGGATGACGTAACCTGCCCCCCTTCTTCTTTTATGCAAATTTCCAATGCCTAACCGCCAGACCAAGTTGTGACGAATTGCTATGAGGTAGGCGAAAAAAACCAGTTTGGCTAGTCCAAGTGGAAAAAGTCCTACCAGGCCCCCCCGGCCAACCAAGGCGACCAACCAAAGTCCATAGCAGCGTCGGCCTAACCTGCCTAGCCTAAAGGGCGGGTGGGTGGGTGAACTGATTGAGCCGAGAGCCGGGTCAGAAGAGGCTGACTCCCGCCTCCGGCTCGTTTAAAAGAAGGGAAGCCCCGCCTCCCGGTCGACCCTATTGGTCGACCCAGGTATGATGGAGGCGGGAACTCCCATCTCGCGAGGGGGCTGCGCGCTCAGCCCCCATCACGAGAGTTCGCTCAGGCCACGCCCACAACACCACCTCCGTGGGATGCGGAAGTGGCTTTGTGTGGCGATGTCCCTCGCTCCCCAGGAAATAAGATGCAAGACACAGTGAAATGATTTTAAGTGGTCGAAAAGGCCACAACTTTATTGGTTTCGGGTGTTGAGCGGTATTGGCTTAGGCATTGGAACCTAACCGACTATATCCGACTGTAACCCGTGTGTTACAGTCTGGGAGAAATTAACCACCAGAAAGGAGCCCAATGATGTACATCTACTGAGACACCTCCTGTGGCCACTGTTGGGGGGGTGCCATAAGGCCCTGACCTCCGGAGGCTCAGGACAAAGCTACCGCCCCCGGAACCCCTTTAACGGGATTAAATCTCCAATTTCTGGGCAGAGGATGACGTAACCTGCCCCCCTTCTTGTAGAGGACAGGCAGGTCTAGCTTTTAATTACAATCATTAATTCTCTAAGTGCATTTGAATCGGCATGATTTTGGGGAGGGATGTTGAAATATCTTGTGTGGGTTGCCATTCTCCTCTGTGTTTTTCCCCCTGTGAGAACAGAGCATAAGCAAGGGAGTTATGAGGGTCCCTTGCTTCTTTCTCCAAACCATAGCACGCTCACTCTTTTTAATTCATGGAGGTTACTTCTATGAATGGGGGCAGTGAGGGAAAAAATGACTTTCCCCAGTTTTTTTTAATAAGGAAAACCACCTAGCACAATAGTCCCTGGACCTATTTCGCCTGAACTTTGGCAGGTTTCTTACCCAGGGGCATTTCCCTCACATTTGCAGTTTTCAAAACTGATTGTCCACCAAAAAAAAAATTGGGGAAGAGAATGTGATGCGTGTTCTTCCAGCCCAAAGCAGTAAAGTTAGTCCTTGCAGTATAACTGCTATACGTAACCTTCTGAAATTTGGCAGACTTCATCTCCTCAGAAGGGATGACAAGGTCTACAATTTTCATCCAATTCTAGCAGAAAAGTAAAAAAAGACTTTTACTATATATACTTTATATATATACTACTACTACTACTGCAAGTCCCTGGCACAAAACGTCTAGATCGATTTGCCTTGAAATCTGGAGTGCTTAATCCACACTGGAAAATACTCACCCCCTAACCCACCCCCCAAAATCAAATGTTCACAAAAAATTGTCCACTTCACTAATCATATTTTCCAGACTATTTCTGTCCATAATGTCTTTTTAAAAATAATAATAATGCCACTTATTTTGAAATATAGGCACCTGATTCACCAGGGATATTATATCCTGAAATCTACTCAACCCAGCTCTTCATTGCTTCATACCATAGCAAGGCAAATTTTTTGCAAGATGTACCCATAGCTGCCAAGTCTCCCATTTTCCCCGGGAAACCCCTGTTTTTCCAGCTGTTCCTAGCTGGAAAAATGGATTTTTTGTTTTTTCCCGGTTTATTCTGGCACGGCAGCCATTTTGGAACTGGGCGGAGCATGCTCAGAAGCGACTTTTAATGCTGCTCTGCCCAGTTCCAAAATGGCTGCAGCGCGACTTCTGGTGCGGTAGCCATTCTGGAACTGGGCACAGCAGCATCAAAAGTCACTTCTGAGCATGCTCCTCCCAGTTCCAAAATGGCCGCCACGCTACTTCCGGTATGCTACTTCCGGTCCGGTCCCTTATTTTTCAGAGAGGAACTTGGCAGGTATGGATGTACCAGGTCCCCTGTGCCTGGACAGAGAGTTGGGAAATAGTTAGAAACCTTTTGAGTGGTAGTGGACTTCTTGCTTGTGTGTTATGGTAGCTCCCGTTTTTGCCACACCAAAGTAACTGTTCTGCATAGGCACCCTCACTAGCTGGGCAGAAAGTTCATTAAATTAAAGGTTGCATTTTAGAGTACACGCACAGCCATTCCTTTCCCTATCCGTTCATTAGATTTTTTTTTTAAATTATATACAGCTGCCAGAAAGAAAAAAGAAAGATGATTTAGCATCAGACAGGTGTGATTTCTATGGAGTGTGCAGGTGTGGGGAAATGTGTTGGATTCGAAAAGAATACACAGCTAGTAGCCTGTAATTTATGGTGCTGATGTCAGTGTTTTTAACTTTCTTTTTAACTTTCTGGCACACACACACACACACACAAAACACCAGTTCATCGCATTACTGATTATTGTTAGGAAACATTACCATTGCTTGAATCTTCATTAAAGTATCAGGGAATTCTCCAACACCATTTGTCCCAGAATTTCCCATTAAATTAAAGCTTTAAGTGCCTGTCTTCACTGATGGGTAGGTAAAATGCATGCAACTGCAGTCACTGAGAGCGTCTTCTTAATGTGGCATCACAGAGTAGGTTGGCTTCCCCATCACCACCTTTGATAAATGAGCAGCTGACATAATGCACCAGCAACATTTCTAGTACAAAAGACTTCCATCATTCCACTGGCTGTGCCGATTGGCCGCTTAAGGGGGTGTCGCCAAACCTGGCCTGGCATTGGCTCACTCATCTCGCCACTCAAGGGTTTTGCAGCCACAGTTAATACCGAAAGGAAGGAACACGGTGGTCAATTGAATTTCAGTAGTATTTGGACAAGATTCCATATTAGAAATCTAACCACTGAAATGTCTACCTGATAGATGGAAGGACGCTCATATCTGTTTTGAATATATACATTGTGCAGATACCCTGGAATGTGAACATCTTGGGAAATAACAAACCACCTTTTAAATATAGGGGGTGGGTCTGGGTTATTTTTATTTTCCATGTTGAAAAATCACATTTTTTAAAAAAAAAAACACCTGAATTTTCTAATCAGAAACTTGAATTTCAGATGCCGTGCCTGAATAGAGGTTGTTATGCTTTGGAAAAATAGGGTTTTGCTCATGCAAGAGCTAAATATGTTCTGGCTGAATATTGAGACATTTTCGGACAGGTTGTCTGGCTGACAACAGCTTGTGCTCAATTATATCTCTCTGGTTGTTCCTTTTTATTAGCTTTGCTAATGTTTCTGGGCTGTTTTTAATTAAGGAAATGCTGGTGCCTTAACAGGCTTCTTAGCAATGGATTACATGAAGTAAGGCTTTCTGTAATTCAGCTTTTCTTCCGATATTGTTGGAAGGCTTCCGTTTATGCCAGTATTCTGAGCTATTTTATCCTTTAAAGTCGCCTAGCAATGCCACTGGGCACTTTTTTGGGGGGGGGGGGGAGTCTGGATATTCAGAAGCTTGAAATCATGAGACTAATTCTATGAAAATGTGTGTGAGCATGCTTTGTTGCCTTCATTTGTTCCAGCTTATTTTGGAAAAAACACAGCTTTGATATTCTAACATTTGGCATCCTTTTTTAAACTCTGCAAGAGGAAATTTTCCGCGGAAGCAAACATCACCCATTTTCAATCAGGGCACAAGCCCACAATGGCTCTTGATCTGGCGACTAGACATGAAGACTAGTTCCTACCTCCACCACCGGAGGCAGCATGTATCTGAATACTAGTTGTGGGGAACCACAGATGGGGAGACTTGCTGTTACTCTAAGGTCCTTCTTGCATGCTGTGCATACACTGTCATCTGATCAGCCACTGTGAGAACAGGATGCTGGACTGGAGAGACCATTGGCCCGATCCATGTCAGGTTTTGGGGAATAGGATCCCTCCGCCGGTGGCAGTAAATAAGCGAAAGGAGCATTCTTACCAGATAGTTTATTTAATAATCACAACGAGAGACAAAGGAATGCATATCTCTCTAGATATGGCGTTGCTCCCAGTAAAGGTTTACCCCCTCCATCCCCATTAATCTACGTCACTCCTACATCGGGTAATCTGAGCTTGTTGCCACTGCGCTTTCTGTTCTATCACTCTCAGAGCCTGTCTAGTCTTAGGCGAAAGGGGGTCAGGAATGCTGTCCAAAGACAGTGGATCTGCCAGCTGTCTCTCTCCTGGTGTTTCCTCTTCTAGCTGTTCCTCACCTAACATTTTCCCTCTGGACTATGCCCCTCTGAAAACCTAAATCAATACTGTCCTCCTGCCCTTGGGAAAGTTCAGAAAAGGGGGTGCAGCTCCCATCATGAACTTGTGAACTTGTGGACCTCCCCATGTTTCTAGACTACAGCTCCCATCATCCCTGACTGTTGGCCATGCCGGAGGGGGCTGATGGGAGTTGGAGCATCTGCAGAACCAGCAAGTTTCTCATGCTGGGTCAATGTGACACACATATTTGTAAGCATATGCTCATTGTGTTCACTCTTTAGGTTCAATGTTTTTAGGAGGCCACTGTTCCCCTTGCAGAACTACAATTCTCATAGTAGTTTAACAAGCAAACTTTCTTTCCAGGGAATTCTGGGAACTGTAGCTTCGTGGGGAGAATAGGAGTCTCCTAACAACCCTCAACACTACAGTTCTGTTATGTACTGAGCTGAATCCTAGAACAATAGGATTCAGAATCAGCGGGAGCTACCCAATCCAACTCCAGGTGGAAGTGAATCCGCAACCTGATTGGCCTGCTGGAGCAGCCAATCAGGCGGCTGGCAGAAGTGAATCTGCTACCTGATTGGCCTGTAGGAGCAGCCAATCAGGCTGCAGGCAGAAGTCAATCCACAATATAATTGGCCCACAGGTGTAGCCCTGAAGTAGCCAATCACGCAAGGCCCATTGTGTAAATAATGTATATAAGCAGATGGTTTTGGGAAAAGAGCCATTCGTCTTCTCTTCTCCTCCTTGATGACTATGAGCTGAATAAAGAGCATGAAATTCACTCTCGACTCAGAGTATATTTCACTGGCGACGAAGGTGGGATCCTGCTGAGCTGACCGCCACCACGCACTGCACCGCAGCACCGCCACCTGCTGCACCGCTGCATCGCACCGTGCATCCAGGCTTCAGCTCCAGGACCCAAGGAACCCAGAATGGCAACCGACAGCAGCTTCTCGCCATTCAAACCAGCATCAGGAGACTGGGAAGGGTACGCCGCCCGTTTCAACTTCCTCCTGCAAGTGAAAGAAGTCACCAACGATGCCATGAAGAGGGCGACATTCTTCAGCGTCTGTGGAGAGGAGACGTTTGAAATCGCCCGGGCTCTCCTTGCACCTAGAGATGTCGCTACCGTCTCTTACAAAACAATAATGGAACGGCTGAAGGAGCACTTCTCACCACAGCCCTCGGTGGTAGCTTGCCGAAATGCCTTCTACGCAAAGCGGCAAGCCCCAGGGGAAACCATAACTGGGTTTGTGACCTCCCTCCGCCAAGCCGCCCGGTTATGCAACTTCTCAGAGTTGGAGAACATGCTTCGTGACCGCCTCGTCGGTGGCCTGAGGGACGAGATGTTGCAACGACGCCTCTACGCCAAAAAAGACCTCACGTTCCAGATTGCTCTGGAGGAAGCCCTGGCAACCGAAGCCGCCGAGAGGTCAACGCAAGAGGCACGACCGGCCCCGCCATCCCAACCGAGGGTCTACCACGAAGACCTCACCGACGAATCCGAATCTGACAGGGAGGAAGTACACCGAGTACAGCGGCGCACTCAAGCAGCACACACACCACAGCAGCCTCGACGAGAAGGAGGGAACTGTGCAAGCTGCGGGGAGAACCACGAGAGGAGGACCTGTCGTTTCCGCAACGCAGAGTGCAGGCAGTGCAGAAAATTGGGACACATCGCCCGGGTGTGTCGGGCTCGACTCACCCGTCGACAAGCATCAGATGACCGACCCAGGAGCCCCAGGTCACACGGCACCATGCACCAAGGCAACTCGACGGAGATCACGGACTACCAGGTATTCCAGTTGCCCCATCCCAGCACAGAGAAAATTTATATAGAGGTACAGATAGAGGGAGCCCCATGCCGCATGGAGCTGGACACGGGTTCAACTCTATCCATAATCTCGGCCCGAACATTAAGGGAACTGTGCCCTAATGGGGGTCCCAAACTAAGGCCGGCCCCATTCACCCTCCGGGACTTCCAGAAACGTAAGGTCCCTACAATGGGGGTGGGGACCTTCAGGGTGCAATATCGAGGGCGAAAGCAACAATTGGACTTGCTGGTAGTTAAGGGCCCCTACGTTAGCTTACTGGGACTGGCATGGTTTGGACCTCTGGGGCTAGCCGTTACCGGGGTGAACCGCACTAGCTTACAAGTGGACGTGGACGCCATATGCAAAGAGTTTCCAGGGGTTTTCGATGGGGCATTGGGACGATATACAGGACCCCCCATTGCCCTACAGCTAGACCCCGCTGTACGACCCATCAGGCACAAGGCCCGCCGGGTCCCGTTCGCCCTGAAACCCCGCATAGACGAGGAATTGGACCGGCTCGTGGAGCAAGGAGTGCTGGAGCCGGTGCCCAACGCCCCCTGGGAAACTCCAATTGTCACACCCGTCAAGCCTAACGGTTCGGTCCGCATCTGTGCAGACTACAAATGCACCATAAACAAGGCTCTCACGGCCCATGCATACCCAGTGCCAGTGGTCAGCCATGTCCTCGCCACCCTGGCTGGGTCAAAAATCTTTGGCAAACTGGACTTGGCTCAAGCGTATCAACAGTTGCCTGTGGACGAAGCCACAGCAGAGGCTCAGACGATTGTGACGCACAGAGGGGCATTCAGAGTAAAGCGGCTGCAATTTGGCGTTAGCGTGGCACCAGGCATATTCCAGAATCTAATGGACTCTCTCCTTAAAGGGATTCCTGGCGTCACCCCCTTCTTCGATGATGTACTGATCGCCGGGCCCACACCAGAGGAATTTGAGGACCGCCTCCGCTCCGTCCTGCACCGTTTCCAGACGGCGGGCCTCAAGGTGAAGCGGGAAAAGTGTTTACTGGGAGTGCCGCAGGTGGACTTTCTGGGATTTAAGGTGGATGCAGAAGGGGTCCATCCAACCGGTGACAAGGTACGGGCCATTTGTGAGGCCCCAGCGCCCAAGAGCAAGCCCGAACTTCAGTCATTCTTGGGACTATTGAACTTTTACCATGCCTTCCTTCCCCATAAGGCAGCGGTAGCGGAGCCCCTACACAGACTCCTAGATAAAAGGGCCCCTTGGGTGTGGGGCCAGCGACAAAGGGCCGCATTCCAGGCAGTCAAGGACTTGCTCGTCTCGAACTCGGTCTTGGCACACTTCGACGAGAGGCTGCCAGTGGTGCTGGCATGCGACGCCTCTCCCTATGGCATCGGCGCTGTCCTGGGACACCAACTCCCGGATGGAAGAGAGGTGCCGGTGGCATACTTCTCCCAGACGCTTGCTGCAGCCGAACGAAACTACTCACAGATTGACAAGGAGGGTCTGGCAATCGTGAAGGGCGTAAAAAAATTCCATGATTTCTTGTACGGGCGGCCCTTTACCATAGTGACTGACCACAAGCCGTTGCTTGGCCTGTTTGCCCCCGAGAAGCAGACCCCCCAAGTGTTGTCTCCACGTGTCCTCAGGTGGTCAATTTTCCTTGCCGGCTACCAGTATGCACTAATCCACCGCCCTGGGAAGGCGATGGGCCACGCAGACGCACTCAGCAGGCTACCACTACCAGAAACAGGCCCCGACCCAGCGCCTGCGCAAGAGGTTATGACCCTGGAGCTGCTTCCCGACCGACCCATTCAGGCACAAGAAGTTGCGCACCATTCCACAAAAGATAGGGTCATCTCCCGGGTCCTGGACTGGGTGTGGCGAGGATGGCCCAGCAGCAGTCCCGGGCCAGAATTCGCTGGCTACACAAACCGCAAACATGAACTGTCGGCCCACAAGGGGTGCCTGTTATGGGGAAGCAGGGTCGTTGTTCCCCAGCCCCTCCGCAAAAGGGTCCTCACAGCCCTACACGAGACACACCCAGGGGTAGTGAGGATGAAGGCCCTTGCCAGGAGTTATGTGTGGTGGCCGGGGATTGACAGAGAGATAGAGGCCTGGGTCCAACACTGCCAGACTTGCCAAGAATCCCGCCCGGATCCCCCAAGGGCCCCAGTCCAGCCCTGGGAGTCTGCCCGACATCCATGGTCACGCTTGCACGTGGACTTCGCTGGCCCCTTCCAGGGAAAAACATTCTTCATAGTGGTGGATTCCTACACCAAATGGCTGGAGGTCGCACTGGTACCGTCCACTTCTACGGCGGCAGCCATCCGGGTACTACGTAAGCTGTTTGCAACCCACGGGCTCCCTGACACCCTCGTCTCGGACAATGGAACCGCATTCACGTCAGAGGAGTTCCAGACCTTCACAGCGCAGAACGCCATCCGCCACATCCGCTCAGCACCATTCCACCCTGCCACCAATGGCCAAGCGGAGCGCATGGTGCGGACCACCAAGGACAGCCTCCGCCGCATAACACAAGGGGACTGGGAATACCGCCTTGCCGCATTTCTTCTAGCACAGCACAGCACCCCAAGCACAACGACGGGCCGGAGCCCAGCTGAACTACTCATGGGCCGGCGCCTTGCAACTAGACTGGACCGACTTCACCCCGACAGAGCTCAGGATGAGGTAGTGGAGGGGAAAGGCAGGAACCCCCGGACATTTGTGGCCCAGGACCCAGTGTATGCAAAGAATTTTGGGGCAGGCCCAGCATGGGTACCCGCCACAGTCACCAAGGTGACCGGTCCCGTGTCGTACGAGGTACTAACGGAAGGGGGCCAATGTTGGCGCCGCCACTGCGACCAGCTACGGCGACGATTCCCAGGAGGAACCCGGGAGGAGAGCGGGACAGAGGGGTCCCAAGGGGACAGCAGGGCAGTGAGGCCTGTAGAGCGAGAGGGGTGGGCAGGGGAAGCAGAAGCAGTAGGCACAGAGGGGCGCCCCGAGGCTGGAAGGACACCGGAACCAGAGTCACAACCTAGTGGTTCAGTGGCGCCAGACCAGACAGCCCCGGCACAGCCAGCAGCCTCGGAACACGAGCCAGAACCAGAACCCCTGACCAAGGAACACCCCAGGCCACAACGCACACGGAGGCGGCCAGCAGACCTTGGGGACTACGAATGCAACTTCCCGGGCAGGACTGGAACTTAGAGGGGAGGGGTGTTATGTACTGAGCTGAATCCTAGAACAATAGGATTCAGAATCAGCGGGAGCTACCCAATCCAACTCCAGGTGGAAGTGAATCCGCAACCTGATTGGCCTGCTGGAGCAGCCAATCAGGCGGCTGGCAGAAGTGAATCTGCTACCTGATTGGCCTGTAGGAGCAGCCAATCAGGCTGCAGGCAGAAGTCAATCCACAATATAATTGGCCCACAGGTGTAGCCCTGAAGTAGCCAATCACGCAAGGCCCATTGTGTAAATAATGTATATAAGCAGATGGTTTTGGGAAAAGAGCCATTCATCTTCTCTTCTCCTCCTTGATGACTATGAGCTGAATAAAGAGCATGAAATTCACTCTCGACTCCGAGTATATTTCAAGTTCCCTGGATGCTTTGGGGGAAGCCATGACTGTTTAAACTAGTATGATAGTGCAGGTGGAAACTTAGTGCCTTGTAATGTACACCTAAAACAGGAATGTGTTAAGTGGTCCTTGGATTAAACCTCTGGGGCAAACATCCTTCAAACTGGAGCATGAGCGCTGACTATAAGGAGATGTATGTTGGATTTTTTTAATTAAAAAAAATAGAATAAAGATGTGCTGAGGGGAAAAAATTGGGGAGCATCTTAACCTTGGCATCTGTGATCAAGAACACTATAATCACATCATAATTATGTATAATACCTGAGAATTTTCTATTCATCCTACTTAGAAGTAATGCAATATGAGTCACTAAAATTATGAAACTAAATTGCTGTTTTAATTCTAGGATATTATTACTTCAACTTGCAGAGCCCAGAGAGATATGACTAGGAGTTACATCTTAAAATACATGTTTCTATTTACACAGGTTGCTGAAAGGGGGGGGGGGAGATGTGAAATAATGTATTGGCTCATTGTTTTGAAGCCGGTCTTCGCGGTGCTTGTATGCTGAGGACCAGAAGGTTAGGTCAGCCATTGGTTCTCCTTTCTCCCCCATCTGCTCTCCTTTCGCTGGTCCCTTGCCAGCTTCTGCCTGCAAGAAGACTGTGGTGGAGGTCGGAATCCAGCGATCTGAGTGGGTGATATCTATCAATCTCGCGCCTTGAACAAGCACTGTTGCTAGGCAACTGGAAGCAGCATTCCGCCCACATCCTGCAATTTCCTCCTGGTGATTTACTCTTTCACTCTTAATATATTAATTACACCAAACTTTCTTTTTGTACACTTTGGGCGCCAACTTCAACAGATGACAGTCTTTCTGCAGCTAAGGGCCCTTTCCTGGTGGGATGGCAATCAGCGATTAGCGGCTTTGCCGTCAAGGATGCAAGATGGGAGTCGCTCCAAAAGGCTTCAGAATGTGCTAGCGAAAGGACTGCAGCTGAGGTTGTTATTAAAAGGGGAGGCGAGAGGGAAGAAGTCCTCTGGGCAGGGATGGTCCTCTCACAAGATTGGGCTGCCCTTGGAGATTATTTCGAAACTTCAACTGGTCCAAAATACAGCAGCCAGATGATTTGCCAGTGTTACCTTTAGAGTTTATATAACCCATTTTAAAACGATTGCGCTGGTAATCAATTACGGTCCAATACAAGGTGCTCAAAATAGTACGTAAATGAGTTGGCCCCAAGTATCTGAAATCCCTTCTTGGTAGTTCCGTAACCCTCAGAAGTGTGGAGAATGAAAGCCAGGGAGAGGACCTCCTCACTGGTAACCCCTAAATTGTGGAACTGTCTCCCCACAGAGGCGTGCCTAGCATCTTCATTGTATATCTTCTGTTGTATCATGAAGACACACCTCTTTACCCTGACCTTTGAAAGGAATGTATTTTGTGTGTGTGTGTGTGCATGCAACCCATGTCTTTTGCTGAATTTTTTTACCGTTCTGCTCTGGTTGGAATGGTTTGGCTTGCTTTCATAGTTTTAACTGTCCACTTTTTATTCTATTGTTCTAGCTGACCTGGGACCTTGGGGTGAAGTGTGGGTAAAAACATGTTATAAATAAATAAACTTAATAAATAGATAACTGGTCCCCAAATATACAGTTCACTGGGACCCTGTCAAAAGCCAAACACACACTGAATATTTTCGATGTCTCCAGTTCCATACAGACATATAGCAAAGTATCCTCTGAGGTATTTTCCAATACATATCCAGCAGGAAAAAAATGGGACGTGGCTAGTTGTCAAACAATGTCCTCAGGAATTTTAGTTAGGATCAAGGATGAGGTCTATCACAGATATTACTTGCCTATCTTAGATACTACTTTTGTAGGGCCCACTTTTGCAATAAGTGATGCATACTTAATCCTGGCTGGCTCTCCAAAAACAACAACAACAGCAACAACAACAACAACAACCATAGATCATGGTGCTTCAAACAGGGAACTGTGTCAACTTTTTAAAATATTTACACAATATTTATTCTACCTGCCGTAAGGATTTGAAAGACCTACAGTATATAGTCATCTGTAAAGCTACAGATTGATGGGCAGCTGTTCTGATTCTTGAGCACAGGTCTCAAAGAGATATTTGTCTTGAAATGACAACACAAAATGGCTACCAGTTGAACTTTGCCCAAGGGGGGAATCCTATGGGAAGATTAACCAGGGTGAGCTTCAGTGGTTCTCCAGATCAGCAGGCATTCAAGACCTAACCAGGGCTCACAGCCTAAAATATCCCAGTGTTACTTGCTCATTCTGGTTCAGGTGGGGCTCTGTCACCTGAGTTGAAGCCAGTGTAAGTCCCCAAAAAGGGGCATTATGGGTGTGTGGCAGGGATGGGACCAGAGACGGGAGACTTAGGGTAGTTCTTAACCCCCTTCACTTTAGACACGTGACCTGGCAACCCATCATAGAACACAATTTTAAAAGCTTGTTTTTCTTTCCAGGATACACAGCTGCTGAACAGGGTTTGGAGCTGGTATAACTTTACACCAGCTGAATTTACACTGGCTTACTTTACTCTAGATTAGGCACCCCCAAACTTTGGCCCTCCAGATGTTTTGGACTACAATTCCCATCATCCCTGACCACTGGTCCTGTTAGCTAGGGATCATGGGAATTGTAGGCCAAAACATCTGGAGGGCAGCAGTTTGGGGGTGCCTGCTCTAGATACTTGTGCATAGAATTTCTCCCTTGCTTGCAGTTTAATAGCCCCCCTATTATCTTTTATTAAAACCTGTACAGCATGAGGCCCTTGGTTCAAATGTGACCTCTGCCATGAAATGCAGGGGCCAGCAGTAGGCAGCTCACACATTTAAAGCCTCTGTCATCAAGGGGGTTGGGATACTGAGAATAACGTGTGCCAGTCTTGGGAGGATTTCTGCGAGATAACGTGTGTGAAGGACTTTGAATGCTCGACTGCAGTATGTCCTGATGGTCTGCTCCTGGCTCTTACATTTCTTACGGTTTTGCCCAACTTGGTGCCCTCCTGATCTTGTTGTTCTCAACTCCCAGCAAGTCTAGCAGGGATGGCAATGGTGGGAGTTCAATAAATTCAACCCACATTTAGGCCAGCTTAACTTCCTTCCCCTAAAAAACCATGGAATGGTATTTCTCTACAGTGTCCTTCAAAACCACACACACACACACACACACACACACACACACACACACACACAAATACATATATATACAGTGGTACCTTGTTTTACGAACTTAATCCGTAAGTCCATTCTTAAACCAAAGCATTCTTAAACCAAGGCATATTCATTCATTCATTCATTCATTGCATTCCCCAGGTTAGTCAATCACCTTAGCCTCAAGGGAATTAACATGTTCCCCAAGAGCCAGGTGGTAATTCTACCTAGCACAAGCTCACAACTTCTGCTTGGGAGGCAAATAGTTCATATAGGTAGCATTATGGAAAAACACTGGCTAGCTCCCACCGTCATGCTTGCGTATGTTCCCTTTAATAAGATTAAGTACATTTTCAGTCTTCTGTTTTAGTAGGGTGGTATGAGGCTGAAAGTAGGTTGTGTAGGTTGAAACTCTACCATTAAATGCCTCGACTTCGCTCCTCATAGTCAAATACTCCCAGGAGTCAAACTTTCAAGTGACCTTATTAGCACAGTCTGTTATTATGGTTGTCCTTTCCTGCTATCTGGACTCTGTGTTCTGAACCCTTTGCCCACAGGCCACTTTCATGAATTAACTGCACCCCACACCCACACGTTACACATGGCTGAGCAGATCTACATTTGAAGATATAAATCTGCTGCTTACACCAGCCTTCAGAACAAACGTATACAGCTGTATCCCACCATTACACTGTAGGAATAGAAAGAGCTTCCATTCAGAGAAGGAGAGGACACACATAGAAGCATAGCTCGGTGCATCTTTAATAGAAGTTGTCACTTGAAAGCACAGAAGCCCTGTCTTCTTTTGCATTTGGTCTCCCAAACAACTCTCCTTCCATTAAAAAACTTTATGGATCTGGCGGAAAGGTTCCTGTTGTCCACGTGTACACTATACTGTGAGCATCCTATACCCATAGTGGCCAATCACATGTCCATGGAAAGTCCAGAAGGCATTCTATTAAAGCTGCCTCTGCTTTTTGGGTGCTAACTTTCTTCAGAAGTGTTTGATTGACTTACTTTTTTTAAAAGAAGCTAAGAGACTGGGGGCCCTGCTGGCTCAAGACCCTGTATATGTGCACCCAGAGGGCCCCCTCTGTTGGCAGACCTGTCAATTGTTAAATCTTTGCTTTGTCCATTCTGTAAAGGAAGACCAACGTTTCTGCTTCCCCTCCCTTAACCATACCAATTCTGTCACAGAGCAAAGAATCAGGATCCAAGCCCTAGCCTTTCTTAGCCAGCACATGCATTGTTGGCGGGACCTTCAGTTCCACTTGCTGGTTGGCCAAATAGTAAGTCGAAAACTAATGAAACTTAGTATACATTAATAAAGCAGATCTAAAGTGGTTTTCTTTAACAGCACAAGGAAAAAGAGAAATGCTGTGCCATATATTTGATTTGGCTTCTATTTTCTTTCTTTCTATTTACTGGTGTTTGTTTCTTCTTACATGCAATGTTTGAACAGCATGATATTATACTGAAAACAGTAAAATGTTGAATTAGGGCGATTTCAATGGGTCTACTCTGAGTATAACTGATGTTGGATATCACTCATATTTTTCTTTTTTTAAAAAAAAATCCCATCAGCTTTGTGTAAATATATATATAAACGAGGTCTAATCTTTTTTTTAAAAAAAATGCCTATGTGGGTGAGTATTTATTAATTTATTACTTCCTTGTGCCAGGATGTTCTATATCCCGTACACAGGAATTGATCTCTGTGGAAATATGGCAATTCTAGATTAACAGGATTTACATCCTGGCTCTATAGCTGGAAGACATACCTTTTATTCATGCCTCTGAATTCCATTGGCCCCGCAGAGCTACACGGATTGACAGGCCCACATAAAAATCGGGATGGAATTTCTTATTAGATTGTTCCCTGCTGCATGTTTTATGCAGGTTACAAGTCTTAGTCAGACCTGAGCAATCATGATACACACCCCAACTTCTGCCAGCAACGATATCGAGATCCTCCTGATTCATTGTAGAAAATATGTTTGCTTAATTGTGTCCAGGAGGCGAAGGGGAAGCAGGGGGAAATCCTGGAATATTCGTGTACTCTCCGTGTTGCCAACTTATTTCCTGGTCCCTGGTCCTGTGCCTGTCACCTGCAACAGCACCTGAACAGGTAGAAATGAAGCCAGTGACTTATCCTGGAGATAAAATGCCAGGGGACGGGGCGGAGAAATTGGTGGCTTAATTTCTTTCTGTCAGGCTGATGTGGCAGGTGGCAGGTATGGGAGCAGAGGCAGGTAAAGAAGTTGGCAATCCAAATGTCACATGAAGGTTCTACCAACTTTCCTTGCTTTAAAATAAGGGCGGAAGCATTAGAAGGAGATGGAAAAACACGTCTTCCAGTGAACAAGGAGGGTCTCCACAGTTCTGTGGGAGAGTGCTTGCCTTGATCTGCAGAAGGTCCCAGTTTTAATTCCTGGCATCCCCAGTTAGGGCTGGGAAAGCGTATTGTCTGCCATGCTAGAGCCACTGCTAGTCAGAGGCATTTCTCACTGGAAGGCTAGCGGCTGGCATGTATTGCACTTCAAGTTAGCAAAAATGTGTTTGGTGCAAACTGCTGTGAATGTGGCAGAAGATTTGCAGCAGTAATCCTGCCTTGGTGACCACCCCACAACAACAACAACAAATGCTGATCCTTAACACTCCTGAAAACCACTAGGGATTATTTTATGAACCTCCAGGCAACTGAAGAACCTCCAGGCAACTGAAGAGCCAGTGTGGTGTAGTGGTTAAGAGCGGTAGACTCGCAATCTGGGGAACCGGGTTCGTGTCTCCACTCCTCCACATGCAGCTGCTGGGTGACCTTAGGCTAAGTCACACTTCTCTGAAGTCTCTCAGCCCCACCCACTTCACAGGGTGTCTGTTGTGGGAGAGGAAGGGAAAGGAGAGTGTTAGCCGCTTTGAGACTCCTTCGTATAGTGATAAAGCGGGATATCAAATCCAAACTCTTCTTCTCTTCTTCTTTGCTTTGCTTTGCTTTGCCATTGCAGCCGCCACCAAATTCTTGGGGTTCCCACCAAAAAATTGCTGGGACGGGGGTGCAGATACATTATATAATGAGAACTAAAAATATATATTTTAAAGTGGGGAAAATAGGAAATCTTGAATTCTCCTAAGTATAAATATGCTACGCACGGAGAATTGGAATAAACATATTCCTAAATGCATCTTAGTTTTACATAGGGCATCGCTCCACATTTTGCTGAGCAAGTAAATGCTTGATTACTTATGTTTATTACTTGATTACCTGCGCAATCATTGCCTTGATTGGGACCTTCATATTAATTCCTAATTGTATGTTTATTGTATACTGTGTTCTCCCAGGGGGAACAATCTCAAAAATATAGGTGAGCCTTAAAAAGCATTACTGTAGTGCTTAGAAATCGAGGAAATGATACGTAACTGAGATCACATGTGTGCATGAGGTCCTTCAGCCAAAATCATTTCCCCATTCATTTCCATGGATAGAACAGACACACATAGAGACAGATTGGCTCCCTCTGTTGAAATGAGTGTGCATCCCTGTACGTCTATGCACACATCTGGGTGGGTATAGATTTTTTTCTGCTGGGATAACAGAGGAGAATGGCTGTAGCTGATTGGTGGAGCCCATGTTTTGCATATAAGTCTTCAGGTTCGATATTTCCTCAAGTAGTGTTGGAAGCCACCCAGCCCAGGGACTTGCAATCAGTTGAGCTAGATGGACCTGGTGCAAGGCAACGTCCTATGCTCCTCTTCCAAAGCTTCACTCTATATAGAATAAAAGCATCTTCTCGAAATAAAGAAGCTGGAGCTATTGCATTGGTTGGTTAAGACTATAAAATTTATAAAGTATTTTAACTTCCAGTTTTCTATTAAATTCTTATTGCGTTTGACAAGAGGCTGTAAACAAAATTCGGCTTGTCTCCTTAAACTGCGTGCCAAGAATGAGTGTGGGCTATGTTCTCGTTGCAGTTAGATATAAATCAGGTAGAAGTGGAGGCAAATTTACATAAAACCAGTAAAATTAAGGGGAGAATTGGGCCACTGCTTTTCCTGTCTTCAGGTCAGACAAAAATTATTCTTTATAACTCTCTCCGAAATTTCATTCAACATTCTAATAAAGCAGCTTGATGTACAATCAGTGCTCAAAAGTGGGAGGGAGGGATGTGACCCATTAAACTTACTGAAACTTACTTTTGCAATGCACAGGCACAACTACCAAACAGAGGAACGGTTACCTCTGAATACAGAGATACCCCTATGCCCTCCATGACAGGGGCACAGGAGTCCAATGACAACCCAGAGACGTGGTTGTCCCCATGTTGCCCACATCCTATGTGCTCCTCCACTTGAGCTGTTCCACCAAATCAGGCAGCGAAGGAACTGGAAAGGTTGAGGAAGAAGGCAGGATCATAAGTCGTGTTTGGGAAGCTTTCCTTGGCTCGTTAACCTCCAATCAGGGCCACCCCAACATTAGAGAAGTGACTACCTTGGGTGGTAGATGCTGGGAGACAGCAGCAACGCCATCAGTACCAGCCTCCTAAGGGCGTTGCTCTCTTATAATGGCAATGGCGCCCACCTGATGCCACGGAGCTGACAAGGAAAACACGCCATTCGCAAATCAGAAAAAGACACTGAACACCAGCTAACTTACGGTTAATTTCATTAAGGAAGCAGAACACAGAGAGACTTCTAAGGGTTGCTCCAGTCCAGATGAAGCAGTTTGCAGGCCGGACTGGCTTGTAACGTCTATAGCGAGACCCAAGGGGCCCTCCATGTTTCTGCCTGACTCTCTACTTAGTAACATGCAATAGATGCCTTGTTCTGGAAGTGGGGTGGGGTTTGTAAGCCTTAAGTAAAGAAGCTGCCAGGGTGGCTCTCTGGTAGAGTTGCAAAGTCTGGCTCCTGTCTCTACCTTGTGCTGGTGAACCTTCCTGTTCCCTCCTCTTCATCATCCTCCAAGCTCCCAGTCTCCGGTACTTCCCAGCTCTTCCCCTCCTCTAGAGTACGGCCGCTATCCCACCACCAGTAACCAGGATCCAAATCCTCTCCCTCTGTCCTTTTGGGGGGGGCTCTTGGTCAGGCGGCTTCATACCTGCCAAGTTCCTGTCTGAGAAATAAGGGACCGGACCGGAAGTAGCAGACCAGAAGTCGCACTGCAGCCATTTTGGAACTGGGCAGAGCTGCATCAAAAGTCGCTTCTGAGCATGCTCCGCCCAGTTCCAAAATGGCCGCCGCACCAGAATAAACCGGGGGAAAACAAAAAAATCCATTTTTTCAGCTGGGAACAGCTGGAAAAATGGGGGTTTCCCGGGGAATACGGGAGACTTGGCAGCTATGGGCGGCTTCCACCACTCTGGCTCATCCAACCAGTCCCTGCCACCTGAGAGGTGCTGGAACTCAGTCCTGGTGAGTTCCAGCTGAAAAAGGCTCTGCTGTTTACATAATCCATTGTGTCAACCCCTTTGATTCCCACATACCCACCCACTTTAACACAGGAAGCTGCCTTATCCTGAGCCAGCCCTCCAGCCCATCTAGTTCAGCATTACCTACACTCACTGGCCGCAGTTGTCCAGAGTTGCAGGCAGAAGGCATTCCCAGCCCTACCTGGAGAGGCAGTGAATTGTACTTCAGAATTGTACTCCGGAATGCAAAGTATGTGCTTTCCAACTGAGCTACGACCCTTATAGCGTGCTTAATGTCAACATCATTCCACAGCTGAGATGTGTCTCAAGAGGTCCGCCAGCCTCAGTCTCATCAAAATACTTTGATCAAAGCAGCGTAATGGAAAAATATAGTTCCTCCAGTGGGATAGATGATAATGAATCTCTGCTGCAAAAGGTTCTGGTCCTTTACCTGCGAAAACACCCACCCACTCCAATTGCCATGTCCACTCTGTCTAGGCACTGCTATTGGAGAAAGAAGTCTGAAACCTGGGAAAAAAATGCATCTTTTTGCTTTGTTTAAAATATTTCAGCTCACCCTTCGTTGCCAAAGGCAATACCGGGGAGCGGGAGGTACATTCAAACTGAAGCAACATTTTACAGCTAAAAACTGGGGCAAATGCAATAACAACAAAACTGATTTTTAGGCACCTATGCAACTCACAATAACAACATTTTTTTTAAAGGCAACCCCAAAAACTTCTCAGGATGCAAAACTGGGACAAAACAGGAGCAGTGATTTAGCAGAGTTAGGTATTGTAAAGCTGAGATTTCCCTTTAAAATAATTCATCGTGAGTGTTATTTATGATCAACCATCACCAAACTGGTTGCCTCTGGTCATTTTTGGACTACAACTCCTACCAGCCTCATGCACCATAGGCAATGGGCAGGGATGATGGAAGTGGGAGCAGAAAGATCAGTCCAATTTCCCAGAACACCAGGAGGCCAAGGGAGGACTTACTTGGAACATTGTTCCCTCTGAGTCTCTGAGGAGAAGCCACAGCACCACCCAGCTGCTTGGACCATCACCTGACCAGCTGCTGGAGATGCTGGAGCAGCAAGAGCTCATGTGGCCTTCTGTTAGCTGGACTCATTTGTGGAATGCAGCCCACCAAGCTTACACTTGTTGATCCATCCCCTTTTGCCTCTGGACTTGCCCACCACTGATGGGTTGTCCTCAGAAAGTTGTCCAGAAGGGAATGAAGCCCTTGGACTGAAAAGGTTCCCCCATTCTTATAGAATCCATTTCGCCTGGAAAGTGGGATGTTTACTCAACCCCTTCCCAATCATGGGAAGAACATGAGCCCATGGATCATGATGGAGAAACACCAGAACAACCTTCTGATGAAACACACCTCCAAGAGCTGCTACCAATCAGTACAGACCAGGGGTGGGGAATCTAAGGCTGTTGCGCCTTTCTTGTAACTTGAATCCATTGGTTCAGGTCCTAGCCTCCAGGGTAGGAGAAAATAAGCTTGCTCTATCCTCCATGTAACAGCCCTTGAGATATTTGAAGATGGCTATCATATCTTCTCTCAGTAAAGTAAAAAAAATTCCTTCAGTAGCACCTTAAAGACCAACTAAGTTTTTATTTTGGTATGAGCTTTCGTGTGCATGCACACTTCTTCAGATACCACGAAAGCTCATACCAAAATAAAAACTTAGTTGGTCTTTAAGGTGCTACTGAAGGAATTTTTTTATTTTACTTCGACCCAGACCAACACGGCTACCTACCTGTAACCATATCTTCTCTCAGTCACCTCTTTTCCAGGCTAAGCATAACCAGCTCCCTCAACCATTCCTCATAAGGCGTGGTTTCCAGACCCTTGATCATCTTGGTCATTCTCCTAGGCACACATTCCAGCTTATCAATATTCTTCTTAAATTGTGGCACCCATAACTGGATATTAAGAAGGATATTGACATAGTCCCCACTCTTACTTTATCCCCACAACAAACCTGTGAGGTTGATTAGGCCAGGAGATAGTGACTGGGCTGAGGTCACCCAAAGAGCTTCATGAGCAAGTGGAGATTTGAAATTAGTTCTCCCTGGTGCTGGGAGCCTTGAGACAAAAAAGGTATGAGATGACAACAATCCCCGGAAAAGAAAACAGGAAATTGCATCGAAAATGAACTTCCTTGCTTCTCTCCTTGTACTTCAAGCCCCCAACTGCCTGTCATTCTGTCCACAGCACTTAGATTTCTCTGGAAAGGGATAGTAGCTTCTTGGTAAACACATTGCAGGTGCTCCTGCAAAGGAACAAGAATATTCACTCAGGGTCAAATTGCATACTCATTTATGCCAATCATTCCGACTGGGATATGACTCAGGTCAGAACTTCACGCCTTGCTGTGGCAGGCAAAAGGTACAAGGGCCAGCCTGACAGTTGAATTATGCAAGGAATGCAAAGGGCAGACTAGGATGCCATCTGCAAATGGGGAAATAAATAAATAAATAAATAAATAAATAAATAAATAAATAATAGAACCTGCTCTGTTTGAATGGGTAGCAATAATTTTCTGTCCCACCCCACCCCAGTCCACCTGCAGTGCATGTGTTATCAGCTGGCTTGTAATAAGCCTCCTAAGATGAGGAGACAGGGAAAGGGTGGAGGTCTCCACAAGATTTTTAGAGAGTCTGAAGGACTCCTCCATATGACCAGCTTGTTGGAGCATTTGTCCTGATTTGCTTGCACATAGGTTGTGCAGGGGTTAAAATATGCCTTGCTGTTGTGGAGCAAACTTTCCGATTAGCTTGTGATTAGCTTATACAACATTGAGTATTCATCCTGAATTCATCTTGATTCCTTTGTGCGGTGGTTATGCCTAACCCCATTAATCATATGTCCATCCCACGCTTTGCAATGTGTTTTCCCATCACTTTCCTCATCATAAAATGCCTGTTGTCTGTTTAAAGTGGATTTGTTGGGCCATGGTGGACCTTTAATCCACTTTAATTGCACAAACCTAAATTTCCAGTACACAGTTGAATCCAGGATGCACTTAGAATCATAGAATTGTAGAGCTGGAAGGGACCCAGAGGATCATCTAGTCCAACCGCCTGCAATGTAGGAACCTCAGCTAAAGCATCCAGGACAGATGGCCATCCAACCTCTGCTTTAAAATCTCCAAGGAAGGAGAATCCACAACCTCCCAAGGGAGATGGTTCCACTGTCCAGCCGCTCTTACTGTCAGAAAGTTCTTCCTGATGTTTAGTTGGAACCTCCTTTCTTGTAACTTGAAGCCATTTGAGTCCTACCCTCCAGAGCAGGAGAGAACAAGCTTGCTCCATCTTCCCTGTGACAGCCCTTCAGATATTTGAAGATATCTCCTCTCAGACTTCTCTTTTCCAGGCTAAACATACCCAGCTCCTTCAACTGTTCCTCAATATCCTTTTTAAATTGTGGTGTCCAGAATTGAACACAGTATTCCAGGTGTGGTCTGATCAAGGCAGAACAGAGCGGTACTATTACTTCCCTTGATCTGGACAATATATTTCTGTTGATGCAACCCAGAATAGCCTTGAAATTAGTGAACTTGGTCCTTCTTCCCTATACACATATTTTTCTTAACAATTCTTTGTGGGAGGGGAAGAGGGTTGACCTAGGGTCACTCCGTGTATTTGATGGCTGAGTGGGTCTTTCAGGGCTTGATCTGACACCATAGCTATGATGCCACACTGTCATTCTGTACATTGGTGATGCCATATAAATAATCCAGCCTTCTCCAACCTGGTGGCTTCCATGTGTCTTAGACTACAACTCAGTTTGTCATGGATGGTGGGACATGTAGAGAGCACTACCTTGGAGTAAGCTACTCTTCCTTGAATTTGACTCTGAACCTGTGGCCTTCTAGATGTTGCTGGACTACAACTTCCATCATCCCTGACCATTGGGTATGCTGGGTGGGGCTGATGGGAGTTGGAATCGTCAAACATCATCTCGAGAGCCACCAGGTTGCCAATTCCTGATTTAAGCTTTGGGCATGACCTCCTTCAGTCACCCAACACACCAGGCATTTGAGGCATGAGAAACTTCAATTTGTGGTAGTTCTCTCTACGCAAGACTGTTTTCTGCAGTGAGTGCCATCTCCTTAGCTGTAGCTCTGGGAAGCCAACAAAGATTCATTTACGAGACTGGGGTGACAAGCACAACCTCTGGAAGAAGCAGCTGTGGTTTTCCTCATCCTTCCCCCTCCAACTGATTTTTTTAAACCTTTCACAGCTTTGAAAATCACTGCAATATACAAATAACTCTACTAACACCATACATCTCAGGAATACTCCCATCTCAAGCAAGATCCTGGTGCTTTGTGGAATCAGGCTCAACCATTAATAAGGTCTTTTGAAGTTGTGAGAGTGTTGATGCCTGGGGGAGAAAGAACTGCTGTGGTGAGTCAGAGTGGCCTGGGGATCCCCAGGTAACGAGGCTGACCATTCTCTCTGGGGGATTCCAGTCAATGAATAATCTGGCTGAAGGAGGTTCTCAAAGGTCTAATACTGACAGCACCTCCCAAGGGAACCAAGCTTTGTTATGCAATGTGAACCCACTGTGCCCACTTAAGAAGGGGAACAAAGCAATGCAAATCTTAAGTTGAGCATCTCTGAGTATTCGCATTTGTTTGTTTGTTTGTTTTATTCGACAGCTTGAGGTTCCAAAACAAGATGCCATTCATTCTCCACTCTGCTGCCTCTTGCCTGCTCAGGGATGGAGTATTAATCATTATGCTAATTACATTAGAGAGTGAGGATTTAGGTGGAAACGCCTTCTTGAAAACGGCATGTGTTCCCAGTTGTTCCTAATGGTGGAGACTAAGGGCCAATCCACACCAAACCTTTAAAAGCACATTCAATGCACATTGACTGTTAACCTCTGCAATGGGGAAACTACGGGTTTCCATGATTCTTGAAGTCGTGTGTTTTGAATGTGCATTGAATGTGCTCTAAGATGACGGTGTGGATCTGCCCTAAGGTCACATTCAAACCAAAAAGCTCTACAATACCATTTTAAATAGTCATGGCTCCCCCTGAAGAATTGTGGGAGCTGAGGTTGCTTAAGGGTGCTGAGAGTTGTTAGGAGACCCCTGTTCCCCTCCCAGAGCTACAACCACTCTGAGAATTATAGCTGTACAGTATATAGTCACCTATATACTGTATATATAGTATACAGTATATAGTATATATAGTATACAGTATATAGTTCCAGAAAGACATATACTTCTGCTTCATCGACTATGCAAAAGCCTTTCACTGTGTTGACCACAGCAAACTATGGCAAGTTCTTAAAGAAATAAGAGTGCCTGATCACCTCATCTGCCTCCTGAGAAATCTCTATGTGGGACAAGAAGCTACAATTAGAACTGGATATGGAACAACTGACTGGTTCAAAATTGGGAAAGGAGTACGACAAGGTTGTATATTGTCTCCCTGCTTATTTAACTTATATGCAGAATTCATCATGCGAAAGGCTGTACTAGATGAATCCCAAGCCAGAATTAAGATTGCCGGAAGAAATATCAACAACCTCAGATATGCAGATGACACAACCTTGATGGCAGAAAGTGAGGAGGAATTAAAGAACCTTTTAATGAGGGTGAAAGAGGAGAGCGCAAAATATGGTCTGAAGCTCAACATCAAAAAAACTAAAATCATGGCCACTGGTCCCATCACCTCCTGGAAAATAGAAGGGGAAGAAATGGAGGCAGTGAGAGATTTTACTTTCCTGGGCTCCTTGAACACTGCAGATGGTGACAGCAGTCACGAAATTAAAAGACGCCTGCTTCTTGGGAGAAAAGCAATGACAAACCTACACAACATCTTAAAAATCAGAGACATCACCTTGCCAACAAAGGTTCGTATAGTTAAAGCTATGGTTTTCCCAGTAGTGATGTATGGAAATGAGAGCTGGACCATCAAGAAGGCTGATCGCCGAAGGCTGATCGCTTTTGAATTTTGGTGCTGGAGGAGACTCTTGAGAGTCCCATGGACTGCAAGAAGATCAAACCTAACCATTCTGAAGGAAATCAGCTCTGAGTGCTCACTGGAAGGACAGATCCTGAAGCTGAGGTTCCAATACTTTGGCCACCTCATGAGAAGAGAAGACTCCCTGGAAAAGACCCTGATGTTGGGAAAGATGGAGGGCACAAGGAGAAGGGGACGACAGAGGACGAGATGGCTGGACAGTGTTCTCGAACCTACGAACATGAGTTTGACCAAACTGCGGGAGGCAGTGGAAGACAGGAGTGCCTGGCGTGCTCTGGTCCATGGGGTCACGAAGAGTCGGACACGACTAAACGACTAAACAACAAAAACAACCTAGCCTACCTGAATCTCCAGAGACCATGTTGGAACCACGAAGTACTGATTGTGGCATTCAATCACTTCCACAAAAGGTAGTGATGGCCCCCAGCTTGGATAGCTTTAAAAGAGGACTAGACAGATTCATCAAGGATAAGACTATCCATGGGTACCAACCACAATGACTATATTCTGCCTCCATGGTCAGAGGCATTAATACTTCTGAATACCAGTCACTGGAAACCACAGGAATTGGAGAATACTGTTGCACTCAAGTCCTGCTATTTTTATGTTTTTATGTACAGGAAAGCTTGTTAGACTATTTCGACACATAAAAGCCATTGACTCGAGATATAGTGAGTTATGTTGCAAAGGTTCTGGGTAATAGACTCATATGGGCCTAATGTAGTCATGTCTGTTAATTTCAGTGTGTCTGCTCTGAGTAAAAGTTGCCAACCTATGTATTAATAGTACTCTGCACCTTACAAACTCCTCACAAAAATAACAAGTTAGGTCATGTTCTATGCAGGAGGTGAAATTCACAACCATCCAATTCCTATTGTATTTGGTGGGTTTGCACCTGGATAAAGAGTTATTGGATAAAGATAATTAGGTTATTTATTAAAGATCTAGTGTATGAGTTGTCTAACAACCCCAAAATATATCTTCTAAATAACCTAAAAGGTAAAATACACAGCTATGCTATTGAATTTACCATAAATCTACTTATCCACAAGCAAAATCCATGCTCTGACTAATTGGAAAGAGAAGGAAGCCTCTGCTATTGATACTGGGAAAGATATTAAAAACAGCAAAACATGTTGAAGTTATCTAATAAATGTCAGAATTAAAGAAGGGACACAGCAAAGAAAACGTTGTGGGGAAACTGGATTCTATTTGTTTTCTTTATGTGCTGATGGGAAGAATAAATAAATAGAGATGAAGATAAGATAAAGGATTCTTGACTGACAATCTTCCATCCCAGAAAAATAGATCATGGAGGGGAAAGAACAACACAATCATTGCCTCTGAGGGGTGGAGTTCAGCGCTTTATAGAGATATGACTGTGAGCGAACCAAGATATCGCAAGCAACAGACCAGCTTTAATCAGTCAGATTGTGCAGTTCATACAATTCATAGATCTGCAACGGTAGCAAATTCCATCAGTTATAGGGGGAAAATAAACAGGTTAGGAACAGAAAGTTTGAGAGAAATCTAAGTACAGAAATAAATCACGGTCTAGTTCTCAAGAACAGCTGACAGGATAAAGCTGCATCTGAGAGGATGAGGACTTGCTTGACCAATGTGGTCTTCCAGAAGTTGAACTCTGGTGTTTTCCTGGCCTGCTCTTCAGCCCTCTCTTCTGGCTTGGTTATTGACCCTTCTGTGTCCTTCGCCAGCCCCTTCCCCCCACTTTGGTCCTTACCCTTTGGTACTTGCTACTGAATTGTTCCATGGTTCCTTGCTCAGATGGACCCTATGGGATGTTAGATGGATGACTCCCTACCCACCCACTTCAAGTAGTCATTGTTATAGCTTCAATATAGCACAGTACTCTGCAGTCTACATTAAAAGCCATATCATACTGCTTTAGGCAGTTGTGGCCATAGGCGCTGGGTTCCGCCCAACTCCAGGGGTGCCCGCCGCCTATGCATGACATCGCACGCATGCCATGTGTGTGACATCACACAGCGGGAAGAAACCACAAGGCCCACCACAGCTGCTGGTAGGCCCAGCAAGGCCCACTGCAGACTGTGGAATACTGAGGGGGCCCAGCCCCTCCTTGAAAATTTCAGGGGGGCCCTTGGCCCACGGGGGTTGGCCCACGGGGGTTGAGATTTCTCCCATCAAGTAAGGGAATTGTTGCTTATTAAGGGAGATGAGAGTTATTTGTAGGCCCCTTATTCCCCTCACAGAGCTACAATTCCCAGGAAAGTTTAACAGTCAATCCCTCTTTCCCAGAGTTCTCTGAGGGGAATAGAGATCTCCTAACAACTCTCAGCACCCTTAACCAATTAAAGTTCCCTTTAGCCCCTCACATAATCAATGAATGCATGAGGTGTTTGCTGGAACACTTCTAGTGCCACTGCAACACATGGCAAAATGGGTTGAGCAATAGCATGAAGAAGCATAAGATTCCCAGAAAGATCAGGATTGAGTTACTGCTGCACTATGCAACAAGCAGAGGGAGGAAATGTCAAATGACTTCCACTGAATCTTTTTTTCCATCAGCATGGTTTAAGGAACGGCTGAGTAACTTGTGCCTGTCCAGATGTTTATGTTGTTGTTTGTTGTTTAGTCGTTTAGTCGTGTCTGACTCTTCGTGACCCCATGGACCAAAGCAGGCCAGGCACTCCTGTCTTCCACTGCCTCCCGCAGTTTGGTCAAACTCATGTTGGTGGCTCCGAGAACACTGCCCAACCATCTCGTCCTCTGTCGTCCCCTTCTCCTTGTGCCCTCCATCTTTCCCAACATCAGGGTCTTTTCCAGGGAGTCTTCTCTTCTCATGAGGTGGCCAAAGTATTGGAGCCTCAGCTTCACGATCTGTCCTTCCAGTGAGCACTCAGAGCTGATTTCCTTCAGAAGGGATAGGTTTGATCTTCTTGCAGTCCATGGGACTCTCAAGAGTCTCCTCCAGCACCATAATTCAAAAGCATCAATTCTTCGGCGATCAGCCTTCTTCATGGTCCAGCTCTCACTTCCATACATCACTACTGGGAAAACCATAGCTTTAACTATACAGACCTTTGTTGGCAAGGTAACGTCTCTGCTTTTTAAGATGCTGTCTAGGTTTGTCATTGCTTTTCTCCCAAGAAGTAGGCGTCTTTTAATTTCGTGACTGCTGTCACCATCTGCAGTGATCATGGAACCCAAGAAAGTAAAATCTCTCACTGCCTCCTTTTCTTCCCCTTCTATTTGCCAGGAGGTGATGGCAAATCATAGAATTGTAGAGTTGGAAGGGACCCCGAGGATCAATGCAGGAATATGCAGCTGTCCCATATGGAGAATTGAACCTGCAACCTTGGCGTTATCAGCACCACGTTATCAACACCAGCTGAGCTATCCAGCGACATAGCTGGACTACATCTCCCGTGATCCCTGAACACTGGCCATACTGTCTGGGGCTGATGGGAATTGGAGCCTGAGAACTTCTGGTTGTTGACAGGTTCCCCATTCCTGCTTTAGAGGAATTGGTTCCCCCATGCATGCTATCAACTGATGACTGCACCACCAGGCAACAACTAGCAAGTGAACAAGTCGCCGCAGATCAAACTCCCTGGGGTCAAACTCTCACATTACTTTCTATTACTTCAATGCAGCCAGTTCACATGTTCAGCTCTGAGTCGTCAAGCGCAAATTAATCAAGCAGTGAGAAATCAAGTGAGCCAAGGCGAAGCGTGGACGTAATCCTATCAAAATTAGAAGAACAGCCTGCCTGGAATTTACCATCCTAATGACTGTTCTCGTATCACCCTCTAGTGGCAAACTTTCTTCAGCCAGTCGCGGCAACACATTATTAGTATTCTTTTATGAAACACATCTAAAACAGAACAGCACTTTCAGCCTCCTGTTCGGGAGGTAAACAAATCCCTATTCCCTTCACCGAGTTAAAATCTCCAGAGTTGCCTGGGAAGGGGGATTTGTTGCTAAACCACTCTGGAAATTGTAGCTCTGAGAGAGGAATGGGGAATCTCCTAACAACTCCCAGCTCCCTTAACCAACTACAGTTCCCAGGATTCTTTGCAGGAAGCCATGCCTGCTTAAAGTGGGATGGTTCTGCTTTAAAGGTACAGTATAGTGCAGACAGAGTCCGTGCTGGGGAATGGGAGCTAGTGTAACCCTGCAGGGCCCCAAAGCCTTTTGCAGTAAGTGTCTTCTAGCACCGGGGTCTCAAGGCAGGGAGCACGAGGCTCTGCCTTCCTGAGGTCCCTCCCTAGACTGAACACATAACAACAAAGATGGAAGGAATGGAACAGTGAGAAAGGAAGGAAGGGGAGGCAAGCTGAGTAGAACTGGGGCAACCTTCATTTGGCTGAAACGGGTTGCAACAGTCAACAATCCAGTCCATCCTGTCTCTCTGTATGCATTATTATTATTATTATTATTATTATTATTATTATTATTATTATATTTTTGTACCCCACCCATCTAACTGGGTTGCCCCAGCCACTCTGGGGAAGATACAGGGCAGCAGATGTTTAAATTCTTTCTTCTCCTAGATGGGCTGCCTTCCTAGGTTGATGAGCCCCATTGCTCATGAATGTCAAGCAAAAAACAAAAAAACCAACCCAGCTTCCCTCAGACCAGGGAAATATCTGAGGGAAGACTGAAGACATCTCTAACTTAAACCCATCTTAGTCATATCCCTTTTACTTCCCACTTCTCGAGAAGGGAGTACTCAATAGTACTACCCAGCGGCAAAGCAATTGTCTTCCTGGTTAGTTTGAGATACACAAAAGGACTGCTACCCCTCAAGCAGGCAGCGCGGGAACATCTGTGAAGGAGAGATATTTTATTTGGGATCTTCAAATTGACCTCAGTGGAGTTCAGGCTTGGAAGCATTAAAACATTTATGAAAAGTGGTTATGGAACAGGAACAGTATCCTCTCTTAAACATTAATGTTGAGGTGATATTAAAAGTAATTTGTTTTAAAATGGGGAAGGAGCCTGTCTGGATTAAGGCCTAAATACCTGCCAAGTCCAATTGGTTTTTTATAAACCTGTCAAACAGACACAAAGAGCAATCTCAGTTCAGGCACTGAGGGAAAGCAACCAAGGTCAGTGAAAACGAAACCCGTCAGAAATAAATGAGTGGCAAAGTTATACAAATGATGGAAGGCGGACTTTACAATGAGAGGAGGGCAGAGGAATAATGGGGGGGGGGACAGCCAGCTCATAATGATATGCTTCCTTCTGCTATGCTGTGATTGAAAAACCACCATCCATGGCTACTGCTGCTAGTACTTGTCGTAGTGGCTATATTCTCTCCAGAATCAGTTGATGTTGTTGTTTAGTCGATTAATCAAGTCCGACCCTTCGTGACCCCAGGGACCAGAGCACACCAGGCACTCCTGTCTTCCACTGCCTCCCAAAGTTTTGTCAATGTTGGTTGCTTCTATAACACTATCCAACCATCTCGTCCTCTGTCGTCCCCTTCTCCTAGTGCCCTCAATCTTTCCCGACATCAGTGTCTTTTCCAGGGAGTCTTCTCTTCTCGTGAGGTGGCCAAAGTATTGGAGCCTCAGCTTCACGATCTGTCCTTCCAGTGAGCACTCAGGGCTGATTTCCTTCAGAAGGGATAGGTTTGGTCTTCTTGCAGTCCATGGGACTCTCAAGAGTCTCCTCCTCCGGCGATCAGCCTTCTTTGTGGTCCAGCTCTCACTTCCATACATCACTACTGGGAAAACCATAGCTTTTACTATACGGACCTTTGTTGACAAGGTAATGTCTCTGATTTTTGAGATGCTGTCTAGGTTTATCATCGCTTTTCTCCCAAGAACCAGGCATCTTTTAATTTCATGACTGCTGCCACCATCTGCCGTGATCATGGAGCCCAAGAAGGTACAGTGGTAACCTGCAAGATGAACGCCTCGCGCAACGAAAAAAATCGCAAAACGAAAGCGTTTTGCAATTTTTGGGATGACTTGCAAAACGAAGCCGTCTATGGCCATGCTTTGCAAGACGAAGCAGCCTCACGATGGGAAGGGAAGCTGCCGCCACCACCTACCTTTAGGACACCGCCGGTGACGTCCACGGCCACCGCTTCTGCCTCCTGCAGCGGTGCAGCACTCATGGCGGCCTCCGCAGCTCTGGCCTTGCCCTCCTCGGCAGCCATGGCAGCCTCCGTGGCTCCTCCCTGGCGGGCTGGCGAGATCCGGCAGGAGGAGCAGCGGGGCTCGCCAAGCGGCCCTTGGTGGGAACAGCGGCAACACCTGAAGGAGCGGAGGCTGCGGCGGGAGAAGACCCCTGGCCCTCCTCCTGCTTCCCCCTCCCCAGAGCCTTGAAGACTTCTGGCCGTGGCAAGTGTGTCAGCACCTTTTGGGGTTTTCTGCGCTTCTTTTTTCCCCATAGGAACGCATGCATTAAATTTCAATGCATTCCTATGGGAAACCACGCTTTGCAAGATGAAATTATCACAACATGAAACGACTCGTGGAACGAATTAATTTCGTCCTGCGGGGTACCACTGTAAAATCTGCAGTGATCCATGAAAGGGGAATCAGTTGTAGTGTGCCTCTAAATAACAGGGTCACGAGTGGGAGAATGCCCTTTCTCATGCCCTGCTTGCGGCCTTCTCAGGGGCATCTGGTTGGCGTTTCTGAAAACAGGAAGCTGGACTAAATGAGCCCATCAAGAGTTTGCAGGATCGAGACTGTGAACCTCCCAGGGAGTTTTTCCTATGGAGCTGTTTAAAATGGGTAGGTTTTGAAATAAACAGCATCAATCAGAAGGAAGTACAATGCAAAAAAAGTCCAGTAGACACAGGAGCCAACTCCCTTCAGCAGCACCCCAATAAAATATTTGAGCCCCCTCCCCAAATTAATGGTCATTGCCATTCAAATTTTGTGTGTGTGCATGCGTGCTGCATCTGGTGATCGATTATGTGGGGCAGGGCTTACTTGCCTCCCCCTCAAATATTTTATTCAATTTGGCACTCTTGCCAGTAGATGGGAGTAAGTCCTATTGAATTCTGGGGGGCTTCCTTCTGGAGACAGACAGACAGATAGGTCTTGTATCCACAGCGGTGACCAGACAGCGCAGAGAGTAGAAATTCCATGGCGTACCTGTAGCAGTGAAACTGGACACCTTCACCTACCCTATACCTGCAACAAACCATGTCTCTCCCATATTGGTCTCTACAGCCACAGCAGGCATCGGGACTCTCCAATGGTTTGATTTCACCCCTGAAGGCTCTTTCTATTGTCTCCCAAGAAATACGGATGCCAAGAACTTCTGAGTAGACATGCATAGGACTGCACTGCTCAACTCATAGCACTTCATATGAAGGAAGCGTCATGCCACCCTACTTTGCAAAATCTGCATTTATTACATGAATAACATGAGCATCTCATTCCACCCTCCCTTCTGTGTCCCAGAGTGCCAGGAATGCGGGCCAGTTGCTGTTGGAATGTTTCATTTGAAATCCGTTGCAAGGGGGTTCCGCATGTCTTAGAAGCACAAAACGGACTAACTGGCTCCCGCTCCTTGTTGCGGTTCAATCGGCAAAGGAAGTGTGAAGCGCTCAGAAACTCTGGATGTGTACACCAGAGCCTTTTGCTCCTGCAGAGTGAGTAAACGTTTTTGTCTGGCCCCTAAAGATACATAGCAAAGGTGCCCGGCGAGCCTCCCTGGGGAGGGCAGTCCACAAGTGGGGAGCCACTGCAGAAAAGGCCCCGTTTCTCATGCTGCCACCCTCTGGACCTCTTGTGGAGGAGGCACATGAAGAAGGGTCTCTGATTATGGTCGCCGCAGGGTCAGAGTCAGTTCATACTGGGAGAGGCGGTCCTTGAGGAATGGTGGTCCTGAGCCATTTAAGGTTCCATAGGTCAAAACCAGCACCGGAAATTGGCCCCCAAAACTAATTGGCAGCCAGTGCAGTCAGGCTAGGATTGGCATTTTATGCATTTTATGGTGAGCAACCTGGTCACTGAAATCTGCACCAGCCAAAGTTTCTGAACTGTCTTCAGAGGCAGCCCTACATATAACTTGTGGAAGTAATCTAACCTTGAGGTTACCAAAGCATAGACCAGGTAGGATATCCCGGTCCAGATAGGGGTGCAGCTGAGCCACCAGTTGAAGCTGATGGAGGGACCTTGTTCACATTCCACCTACATTAATAGACAAAGAATACAGCTACAAATCCATGCCTATGGAGAGAAACCTCTCCCCTTTTCTCCCCGCTCTGCCAAGAGCTTTGATTATATATAGAGTGTGTGTATGTGTGTATCCATAAGTTTCTCTCTGCTAATGTAATAATGTGTAACATATCTAATTATCCAGGCCATAGCTTGCTGGTCTGTTTTTATATTAACTAATAGCTGGAGAGGAAGGTGCAGTAGCTTTCCTCCGACCGCCCATTGCCTCTCCCCCAGCCCCCGATAAAAAATTAGAGCTTACATGCCAACAAATTTTAAAATATTGCCGCTGATTGTCATCTTGTTTACAGGAAATTTAGAAAAGCCAATCACATTATAAAATCCCTTTCCAGTAATCTCATCTTGAATTAGAACAGATCTCTCTTTAACTAAGGAATGAAGATATATCTTGGTTTTTTCAGAGTAAAAGCTCATCTATAGGGTTTTTTTAAATTATTTTTTTCATTGCAGTGCTGGAGGATGTTAATACTTCTAACAGAATGGCTTCCCCAGGCAGAGCACAGGAGAAATATATTTTTCAGAGCTCATGCATTCATAATAATAAAAAATATTATAAAATCTCTGTCCCAATCTTCCTCCCAAAGGGACCATGGGGAATGGGGCAATGGATGAGAAGTTGTGCAAAATTTCTCGGGTTCAGTCCTGGAGTGGCATCTCTAGGTAAGGCGGGGAGAGAAAACCTGGAGCGCTGCTGCAAGTCAGTGTAGACAACACTGAGTTGGATGGGCCAGGGGTCTGGTTCAGAAGAAGGCAGCTTCCTATGTAGGAAGCGATGGTGGTAAACAACAAAGCCCAAATCACAATCCAAAATGAAGTAAGCACATTTAAAAACATGACGGACATCTAAAAATAGCCACCTATCCTCGCAGCTAATAATTTCAATTTTTATTGTACCCATTTCATAGAATGAGGAAGCAGACCGAGAGGGAATATAGCACTTCAAAAACATTCCCTACATTAAAAACCCCAAACACAGACCTTAATGCAGGCATCCCCAAACTTCGGCCCTCCAGATGTTTTGGACTACAATTCCCATCATCCCTGACCACTGGTCCTGTTAGCTAGGGATCATGGGAGTTGTAGGCCAAAACATCTGGAGGGCCGCAGTTTGGGGATGCCTGCCTTAATGGAAACCAAAACAATAAGGAGGAAAGTTTAACAGAGTTTTCTGAGAAGCTGATGCTTTGGTGATATGCAGATTCATTTAAATTCAATCAATTATCTAATCACTTAATTGGTTTAAAAGCAGGTGATTAATCAACTATAATCATTTAATCAGCTGATGGCACCAACTAATCTATCAAGTAAAACATGAGGTTCTCATGATTCTGTTGATGCTACCAGGTTCTATACTGGGGGCCCTTGGGGAAGGGCTGTGTGGCTCAGTGGTAATGCACCTGCTTTGCATGCAGAAGGTTCCACATACACACAATAAGCTGCCTTACACTGAGCAAGACCATTGGTCCACCTAGCTCCGTATTATTGCCACTGACCACCAGCAGCTCTCCCAGATTTCAGGCAGGAACCTCTCCCAACCCTACCTGGAAGTGCCATTGGAGATTTCACTTGGGACTTCTGCTTGCAAGGTAGATGCTCTGCTACTGAGCTGTGCCCCTTCCTCCAAGGTCTCGGGTCTCCAGATAGGGCGGGACCAGATTCCTATCTCAAACCCTGGAAGGCTGCTGCCATCTTTCAGTTGACAGTACTGAGCTAGTTTGTCCAAGAGTCTGACTCAGTATAAGTCAAATTCCCATGATGGGGATTAGCCTGGATTAGGTCTGTCTCTCTCTCCACAGCCTCCATTAGCCTGGAGTTGTTTTCTCTTCAGGGGAGAACTCATTAGCACATCCTTAGTTCTCTGTGGCTTCCAGAGAAAGGCTCAAAGACCAACTCTCTAAGATGGTGATTTACAGCCAAATACCTCTCTCACGTGATCTAAAGTTAAACAACATATGAGAGCTAACAGAGAACATCAACAATTAATTATCAACTCGTATACACCCAGAGAGCTCTTTTTAGCTTCAGTATAGCTCAGTGGAATTTCCCAATGTTGAACCCTCAGCAATACACATTCAAATGTATTTAAGACTTGACATGAGTCAGCAGTGTGATGCAGCAGCTAAAAAAGCCAATGCAATTCTGGGCTGCATCAATAGGAGTATAGCATCTAGATCTAGGGAAGTAATAGTACCACTGTATTCTGCTCTGGTCAGGCCTCACCTGGAGTACTGTGTCCAGTTCTGGGCACCACAGTTCAAGAAGGATACTGACAAGCTGGAGCGTGTCCAGAAGAGGGCAACCAAAATGGTCAAAGGCCTGGAAACGATGCCTTATGAGGAACGGCATAGGGAGCTGGGTATGTTTAGCCTGGAGAAGAAAAGGTTACGGGGTGGTATGATAGCCATGTTCAAATATATGAAAGGATGTCATATGGAGGAGGGAGAAAGATTGTTTTCTGCTGCTCCAGAGAAGCGGACACGGAGCAATGGATTCAAACTTCAAGAAAGAAGATTCCACCTAAACATTAGGAAGAACTTCCTGACAGTAAGAGCTGTTCGGCAGTGGAATTTGCTACCAAGGAGTGTGGTGGAGTCTCCTTCTTTGGAGGTCTTTAAGCAGAGGCTTGACAGGCATATGTCAAGAATGCTTTGATGGTGTTTCCTGCTTGGCAGGGGGTTGGACTGGATGGCCCTTGTGGTCTCTTCCAACTCTATGATTCTATGAAACACATACAGGCATATTCCATACAGGCGCTAAGCAGATAGCCCACCAGACACCAACTCTACTTAAAATCTTAGGAGATCTTCCGCAACGGAGAATCCAGTTTTGTAGCAATCTTGAAGGGTAGTTGTTGAGATGCCACCCCAAGGCCACAGATTTTGCAGCTCCTGCTCAGGGGACTCCAAGAACCTGAGTCACCTTGCCGCACATTGAAATTCCAGCAGCAGCAGCAGCAGCATCCTGCACCCTTTGAGCCTTGTGGAATTTTCTTGGGAAGGTCATAAAATGAAACATTGCCGCATGCTAACTTAAAGGTTACAGAATCATGGGCTAGAGCAGATGCATTAGTCTGTGACAAAGCTGGCATTCTTCCAGCTGTCTACAGGAGATGAAGGGAAGGGCTGGGGAGGAAGAATACTTAAGTGAACATCTGTGGCTGGGGACAAATGCTTTCCTTCAAAAAAAAAAGAAAGCCCCCGAGGGCCGCATAAGTGAGCCAAAGACCCATTTAAAGGCCCCAAAGAACCATTTAATCCAGGCATAGGCAACCTTGGCTCTCCAGATGTTTTGGAACTACAACCCCCATGATCCCTGACCCCTGGCCCTGTTGGCTAGGGATCATGGGAGTTGTAGTTCCAAAACATCTGGAGAGCCAAGGTTGCCTATGCCTGATTTAATCCATTGCTTACTTTCCCAAAAGTGCCCAGTAGCATCTCGCTGGATGGAAACCAGGGAAGGCTGTTCCATACAGGGGCACACAATTTCATCCAAGCCCATGAAACCACCACCCCTTAAAACCAAACCTTGAAATGTAGCAGCACCCAATGTAGCTGGGGCAGACCCAATGCATGATGTGCAATTTTTCATAGGGAAACGGTTAGGGCCAGAGATGCGTGTGAGCATCGTGCCTCCCTCCCTAAGCTGGGCAGAAGCTTCCCTGGCTTTGGGGAGGAGGCCACCAGGCTGTAATACATTAATACTCTAATTTACTGGGAACATTTAGGGGACTAGTCTAGTCCCCCTAGTCCACTGGGTGCAGAATAGGTGCTATGCAGACACAGCTTGCTGGGTGGGGCAGGGGGGCTGCAATTCTAGCTTCCGAGCAGGGGGCGTGACTGTTGCTTACCCGGAGAGAGAAGGGGGAAGCGGTGGCGAACCGACTGGGAGAGAGACCACTCCTTAACAGTCCCGGTGAGATAACCAACAGTCGCCTTTGAGCCGCCCCTCGCTAGCCTGCTTACAAGTGAATTCTCAAAGTTTGGGGGACTTCTGCCCTTCTGCTTCATGCCACTGGGAAATTCCGGGGCGTCGGTGTACATCTGGCGATTCCAAATGCATGAATGCTTCAGCGCCCTCCCACCAGTTATCACTTAGATTCCTATTAGGCAGCGGAAGCCAGGCAGAAGAGAATTCCAATGCTACCTTTAAGGCTCACCTGAGCGGAAGCGTCCAGATAAATTGCATTGTGCACAGCGCCCTGGCAGCCTGTGCAGCTAACCTGTCAGAAAATTGCTTAATTCTGTTGGCTGAAGTGTGGAAGGATTATGGGGTGTGACATATGGCCCATCTCTTTCTTTCTTTCATTTCCCCTCCATTAAGAATGAACCCCTGATCACAGGAACTGGCTTCTTGACTCCCATGGAAATCATATGTACCTTTCTTCCCCGAGAAAAGCAAAGCTCTGGTGATGCTTTTCTCAACTTTCTGTTTGTTTGTTTGTTTGGAACATTTTTAACCGCCCTTCAGCCAAAAAGGCTCCCCGAGAAATGTTCAGAAAATGTTAAAAGCCCTCCTGTGGCACAGTGGGTCAGTGGGTCTGGCTGTTAACTGGAAGGTTGGTGGTTCGAGCCCACCCAGGGATGGCTGTGGGCAGGATTCCTGCATTGCAGAGGGGTTGGACTAGAGGAACCTTGGGTTCCCTTCCAGCCCTACAGTTCTATGATTCTATAACTAAGGACAGATGAAAAGAAGGACCCTGCAGTGGAGAGACAAATTGTGTCCGTCCGTTCCACCGTCCGCTATTCACCTGGCAGACTAAAGTGCATAGTCTCCAAGGTTGGTGGAGTTATTTTGACCCTGGAGACAAATAATTCCACTCTCTTTCCTCCCTTTCCACCAGAAATACAAGAATAATATAATACATCCAAATTTGCTGCCCTTGCCAATCAGCTGCTTGAATCCACCATCTCACTCTGCCTAATGGTAGGGCCAGCCCTCCTTAGTAATAACTTGTATTATGTTACTACTAAATTGAGCACCTAGCTCTTGTAAGAGCTGCATGATAGAATGTACAAAATTCAGAGTGGAGATCAATGTCTGAGTACCAGTGCAATTTTTTTTTTTTAATGGTGGGTCGTTTGGGCTCTGCTTCACATAGCTTCATGGCTTTGCTGCTAAAATTAACAGTCAAGGCTGAGAGGAGGCGTCCTCTCTCTTTCACTCAAAAAAAAACACCCAGAACTCAATCAATTAAATTGATTGGCAGCAGGAATTAAGGCAAACAAATGTAAGCAGTTCTGGCGATGCAAAAGTAACAGACGAGATTCGTTTCCTCAAGATGTGATGATGGCTGATAGTGTAGGTGCCTTTTTCCAACAGCAACAAAAATAGACCCAAGGCTTTGTCAACCGTTGACTTAGCCCAGATGACTAATAATGGACTACCCAAGGCAGCGGGCGGGCAGGCAAGAGTGAGTGGGCAGAGGTGGGCAGTAGGCACACAGAGGAGGAGGAGGAGGAGGCAGCAGCAGCAGCAGGAGGAGTATGTGGTATTTTTATTTTTTTCCTCTTGTAGCAAAATGTCCTGGGCTGGCCCTGATCCTGAGATCGATGGGCCAATGTGTCTGACATGGTGTAGGGAAAAATCCAACATTCACATTTTTTCCCAGTAAGTGCAGAATTGTTTCTTCCAAAAAATAAAGAGGGAGATTTTTTTGGGGGGGGGAGTATAAAGGTCATATTATAAAGCCTGCGACAGGGTCACTCTTGATAGTCCAATTTTACAACAGGGCGATCAGAAGTGTCAGTGTGACTTAGCTGCAGGTGCTCTTTTAATGTGACCTGGTCTTTAGCAATAAGAAATTCACTGAAAGCAGAACCACACTTGTGATTGAATAAAATAGCGCGCGCGCACAAAAGCGACAGGGCCAGCGTGCCAAATGTAGACTGGGATGGGGGAGGGAAGCTTTATAAAGGACCCCTTTCCCCCTTTAGATTTCAACCCCACCCACCCCTTCTTCTTCACCCAAGTAAGAGTGGAATGTGCAAGAAGCTAAAATTAGGTTGTTTTAAAAGGCAGAAGTGTGACACGGTACCATTTTCTCTCCCTGCCCCGCCCCATTTAAAATGGGTCATTCTTTTTTAAGTTGGATTTTTTTCCCCCATTCTAGAAGGGCTGCGTGCCTTACTGTTGTGCTTGTCAGTTCTGCGACCCATCCTTGTCCGCACCAACGACAACAAAAAGAGTTAATTCCAAAAAGAAAATACAAAGATCGGGATGCTTTGATGGCATCAGCCAAATAAAGGCACTTTAGGGAACACACAAAGTCAATTTGGGAGAAATTGCTCTCCGCAAATACTGTTTGGTAGTCTTCCTTTTCATCCCTGCACTGCTATCTTCATTATGAACCTTTTAGGTTAAAAGGAAGATCCTTTCACTCACTGTTTATGACTAGAATTATGCTTTCAGCCGCAATGCACTTATGAGAAACGCAATTTTTCCAGCACACCTTTCCTGAAAGAATGGGCAGTTTGATCAAAATGATCAGGGAAATATTTATCGGACCAAAGTAATGATTTGCTAGCAGTCGCTCCGTGAGACTGCCGAATTTGCCCACAGAAACTGCGCTTGGATAACTCTAAATGCTCAAACTGCACCACAAGCAAGTGACTTAGGGGAAAAACTTCTCCTTTTCTTTCACATGGGGGAGGCGCCACTTTGCATGGGGCCCATCCCCACACCAGTGAAACTTAAGCATGCCCATATTTCTTTTGGTACCAGGGTTGGACACCCAGACACTTGCATTCTGTACAGAGGAGAGGTACAAAGAGTTTCTCTCTGTGAGCAAGCATGGTGCCACCTGAGGCATGTGGGTTTTGTTCCATTAAAGAGGGTGGCTGATGCGGGCAGGTGATGTGGGAATGTTAAGGAAGGTGTTGTTTAATCGTTTAGTCATGTCTGACTCTTCGTGACCCCATGGACCATAGCACACCAGGCACTCCTGTCTTGCACTGCCTTCCGCAGTTTGGTCAAACTCATGTTCGTAGCTTCGAGAACACTGCCCAACCATCTCATCCTCTGTCGTCCCCTTCTCCTTGTGCCCTTCATCTTTCCCAACATCAGAGTCTTTTCCAGGGAGTTAAGGAAGGTAGGGAAGGATATATTGAATAAGTGAGTGATTTAGCAGAGCAATATAGCTGGAAGCTAGTTTGCAGATTCATTTGGTAGTTAGGGTAATTTCCTGGTGTCCCCTTTAATCCCTCTTTAAAGAATAAAGACATGAGAGTCTTTCTGAGTAAAGTAACAAAAATTTTATTCACATTTCAGTTCATGATATGATCCCTGAAAGGCAGGCTTTACTTGGTAGTTACATAAAGGAGCATCTCCACCCCCATCGTTCTGCCCGGACACTGAGGTCCAGCACCGAGGGCCTTCTGGCAGTTCCCTCATTGCGAGAAGCCAAGTTGCAGGGAACCAGGCAGAGGGCCTTCTCGGTGGTGGTGCCCGCCCTGTGGAACACCCTCCCATCAGATGTCAAAAACCTGGGCAACACCCAGCCAGAACGAAGCACTGTTATGAGTCCTATTGATGTCCATGGGAAAGTTACAGTACATAACTGCAAAAAAACAACAACCCACCCATTGAAACAAATGGGGCTTCTAGGTATTTTGGCCAGATTGTGCCCTGCATTAGACAGGAGTGAAAGATCAATGGAACCTCTTTTTTAGCTCAGCCACAATGTGAGTTAGGTGTCAAGTTATTCCCCTCACAGAGGCTGTGAACTGATGACCTTTTCCCATTTCCGAGCACAATTCAAGGTGTTGGTGCTTACCTTTAAAGCCCTAAATGGCCTCGGTCCAGTATACCTGAAGGAGCGTCTCCACCTCCATCATTCTGCCCGGACACTGAGGTCCAGCACCGAGGGCCTTCTGGCGGTTCCCTCGTTGCGAGAAGCCAAGTTGCAGGGAACTAGGCAGAGGGCCTTCTCGGTGGTGGCGCCTACCCTGTGGAACGCCCTCCCATCAGATGTCAAAAAGGAAAACAACTACCAGACTTTTAGAAGACATCTGAAGGCAGCCCTGTTCAGGGAGGCTTTTAATGTTTAATAGATTATTGTGTTTTATTTTTCTGTTGGAAGCCGCCCAGAGTGGCTGGGGAAACCCAGCCAGATGGGCGGGGTATAAATAATAAATTATTATTATTATTATTATCATTATTATTTTACCTTGGAGCCCTCCATGTAATCATAGCATTGGAAGGGACCCTGAGGATTGTCTATTATTCCAACCCCCTGCAATACAGGAATAAATATGCAGCCGTCCCATAAGGGGATCAAACCTGCAAACCTGGCGTTATCAGCACCATGTTCTCATCCACTGGACATGCTTCTTGAATCTGATTAGAAGAAACCGCATTGGCTAGCCCTGCCTTAGCACTCCCCTTCTCATCCCATCCTGGTCATATTTGAAAAGGAGATTTAAGTGGGTGCATCAAACACACCCATTACTTCACTGCCCACCTTTCTCTTTCTCTTTATGTATCCCACCCTTTCTCCCGGAGCCTCATAATAGCATAAAATGGGGTTAGCGTATTTTCTCCCTGCAACAACCTGGCGAGGTCGGTTGTTATTTATCTACAGCATTTCATTCATGAATCGCTTCCCACAAAGGACCTTGATGGTAGGCTGAAAGAAGGTCACAGCAAGCTACGTCGGGCTTTGAACCCACTTCTCCTCACTGCAAGTCCAACAAGCCACTTACCGCACCCCCTGAAAACTGCACCCCTTGGCCAGCGTGTGAACTGTAAGCCCAACAGGGTTCCAAAAGCAAGAGTCTTGGCAGGGCCCAGAAGTGGTTAGGTCAGTACTGAAGCAGAAGTCAAAATACAATTTTTGCAATATGTGTTAAATAACAGCTATGGAGGCAACTTGGCTTATTTTCCTTTATTCAATGGAGGGTATAATTCCAAAGTCTTTCAAAAGAAAGAGGAGGGAGGGGGGGACTCTGCTCTTTGCTAACCATAGCTGATTGTTGACTTCAAATGGTGCCAGCTGTGGGCAAATTGAATAAAACATTTGCTCTGCCTCGTTTATTTGCAAAGCTCAGAACTGTAAACTTTCCCACCTCTTCTGCCTTCTCCCTCCCCCCTCGAACCACCCTCAGGAGTTTGAGTCTAGCTTTTCTGTGAGTCATGGAGCCGGGAAACAGCACGCGCTTTGAGAACATCGCAAGCAAAATGTGCCGAAAGGAGCGCGTCGCCGAGGAGCTGAGAGGAACGGCGTACCGGCTGAATGACATTCCGGAAGCTTTGCAAGAGGCTAGAAGTCCCTCGGGGGCAGCGGTTGTGGAAAACGCAATGGAGAAGCTGAAAGCCGGGAAGAACAACATCAAGGAAAAACAAGGTCACGATCTGGACAGGTTGGCCCTGAAACGGAAGTCGGAAAGCAACAATAAGCCAGGCGTGAGGAAAGAACCACACCTGATGGAGCCTGAGAACCAGGCCCTCCCTGTGCTGCTGCCCCACATCCCCCTAAAAAGCCTGATGGAGGTCGAAATGAAGTTGGTGTACACAGATGAAGAGGATGTCACCTATGAGTTTCTGGCAGCCCAAGTGCCCCTACCCAACACTCAGGCCAAATGCCCAGGGTCTGTAAATGTAGATTCCCCAAGGCTGCCTGGCATGAGCAAGCAACCACAGATGGACAAGTGGCTTCAGGTGTCCTTAAAGGATGCCAGCACTTGCTACAGGCAGAAGAAGTATGCTGTGGCAGCGGGACAGTTCAGAACAGCCCTCGAGGTAGGTAGGGGCTCCAAGGGGAGTTGGGTGAGGTAAGGAGGAGAGCGCCAGTGTTAGGTAGCCATGACAAGGGCACTTGGAGGAATGGTGGCCACCAAAGCCCTGACCTAGGTTCACCAGAATCCTTAAGGACATGCTAGATCAGGGATTCCCAAACTTGGGTCTCTGGTTGTTTGGGGACTACAATTCCCATCATCCCTGACAACTAGCTAGTGAGGATGGGAGCTGTAGTCCAACTACATCTGGAAACCCAAGTTTGGGGAACCCTGCCCTAGATTATGGTGTAAAGGAGAAGCTCCTTTTCAGTGTCATTCATGGAGAACGTGGATGGGGAACTTCAGGCCCTGGCTCAGGGCTCAAACACTCACAGAGGAAACACTTTCCTTTGGAATGGCTGGAATGTGTCCTTGGAAGGTGATAATGGCTCTAGCTTGCCTGGAAGAAGGATCAGTGTGTGGAGAAATCACTGCCTTTTGTATACCGTCTATTGAAGTAGGCTTTCCCTTGAGCATAAGATTCACCACACGGCTCTGTTTAATAGATATTTAATCCAACGTTTTATCAACCGATTCTCTGTTTTTACCCATGTATTTCTTTGCATGCTTGGTTATAATGCAGTACATGGATTTTTCTTTTCATTCACTCATTTCACTTATTATACTTCTACGGTATGCCCCTTTTCACTCACACGAGTCGCAAAGCGGCACACGTACAATAAATAATAACACAGTATTTCGTATTTCACAAGTGCAGCATAAATCATATAAAATGATCAACAAATCATCCGCAAAACACAACCACTTTCTATAACCCTGTTAGCAAAGTAACTTTGTTAAGCAGGACAACCACAAGAAAAGTCTTATTATTAAAAAATCACAAATCATTACAGCACTTGGTGCTTTTTTCTCTTTAAAAAATGTTTAGGGCTACTCTCCTTTTCCTACTCATATTGAAATACTGCCCCTCAATGAGGCCAAACTTAGATTCACAAAATGTTTAGGGGTATGCGTACCCCCGCGTACCACCACCACCACCCCCAGAAAAAAGCACTGTCAGCACTCATAATCTGCAAAGCAATATCAACAACATTAACAACCAAAGACAAATTAAGCACTGCTGAATGACTCAGAGTCTTCCACCCGGTTCATCAAAAGACACATTCACATAAATAATGACTGTCGGTGGCAACATTCCTTCTAAAAGCTCCTGGGGCTCTGAAACGTGGAAGGTGGAGCAAGGCAGGTGGAACAAGCCCTTGCCTGGTGGCCAGCAGAGAGTCCCATTCCCCTCACCTTTTCATTTTCCTAACATTCTTGCGGGCTTCTATGCAGACCACTTAGGGATTTCGTATATTAAGTGGTATATAAATACTGGGATCATTTTTACTGTAATTAATGGTTTTTGATGATGATGATAACAATGATAATTTATTATTTGTACCCCGCCCATCAAACATAAAAAACTTCAGATGTCTTCTAAAAGTCAAATAGTTGTTTTTTCCTTTGACATCTGGTGGGAGGGTGTTCCACAGGGTGGGCGCCACTACCGAGAAGGCCCTCTGCCTGGTTCCCTGGAACTTTGCTTCTCACAGTGAGGGAACTGCCAGAAGGCCCTCGGAGCTGGACCTCAGTGTCCGGGCTGAACAATGGGGGTGGAGACGCTGTTTCCACTCCCAAGGCTGTTTAGGGCTTTAAAGGTCAGCACCAGCAATTGTGCTCGGAAACGTGCTGGGAACCAATGTAGATCTTTCATGACCGGTGTTATATGGTCTCGGCAGCCACTCCCCGTCACCAGTGCCTAGCTGAGCCTTGACACTCTCTGGCATCTAGTACAACTGTTCAGCAGGCCTTTTCATCTCTTCCAAGCTTACGAGCCTTGCATTCCACCTTTGCCCAAAATGACTGCTACAGAACCCCTTGGGATATAACCCCCCCAGCTCAACGGGGAGAGGGGAAACGATAGCGTCTGCCGGAGGGACCTCCACAGAAGTGGAGCATTTACACCTACCAGGTGCATGCTGACGGGAAGCCGCGGCTACTGGCATTTACAGGAAAGCCATCGTAATGTTCTGCCCTGATTTCTTTGGTGCTGCCAATCTGATCTAATTATATTGGAAATCCCTTCTATCGTAGCGCTGTAACTCCCGCTGTGCTGTGGCTCATAATAATCACATAATGGGCCAGGATTTAGGCATAATCAGATTTTCGCTTCCCTGTCATGTTTCCATAACGCTGCTATAAAACTGACATAAGCAGCCAAAAGTGGAGAGAAGAAAACAGAAAAGCTGCACCCATTATTTAAGCATCTTTATCAGATGGGTGTGTGGCAGCTCTGAACCCCCCCCCTACCCTGCCACACACACACACATACATACACACACACACACCAAATATATATATATATAATGAAAAATAAGAGAAATTGGATTACCACTGCTGGGAACTGTTTGCTCGTGTGCCATAATGATGGCATCAAGATCTCTTAATCATCAGCGGGTGGCCAGTTAAAGTTGCAGAGCTGTTGAAGCAGGAGGCTGCATCAAAAGAAGGGTCACTGAGAGGATGTCTGTCACGGTCCGGTCAGCAGGCGATTGAAGCCCTGGCTGAGGACGTCAGGACCAGAGGCAAGATGGTGATGAAGAAGCAGGAACAGGTGCAGGGCTGAGGGTCCAGCAGCAGGCAGTCGCAGGCTCAAGGAGCAAGGCAGAGGCGAAGGTCTGGGAGTCAAGGCGTCGGCAAGGCAAAGGTCCAAGGGTCGAGGATCAAGGCGTCGGCAGGGCAAGGGTCCAAGGGTCAAGGATCAAGGCGTCAGCAAGGCGAGGGTCCAAGGGTCGAGGATAAAGGCGTCAGCAAGGCGAGGGTCCAAGGGTCGAGGATCAAGGCGTCGGCAAGGCAAGGGTCCAAGGGTTGAGAATCAAGGCGTCGGCAAGGCAAGGGTCCAAGGAGCAAGAGGCCAGAGGCAACCAGGCAGAGCTAGCGTTGCTGTGGCCAAGAGCTGAAGGAAAATGCTGAGCTTTTATCCCTCCCCGCTCCTGCCACCAGGTGCAGTGAGTTATCAAGTGGCCTCACCTGAGTGGCCACTCCTTGCTTCTCCACCACAAGCTAAGGCAGGCCCCAGCCCTGCAAAGCACTACAGGCCTGACTTCTGCCTATACTCCTGACAATGTCACTGTTGGAAATGTCACTGCGCAATTGTCCCCTCTGTTTTGTAATCAACACACACACACCCCCAGGTCCATTTACCCGGAAATTAGGGCACACATTCGGGTCTGGATAGGAACATGGGAAGCTGCCTTGTACCAAGTCAGACCTTCTGCGTTCAAAGCAGATGCTCTGCCACTGAACCACATCCCCCCCAAAAAAGAGCAGCATCTTGCCCTCACAGGGACCAGCCAGTTGCCTATGGGAGGACTACAAGCAGGACCTGAGTGCGGCAAAGCTCTCCATGCTTCTTCTTCCCAGCAACGGGTATTCAGGGGCATTTTCGTATGGAGGAGGGTTCAGTTAAGTGGTGTGGTGCCTCATCTGCTGCCTGAAGGGACAGAGCCCAGACAGGACAGGACGTTAATAAATAATAATAATAATAATAATAATAATAATAATAATAATAATAATAAATTATTTATATCCCGCCCTCCCCAGTGAGAGCCAGGCTCAGGGCGGCTGACATCAACAAAGTTACAATAAAACGTAAAAGAAAAAAAACAATTGATTAAAATGCAGATTGAAATACAATTTAGATTTAAAAATTGTTTTAAAATGCAGCCTCATTTTAAAATGGCCCAAATCAAAACCCAAAGGCCAGGCAGCTCCGTCTTGCAGGCCCTGCGGAAAGATGTCAAATCCTGCAAGGCCCTGGTCTCCTGGGAGAGAGTGTTCCACCAAGTCGGGGCCAATACTGAAAAGGCCCTGGCCCTAGTTGAGGCCAATCTAGCCACCTTATGGCTCGGGATCTCGAAAATATTGTTATTTGTGGACCTTAAGGTCCTCCGCGGGGCATACCAGGAGAGGCGGTCCCGTAGGTATGAGGGTCCCAAGCTGCATAGGGCTTTAAAGGTCAAAACTAAAGGTTTAGTTTGTTGTTTTTTAAAATCCTGCTTTTCCCCCCTTCCTTTTGGACGACTGCTGTCTCCTGAGTTGCTTTTTTTACCCAGCTTTTCCATTACAGTGGTATCTCGGTTTAAGAGCAGTCCTGTTTAAGAACAATTCAATTTACGAACTCCGCAAAAACGGAAATGTTGTCCCGGTTTGCAAACTTTACCTCGGTCTAAGAAAGGAATCTGAATGGTGGAAGGGCACAGGCGGCGGGAAGCCTCATTAGGGAAAGCGCACCTCGGTTTAAGAATGGTTTTGGTTTAAGAACGGACTTCCGGAACGGATTAAGTTCGAAAACCGAGGTACCACTGTACTGAAACAGCTCGCATCAATAAGAGCAGGAGGAGGGAGGCCCTGATTACAGGCTTACGGTCTGGCAAGACAGGATGTGGAAAGGAAGGGGAGTAGAAAGGAGGGGCAAAAGAGGAAGAAGATGGCGATCAGTCCTTTAATTTCAGGACAAAGTGCTAAACCCAAAGCATCTGCATGCATTTCGGGCCACGCTGATTTTCTCAGAACCTTGCTTAGATAGCAGTTGGTGGCTCTCGGTCCTTGGCCAACGGTTGGGACCAGACTTTTCTTTCGCCCTTGTTTCTGCAGTCCCAGTGCAGTTGGTACAGAGGGTTCTTTCCGGCAGTGAGCAGAGGGGGAAGCGAGCCCCTTCTAGATTCTCCTCCTTTGGCCGATGGATCGGGCCAAGATGGTCATCTTCCTTGGCATGATGTTCTTTCTCCTCAATTAGAATTTGGCCCTGGAGAGAAAAGGTGTGTGATGTGCGAATCGGTGCACTCCATCCGTCCCCCTCCGCCCTGCAAGTGGCGGTCAACAAAATGGAGAAAAGCAACAGCAAACCAGTTGCATTGCAGAGTTTGGCTGCAGCCGCACAGCTCTCATATCATCAGGTTCCTGCCTTCGCAGGTAGCAATCGTTGACCTTTGCTGTGCACATATAAATACTCCCCATTTTTCTAAGTTTACAAAAAAAAAAAAAAAAAGTCTAGCATTTTTTGCGTGACTGCCAGCTGAAGTGTGCAGGCTGCAAACAAGCCTCTTCTGACATCTAGCCCACTTTTTTCCCCAGCATTTGACAATTAATCCCACAGGGAGGCGACATTTCGAAAAGCCCTTGTGGTTTTCTAGCACATTTAAAAGCCTATCCAGCCTGCTGGGGACTTGGCATTTACAGCCGTATGACCAGATTCTTCTATGTATCGCAGCCCACAAAGGGATGCCATAAAGTGTAAATAAGTGCGGCACTAGGCCCCAGGCTACAGCAAGACCCCATTTCCTCACCATGTCCGTACCTCCCCCCCCCCCCATGTGTGGCTGGCGCATTATGCATAGGGCAGGAAAATGTAACATAATGGACAAGCTTCTGTGCCAGGAGCCACCGAGAGGAACAGGGCTCCAGAGCAGTAGGCTTGGACCTACCTGAATTTTCTTTCGGTGGCAGTGACCCAGGAGGGATTCTTCTTGCACGAAGGAGAGGGGTTTGAGTCCAGTTTAGCAAGGAAAAAAATGTAGGACTTGTGAAACAGCAGCAGCAGCAACAAAACCAAGCACCACCATCTCTGACCCAAGTGGGCTTAATAAAAAAATTCCTTCAGTAGCACCTTAAAGACCAACTAAGTTTTTATTTTGGTATGAGCTTTCGTCATAGCTGCCAAGTTATCCCTTTTTTAAAGGGATTTTCCCTTATGCTGAATAGGCTTCCTCGCGAGAAAAGGAAAAACTTGGCAGCTATGGCTTTCGTGTGCATGCACACTTCTTCAGATACACTTGAAACAGAAGTGTCGGACCCTTATATATATTTACAGAGGGTGGGGGGTGGGAATGGGCTGATGGGAGTGGTAAACCTGTAGATGGCTGTTAACGACTGCTGATGACTGTGATTAGTCCTGGGGGGGGGGAAGCAAGGGCTGAGGTGCTAAAGAAAGCTTGATCATGCATAATGAGATAAGAATCCAATGTCTTTATTCATCCCAGGTGGCTCCATGGTTTTAAGCTTGGTAATGAGTTCCAATTCAGCAACTTCTCTTTCCAGTCTGTTCCTGAAATTTCTCTGTAATAAAACAGCTGCTTTGAGATCTTGTATAGAATGTCCTGGGAGATTGAAGTGTTCTCCTACTGGTTTCTCTGTCTTATGGTTCCTGATGTCAGATTTATGTCCATTTATCCTTTGGCGTAGGGTTTGGCCTGTTTGTCCAATATAGAGAGCTGAAGGGCACCGTTGGCATTTGATGGCATACACAATGTTAGAAGATGAGCAATTAAATAGTCCTGAGATGGTATGTTGGATGTTGTTGGGGCCAGTAATGGTGTTGCCCGGGTGTATGTGGCAGCAAAGTTGGCATCTGGGTTTATTGCAGGCTCTGGTACCAGTGTCCATGTTAAGTCTGGTGGTTGTATTATTGTGGGTGAGGAGTTGTTACAAGTGGGCTTGTAATTGCTTTCAGAAGTGGATCTTGAACTCAGTTTATTCGGAGCCCAATTCAGAGCCAGAATGGATGCCACCGGACCCCTGATGTCACCAGGCAATGTGATGGGGTCTGATCCCTCCCACAATATGCCTCCTCATCTGCAGGCTTGAGGGCATCCTGGGCAAAGCACCCTCTGTGCCCCTTCCCAGACTACTCACAGGCTGCCTTGCCAGGCACTGGTGGGTTGGCACTCCACTCCTGAACTCTGCTCTGGGAAAGAATCGCCATTTTTTTAAAAAGCAGCCAGCCGGAGAGCCAGTATTGGCAGTGCTTCTTGGCTGTCCCTGCTCATCTAATGGCTCCTCCAAGCCACAGCCTAGACCTCTCTCTCTCTCTCTCTCTCTCTCTCTCTCTCTCTCTCTCTCTCTCTCTCTCTCTCTCTCTCTCTCTCAGCCAGGGCAGCTGGCAGCCTCCAAACTACCTCTGCCTGGTTCCTCAGCTTGCTTTTCCTGCTGCCACCCACCCAAGCACTCCCTTCCCCTCCATGCCTGGCTTGGCCCGTGGCCAGACTCAGCTCTAGCAATGTTTCAGCACCCTCCTTTTCATCACTGCTTCTGGCCCCACCCCAATATACCAATGGGGGAAAGACCCACAAGCAGTGGAAATAAGAACGCTGGTGACCACAGCAGCACCCGTAGGTGCCTCACACAGCACTTCTTTGCAGAGCTGAGCAGTTCAAGGACACTGGCCTCAGACCCCAAGGCTTCTGGGGCCACAGCATTTGCCTGGCCATGCCAGGTGCTGACACAAGAGCTGTTTAGTCCATATCTCCTCTCACGCTCTCCCACCCACTGAGGAGCCAGGTTTAGGAGTAGGTCAGCAATAAGGAATACTGTACCTGGTGTTGACGAAGTTAACTCTTTATTCAAAGAAACCAAAACAGCACAGGCCTAGTGTGCTGCTCTTCCCTGTAGCAGCTCTTCCCTGTAGGCCTTACCCCAATGAGGCAGTTGCCAGGTCCCCGCCTTCCCTCCACACTCTCTCTCTTTTTTAAGACTTTATTTTTCTTTCAAATTACAAAAAACCAATACAGAAAGGGGAAAAAAGAACATAAATACAAAACAACAATAGAAGAAGAATATAAGAAAAAGTCCCAATTCCCCCTCCCCACCACCCTATAGGTATAAGATCCGTATAGTTAAATCTATGGTTTTCCCAGTAGTGATGTATGGAAGTGAGAGCTGGACCATAAAGAAGGCTGATCGGCAAAGAATTGATGCTTTTGAATTATGGTGCTGGAGGAGACTCTTGAGAGTCCCATGGACTACAAGAAGACCAAACCTATCCATTCTGAAGGAAATCAGCCCTGAGTGCTCACTGGAAGGACAGATCGTGAAGCTGAGGCTCCAATACTTTGGCCACCTCACGAGAAGAGAAGACTCCCTGGAAAAGACCCTGATGCTGGGAAAGATGGAGGGCACAAGGAGAAGGGGACGACAGAGGACAAGATGGTTGGACAGTGTTCTCGAAGCTACCTACATGAGTTTGACCAAACTGTGGGAGGCAGTGGAAGACAGGAGTGCCTGGCATGCTCTGGTCCATGGGGTCCCGAAGAGTCGGACACGACTAAACGACTAAACAACAACAAATATGCAATGCAGCTCAACGTAAACCTCTTTGCATTTCTGTCATCCACCTAGCTCTAAGCCAGTGTTCTTCAACCTCAGACTACAACACCCACCATCTCTGACCATTGGTGATGGGAGTTGTAGTCCAACTGGGGACCCAAATTCAAGGGACACAGCAGAGGATATTAAGTGGAAGGACTCACTGCCCTTTTATCTATCTGGTGCCATCCCTTGCTTGGTTTGGGAAAAACGTAGGTGTCTTTATAATATCCACCCCCCATCTCTTTGCCAGGACTGGCATTATCTGCTCTCCTGTGAGAGCTATAAGAATGTAACATGGTTAATGGAACTGCGGTTGCCTAGAGCAGGTTCCCTGGGGGGAGCTGTTTCCAGGTGAGCAGCTCTTAAGCCCCATTCTCGAGACAAAGCTTTTATTCTCAATAAAACTTTGTTGCAGGCTGAATATACATGAAAGTTCTATGGGTAACATGCCCAGGGCTGACCTGGACCATTTTATATCCACTTACACCGAACATTCAGACATATCCGTTGAACCGCATTGCTAGTTACTTGGGGGGAGGGGACGGGACAGGATCTCCAAGCACCTGGATTTCCCATCAGCCTCCCTTCCCCATTGTGCTGTTTCTTGATTTTCCATACATTCCTCCAGCCACATCCCAGCGCTCAGGTGCTCCACTTCAGCAAGCCCTTTATATTTGATTTGCAAAGTCATTCAGTCATTCTCATTATCATAGGATCTCTGCTGTGTAAAAACGGCTTAAAAGGTGCGTTTTGTCATCCTGGGTAATGCAGTGCTCCCCAGAGGCTGTGAAATGGCCTACTTTTTGTGTGTGTTTATCAAACCATGCTCTTCGTCTGAGGACCAAAATGTAATTAGCGGCTGTAATTTATCCCGAGAGAGCGAATATTTCCCCAGCACCTAACCCCGAGAGAGCAGGCTACAGCATTCCTCGTGCAGGAATTCCTCGTGCAGTTCTTCCTCTGTAGTCTCATATTGATTACCTTTAACTCTCACTGCCCAAGGATAACTGCTAGCAAGGTGCACAGAGGCCCAGAATTCTGTCTTAAGATGTGTGGTGGGAATGAATCAAGTATGTTCCAAAAATTGTGTGTGTGTGTGTGTGTGTGTGTGTGTGTGTGTGTGTGTGTGTGTGTGTAGGATTTGGGAAAGTCTTCTTGAACTACATTGCTATGTAGTGAAATATGTAGTGCCTGGTGTCCATTTGGGACTGGCAAGGCAGAAAAGTAGAGAGGCCAACCATAGCTGGAAGCTGAGTCAATGGCAGCAAAGCCTCCAACATTTCTCTGATGAAAATAGGGGTGTCCTGTTCCACTCGGGGTGGCTTCGAACATACATAAAAACATCATAAGACTTTAAACATTTAAAACCTTCTCTATACAGGGCTGCCTTCAGGTGTCTTCTAAAGGTTGTATCTTATCCCCTTGGCTTGGGGGTCGGGGTCGCATAACTCCATACCCTCCAACATTTCTCTGATGGAAATAGGGACACCCTAAGGAAAAGCGGGACATTCTGGGATCAAATCAGAAACTGGGATGGATTCTGTAAATCCAGGACTGGCCTTGGAAAATTGGGGCACTTGGAGGCTCTGTGACAGGCAGAGCTGATTCATTCAAGTTTTGCCCCATCCGAATCTCTACTGCAAAGGCAACACTGAGAATGAGGAGTAGGAACAGAACAGGCAGCACCACTGCCCTGAGTTGGTTGTAAGAACGCAGGCAATGGGAGGCTGGCTGAGGGCAGACTGAGACTGATGCACCATTTGCCCAAATGAATCAGCCTCTGCTGGTACTGGAGAAGGCATGTGGTGGTTGAGTGGTCAGCCTGGCATTTCCCGCTTTCTATAATACAGTGGAGATTTTTCAGGAGCAGGGTCTTTTCAACAGGGGCACCAAAATCCCTCCTCGAGGAAAATCTTCTCCACCCGCACTCGGTTGAGGCTTAAGTGAATGTTGCTTTAGCAGAGGACATTTGGGGCTCTCTTGAATTCAAGGGGAAGTTCTGCTCGCCGCCGCTGCTAATTTGCTGTTGCGGCCATTCTTTTAATGTGTAGCTGGGTTTTTCACTTTGTGAGCCACCTTGGACAGCTTAATTTACTCCGTCCACCAGGATATAAATATTTTAATTGATTGATAAGTGCTTAGGATTCCAATTTTAGCTGGCATTTGACGGTAGTCCTTCTTTTAATTTGAAATTGCTTGGCTATAATTATCCAGTTGGTCCTTGCAATCATCCTCCGATGTAGTTTAAAAGTCCCCATATGGTGTGGTTGCCGCTTCTCTGCGGCTGCTTCCCACACTTAACCCTCTGGTAATGCGCATAACGGGGAGGAGAGGCTTATTATATTGATTGTTTCTCAGACTCGCTACTAAATTTTGTACTCTTCATTATCCTTTAAAAGGGTGGTTGTTTCTTTGCTGCGCTGTATCAAAGAAGGGAAATGTCTGGAAGCGTGTGAGGCCTTTGCACTTGTTTACCACAGAAGATATGCATTTATGGCTGGTTCGTGTACTCTGCCCCACTGAAGCGAGCAGCCCTGACTTTGGCTTAGTTGTTGGAGTGGGAGCTGTTAGCAAGATGTCTGGGGCAAAATAAATCTCTCGACAGGCAATTAATTATCCTGATAAAGATGGTATACAAATTCTAGAAAGGTTTCCTTGTGCCATAAATCTCTTCCGGAATTAAATTTTACACTCTGTTGTCCTGAAAATAATCTCCTCCAGGTCATTAAACAAACAAATGAAGTAAGTTAATGGCTGGCATGTTACTTTTAAAGCCTAGAAAGATCTCCAAACTGTATCGCTGTATGCCACCATCTCGGGTGTGGTGCTTGTCTCTGGGATGCAAAATGAAGATCTCAAATAAAGTATGATTAATTCACCAGAGGGCCATAGAGATCTCTCTTTTCACGAGCTGGATTAATTCCATAACCCACAGATGGTCATTATGGGCTCTCCCAATGCGATTGTGAAATCAGCGTAAGTGTCACTCCATTTATTTATTTTTTTAATTGTAGTCTCAGCTCTTGACTTAACTCTTTGAAGGGTGTCCCCAGTTTGAATGCGTTCTGTATGCGTGAGCATACAAGGATGGGCAACAGCAGATACATGCCAGGATCTGATTGTCAGACTAAGCAAGTTCCTTTTTGTCGTACGTATCCACTCCACAATGCCTGAAAGCTCTACTGCTGTGATGCACCAACTTCCATCGTAGTGCATGTTTCCTTAGTTGTTGCACATGTTGCAGTCTAACTAGTTTACACTAAGTGAGTTCTTAAAAGCTCATTCCTCCAAAAAGAAGCAGAACACCTGAGAGCTATAGCTCAATGGCACAGCATCAGCTGTGCATGCAAAACAGCATGAGTTCAACCCCCAGCATGGCTGTTAAGCATTTCCATTCATGCCTGCTGCAGGTACCTTGAATTGCCTGTACAGTGGTATCTCGGGTTAAGAACTTAATTCGTTCTGGAGGTCTGTTCTTAACCTGAAACTGTTCTTAACCTGAGGTACCACTTTGGCTAATGGGGCCTCCCACTGTGGCCGTGCCGCCGCTGCGCGATTTCTGTTCTCATCCTGAAGCAAAGTTCTTAACCCGAGGTACTATTTCTGGGTTAGCGGAGTCTGTAACCTGAAGCGTCTGTAACCCGAGGTATCACTGTATACTGCCCCTTAACAAACCACCCTCCTTTTTCTCCCTTGGACCAGGAGAAAATCTGCCGCAGGCCTGTGTTCAGAGCCTTGACAGCGAGCTGCATATAATCCTTTTTAATAAACCAGTAACATTATGAACATCTGTTTTGAGCCTGAATCATTAGCAACGCAATGCCGATAGCAACACCAACAGCACACTGGTTGCTGCTCTCTCTCTCTCTCTCTCTCTCTCTCTCACACACACACACACACACACAGTAACCACAAATTTTACTTTTGCCTGCAACAACAATAAAAAGTTTTCAAGCACAGGAAGTTAATAGACGAAAATATCTCTTTTCTTTACAGAACAGACTGCTGTACCGATTACTTTTCAAAACTCTCACACACAAAAGCAAGGAAATGCAAGCTAAGCCACTCCAGAAAATACTGTGTGACAATCATTGTGCATTGTGTTGTTGGTAATGCACAATGATTGCCAGCTTACTTAGCACTTTATTGCTAATGTGAACGAGTTTTGAAGAATTAATGGGTGCGGCATCCTTAAGCCTTTTACTGTGACCGAGGGCTATTTTGTCAATTGATCCTATACCCCTTTAGTGGGAGTAAAGTCGCTTGAACTCGGTGTGATCAAACTTTGTTCCGAGTAAACATGCAAAGGGTTGGGCTCCATGAATATAAGAGCTAAAATATATGCATTAAAAGGGTGCAGCTAATGGTCCTTCATAATATTTCATGATTTGCCATATTCACTAAGATTTGCTGCAGCACTGATACTACATTTTTGTCACTAAAGATCCACACAATCAATGGAATAGGCTATCAGACAGTGTGGGGCTTGTGCATTTTATTAAGACAATTTCCCCCAAATTTCCCCCATGGCTGCATCCCTGAAAAGGCCTGAAGCATTCAGCTTGGTATAGAAACTGGACAAAGGAACGGGTCTTAGAATAAGTCCGACCATCACTCAGCATTGTCTGCACTGGCTGGCAGCAGCTCTCCAGAATTTCAGACAAAGGAATTTGTCCATCCTTCCTAGAGATTCTGGAGATTGAATCAGGGACCTTCTGCATGCAAAGCAGATTTAAAAGAACAGATGTGAATCCATTTTTTTTATGACTGTGGTACTATCACTATATTTTAGAGAGCAAAGCCTAGGAATTGATTTCCATGCATACTCCTCTTCCGTCACTGCCTTCTGTTCTCTTTTATTGCTGCAAGAGGGGTCTCTTTTTATTAAATTGCTATAACGATCTATTCCCTGCCCCCTGCATCTGAGAACTGCATTTTGAACCCATCCACCTTCGTGGCATTTTCAGCCATGTGCCATCACCCTCAGCATGGTGGGGAGAACAACTCGGTTATTCATCCACCAGCTTCCCTACTCTGTCTTGTCTCCTTACAAGAAATGCTGTTTAGGGAAAAGGCTTTCACTTGGTGGAGAGCATCCGCTTTGCATGAAGATGGTCAAGGGTCAAGGGATGGCCTGAAGTTTCCAGGTTTGCCTGGCCCATTTCAGTTGGCAAGTGGAGAGCTTGAATCTCCAGGTGGATGAGACTGTATATTATAATAATAATAATAATAATAATAATAATAAGAAGAAGAAGAAGAAGAAGAAGAAGAAGAAGAAGAAGAAGAAGAAGAAGAAGAAGAAGAAGAAGAAGAAGAAGAAGAAGAAGAAGAAGAAGAAGAAGAAGAAGAAGAAGAAGACTGTGCAATGAAACTTGCAGGCTTCAGGCTGGCAGGAAGTGCTGCAAATTATAGTGTAGACCAGGCATCCCCAAACTGCGGCCCTCCAGATGTTTTGGCCTACAACTCCCATGATCCCTAGCTAGCAGGACCAGTGGTCAGGAAAGATGGGAATTGTAGTCCAAAACATCTGGAGGGCCAAAGTTTCGGGATGCCTGGTGTAGACACACTGCTGGAGTACGCCCAGGCGCGGTGCTAGGGCTTTTTGCGCTCTAAGCAAAACACTTTCTGGCGCCCCCAGCGCGCCTGCGGAGGTTTGCGTGGGGAGTGGGAGGCTGAGGCCGCCTCAACTGAACAGCTGAGAGGCGCAGCGAGGTGGCCCCAGGCTCATGCTCCCCCTGCGCGCCTCTGGAGCTTCGCGCCTGGAGAGTGAGCTTGGGGCCGCCTCGCCTCTCAGCTGTTCAGTTGAGGCGGCCCCAGGCTGCCGCTCCCTGTGCGAAGCTCCGGAGGCGCGCGGGGATCGCTGGGAGCGCGAGCCTGGAGGCGGGGCTGCCTCCTCCCGCCCTTCTGCCGCTGCCGCTTCTCTGCCGCTCCCCGCGCACCTCCGGAACTTCTTGCCGGGAGCGCAAGCCTGGGGCCGCCTCGCCCGCCTTTCAGCTGTTCAGAGGAGGCGGCCCCAGGCCCACGCTCCCCGCGTGCCTCCGGATAGCAGCCTGAGGCAGCACCGGCAGGCGGCGGTGGGTGGCGGGCAGCCTGGTCAGCGCCCCCTCCATTTTGGCGCCCCGTGGCCTAGTTCACCTTAATGGAAGCGCTGGGGCTGAGTATGCCTTCCTTCTCCTCCTCCTCCTCCTCCTTCTTCATTTCTATACTGCCCTCCATTCAAGAATCACAGAGCAGTTTACAATATAAACACACAAAAAGATATAGCATAGTAAGAAACAACAAACAATGACCCACACAGAGAGAGTTTATAAGGTCTTTGATTGTTTAATTATCCAAAGGCCTGGGGGAAGAGGAATGTTTTTGCCTGGCACCTATATATATATATATATATATATATATATATATATATATATCTAACAAAGGTGCAGAAAAGGCCTGTTCTTGTGTTGCCGCCCTCCAGACCTATCATTGAAGGGCCTCAGACAATGATCGCAGGAACAGGTTAGTTCATATGGGGAGATGCTCCCCTTTTCCCTTTAACCTCCATCTCCAGACAAATGCCTGGTCTTTTGCTATGCTAGGGGAGCTTTGGAAGGAACTTAGAAGGGCATACAGTGGTACCTCGACTTACGAACGACTCGACAACCGAATTCTTTGACTTACAAATGGGGCAAATGGCCGCACGCTTACGAATTTCTCGACATCCGAACGGAAGCCGTGGCGGTTTTAGATAGGGTTTTCTCGACTTACGAATTTTTAGATGGGGTTGCTTCGACTTACGAACTTTTCCGTTTCCAATGCGTTCCTATGGGAAATCGCGTTTCCAATGGCGCTTTTCGACTTATGAATTTTTCGACCTACGAAGGTGCCTTCGGAATGGATTAAATTCGTAAGTCGGGGCACCACTGTATTTTAAAGGTCTAATGGTCTATATGTCCACGCTTTATTTTGCTGCATATTTTGTGATTTTAAATCTCTGCTGGTGTTCTTTCACCAAAGAGTACTGCATCTTGGCATCCAGGGAATTCCCCTTTTATAATTATTTTTTTCTTGCCACCAACATCTATGTTCTGGCGTTATTTACTTGGCATTAGCAATGGTAGTCTCTCCACATGTTACTTTGTTTAAGCAACATCTTTGGCATCTTGGCAACTGCATACTCAGAGGTATAAGAATTCTGCAGTAAAGAAAGAAAGAGAACAAGAACAGATTGGGTGATTTATAATTAGGCCTAATTGGCTCCCCTGTACATTTGGCTATTTTGCCCAGAGTTGACAGTCTCTCTAAAGCTCAGAAATATTTCCTTGTTCCTCTGAAAACATGACATAAGCAATAATTCCTTTATTTTCCCCACAAGGTTTCATTTACATTTTGCGCAAAGGCTCCAGTGATCAACGTTTGAGTGTTTGATGTACTGTCAAGACAAAAAAATGCTTTTTACTTAGACCAATTGTAATTTTACTGACTATTGTTTTATTGTACTTCAGATCGCAATCACTATTACCATGTTGCTACAGCATACCCAAGCGGCTGGCACTGTGGGTTAAACCACAGAGCCTAGGGCTTGCCGATCAGAAGATCGGCAGTTCGAATCCCTGCGACGGGGTGAGCTCCCGTTGTTCGGTCCCAGCAGTTCGAAAGCACGTCAAAGTGCAAGTAGATAAATAGGTACCGCTACAGCGGGAAGGTAAACGGTGTTTCCGTGTGCTGCTCTGGTTCGCCATAAGCGGCATTGTCATGCTGGCCACATGAACTGGAAGCTGTACGCCGGCTCCCTCGGCCAATAACGCGAGATGAGCGCCGCAACCCCAGAGTCGGTCACGACTGGACCTAATGGTCAAGGGTCCCTTTACCTTTACAACATACCCAAACTCCACACCCTAAGCACATCCGCAGTGTCTCTTTACCTTAGGGGAAGGGCTGTCAGATGTGGAGGAATTTTATGGAATCACTTGTGTAATCAGTTCCTTTATCATTACGTTCCTCTACCCCATTCAGGGCCGGTCCACACATGAGGCAAAGTGAGATTTGCCTCAGGTGGCAGGATCCACAGGGGCAGCAGAACCAGCCTCAAAGGAATGCATTGCCTGCTGCTGCCACCGCAGGGACAGCAACATCTGCAGCGAGCACCATCTCCTCAGCAGCAGCCCCCCCCCCCGCCCACCATGTAGCCTCTTGGTGAATAGGAGGTACTGCGGTGAAATGGCAGTGGCTTCCCTCTTCCCAGACTCTGCACCCACCCAGCATAATTGAGAGTGCGCACACACCGACGCTAATTACACTTTTTTAAGGGGCTGATAAGAGTAAGCTGTTTTGTGGAAGTAGAATGCAGAGAGTTATTTTTGTCTCTCACGCCCAGTCTAAAAGCTGATTAACTGCTGTGTAGAATAATAAGAGGCTGTAATGACAATTAGGCATTAGTGACCCGTACTCCAGCTCCATATCTACAAATTAGAATTTTTAAAAAATCAAATCATGGGGCCCTTGATTGTGCTGTGATTGCAACAAGCCTCTCCGGGTCCTCCCGGCCTTTGGGTCCCACTGACAAGGTGAGAGGCTGGACTGTCCCATACTTTGCAACACCTCCTTGGACTATTGTAGTCCTTTCCAACTGTTGTGGAAAAGCTGGACAGAGGCATTATGGGACAGGGAGCAGCATCACAGCATTTCTATGAGCGTGAGTTTTTTTTCCATACAGTCTTTCGAACCTGTGGATGTCAGGACAGGGCCTGCTGTCCAGGGGTGGTGTGTCCCGTTTCATTGCCTGTGGTGAAACAGGAATGTGCCGCCCCACGGCCACAGCCTCGCCCCTAGAGCAACCTCCCCTACCTGTGATGCACAGGGTCGCCTGAAAAATGGCAGCAGCGGGTCTCACAAAAGTCTCAGGAGATTTCGTATGCTCTGTGAGATCCCATGAGATTTCAGCGAGATCTTGCCAGAAGCCGGTGCCACTGCCAATAATAATAATAATAATAATAATAATAATAATAATAATTTATTATTTATTCCCTGCCCATCTGGCTGGGTTTCGCCAGCCACCCTGGGCAGCTTCCAACAGAACATTAAAATACAGTGGTACCTCTACTTACGAATAACTCTACTTACAAATGTTTCTACTTACGAATGGAGCTCCGTCCGCCATCTTGGATGCGGTTTAGATAGGATTTTTTTCTACTTACGAATTTTTAGATAGGGTTGCTTCTACAGTGGTGCCTCGCTAAACGAATTTAATTCGTTCCACGGGTCTTTTCTTATAACGAAAAATTCATCTAGCGAATCCCATAGGAATGCATTGAATTTTTTTGCCCATAGGAACACATTACAGTAATTGAATTACAATGCATTCCTATGGGAAACCGCGATTCGCTAGACGAATTTTTCGTAAAACTAATTCGTCTAGCGAGGCAACCTCTGCTAGAAAAAACCTTTCGTTAAGCGGAAATTTCGTTAAGCAGGGCATTCGTTAAGCGAGGCACCACTGTACTTACGAATTTTTTCTCCCAATGCGTTCCTATGGGATTCGACTTGCAATTTTTTTCGACTTACAAATGTGTGTTCGGAACGCATGAAATTCGTAAGTAGAGGTACCACTGTACAATAATCTCTGCTGGGGGGCACCACTTCTTGGGCTTCCACTGCCAGTTTCACCCAGCTTCATGGGCCATAATGCCCACCCGCCATGGCCTCTTCACCCAAATGTGCAGGGGCACTTGGCCACAATGCTACCGGTAGACCCTTCCTTTTATTTCCTTACATCTGTATATCAGCTTTCTTCCATCATGGAAGCAAATATAGCATACATGAGGTTCCCATGGGAGAGATGGGGGGGGTCAGGGGAAAGCTGAAACGAAGGTGAGGAGGGGGGAGAACCCTCAGAATGAACAGTTAAAACTTCCGGCAAGAGACAGAGAGAGAGAGAGAGAGAGAGAGAGAGAGAGAGAGAGAGAGAGACTTCAGCTGATGTTCACTTTTTTCTAACGCAGATAATCCCTTAGGGAATTGAACCCTTTACGGGCTGGGGAAGAGTTTCCCCACCCACTGTGCTAGAGGAAGGTTTCATGAAATACAGCGAGCCTGCGTTATTTGTGTAGTCTTTTATGCCTGAAGAGGTTCTCCTGGCAAATTGATAGCATTTTTGAAGAGTACCGTTGCAGAGGGCCTTGCTAAGTTCAGAAACCTCACAGACGGATTTGGAGAGAAACTTTATCCGCAAGGACAGGACCCGGGGTACAGCAGAAGTGTGTTATTAAAGTACTTCACTTGCATTTAGGTATTTAGACACGCTGGCAGGGCACAGTGACAGCTTTTGCCAGAGCCGTTTGTTATTTTACAGTGTCAAAGGATGAACAACAGCGATGGGTGGAGGTGGAGGGAGGGAGAGAGGCGCTGTTGAGAGAGACAATGAAAGGTGTAGGAGGTTTGGGGCTCTATTCAGGGATGGGGGCTTTTTGTTTGATTGTTTGTTCATAATGCATCTGAGATTGCTAGCTTTCTGCAGCTGAGCAGCCAGTGACAGCAGCTTTTCGGAACAATGGTCCCCCTCTAAATGGCGGGGGAGAGATGTGAGAGGCCGGCTGTGCAGCTAATGTCAATTCAGCTCTCTGACACAGGATGCAATGGCGGGCCAAAACCAGGAAAACAGCTTGGCGGGCAGTGAATGCTTTCGGGTAACTTTGCCACTTCCCTGGGGGGGGCGGGGGACAGGGGAGGGGAGAAGCACTAGTTAAGGCAAGAGAGGGGGAAGCTTTTTCAGACTGAGGGCCACATTCCCTTCTGAGGGCCACATGGCAGTGGTGGGTGGGGCCAAAGGGAAAGCAGATGGAGCTGTGAATGTAAATGTTGTCTGTGTACTGTAGGTGTCCCACAAAATCTCAGGAAAGGGCATTATCTGTGACAGCCCCTAAGCTGTAGAATTCACCCCCCACAGAAGTCTGTCCGGCTTCTTCACTCTACAGCAGGCATCCCCAAACTTCGGCCCTCCAGATGTTTTGGACTCCAGTTCCCATCTTCCCTGACCAGTGGTCCTCTTAGCTAGGGATCATGGGAGTTGTAGGCCAAAACATCTGGAGGGCCGCAGTTTGGGGATGCCTGCTCTACAGATTCCGGCAAAGGCCAAAGATGCAGCTCTTGATCTTGACCTTCAACATCTGCAGTGTGTTTGTTCAATACCCACGCATCTCCTGTGACCATTTTAACTGTTTTTAATTCTGAATTTTGAATCGTTCTAACCCACCCCTGGAACTTCTGGTGAAGGGCAGGTAATAAATTTCAACATCACTATCATTGCCATCATCACCATCTCCAGGTGGTAGAGCTAGGAAAGTCCCCTGTATGAAAACCCTTGAGTACCACTTCCGGCCAGTGTACAAAGCTAAACGGGCCAGAGGTCTGAACCACTATAAGGCAGTTTCCTACATCCCTGTGACTTTGGAAGCAAACCCTAAGTCCTGAACAGAAGAGGGCAACCAACATGATCAAGGGTCTGGAAACCAATAATAATAATAAATTTATTTATTTATTTATTTATTATTTGTTCCCCAGCCACTCTGGGCGGCTTCCAACAGAAATATTAAAATACAATAATACAATAATTTATTAAACATTAAAAGCTTCCCTAAACAGGGCTGCCTTCCAAGCCTTATGAGGAATGGTTGAAGGTGCTGGGTATGTTTATCCTGGAAACGAGGAAATTGAGAGGAAATATGATAGCCATCTTCAAATATCTCAAGGGCTGTCACAGGGAAGAAAAACAAAATTAAAAAAATTCATTCCAGGGAAGAGAGAACAAGCTGTTTTCTCCTGCTCTGGACGGTAGGACTTGAACCAATGGCTTCAAGTTACAAGAAAAGAGATTCCGACTAAACATCAGGAGGAACTTTCTGACAGTAAGAGCTGTTCAACAGTGGAACTGCCTCCTTCGGGATGTTGTGGACTCTCCTTCCATGGAGGTTTCTAAGCAGAGGTTGGATGGCCATCTTGTCATGGATGCTTTAGCTGAGATTCCTGCATTGCAAGGGGGTTGGACTAGATGACCCTCGTGGTCCCTTCCAACTCTACAATCCTATGACATAGGAGCCAATGTAAACTGCTTTCAGATTGTGCATTTGGATACATACATAAATAGCACCCTGCTTAGCCTAACTTGCTCAGATAAGGATGGCTTTGTGGACTGAGACATTATCATGCATCCCAGGCTTTCAGCCCATCCAATGCCCACCTAGCTCATTGAGAGGGCTGCGAGAATAGCAAACAATAAACCTCTCAATGACAGCAATTGCAGAACGATTCGCATAAAGGCCAGTAAATTTAGCTCCTCTCGGATGGCAGCTGCATGCAGATTTGGTATTGAATTAACATGAAATGAAAATTTTGAGACATTGTACAGGAAGTTATTTACACAACTCTCATTAACAATAACGGCAGGGTGGAGGGTTTTTTTTAAAATAAATAAATAGAATTTCTGCTTGCTCAGCTGAAAATATATCCCAAGTTGTCTCGAAAATAAGGAAGGAAGATCGAACAGGGAACAGTGATAGCACCAAAAGCCAATTTGCTCTTATTCTTCACTATTTTTGTTTGTTTATTTAAATGTGTGTGGGTGTGCATGAGCTCTACAGAAACCTTAACTAGTCCTCATCATGCCGGTTTCTTGTCATTTTTGCCTGCAAAGCAAGGTTGAGTAGTACTGGCAATGCTATTAGCTTGAGAGATTCTTTTTCTCCAGTACAGCAGTAGCCAGCATGGTGGGCTATCCCTGGTCCAGGATATTACAATCATTTTTCGAGGAAGGCCTGAGAGGCAACAGGGCAAGCAGCAGCAAAGGAGGTCCTGACATGAAGCTCACATCTCAAGATGGGGACAGTATGACTTTTTGTTAATATATATACATTCCTGTTAGCATCGATTGGTTAGACCACAGTTTGCAAAATCGGGAGAAGCGCAAATTTCCAAGGAGACCCATATTTCAGTTCATGCATTGGTTTGGAAAATGTATGGGAACTGAACAAATTTCTCCCCCATCTCTTGCAGGCAGCACAGATCGAGACAGACACCAAATAACTTCCAGGTCCTGTTGAGAAAGGGGATGAACCTTTCTGTGGTTGTACCATTTCTGAACGCAGGTGGAAGACCAAATGCTTACTTGCTCATGCAAAAGAGGCAAGCTGGATTAAATACACTAGACCAGGCATCCCCAAACTTCGGCCCTCCAGATGTTTTGGACTACAATTCCCATCATCCCGGACCACTGGTCCTGTTAGCTAGGGATCATGGGAGTTGTAGGCCAAAACATCTGGAGGGCCACAGTTTGGGGGTGCCTGCACTAGACCATCGCCTTCTCCTTCAAGTTGATAGGGCTGTATATGATGCGGAGGAGCATTCAAACATTTGGCCACCCTCCACCTGAAGTCTGAAATGGTACCGCATGGCCTCAGATACCTCCCACAAGACATATGTTCCACAAGAAAAACCTTGCTGGATCATGTGAAAGGCTCCCTAGTCCATGCCAAGCCTAATCCAGCGCTTGAAATTCAAGTTCATCCTTTTCCTTCCACATCAAAGAATATCAGGGTGTGGGGGCAGGATATCTCAAATGTAATTTTCAGCAGCTTTACCTGTTTCAAAGACTCTGGGAGGATTACAGCGCTGAACCTCACTCTCCAAGTTGGTTGTTGTTGTTGTATTCATCATCATAGAATCATAGAGTTGGAAGAGACCACAAGGGCCACCCAGTCCAACCCCCTGCCAAGCAGGAAACTCTATCAAAGCATTCTTGACATATGCCTGTCAAGCCTCTACTTAAAGATCTCCAAAGAAGGAGACTCCACCACACTCCTTGGTAGCAAATTCCACTGCCGAACAGCTCTTACTGTCAGGAAGTTCTTCCTAATATTTAGGTGGAATCTTCTTTCTTGTAGTTTGAATCCATTGCTCCGTGTCCGCTTCTCTGGAGCCGCAGAAAACAATATTTCTCCCTCCTCTATATGACATCCTTTTATAAATTTGAACATGGCTATTATATCACCCCTTAACCTTCTTTTCTCCAGGCTAAACATACCCAGTTCCCTAAGCCGTTCCTCATAAGGCATCATTTCCAGGCCTTTGACCATTTTGGTTGCCCTCTTCTGGACACGTTCCAGCTTCTTGAACTGTGGTGCCCAGAACTGGACACAGTACTCCAGGTGAGGTCTGACCAGAGCAGAATACAGTGGTACTATTACTTCCCTCAATCTAGATGCTATACGCCTATTGATGCAGCCCAGAATTGCATTGGCTTTTTTAGCTGCTGCATCACACTGTTGACTCATGTCAAGTTTGTGGTCTACCAAGACCCCTAGATCCTTTTCACATGTACTGCTCTCAAGCCAGGTGTCTCCCATCCTGTATTTGTGCCTTTCAATTTTTTTGCCCAAGTGTAGTACTTTACATTTCTCCTTGTTAAAATTCATCTTGTTTGCTTTGGCCCAGTTGTCTAATCTGTTAAGGTCATTTTGAAGTGTGATCCTGTCCTCTGGGGTATTAGCCACCCCTCCCAATTTGGTGTCATCTGCAAACTTGCTCAGGATGCCCTCAAGCCCATCATCCAAGTCATTGATAAAGATGTTGAATAAGACTGGACCCAAGACAGAACCCTGTGGCACCCCCTGTGGCATCATCATTTTATTATTTATATCCTGCCCATCTGAGTGGGTTGCCCTAGCCACTCTTGGCGGCGCCCAACAAAATATTAAAAACACAATAAAGCATCAATTAAACACAATAAAACACAATTAAAAACTTCCCTGGACATCATTTTAAAGGGTAGAGCTTTAATGTAAAGATTCTAAATGATTCCTTACTTCCCGCCATCATTTAACAGCTCCATTTCCCAGTTCCCATATTTTTTTTGTCACGCTGAAGCAGGGTCTAGTCTGTAGAAAAGCATTATTACCAAAAAAGAATACCCCCCACACAAAAAAAACTCGGCAATACCTTTGTGCTCGCTGAGGCGTGTGGAAATAATTCTCTCGCTCTTTTAGCCACAAATACCTCTTTCCTACAGATACACTTTGGAGGCTATATTCATATATATATGGTAGCAGGGCTAAAAGTTACAAGCAATGAACCCTCTGATTTACGTCTCTTACCTGTAACAAGATGATATGGGGATTTGAAACTGAGGAGTGTCATAAACGGCCTGCAATTTTTCCTGGAAAAGGTGGGATAAAATAAAAAGAGGTAATTATATCAGGAGCTTTGTGTAGCATATTTCAAATCTTCAAAGCACTTCATTTGCCCTGTCTTGAGGCCGAAACTAGAGAATGGCATGGCACAACCCAGCTCAGGTCATGTGAATCCCTAAAAATCTGCAGAGGGGAGCTAGTGAAAGAATCAGCTGGTGAAAGAATAATAGAATCACAAGAGTTGGAAGGGACTGTGGGGAATCATCTGGTCCAAGCCTCTGAATATGCAAAATATCCAAGAATATGCAGCTGTCCCATACGGGGATTGAACCCGCGACGTTGGTGTTATTGGCACCATGTTCCAACCAGCTGAGCTACCCTAGTGCTGTCAGATGTGTTGTTAGATCTTCAAAAGCCTTAGTGACACAAATGGAGCATAAAATCTGCATGCACAATATTTATATTTCCTTTTTCTTCTTGAAATCATTTTTATTTGATTTTTACAAGGCAAAATTGTTTTTTTAAAAAAATTCAATTACATATCCATATAAAGAGATTCCTCCGAATCTCAGTATTTCCCCCCACACCTTCCCTGGAGTCCCATTTTAATCATTTAAAGCTGCATATTCTCCAAACTCTATTATATCAATCCATATTTTCCATGATAAATATTACACTACAAGCGAAATCAAAATCCTGCCAGTGTTTCCATCTGCTTACAGTGGTCCAATATGTATATTTCCTAATTTAGACCACATTTCAGAGGGAAAGTAAAATAATAATAAAAAGTATTTTAAAAGGGGGCTCCTCCTCTTCCCCAAGTGGAGCTGAAGTTTCCTGCGGAAACCGTTTTTAAGTGTTTTCCCACAGTGGAGATTACTCCCAGTCACAGGCCTCATGAGCCTATAACACTAAGCCACAGTTTCCCTTTTAAATCAACCACAGTTTAGTGTGAGGTCCAAATCTGAAGAAACTGTGGTGAATCTTGACTATTGTCCAAACAGAGGCTGATAGGACCACAGGTCCAAAACATCTCGGTGGCATCCAGATGGCGGAGGCCGAGGGGTGGGATCTCAGGGCCAAACAAGCAGAGATGGTGGGAGATATAGATAGATCTTCTTTAAAAGATAAAAGTACGGTAGTGTCATATTGGATGGGGCTGCAACCCTGGGGAAAGAGTTTGACTCTTTCTCCTGCATGCTATTTCCTTGATTTAATTCTTCCCCTCTCCCCACAGCAACTATTTGCTGCATGTGGAGAAGCATACAAGCTTCTCCGGGCAGCCTGCTTTCCAGTGGAAGCTCCTGCAACGGCTGTGATGAGAAAGAAATGAGATAGGGAACTTTTCCCCTTCCTCTTTTTCTCTCTCTCTTCCCATGGTGCTGCTTAAACAGCTCCATATAAATGGAGAGAGGACCTTAGCCTTGCATTAGAAATTCAGAATGCTTTTAAAGTATTCAGTAATAAGGTGATTATTCTATATTAAATTCCATGGGAGAAGAATATGAGTGAAATATGAAAACAAGCCTATTTCATCCTTAAAGCATTCAGCGGGCCACTTTTCACGCGATTCTCTTCCATTAACTGAGAATTAAGAACAGAAATTACTCCTCCTTTCACTTATTTTCCTACTTATAGTCTTCCTTGGCTTTCTTGATGGATGGATTAAAGCAGCCTCTTCTAATCTGAATCTCCTCTATTATTATTGGGCAAGGGAAATCATAAAAGGTATTCTGAGATTTTTATTTCTTTGGTCACGACCTTTCCCAACTGACTAAGGAATATGCAAATCAGGTTCTCGGTTGATCATTGGGAGAAAATGATTCTAAATGGTATTAGGAGATGATATATATATATATATATATATATATATATATATATATATATATCCTCAATTCATCCTTCATGTGCTCTAATATCCCTCTTCTCACAGTGGGCAGTGAATAGCACCTCAATCTAAGCATATTACATAAGCTAGCCCCAATTCTAGTCAAGCAGTGGAGAGGCATTATGCACAACCTTCCATGAAGGAAGATGCTTTGAATATCACCTTTTAACCCCCAGGAACACAGGAGCTGCCTGTCAAGGCATGGACCCACGTAGCTTGGTATCGTTACGTCACACCCCCATCTCCGAGCAGCGGGAGGCTCTAGGGCAGGCATAGGCAAACTTGGCCCTCCAGATGTTTAGGGACTACAATTCCCATCATCCCTGACCACTGGTCCTGTTAGCTAGGGATCATGGGAGTTGTAGTCTGAAAACATCTGGAGGCCAAGTTTGCCTATGCCTGCTCTAGGGGCTCAAAGTGCTTACACAAGGTTCAGTTTCCTTGAAATACAGGCCGGCAGAGACTGTGGTGTCTTTAGGATATATGGTTCTACTAGCTGGCCCTGCCACGCATTGCTGTGGGTCAGGCTGTTAAATGGAGCCTCAGAGTCCCCCCTTCAGACACCCCCTCACCTTCAGAGTCCTCCTGTTTTACACGTGTTATGTTTAAACAGGCTTATCCCTGTGACTCCCCCCCACCCTGTTCCGACCCATTACCTATCCCGCCCCCTGTTCCGCCCACCCCACCCTGGCTCATCCCTGTGATGACCTATCTGGCCCCCTCCCCCCAGCCCCCACCCAGGCAAGCCCCCACCTCCACTCGGCCTAGTCTTGAAAGCAGCCTAGTCTGCATAGCCGAGCCGAGATAAAGTGGAGAGCGAAGCTTTTCTACCTTTGGTGCAGTACCAGTGTAGCCGTCGCTAGACTCTTGCTAGACTGTTGCGGAATCTCTCTTCCTTCTATTTCCCAGCCTCCCCGGCTGTGTGATTTGAGGGTACCAAATGACCAAGTTTTGGGGGTTTTACATTGTGGAGGTGTCACATCTGTCTTCCCAATGGGCATGGTGTTCTTCATTTTTGGCGATCACTCATAGCCAAATAAGAGCATTTAACGTTGTGTCAAAATTTGAACGTAATCGGTCAAGTGGTTTTGGCGAAAGATCAATGCACACACTCAGGCCCCTTTTACATTTATATATATAGAGAGAGAGAGATTGACACATATATGCAGGGGGGAAAGTCCCATTTCACCGCCTGAGGCAGAATGGGGGGGTGCCATCCCTACTGCTGCCAAAGCCTCCCTTATCTGGGTCACGCAGCAGCAGAGGTGGTGGGTTCCACCAAGATCTCACAGAACTCTTGTGAGATCTTGCAAGGTGCACAAGATCTCGTGAGATTTCACTGGAAGCCTCCACTGAAGTCGCCACTTCTCCAACAGATGGTGCCTCGTGGGGTTCTGACGTCTGAGGCATCTGCCTCAGGCTGCTTGCCTCATGGGTGGACCGGCCCTGAATACAGTGGTGCCTCACTAGATGAATTTAATTCGTTCCACGGGTCAATTCGTATAACAAAAAATTTGTCTAGTGAATCCCATAGGAATGCATTGAATTTTTATTTATTTATTTTGTCCATAGCATTAATTGAATTTCAATGCATTCCTATGGGAAACCGCGATTCACTAGACGAATTTTTCACAAAACGAATTCGTCAACCTCCACTCGAAAAATCTCTTTGTTAAGCGAAAAATTCGTCTTACAGGGCATTCGTCTAGCGAGGCACCACTGTATATGCAACCTTTTCATAGCAACTGACCTGGTGAGGACAAGTAAAGAAGGACAATTGCTTAGACTGCTGCTGGGGATGAACCAAAAATCCCACCCTGCTTCAATTGTTTCCCCTACCATGAACTCAAGTCTCTCAGCCCTCAATTCCTCCCCACAGCTGCAATGAAATACTGGCCTACCATCATCCAGGGGTGTTGTAAGCCTGCAATACATTGACAGGTGCAGAGTGCTTTGAACACCACCCTGCTTTGATTATTCTGCTTTTCGTCAAGCTATGTAATGTACTTGTCACACGGTTTTGTACCGCCAGTAAGTGGGTGTTGTTGTTATTTCTCGCAAGCTTTGCAGCAAAGGTGCAGCTATAGGGAAGCCCTTTGAAGCCTCTCCGAAAGACATCTCAAGTATTGCCAGTTTTATTGAAACAAAGCTTGTAATCTGCTACTTGAAGATGAGGAAGCCCGACCTCGCTCTGAATCATTCGCACAGGTAAGAACGGAAGGGGGGGGGGACATTTTGATGTGATCTTTCCAGGGAAGGCTTTTGAGCGCTTATAGTGTAAACACAGGCACATAAATCAGCCTTGCACAAAGAAAGCATGTTCAAGAGCTCATGCTTGATCCTGTGGTCCAGAAAGTGGGGGTGCTATGGCAACTACACTGCCTGCCTGTTAGCTTCCAGCCACGTCAGTCTCCTTGCATGAGCCTCTAACCTTGTAAATCCGCACCTAGTCCCCAATAGGCTTGAATGCTCTGGAAAACAAGGTTTTAGCCTGAAATGCTATGTATGTTAGCCCCCAGTGCAGGGGTTTGATTCCCACCCCTTGGCAAATTTTTCTGCCCTTCCCAAGACCCAACCGCCAACAATTGTGGCAGCGGCAAAGGAAGTACAGTAGACATGATGGTACTGGGGCAGAAGGCAGAGAGTTATCCATGCAGCACAGAACCTTGATAGGGATGCCAGTCATCCCCACTGATAAGACAGGGCCGGCCATACCATTGGGCAATGTGCAGCAGGTGCCTTAGGCAGTGGGTGCTGAAGGGTGGGGGAACTGTGCCAAGATGATGGAGGAGTGAGGGGGTGCCACACAGCCTCTCCTGCACCCCATAAATTAGCCCGTTCCCTGATTCAGATGCAGTAAAGGATCCTGTACCAGTAAGGTAAAGGTAAAGGGACCCCTGACCATAAGGTCCACTCATGACTGACTCTGGGGTTGTGGTGCTCATCTCGCGTTATTGGCCGAGGGAGCCGGCATACAGCTTATGGGTCATGTGGCCAGCATGACTAAGCCGCTTCTGGCGAACCAGAGCAGCACACAGAAACTCCGTTTACCTTCCCGCCGCAGCGCTACCTGTTTATCTACTTGCACTTTGACGTGCTTTCGAACTGCTAGGTTGGCAGGAGCAGGGACCGAGCAATGGGAGCTCACCCCGTTGCAGGGATTCGAACCGCCGACCTTCTGATCGGCAAGCACTAGACTCTGTGGTTTAACTCACAGTGCCACCCGCATCCCCCTGTACCAGTTTTAAAGTACAATACATGATGGCACTTTAACGGTCATGGCTTCACCCAAAGAATCCTGGAAACTGCAGGCTGTTAAGGACGCTGAGAGTTGTTAGAAGACCCCTATTACCGAAAATAATATGCAGCAAAAGAAGGTTTGATTAGAATGCCATGCGGGGGTGGACTGGGAAGTCCTGAGGGAAGTGGTGGGGTTTGGGGGGGGCGTTGTTTTGGGAAATGTATGATGTACAAGGTGTGACCGGAAAGTAGGGTGAATCACCCCGGTATATGATAATGGGGACTGCCAGATTCACGGAGATATGTGGGAGGCATATCTCAGCTAACCTATGCACACGTGTCTTGGCATTTGTTGACAGGCCTACACTTATGTGGTAGCGTTTAGTAGCTGTTCAAATCAAATCAAAGCTTTATTACGGTCATATAAAGGTAAAGGTAAAGGGGCCCCTGACCATCAGGTCCAGTCGTGTCCGACTCTGGGGTTGCGGCGCTCATCTCGCTCTATAGGCCAAGGGAGCCGGCGTTTGTCCGCAGACAGCTTCCGGGTCATGTGGCCAGCATAACAAAGCTGCTTCTGGCGAACCAGAGCAGCGCACGGAAACGCCGTTTACCTTCCCGCCGGAGCGGTCCCTATTTATACCAGCTATTAAAACAAAAGTGCTTTAGAAAGCTATGGGAGTTGTCACTCGGGGTGGATATAAGAGTCTATGAGTTTGAAGGGGCTATGTTTCCAGACGGCGGGTCCAGCTGGCCTTTCCCCAGGTGCTGCTCTAAGTCATCAGTTGCGTACCCGAACGGAGGGTCTACTTCCCACAGACCAATACCGAGTGTGCTACTCCATTGGCTGTCTTGATCTGGGGGGGTAGACTGGTCCTGCGGATCTGCGTGCAGAATCTGGCTACCGTCTGAGTTAACTTTTGCCCCTTTCCTAATAGTAGGGCATTTAGTTTGGTTTTATCTGGGAGGTCAGCCAGGCTCTCCAGAATGGGGGCGATGGTATCTCTGCGTGCCTTATCGTACAGAGGGCATCTAAAAAATAGATGTTCGGGGCTGTCTACTTCCCCCAGTGGGGAAGTGGCCTGGACCTCAAACTGCCAGCCGGACTGAAATTGGGTTCGAAGAATCAGAGGGGCCAGACCTCGAGGGTGTGATTGTAGGGTCAGCCATTTGTATATTGAGGTAAGTCTGATATGAGGTTTGTATATTTGTATATTGAGGTAAGTCTGATATGAGGCTCATATCAGACTTAGTAGCTGTTAATAGTGCAGTGTGTTGCAATTGAAAATGAAGCAGAGAGTCAATATGAAATTCTGTTTCAAATTGGGTAAATCGGCATCAGAAACCCACGAAATGCTCACAATTGTGCGCGGAGATGGAGCTGTAACTCAAAAGACAGTGTGTGAATGGTTTTAGCATTTCTGTGAAGGGTGGCAAACCATCGAAGATGACCCTCAGTCTGGCAGACCATCAATGAGCAGAACGGTGGCAAATGTCGACACAGTTCATGAATGATTGATGTTGGATCGGCTTTTGTCCAACTGAATGATGGCAGAAGAATTGCATATTCCATGTAAAATCATTACTGAGGTTACTGAGTTGTCCCACCCTCCATACTCTTCCGATCTGGCCCCACCAGATTTCTTTCTCTTTCCAAAACTGAAATCTGCACTGAAAGGGCACAGATTTTCCAACATTTCACACCTCCAAGCTGCTGTGACGAGGGACCTGAAAGCAGTACAAAAAGAGGACTTCTCCAAAAGTTCCCAACAGTTCTACAAACATTGTCAACGGTGCATTGTATCAGAGGGCGCCTACTTTGAAGGCCTGTAAGGTATGTTCGAATATTCCTCGCTGTCCGATTTCTGTGACCATTCACCGAACTTTACGTTCACACCTTATATATTCAAAATCTGAAAATTGTATTTTTAAAGAAAGAACTAGAAGACCCCTCTTGCCTTCACAGAGCTACAGTTCCCAGAGCAGTTTAACAATCAATCCTTCTTCCCAGGGAACTCTGGGAATTGTAGCTCTCTGAGGGGGTCTCCTAACAACTCTCAGTACTCTTAACAAGCTAAAGTTCCAGCTACTCGTGTGAGAGACTAGCGGCAGGTCAACTAAGCAATTACACGAGGCTCGGGGTAGGGGTTAAAACTTTCTTCATTCTCTTATGCAAAGGACCTTCTGGAAGACGAATGGCCACCTTAAGTTGGCCATTGTTTCTTAATTACTTGGGCAGGAAATATTGCACAAATTACTCAAGCAACCCTTTTATTAACTTATCTGTAGTTGGGTGACCAACTTTCCAGATGATAATGTTTGCATAATGAACATAATGCATAACAATTATGTAGATATTTGTGGCAGCTTTTGTACAAGGCAAGAATAATAGCCCGCTGCATGCATTAATACAGTTTTTAACGTAATAAAATCCAGCATTAAAAACCCACTGTTAGCATGGGGAGGTCAGGAACCTAATGGCTGGGGACCAAATGTGGCAGGCCGGGCCTCTCTACTTGGTGCTTAGTACTCATCCCAGGCCACACCACCTAGGGTATTTATGGCCCTTAAACTAGGAATGTACCCTTAAACTAGGATGGTGTCTGACTGAATGGAGGGAGGGTGGAGGGAAGTGTAAAAATGTATTGTAGGAACTACTGTACGAAGGCAAAATTTACATCCATTGCCCCACCCATTTCTTCCTCTGGCTCCGCCCATCCGTGGCGTGTGGTCCTTGGAAGGTCGTTTCCATGCCTACCTTACAGTCCTACCTTGAGATTTTAGCACAGTTTCTCCCTTTTTTGCCAATTAATTTTTACTGAGTTTCAAAGATTTTTAACAATTTAACTTCAAATTTAATACAAATCTAGAAGAATTTTTTATAAGTTGACTTCTCAACCTTCCTCCCTGGCGTTTCCATTTCCGCTCTTTCCTGCTGCCATTATATAACAATATATCACAACCCCTTTAATTCCTCCACCCTCTCTAATACTCTTTAATAGAATATCTAATACAATTATATAAAGTAGTGGCGATAGGGGGCACCCCTTTCTAGTTCCTCTTTTTATGTCTATCTTTTCTGAAAGACTTCCATTCATTATTAAATTTGCTTGTTGGTTTCTATAGATGGCCCCGATCGCTCTTTCAAAGGTTTCACCTATATTTAAATTTTTTATTACCTTTGCCATGAATGACCACAAAACACTGTCAAAGGCCTTCTCAGCGTCTATTGATATCACTGCCGCTGCAAACCCGGAAGTGAGTGTTCTGGTTCCCAAACGTTTTTTGGAAGCCAAACGTCTGACGTGGCTTCCGCAGCTTCCAATTCAGTGCAGGAAGCTCCTGCAGCCAATCAGAAGCCATGCCTCGGTTTTCAGATGTTTTCGGAAGTCAAACGGACTTCTGGAATGGATTCCAAGGTACAACTGTACCTATAACATAGTTCTCCGAATTTCAATAATTACATAAGCAAAACCGTGGGGGCCCATCCACCACACATACAAGAGGGAGGGGGGCAAGATCTGCATGTGTACAAGCAACTTTGGAAGCAGGGGGTAGAAATAATTCTACAGGGGGGCAATAAAAAGAACAGCCCACTAAGGACTGAGCATACTCAGTAGCCATGAAAGACTCCTGGGGGAATAGAAAACTATCGGGGGAAAGGAATGGCATAGAGTACTTTGGAAGATGGCATGGCTGGCTGGAACCCTGAACAAAAGCACTCCACACTGCAACATTTTGTTGCAAGTCCAGTTTATAAGTAAACAGTGCTCAAGTTTGCATGTACATGGGGCCATCCAGTGACACAGATGGGAAAACTGCTTGGGCAGCTACTCTGCTCTGGATCCAGGTGTGCTTACATTCTACAATGGAGCTGACAATCACGTATTTATATCATAGCTGCCAAGTTTTCCCTTTTCTCGCGAGGAAGCCTATTCAGCATAAGGGAAAATCCCTTTAAAAAAGGGATAACTTGGCAGCTATGATTTATATATAGACGAGCCTCTGTAACACCGCCAAAGAGATAAGCGTGGAGCAGTTGCAAACCACTTGCCCATTTTGAGGGCATAAGAGGAAGGGGGGGGGGAAATGCCAGGGAATAATAGCCAAACTCACAATAATTAAAGCCAATTTACAAGGCAGAGTAAATCTGCCGTCCGGACGCCTGCCACATTACTCAAAGCGGGTCACCAGGAGCAGATACATGCAGCGCTTCAATATGAAAATATTCTGGGACACAATTAGCACAGGCAGAAGCTGAAGCATAATCAATAGCTGTATTTTTCCCTAAAGAAAAGAAAAAGAATAAATAAATTATACTGAGAATTCAAACTATAAATAGCCCTTGAACCATCCATTATGTAATTTTAAAAAAAAAAGTCATTTCTGTTGAGTCTTAACTCTCATTACTGCTTTAGAGAGGTTAGGTATCAACTGTAGCACAAGGCTGATCCAAATCTTCATTTTCTGTTTATGATTAGCTGGGTGATTCCTTATTTCTCCTGTGTATCTTGCAACTCCTGCACACATTTGGAAGCTCTTAATCAAGAGCAAACTGGATTCATTCTTCGAAGGCAGTTCAGGGACACTATTATTTGTCATTTGTTTAGAGCATTTTGTACCCCACTCCTTGGCCAAAAGGGCGCCCAGAATGGCTTGCATACAAACAGTGCAAGCCAAGACAGTCCCTGTCAGCAGGCTTAAAATAGAAAAAAAGAAACACACACAAGGGTAAAGGTGCACCGATTGTTAAACAATAATGCAGCTAATTGGTATTTTTTAAAAATTTAAAAAAATGTGCAAAGTTATTTTTGTTCCGTTTTATTTCAACAGAAGAAAGTGTAAACAGATTGGTTTGGTTTAGCTTTCCAGAGGGTTTTCCTTTCAAACACACAGCTCTTAAAGTCATAACAGTGACCTGCTCACTTCTTTACCTGGAGTCCAGTTCTTTTGGCTCAGGCCAGAGGCACCAACCTGCACCAAAAAATGAGGGGTCCCGACATCGCCCCATGCAACGTGCGCATGCGGTGTCACAAACAAAATGTTGCATCTTCAGTAGGAGGCCAAGCGCTGAACCAAGCACAGTGTGGCTTCAATGGTGGGCGGCTCCTCCCCTCTCGCACTTGGCCTCCTTTCATGGTAGGAGGAGGAGGAGCCAGCCAGCCAGCCGCTGAAACCACACTTAGCTCCACATTCAGCCTCCTCCATCATCTCAACATTGAGGGGGGTGCCAGTGCAAAGGATATTGGGAAGCCCAAAACAGCTCGTCCTCCATCAGCTGGCACCCCTGGCTCAGGCATTAGGGCATGGAGAGAGAGGGCATGAATAATAATAATAATAATAATAATAATAATAATAATAATAACTTATTATATATACCCTTCCCGTCTGGCTGGGTTTCCACAGCCACCCTGGGCAGCGCCCAACAGAATATTAAAAACACAATAAAACATCAAACATTAAAAACTTCCCTAAAAACAATAAGTTAAGGGAAGAAATAAAAGATAGAAGAATTAAAACAGAGTTGATTTAAGTTTGGGAATTGATAGTATGAAAATGATATTTAGATATATAAATATGGATATCATGTATAATATAGAAAAGTTAATTTTGAGTATCAAAAAGATCATATTATTATTGTGGAAATTGCCTAATTGATAATTAACAAAGAACCCAGAGCGGGGGGAGTTGGGGAAGTTCAAATTGTTTTAATAATGATATGAATCAAGGTGGGGTTTTTTATGCCTTTTTTCCTTCTTCTTTTTTGGCTTTTTTTTCCCTTTTTTCTATTTTTCTTTTTTCCTTTTCTTTTTTGGCCTCCTCTAGGTCGTTTTTTCTTTTTCTTTTTTCTGCTTGTCTTTGTATGTATGAATGTAATTTGACCATGATGTATTTTCAGATATGAAATTAATGGAAAATGAATAAAAATTATTTTAAAAATAAAAAATAAAAACTTCCCTAAAAAGGGCTTCCTTCAGATGTCTTCTAAAAGTCAGATAATTGTTTGTTTCATTGACATCTGATGGGAGGGTGTTCCACAGGGCGGGCGCCACTACCGAGAAGGCCCTCTGCCTGCTTCCCTGTAACCTCACTTTTCACAGGGAGGGAACTACCAGAAGGCCCTCGGAGCTGGACCTCTGTGTCCAGGCTGAACGATGCGGGTGGAAACGCTCCTTTAGGTACACTGGGCCGAAGCCACAAAGTAACAATGAAGTGAGATCTTCCGTTTTGTTGCAGAAGGCAGTTTTGAATTATGCCAGATGGCAAAGCAGTGGAGGTCTGAGGAGTCAATTAACAGCCTCCATAACCTTGCGGTGCTGTTTTGCTCACCGAGTTTTTCGCCTGGTCTCAAAATAGCCTGGAAAGAAGCCTCAAGTCTTTAAGGAAGCCTCGAGAGAGATACAATGCAACTTCTGGCACATATGAAAGCAATTGGGCTGTTTCTGAGCATCGTATGTTGCTCTACAAATTTGATTCAGTTGTGTTATTATTTTGGGTGGTTTCTCAGGGGCAACCTACACACCATGCAGGAGATTTGGCTTGAGGCATAGGAACCAACTCCTAGGGGCCGTGGGAGCTTTGGCCCCCAGAACAAAATATTTGAGGGGACTGGACCTCCACAAAGTTGATGGACATTGTCATTCAAACGGTGTGCGTGCACCGTATCATGCAATTGATTATGCGGGGCAGGGCTTTCCTGGGCCCCCGCAATATTTCATTCAAGTTGGCACCCCTGGTTGAGAACGGTTAACTCTTTTTCGCTTGACAAGTCCATGATTAAAATAGCCCTCGGAAGCTCATTGTATGTAGTAGATGATATTGGAGATGAGAAAATAGCACTTCCACTGGAGTCCACTGGTTGAAGCCTTAGCTGCCAAAGTATCCCGTTTTTCACGGGAAACCCCCGGATTTTAATCTGTTTCTTGCTGTTCTCCTGAATTGAGAAAAATCCCGGAAATCCCCCGGATTTCCTACCTGCCAGGGAGCCTCCATTTTGGGTGACGCTCTGCCCATGTGTGGGCACTGGAAATCGGGCAGAACGGCACCGGGAGTCGCTTCTACGCATGCCCGGCAGCCATCTTGGTGGCCATGTAGAAGCGACTTCTGGTGCCGCTCTGCCCGATTTCCGGTGCCCACACATGGGCAGAGCAGCCCCAGAAGTTGCTTCTACGCAACTTCCAGTGCCACACCACTGCTGATCCCACATTTTTCAGCAGGAGACTTTACCCCAAGTCAGATTATATGGTCCACCTACCTCGTGGGTAGGCAAACTAAGGCTCAGGGGCCAGATCCAGCCCAATCGCCTTCTAAATCCGGCCCATGGACGGTCCGGGAATCATCATGTTTTTACATGAGTAGAATGTGTGCTTTTATTTAAAATGCATCTCTGGGTTATTTGTGGGGCCTGCCTGTGCTTGGTGTTTTTACATGAGTAGAATGTGTGCTTTTATTTAAAACTAGCTGTACCCGGCCATGCGTTGCTGTGGCTCAGTCTGTTAAATGGAAAGAAAGAAAAGAGAAAGTGCACATTTCTAATATGTTTAATTTCACAATATTTTTTGTTGTTCCATTGTCTGTGGAGATATAGAGATTGTCTGGCTTGCCAACTCTAGAACACGCAACATAGAATTGTCCATGTGAGAAGTAATCCGTGTCTAGATGTAAACCGTACAATTCCAAATATTGGCCCTGAGCTTTGTTGATAGATAACACACACACACACACACACACACACACACACACGGCTTCCATTGAAAGCAGAGAGTGCCCCCCTTCCCCCCACCTTCAGAGTCCCCCTTCATTTTGCAGGCTTCCCCACCCACACATGTTCTGGAAAATCCACCCACCCCCCAAATAAACCATGGGCAAACCCCACCCCGCCCTATTCATCATCCCCAAAGCCACACCCCTCCTTCACTCAACGCCCCCGTCCCCCACCCCAACCGCATGACGTCACGACACCCCTCTCTCTGGTTCCCCCCTCCCGCATGACATCATCTTCCTCCCACGTGATGTCACCCGCCACCCCGACCCCTCTCTCTCTCCCCCTCGCATACCCCATGCACATCTTGGGGAGGGCCTGGCCGCTTCCCCTGGCGGGTCCTGGTGGGCGAGGGGGCAGGCGGCCCAGCTGCAGCTGCTTCTCCAAGGTGGACATAGAGAGGGTGGCAGGGAGAGGCGATAGGAGCCGCCGGTCAGCCACTCCCAGCAGCCTCTGCACTCTCATGCTGGAAGGACACCAGCAAAATATTTAGTATACTGTGTGCTGCTTTGACAGCCAACATATGGCACTGTTTTTCAAATAAAGCATGTTTTTACCTGTCACAGGTGTGACATCTATATAATATAGGTATATAAAAACATGTATGTATTCGAATGCAACGTTGTGTCAAAATTTCAAAGCAATTGGTGAAGAACTTTCAGAGATTTAAGATTCTGAACAAACGAACATTTACATTTTTTATTTATATAGATGCATCTCTGGGTTATTTGTGGGGCCTGCCTGGTGTTTTTACATGAGTAGAATCTGTGCTTTTATTTAAAATGCATCCCTGGGTTGTTTGTGGGGCATAGGAATTCATTCTTTTTTTTTTCAAAATATAGTCCAGCCCCCCCACAAGGTCTGAGGGACAGTGGACTGGCCCCCTGCTGAAAAGGTTTGCTGACCTCTGACCTACCTCAATACTGTCTGCATGGACTAGCAATGCCTCTCCAGGGACTAAACCTGAGACCTTCTGCTCTATCACTGAGTTGTGGCACTTCCAAGTGAGAATTAATCTGTGCTTCATTGCTTTCAGTGGAAACAGCAACAACAACAACAACAATGGGTGGCAATCATATATGTGATAAAACATAAAATTAAATATATTATAAAACTAAAAACATTTTATAACAATCTAAAAAAAATGCAAATGTGTACCCCCTCCCAATCAATAATTTGGTGCAGTCCCTTTTACAATCCTGCCTAGAGGGCAAATGTTTCGCAGCTGCTCCTACTTTGACATTTATTTCCTACCTTTAACATGCTGCCTACCCCTGCGTGGTGCAGGATCCATATTTAATCCAACAAATAGATAACACATATCATTGTTTGTCACTTAAATCTTCCGGGGAAAAAGACAGGGGTCATAAATAAAGGAAAGAAATACCAGAAAAAGAAAACCCAAAAAAATTGTATCTTCTGTAAACCAATTATAACAAGCATCCAAGAATGTAAATCAGCATGAAATAAATTCCGTAAAGGATATTACTCTTCACATAGATTTTTTTTTCCATAAAAGGGAGAAAGAGTGGTAGTTTTCATAAACAAAAGTGTGCTTTATACAAAGAGCTATTATAAGATTTATACTGATCAAGATCACAATCTACAGATCATTCTGTTCCCATGGTTTGGGATGGAAATGGTTTGTTGCTCAATTTTGAATTAAAATTTGCAAAGCTTGTAGACAGAAAAATTATGATCAGAGGGGACTGTTCTGCTGTCTCTGTTAATGGATACTGTAGATCCTTTTCTGGAAACAGGGAAAACATCAGGTCAAGGGCAAAACAATAAGTCAGCACACCTCCATTGCATTTGCAGCAGGACTGATTGCATCCTGAATTCAGTGCTTCCAGAGGTAATAAGATCCAGATGTGGAGTCTAACCCCAAACAGCAGCTTCCTTAAGCTTCCAAATTAAAACAAACTGGTCCCGATCCAGCCAGAGTTAAGTATATGCATCCCGCTGACTTCATGGGAGAGATCAGCAGGTGCCTACCTCTCTCCCACTGACATTAATGCAGGTAGGGAGTTATACCGTGCAACGAAAGCTTATACATGTTTAATTAGAAGGTGGGTTGCACTGAGTTTAACACATAAGTGCTGCAGGATTAAAACCTAATTTTGGCCCTTGGTTTTATATTATTTGTGAGGCTGAAATAGCCTTTGACAAAGTAGAGTTTCCACACAGTGCTAAAATTTATTAGGTGCATTCCTAATACCTTTTTATGCAAGTTATTTTCCAAATCACAGAGTCTCTCTCTCTCTCTCTCTCTCTCTCTCTCTCTCTCTCTCTCTCTCTCTCTCTCTCTCTCTCTCTCTCTCTCTCACCACTGCTTGTTCCAGGTAACATTACTATGCATTAAAAATAATGGGTACAAATTAATGAGTGTGTAAGGAATTATTGGAAAACAGTAGGGTTTGTGTGTATGATGTTGTTGTTGTTTGTTTGTTTGTTTTTACCTAAATGCACAATAAGTCTACAATTATTGAGTTTTTTAGACTCAGCTACAGGGACACAGGTGGCGCTGTGGGTTAAACCACAGAGCCTAGGGCTTGCTGATCAGAAGGTCGGCAGTTTGAATCCCTGCGACGGGGTGAGTTCCCATTGCTCGGTCCCAGCTCCTGCCAACCTAGCAGTTCAAAAGCATGTCAAAGTGCAAGTAGATAAATAGGTACCGCTCCAGCGGGAAGGTAAACGGCGTTCTGTGCGCTGCTCTGGTTCACCAGAAGCGGCTTAGTCATGCTGGCCACATGACCCAGAAGCTGTCTATGGACAAACGCCGGCTCCCTCAGCCTATAGAGCGAGATGAGCTCTGCAACCCCAGAGTCTTCTGCGACTTGACCTAATGGTCAGGGGTACCTTTACCTTTACCTTTTATGACAAGCTGATAGGAATAGCTATAAACAGCAGGAGCTGTCAGACATTCCTCTGCGCAGTTGGAAAGAGCTCCCATTGCTCGGTCCCAGCTCCTGCCAACCTAGCAGTTCGAAAGCACATCAAAGTGCAAGTAGATAAATAGGTACCGCTACAGGGGGAAGGTAAACGGCGTTTCTGTGTGCTGCTCTGGTTTGCCAGAAGCGGCTTTGTCATGCTGGCCACATGACCTGGAAGCTGTACGCCGGCTCCCTCGGCCAATAACACGAGATGAGCACCGCAACCCCAGAGTCGGTCACGACTGGACCTAATGGTCAGGGGTCCCTATACCTTACTGTGGCTACATAGGAGGCAGCCACATTCTCAACCTACAGTGTACTTTGTCTTATAGATTCTAGGGCATGAAGGAGCTTTCATTTTCTAGGGCGGGGGGGGGGGGGGAAATCCACAATCAATATTAGGACAGTACTTTTATTGGGCCAACCAAAATATCACAAAATAGCATTGAAACTTCCAGATTCTCTCAAACTCTTCATCTGTCTAGACGGAAAACATGGGGATGGGAGAGAGAAGAAAAAAAAAGTCGGCTGCTGATAAATTCACCAAGTTTGATAAAAAGCCTAAGGTAGAATGTGGGAGAAGGTAATAGACATTCAGAGGAGGATCTTTTAGGTACCTGTTGAGAAAGTGAAACATAACTATGTCTGTTGTGACGTGGGGTTTGTGATTTCAGCTCTCTTGACATAACATGCTGGAGACAGTTCTCTAGTAACAGCTCTTTATTAAAGTGAACAAGACTGAAGACTGAGGAGAGGAAAGCTACATTTATAGGGACAGGGGACTAGCTAGGAAGGGATACATTTTGGAGGGAACAATATCACGCAATCACAGTGCTGCCTTTTGGAGGAAACCAATAAGACAGAGGATCCAAATACAGCAGCTTAAATGAACCAATAGTAGCTGTACCCTCTGGGACCAAAAGGCAGTTACTTTATCCTAATGCAAATACAGACAATAATAATACAGATATAAAATCCTTTGACTCAATACATAACACCCCTCCCCCCCTAGTGAGCACAGCAGACGTAATCCCTCAGGTACTGTGGGGTCCTACAACTTCTACCTGATCTCCTGACAACAGGTGTTGCAGGTTCTGGATTGGGTGTTACCTGTGGTGGAGGGGCTGCTATAGGGGTTTCATCAGGAACAGATGGAGTCCCAGACATCTCAGGGTCCCCTACCTGTACCTCGTCATCCTGAGGACTAGCAGACCCTGGTTCATTTGCTGAAGCCCCTGGTGACTGCACCTCTGGGCCATCTTCACTCTGGTCTCGCAGCTGTGCGTCATTAGCCAGGGATGAATTATCTGACTCCTCCCTGCTGAGCGCCCGGCGCCTCAGCTGATCTATATGTCTCTTCCAAACTTGCCCATTTTCCAAGGTCACATAATAGGACACAGGTCCACTAGCCCGGGTGATCACACCAGCCACCCACCGCGGACCTCGTGAATAGTTCCTCACCCAGACCAGATCTTCAGGGGCGAGATACCTTGTTGTGTCAGTCTCAGCCTGGGGGGTTGCTCTTGAATTACGGTTTGGCATTTTATCTGGGTGGACATAATCCAGCACCGTTACCAGTCTTCTACCTAAGAGCAGCTCGGCTGGCGACTTGCCCGTCGCAGTACACGGCGTCGCATGCTGCAAAAATAACATTCGCGCAATGCGAGCCGACCAGTTACCCTCCATTAAGCGCACAATGGATTCTTTGGCTGTTCTTACCATGCGCTCAGCCTGCCCATTGGAGGATGGGTGAAAGGGCGCGGATGTGACCCCTCTTATGAAGTTATCAGCCAAGAATGCCCTGAATTCTTGGGATACAAAAGCTGCCCCATTATCTGATACAATGGTCTCAGGTAACCCGTGGGTAGCAAACAGCTGCCTCAACACCTTGATTACGGCAGCTGATGCCATGCTAGGGACCATCGCCACTTCTAACCATTTGGAATATGCATCAACGATAACCAAAAAGACCTTCCCTTGGAATGGCCCCGCAAAATCTATGTGCAGCCGGCTCCAGGGAGTCCTGGACTGCTCCCACCAGTGGACTGGTGCTCTGGCCACTTCTGGCCGCACCTCTTGGCATGCCTTGCATGTTCGTACCCATTGTTCTATGTTCTGGTCCATTCCAGGCCACCACACATAACATCGGGCTAGCGACTTCATCCTGACCATTCCCGGGTGTCCCATGTGAAGCGTCTCAAGAACCCTGTTTCTCAGTGGTGCTGGGATGATCACCCTATCTCCCCATAGGAGACAACCCTTATGCATGGACAATTCGTGCTGCCTTGTCGCATAAGGCCTGAATTTTTCTTCATGCGGACCACCTGGCCACCCCCTCCCCACCCAAGTGAGCACACGGGAGAGAACAGCATCTTTCCTCGTTTTCTCAGCTATATCCGTAGCTGTTACAGGAGCCCCCGGAAGTGTTTCTAGCATCATAATGTGCTCCGCCGGAGCAGGATCCTCATTGCTCCCGCCAGGAAGGGGCAAGCGACTCAGCGCATCAGCATGGCACAATTGTTTCCCCGGCACATGGGTCAAGGTGTACTGGAACCCATTCAGGAATATTGACCAACGCAACATTCTGGGGGAGAGAATTTGTGGCGTTTGTTTGTTTGGGTTGAACAACCCTAACAGTGGTTTGTGGTCCGTTTCAATGGAGAATTGGCGACCGTACAAATAATCATAGAACCTTTTGATTCCGGACACAATAGCCAGTGCCTCTTTATCAATTTGAGCATAGTTGCGCTCCGTGGGCGACAACGTACGGGAATAGAAAGAGATGGGCTTTTCCGACCCATCCGGTTCCCTATGACTCAGCACAGCCCCCAGACCGTATTGAGAGGCATCACATGCCAGGACCAGCGGCTTTGACTCATCATAATGAGCAAGGACGCTCCTGCTACTCAGCATTCCTCGCAAGGAGTCAAAAGCCTTCTGCTGCTCCCGCCCCCATCGCCACACATTCTTTTTCTGCAATAGTCTATGTAATGGTTCAGCTACCGAAGCTTTCTGGGGTAAGAACGAATGGCAACCTTGCAGTCGTACTCAGTCGTACTCAGCAGGCCGCATCCATGTTATGGGAATGTGTGCCGTGAGAGTACAGTTCCGGGACAAACAGGCTGTACTCAAACTGGTGATTGCGAAGGGCAGTCGCCCCAGTCTCCTGGGCACTGACTGGTTCCCTGCCCTGGGACTGAGTATCTCAGGGCTTAATTCAATCCAAACCTGCCCTGAGATGAGCGAGGTATTATGCAAGGAATTTGCTGGTCTCTTTAATGGAAAACTGGGTTGTTATAAAGGGCCCCCAGTTGACTTCGAGTTGGACCCCGGGGTGGCTCCAATCCGACTCAAACCAAGGCGAGTGCCATTTGCACTGCAACCCAAGATCGAGGCAGAGCTGGATAAATTGGTCAAGCAGGGAGTTCTCTCACCCGTGGACTCTGCTAAGTGGGAGACTCCAATCGTCACGCCCCTTAAAGCAAATGGGGAAGTCAGGATATGTGCAGATTACAAATGTACTATCAATAAGGCACTCAGGGGAAACTCATACCCCATTCCAGTCGTATCACATCTGTTGGCTAAACTGGCTGGGGGCAAGGTGTTCGCCAAAATTGACCTGGCACAAGCTTACCAACAGCTGCTAGTAACCCCACAATCAGCGGAAGCACAGACTATTGTCACACATAGAGGGGCGTTCAGAGTTAACAGATTACAGTTCGGAGTTTGTGTGGCCCCAGGGATTTTTCAAGGGCTCATGGAACGCCTGTTAAGAGGTCTGCCGGGGGGCTCCAGAGGGGGCAACTTACCCCTGGGGAAGAATGTCTTCGCGGTCTGGTCCGACACGATGGTGAATGCAGATCCGGAGTCCACCTCCATGTCGCACTGCTGACCCTCAATCTTCACCTTGATGTGTGCCTTGCCTTGCGCTGGAAACTGCACGGCCCTCCCGTTGATCTCCGTTACGTAGTGGCAGTCCTTTAGAAAACGAGTTGCTGTGGGCGGTCTGCGATGCTCCAGTCTAGGTGCTCCTGTTGCTCCCGACGCCGCCGATCTACAGACCCTGGCGATGTGACCCGTCTTTCCGCACGTCCGGCACATAGCATCCCTGAAACGACAACTCTTCCGCTCATGGTTTCCGCCACAACCTGGGCAACTGCCTCGGCGATCTTTGTGCACTGTGCAGGCCTGACGCACCAACTCGACCCCACGGACTGGGCTCTGGCTCGGAGTAGCCTCTAGCTCGTCCATGGCATGCGCAACTTCTATCTGTGGCTTAGTGGCCTTGCGACTGGCATCAAGCTCCTCTCTTTCATAATTCTCCGTGGCGGTGGCCTCCTTCAAGGCTGAAGCAAGGGTAACCTCTTCTTTAGCCACGATGCGTCTTCTGGCTTTCTTGCTGCTCAGACCACCAATAAACCGATCCAGGAGAGTCTCTTCCAGATTTTGGAAGCCGCAGTGCTGAGCGAGCTTCCGGAGTTCAGCCAGAAATGTGGATACAGACTCCCCAGCATGCTGCTGCCTCTTATGGAACTCCATCCGCCGGGCCATCTTGGTCTCAGTAGGCGCCAAGTGGCTTGTTAGGCAGGCAAGAATATCTTTGAGAGATGTCTCACTCAGCTTCGCTGGAGCAAGTAATGCCTTGGCCAGCTTGAAGGTCTCGGGCCCACAGTAGCTCAGGAATGTGGCCCTTCTTTTGCTGGCATCGGTGATCCCTTGAGCCACTGCAAAGAACTCGAAGCGTTCGACGTAGTCTTCCCATGTGTGGGGCTCTGATGGCTGGAAGGGCTCCAATACCCTTGGACTCTCCATTGTCCTAGCGGGCAGGGTCGTCTTCTCAGCTGGCCAGTGAGTCTTGTTCTCAGCTGCAATCCGGACTCTGAGGCAGGGTTGTGTTTAACCGCTCCTCAGCATTCCGGATCCCATCCTCGTCGCCAGTTGTTGTGACGTGGGGTTTGTGATTTCAGCTCTCTTGACATAACATGTTGGAGACAGTTCTCTAGTAACAGCTCTTTATTAAAGTGAACAAGACTGAAGACTGAGGAGAGGAAAGCTACATTTATAGGGACAGGGGACTAGCTAGGAAGGGATACATTTTGGAGGGAACAATATCACGCAATCACAGTGCTGCCTTTTGGAGGAAACCAATAAGACAGAGGATCCAAATACAGCAGCTTAAATGAACCAATAGTAGCTGTACCCTCTGGGACCAAAAGGCAGTTACTTTATCCTAATGCAAATACAGACAATAATAATACAGATATAAAATCCTTTGACTCAATACATAACAATGTCCTAGTTACAGGTAGGTAGCCGTGTTGGTCTGAGTCGAAGCAAAATAAAAAAATTCCTTCAGTAGCACCTTAAAGACCAACTAAGTTTATATTTTGGTATGAGCTTTCGTGTGCATGCACACTTCTTCGTATCTGAAGAAGTGTGCATGCACACGAAAGCTCATACCAAAATATAAACTTAGTTGGTCTTTAAGGTGCTACTGAAGGAATTTTTTTATATATATAACTATGTCCGATTCCCTGCTTTGGGGTTACAAAAACCAGCTGTTACTCAGGTCCGTCTCCTTCCTTAGGTAGGAGGAAAGGGGGAATAAAAATTGTCAGAATTAGAGTCCTGGCGCCCCCCCCCCCCCAAGGACTTTCCTGGTATGCATGCCTGGTCTCTCAGGCCCCAGGACATGTAAAGAGTTCAGCAGAGTAACTCAGCAGAGAGCCGGCGGCAAATGAATCACACAAACAGCTCACTCCATCAGCAAATATGCTTTGCTGAAGCATTTCAATAAGCATAGTAGTTGCAAGTCCTCGACCAGATCCCTGGCTGGGTGCATAGTTCAAAAAGCAGTTACAGAGAGGTGCCAGTGAACTGCATAGCTTGAAAACAAAAGAAAGACTGGCTGACTCTCACACCTGCATGCAGCTATGTATGGAGGCCTCAGGCAGCCTGGAACCTTCCGGTAAACAATGAATTAGTATGAGAAAGGACTGCTGAGTCACTACAATCCACTTTGCATCTAGGGAACACTCTGGGCCATTTTTAGGCCCTGACAAAAAAATATGCTAGGCAATCTTTATACCAACAGAGGTGAGAACTCGTTTCAGGTGCTATGTCAGGTAAAAGCGTCGATATGTGCAAAATTGGGTAGCTTTACCTAACAGGTGGAGGAAACATCCCATCAGACAATGAAGTCCCTTCTTCAAGTAGTTTAAAGCCTTGCTCCACTGTGAAATGGCTAAATTTGGCACTTTCCAAGTCACACAAAATATTATAGAGCAGGGCTAGCCAATGTGGTGCTCTCCAGATGTTGTGGACTACAACTCCCATCATTCTTGACCACTGGCTGTGCTGGCTGAGGCTGATAGGAATTGTAGTCCAAAACATCTGGGGGGTACCTCGTTGCCCACCACTGATCTAAAGATGTTTGCCTGGATGTTCCACCACCAGCTTTTAACCAAAGGTAATAGTAATAATAATTTTATTATTTATACCCCGCCCACCTGGCTGGGTTTCCCCAGCCACTCTGGGCGGCTCCCAACAGAATATTAAAAACACAATGAAACATCAAACATTAAAAACTTCCCTAAAGAGGGTCTTTCCTTTCTATTCCCCATTGTTTTAAAAACTTATTTATGCTCATAGACTAATGCCTCTCCCTAGGAAAAATTAGCAAAGCTTGCTTGGTGACTCTGTGTATCTAGCGCCTGCTATTTATGACAAGAGATGCAATAGTTTACTATAAAAACCTACAATAAAACAGTAAAATAAGATATGCAATAAACCATTTGCACCAACGGAGGCTTCCTTCCCAGCACAAATGGCAACTTGTTGATGGCCGGGGAGCGTTAATTTTAATTGGGATTCATCCTCCCCCTTTGATCGCACGAACACAAAAACACATGTCTCCTTTTTAAATTTTGTAAAAATAGAATGTGCGAAATACAATCACACACAAATTCAAACATGCAGCCAGCAAGAATGTTTAACTGGCATGGAAAGTAAACTAGAAAGGATTGGATTGGATATGAAGAGGATTTGAGATCATTGTCTGCTGCAGAGGGACCATAATATCTGGGTCACAGATCAAACCTATTGGATTACAGTGGCATCCACAGATTCGACGTTGTCCCTGCTGAATTAGAAGAGCAATACGCACACCCATTGGTGCTGATCTCTCTGTGAAAGAGTGGTCTGGCTTCCTATATTGGGGGTGGGTACTTTTCTGTCTCATTTTTGCCCCGAAGGAGTAGAAATTACAGCTACAGCAGAAAGATTAAAGCAAACGGAAACAGGTTTCACAAAAAGTAAATGATACGTCTCCTCTTCAAAATGACAACAGCTATAAAGACATTAGCAAGATTTGGCTAGTCAAGAAATTAGTCCTTATTCTGTTGGGAAATCAGTCAGCTACGTACTATGTGAACAAGACAGGGAAAAGCAAAACCTGTCCGTCAGTATTGGGAGTAATTCAGGATGCTGAACCAGAGGCTCGAAAACAAGCTCCTTTTTTTAATTTTGCACACAGGGCAGGGGAGGGAGAGCATCAGGAAAAAAACCAATCTCCCTGTTCTCTTCCATAGTTAATGAATCCAGAGATGGAGGACAGATTAATCTGTTTGCAATTGCGAACAGATTTCCCCCCCCCCCCCAACCAATGGTGTTGCAAATATTGTGAGCGTGCAAAATACATTCTCCATCCAAGTGGCCAAAAAAAATTGGTGACAATTCAACTGGGTTTCTACTGAGGTTAAATAAACAACCCATTCCAGCATGAGCAGCCCAGCCAACACACAGGCCCAGTTGCCCAAACACAACCCTCTTCCTTCTGCCCCCTTAGTAAGTGGTTTCCATGTAGATTTTGTGAGTCTTTATACTTGGTGTTTTCAGGATAGAATCCAACATAACACTATGGCAACCATTCCGTCAGTGTAGCTATTTCTGTTTGCACAACAAAATGTTCCCCTTCTCCTCCTCTTGTCATAAAAAGGTAAAGGTAAAGGACCCTGACAGTTAAGTCCAGTCGCGAACGACTCTGGGGTTGCGGCACTTTTCTTGCTTTACTGGCCAAGGGAGCCAACGTTTGTCCGCAGACAGTTTTTCCAGGTCATATGGCCAGCATGGCTAAGCCCATAGCTTCCAAGTATCCCGTTTCCGCCGGGAAAACCCCTTTTTTCTTACCGTTTCCCGGCGGTCTCCCGTTTAGTGAAAAATCCCGGTATTGTCTCTTAAATTGGCTTCTGTCCGGCGGCCATTTTTCTGGTGCCGCTTTGCCCTTCTATGGGCACCAGAAAATGGCGGCGCCGGCGCCGGAAGTCGCTTCCGCGCATGTCCGGAAGTTGCGTGACGCGACTTCTGGTGGCGCTTTGCCCTTCTATGGGCATCAGAAAATGGCAGCGCCGGCACCGAAAATCGCTTTTACGTGTTTCCGGTCATGCGCGGAAGCGACTTCCGGCGCTGACGCCGCCATTTTCTGGTGCCCATAGAAGGGCGAAGCGCCACCGGAAGTTGCATCACGCAACTTCCGGTCATGCGCGCGCTGCCGATCCCGGATCTTTACGTCCCGGACTTGGCAGGTATGGGCTAAGCCGCTTCTGGCGAAACCAGAGCAGTGCATGGAAATGCTGTTTACCTTCCTGCCAGAGTGGTACCTATTTATCTACTTGAACTTTGACGTGCTTTCAAACTGCTAGGTTGGCAGGAGCAGGGACCGAGCAACGGGAGCTCACCCTGTCGCAGGGATTTGAACCACCGACTTTCGGCAAGCCCTAGGCTCAGTGGTTTAGACCACAGCGCCACCCGCGTCCCTCCTCTTGTCATACACACCCCTAAATATGTCTTAGGGGTGCTCCCAAGCCTCTGGAGCACAGGGTACATGCTTGGGGGGGGGAGTCCCACTGTACAAGCAACAACTTTGTGCCGCCAGAATTTTTAGTAGAATACAGCCCTCAGCATTATTATTCTTTGTGTGAGAGATGAATTTGATAGGCATTTTTGTGAGCTACAGTTCCCAGAGTTCCCAGGGAAGAGGGAATGGTTGTTAAGCCATCCTAACAACTCTCAGCACCCTTAACAAACTGCAGTTCCCATGATTCTTTGGGGGGGAGCACAATTGTTTAACGTGGTGTGATGCTGCTCGAAATGTTGAGTGTGGATGGGGCCAAAGATAGGAGAAGGAGCCTAAAACTGTAGTTTCTTGAGGTGGTACAATGAATGGATTGTACCACTTCGGGGTGCAGGTGGAAGATGCCTCTTTTTCCGTCCTTCTTTTCGTGGGTGGAAGTAGAAAGTTAGCTCAGGAGGGAGAAGACTAAGGACCTCCTGGTGTGCTTAGTTGTTGGATTCCCACCTGTAGTCAGAAGTGGCACAGTCCACACTGCCATTTCAGGACTCTACCACCTCATTCGGCCGCATATGTGAATCAACTTCAATGCCTGCCATTCCATTAGGTTGAGTGAGGCAGCTGTCTGAGACAGCAGGATTAGGATCTCATGAAAGAGTAGGAAATTGCTGGCTATTTAACAGTTGCTTTTGTGCATAGCTATTGTTAGCTATGAAAGAGCAGCAAATTGTTATCTATTTAGCTTTTTTATTGTACTTTTTACTGCTGGGGAGGGGGAAGATGCACTTATGTGATTCTCTGCCTCAGGTGCCAAAATAACTTGATTGGCCCTGAATACTATGCACCTTGAAGTAGGGGGCACACACATCATTTGTTGGTTTTGTCTTGGACCAACCCTCTAGATCAGGTCTAAGAGTTCACAGCATATATATATATATATATATCAGTTTTTTTAAAGCCCAGGCTTTGCAAGTAGGATTCTACTAACACAAATGGGGATGTTCAGAGATAACTGTCTTTTGGCCCAGGCCCAATTGCAGGGGAAAGGGGGGCAAGAATGAGATAGTTACTGAAGCATAAAAGACCACTGACTTTTAAGAATCAATTTTTCATACAGCACCTTCATTTTCTCAGTATATCTGTTTCTTGGGAGCTGGACAGTAAATGTGAACAACCAACTATAGGCAGAGAATGATGGTTTAATACGGACATTCTTCATTCATATGCACTGATAGCTTTTTTTTTCTGTGGAAAGATGTCTCCTCCCTTTTTTCTTTTTTCTTTTTTCAAGGAAGGACAGATTAGGGACAACAGCATACTATTTTGAAGGTTTTTTTTTTTGAGAAGATGTCAAGATGAAAAAATGAAAATGTCAAACAATGGGTTGATATACTATATTACTTACAGGCTGCTTGGTTGAGGGAAAACTGACCAAGTGATTTACTGGAGGCATTTACAGGACAGTCTTTAGATTACAGGGAAGATGAAAAATAAATGAAAATCTATTTCATGTTTACTTTAGTGCAGCCATTTAAGAGTGGCAGGAGGGACGCATCACAAGATGACAGGTCTGATATCCATATACAGTGGTTTACGTTCATATTTCTCTTAATTCAAACACGTGTGTGTGTGTGTGTGTGTTCAAAAACTGACACACAGAGAAAGAAAGAATGATGGATGGATGACAACCAACAATACATTTGCCAGACGCCTCCATTGTTATTCTTTTTTATCTTCTGCCCATTAACAGCTCACTGCGCAAGGAGAATTTGCGGTAATGGAAATGTTTTCCTTTGTTCATCGAATCATCGAATCATCGAATCTTAGAGTTGGAAGGGACCCAAGGGTCATCTAGTCTAACCCCCTGCAATGCAGGAATAATTAGTTAGTTTATTCGCATTATTTGTACTTTTAGTGTGGCGGAGTGAATTTCACACACACACCCACACCCCCACACACAATTCAACAAAATGTGTCTATATGTTATTAGCAATTCTAACTCCACTTACCGGGAATTAAGCCCCACAGAATTTACTAGAGCTTCTTTGTAGAAACATAGAGAATTTGCACTGTTGGGCAGTAAAACTGAGCAACTACCAAAAACAAGCTAACCCTAACTTTTTCATTACAGTTCTATTCTGCTCTCTTTATCATTTATTCATTTCTCTGAAGGGGTTTTACTCCACTTTTCAGCCCAAGAAAAAGGGAAATAAAAAGTTTCCAAAGCAGCTTATAAAGATCCGCAATAAAACAGTCCCTGCTCTAGGGCTTACAATCCGAAAGGAGAAAGAATCAGGAGGAAGGAGGGAGGAGGAAAGCTGTTGTAGCATAATGGGGTGGCTGCTGATAGATGGCCGTCAAAAGAGTTTATATTATTATGTTACATTGTGGTGGGTTTTAAGCACTTCAGGTAGAAATCTGCCGGCCGGTGGAAAGAGACAGGGAGAAACTTGCTATGGAAAAGTCAGGACCTCGGACAGCTCCCAGAAGCAAGGGGAGATGTTTAAATGCAGGTCCATTGAGCGCATAAAGAGGCAGCCCTGTGACTTGGTTCTTGACAGCCTAGTATCCCTTGGTGACCAATGAACATCCCTGATGGGAGTTGTAGTCCAGAAACACCTGGAGGGCACCACACCGACTACCCTTGAGTTACACCTTCTGCCTTCTCTGCCAGAAGCTTATTGGGAGTGAGTGGCCCTGGGCTATGGAAGTAACACAACACTATGGATTCTTCTTAATTGCCTGAGGAATAATAATAATAATAATAATAATAATAATAATAATAATACCCCGCCCATCTGGCTGGGTTTCACCAGCCAGCCACTCTGGGCGGCTTACAGCTTATCTTAAAACATAACAAAAACATGAGAGCCAGCGTGGTGTAGTGGTTAAGAGCGGTAGACTTGTAATCTGGTGAACCGGGTTTGATTCCCTGCTCCTCCACATGCAGCTGCTGGGTGACCTTGGGCTAGTCACACTTCTCTGAAGTCTCTCAGCCCCACTCACATCACAGAGGGTTTGTTGTGGGGGAGGAGGGGAAAGGAGATTGTTAGCTGCTTTGAGACTCCTTCGGGTAGTGATAAAGCAGTATATCAAATCCAAACTTCTTCTTCTTCTTCTTCTTCTTCGTCTTCGTCTTCGTCTTCTTCTTCGTCTTCTTCTTCTTTTTCTTCCATTAAAAACCTCCCAAAGCAGGGTTGCCTTCAGATGTCTTCTAAAAGTTGTGTAGTTCTTTGTCTCCTTGACATCTGAAGGGAAGGTGTTCCACAGGGAGGGCACCACTATCGAGAAAGCCCTCTGCCTAGTTCAAATCCACAGCCATATAGTGACAATCCATAGCTGAATCCTTTTTCTCTGGGTAATTCTGCAAAGCCTTCTTCTTCAGACTAGCTCTCTGGCCATGCTGTGGCCTGCTGAGATACTACCATCAATTTCTTCTTTGCAACACAATTACTGCTCGATGTTTCTGGAGGAGTCTAGAACAATTTTGGAGGGTTTTCTCCAAGGTGGGAGGGAAATCATAGAGGGACCATACCCACCCTGTTGTCTGTCTAAAAGTACATCTGCAGCTTGGTAAAACAGTTCAGGAGGAGAACATGGGGCAGATGAACGGGAGCATTAGCAGACACATCCATCAGTATAGAGGCAGTTATGTGAATGCTAAAAGCAACCAACTATGTTGTATATTAACTGGCCTGAGAAAATTTAACACCAAAGCACACAAGCATTACAAGAAAACCACTACCAATACAAAAAAAGGACAATATAACCCGAAAAAGAAAAAAATGAAGTAACTTTCTTCACTGCCTGATGACTTCCGACCTCCTCTACGTGGACCCTTTATTTCCTTATTAGCTGCATCTGTTTTTCAGTAAACTTAAACAATATTAAATGTTGTTTGCATTCTTTTTAACTTGTATTATTACAAGAGTTAATCAAAGCATATTAAAGATTTGATATGGGGACAATGTTCTTTTAAATATAGTCTATAGGTGTCCCATTCTTTGTTAAACTTTTGGATCGACAGGTCTCTCATCTTTTCTTTCATGTTCACTGATTCTATATACTCAAATAATTTAACCTGCCACTCCCCTTTAGTTGGTGTTTTATCTCCTATCCACCCTTTGGCTATCAGCATTCTCGCTGTGGTTGATGCATACATAAAAGTCCTCCTTCTTTCTTTTGGAATGTCTGATGCCATAATACCAAGAGGAAGGCTTCGGGGTTTTTTGGTAAACGTTAATTTAAACATTTTTTTAAAGTTCATTATAAATAACTTCCCAAAAGCTTTTCATGTTTTTACAGCTCCACCACATGTGGTACATTGTTCCCTCTAGTTCTTTACACCTCCAGCAAAGGTTTGAACTGGTTGTATACATTTTAGCCAGTTTTCTTGGGTGTGATATACCATCTGCGCTTGTTGCTTTTAGCGCCTTGGAGGCTGTGCATCTTTTCGCTCCACTTCTCCTCTGATTAAAGAAAAAGATAAATAAACTTGATCTTTTGACATGGCAAAGTTTTCTCCCTTACTACCCCTCTGCAGTTTGTCCCCCTTTGATTGCACATGGACTAGAATGGTATGCTGTTGCTTTTCGCCAAGGCTCTAGGGGACTATGCCGCCAACGTTAAAACATAGTCCAGACATGCTTTGAACAATCATCTGGATAAGCCCTGAAACTATCAAGTAAGCAAAAGTAGCTTACATTTAGCAAGTCAGTTACAAAGGTATTAGGAAATGCTATCGTACTCTTCCACAGAGCAGGGAAAGCAAAAGCGGTTGAGCTGATCGTCATAAGATTAGGAAGGAATCAGTCTGAAAAAGGAGGAAAACCCGAGAGCCAAATTGCTGAGATTTTGCTACAACTTAGTTGCAGTTGTGTGTGTGTGTACACACCTATCAGAACACATCATGCTCTAAAGGTAGAAAATGGGTGGCTAACTACCAGAAAATGATTGATTCCCTCCTCCAGTCCTATTGCTTAGCTGTGGTACAGTCGATAGCCTACGGAGGAACAATCAATATAGCTATTATCAACTGTTGTCTACAGTTTGCAAAAGCAATAATCGCCTTTAAAATCTTTTTGCAGCAGTCTCAGTGATCATCAAGTTTGTTAAGGTGTTGAAGTTCTGAGTTGAGTTAGCTCATCTTTAAAATGCCAAAAAATATATTGAGGCTGTGGGACTTCTTTATCAAATTTTTGATTTAATGAAGGGTCTGCCCATTGCTAGAAGTCTGCTGTGAGCTAGCACTGTGCGTGGAGGCAGAATTACCCAGGATCTGCAGAAAGAAAAATAAGGGGGACCAGTAGAATTACTTTGCCCGCCTATAACTGTATTCGCTTTTAACATGCAAGGCTGATCATTATCAGGATGTGATCACTTTAGAAAGAGAGAGAGGGAGCCATAGCTGTTTCCTTCCCAGCTGCGATTCCTATTGAAATCACTCCTCTGAAGCTGTTATATGCATTGAGAGGAAAGTTTCCTTTGGTATCAAGGAATAGAAGCCATTTTCACTGGGCCCACAGCAGGGGAGGAAAGGGTTAAACTGCCCCTTTCTGTATTGCTGTGATCTCAGCGATTATCCCCGCATCAGAGGCTGCTATTTGCATTTTAAAAACAAAACAAAACACAGCAACACAAAGGTGCACATTAAATGCAAAAATGGATATGACATCTCATCTAGTTTGGCCTTCATCGTGGAACCCTTGGATGAATTTCCCAAAATCTCTAGGAGTCACACACACAAAGTACAATTTGCAAACTACAGCCATAAATATAATAATCATGGCAAATGTTTTTAAAATGAATTCAGTTCAATTTTCTACTCTTGTTTTAAAAAGAAGCAAGATCTGGGTCTTGGATCATTGCTGAGTCTTGCGTCTCCACCATTCCAATCTAAAATGGGAACCCTGAGTGTGATGTATTTCAAAGGAGTTTCAAACAGGTGTCTTGCCTATTGCGATAGAATTGCAAGGTGCCTCAATAAAGCGAAATGAAAAGATTGCTTGCCTTCCCACTGCCATGGCTTGGTTCTAGAGGCACTTTTAGTCTCGGCATTGTGATGTTGATTTTTGCATGCATAATGTACGATTATTATCACAACCCCAAAAATGCAGATGACAGATAACAAAAGGCATTATTACAATAATGTGCAAGGGTCTTGCTGATTTTTATAGGCTCACTAAATGCAGCAGAACATATGCTCACGGGGGTTTTAACCGCTGCTTCCGTAATAGGCAATGCTATGAATGAAATTACATTTATGACACAGCTTTAATAGACATTTTAATAATGCCCGTTCGTCTATCTCGGCTGTCAACAGAGATGTGATCATTCATTGTTCGGTATTGGGAGAAATGTGACCATTACAGAGCGAGGAAGGAGAAATGTCTGCGTATACCCTGCATGCTATCCAGGGCTGGGTGTTAAATGGCCTTAGAACAATCTTTCACTCCAGCGCTTTGACATGCATATTTGTTTTCTGTTTTCCAAGGAGCATAATTCTGAACCCAGCCTATTTCCGTAACCACCTTCGCCAAGCTGCAGTGTTCCGATGCTTGGAGAGATATTCGGAGGCTGCAAGGTAGGTCTTGGATTAATTGGGCAGCCTTCCTAGGTGTGGAATAAATGAATTTCCAACTGTTTCTTCATTATATCTGTTGCTCCTTGGAAGAGCCGAGGGGGGTGATTGAAGTGGCAAACGGGCTCGTTATGGGATCAGCAAGTTTCTCGCATTTCCAGCCTTATTTCCATTTATGCTGCTGGTCTACTGAGACCAGTATAGTCTACTCTGGCTGGCAGTGGCTCTTGCCTGACGCAGCCATCTGTGATGCTTTTAACTGGAGATGGGGGAGAACAAATCCAGGGCTTTCTGATTGCAGGGCATCTAATCTACCAGTAGGAGCAAAGGAATCTGCCTTACACTGAGTCAGACTCATTGCTCCATCTAACTCAGTATTGTCCACCCTGGCTGGCAGAATCCTCCAGGGCTTCAGGCAGTGGACATTCCCAGTCCTGCCTGGAGATGTCAGGAATTGAACCCGGGACTTTCTGCGTGCAAGGCAGATGATCCACAACCAAGTTGCAGTCCTTTTCCAGTCCCTAATTTCTTCATGTTCCTTGATTCCCAAAACCGCTTCCCTCTCGTTCCCCAGACTATTTTGAGAACGACAACGAATTCAGGAGAGGGAGAAATTCTTGCAACTCGCGTTTGATTCCCAAGTTTCCAATTCATACCTCCTTAATGTGATTGTTTACATATTTTCCTATTATGGACGATGCTGTCTTCCTTATGGATTTTATAAGGGTGGGGGGATAGGAGTATGGCTCTCCTAATTAGAGCTAATGAAAAGATTGTGAATCATCCATCTTGCCAATGATTAATCAGTCAAAACAATCCATTGCCGAAATGTGCGTGTGAGGGGGAAACACAGGATTCTTAAGAGAATGAAGGATATTATTATGGAAAAACAAGTGGCCATTACGCTGCAATGGGCCTTCTAGCCAGTGGCGTAGCAAGGTCAGGTGGTACCCGGTTCGGAAAATTTATTGTCACCCCCCCACACACACATTGAAACTTATTTATTTTTTTGCCTGCAAAAATGGTTTGACTTTATTTCATAGCCAAAAAGTTGTTGAGCTTTTTCTGCAGAGATTGCGTGCCTTGCGGCGAGGCGTCTGGCTGCAGCGGGAAGCCTGTGAGCGCCAAAGCCACAGCGTCTCTCACAGACGTTGAGTGCCACACAGCATTTTGTCACACACACCCTCAGAGGTGACACCTGGGGCGGACAGCACCCACTGCACCCTCCTTGCTCTGCCCCTGCTTCCAGCATCCTCCATGTTCAGCTATTCCAGCTATTCCTATTTTCCTTTTCCATGTGACATTAAACATTCCATAATTACCGCACACATTCAGCTATGGGCTATTTGAGGGACTTAAAGTTCCTTGTACTTCCATAAACCTTGAAGTTCCTCCAAACATGCTGATTCCTCCCTCCTGTTTGTCAGTGGGACCGCCATTTTTGGCTACAGTCATATTGTCACTCACCCCACCTGAGTTCAGTTGATCCTTTCACAAACAATGCGTCATTAAGAGGAAAGGCTGCCTTTAAGATTTTAATTTTCAGTCCCCATTACATGGATGTGCCAGAATCAAAATAATTCCACAACAAACATGTGCACCCTGCGATTCAGTTCCTCTCACCAATTAAAACTTGCCTCTGCCAAATAACAGAAACTGTATTTGATCCACAGACCCTCCAAGTGTCCCTATTTTCCAGGGACAGTCCTGCATTTACAGAAGCCGTCGTTGTTTCTGATTTGATCCTAGAATGTTCCGCTTTTCCTTAGCATGTCCCTATTTTCATCAGAGGAATGTTGGAAGGTATGGGATTATGTACCCAACACCCCTGAGCCAAGGAGATAAGTAACTATACAACATTTGAAAGACATCTGAAGGCAGCCCTGTATAGGGAAGTTTAAAAATGTTTAATGTTTTATTATGATATATGTGGGAAGTTGCCCAGAGTAGCTGGGGCATCCCAGTCAGATGGGTGGGGTATAAATAATAAAATTACCACTACCACTACTACCACTACTACTACTACTATGGAATAGTTCTAGTTACAGGTAGGTAGCCGTGTTGGTCTGAGTCGAAACGAAATAAAAAAAATTCCTTCAGTAGCACCTTAAAGACCAACTAAGTTTTTATTTTGGTATGAGCTTTCGTGTCCAGAAGAGGGCAACCAAAATGGTCAAAGGCCTGGAAACAATGCCTTATGAGGAACGGCTTAGGGAGCTGGGTATGTTTAGCCTGGAGAAGAGAAGGTTAAGGGGTGATATGATAGCCATGTTCAAATATATGAAAGGATGTCATATGGAGGAGGGAGAAAGGTCGTTTTCTGCTGCTCCAGAGAAGCGGACATGGAGCAATGGATTCAAACTTCAAGAAAGAAGATTCCACCTAAACATTAGGAAGAACTTCCTGACAGTAAGAGCTGTTCGGCAGTGGAATTTGCTACCAAGGAGTGTGGTGGAGTCTCCTTCTTTGGAGGTCTTTAAGCAGAGGCTTGACAGCCATCTGTCAAGAATGCTTTGATGGTGTTTCCTGCTTGGCAGGGGGTTGGACTGGATGGCCCTCGTGGTCTCTTCCAACTCTACGATTCTATGATTCTATGATTCTGTGTGCATGCACACTTCTGTATTTGATCCACAGACCCTCCAAGTGTCTTTCGTGCCCACACGAAAGCTCATACCAAAATAAAAACTTAGTTGGTCTTTAAGGTGCTACTGAAGGAATTTTTTTATTTTACTATGGAATAGGACAGCCCAGTTTTCTTCGGAGAAATTTTGGAAGGTAAGGATCAATCTACCAACAAAACAAAGGCAACCCTTAGAGGTCATCAAACTTGATTTGGTACACTGGCTGTTGCTTAATGCTGGTTTAAGGCTAACAAGAATTCTTCAAAGTTGCAAAATCTGAAAATATTTTAAATTCTTAAATATCTAAAACTTGGGGTTGTGTCCAAGGCTGCCATTTTGCTCGTGCAACTGACCACTACTTCTGCAACTCTCCTATGCAATTCCCTGTGCACTCTCCAAGGGGTTGGGGGACCCTCTGGAGCAGATTTTGTAGGTGTGTGGGGAGAGGAGAGGAAAAGGAAGTCCTGCTGTGCAAGTGGAACCCTGCAACCAAATCTGTGCCCCAAAAAGATGTCCTAGCATTGTTATAAAACACAAACTGCTCTGAGCGCATTGGCCAAAAGTCCCTGCATAAATGGAGCATATTCCTGCGACTGCAATTGGTCCAGAATTTCCCAGGCATGTCTAGGATCTTGATGTTGATTGCCCCAAAAAAGCTCAACTACTTTGAGTATCATTATTTCCCTAAAAAACAAAGCTCTGAAACGTTTGTGTCCTGAACTTCTAGAAATATGGCAACCCTACTTTCTCTGATTTTAATACAGAAGTTTAATTTGTTCTAACCCAGCCTGGGAACTGGTGGTTAAAATTGGGTAATCATCATCATCACTAGCTGCTGGTGGACTCTAGATCAGATCCAGCAGGGCACTTCTTAGGCTAACCTTACAATCACTACAGGCCAGCAGAAGTGTGGGAGACACAACAGAATCCCAAGACGCTGTTCTGCAGATGTCAAACAGTGAGAATGCTGTGGGGGAGTTTCTAAATTGGGTTTGCTTTGATGGTGGGAGAGAGATGGATGAAGTAATAGGAGAGCAACTCAGAGCCTGACAGAAAGGCTAATGATTTCTCCCCCAAGTGAGATAGAGTCCCAAGCCGGCTTGTGAGGGGACTGCGACGAGGAGTTACACTAGAATTATAGCAGGAATAACATGCCCATAAAGAGGGAACGTTAAGGTTAATGGGCCGGCTGTAAATCTTTAATGAACCGACACCGGTGTCCAGAAATATCTGCCTTTGAAATTAAGAGTCAAGGTCTGTTCTTAGATATACAAGGGGAGACACTCGTAAATTCGCGGATGGGCTCTTTTGTGTGTGAATGCCTTCTCTGTGGCGGTTACCATTTCTCTCTCTCTCTCTCTCTCACACACACACACACTCATGCAGTATTCATATACACATGCACCATTCCCATAGACTCATGCACACACATAACCCAATAAATTGATCAGGGTTCAATAGTGCTGCCATGTGCATTGACAGTTTGCAGAAGTTTTGAGCGGTTGGAATGTTTGAATTTGGAACATTCAGGGCAGCAGATAATGGGAAATGACATCATATGGAACCACAGAATTGTAGAGCTGGGAGGGACCTCAGGGGTCATCAGGTCCAACCTCTGCAATGCAGGAATCACAACTCAATCATTCCTGCCAGATAGTCATCCCACCTCTGCTTAAAAACCTCCGATAATAAAAAAAAATAGCAAGTATGGATATATGTAGCTTCATTTATTGACCACTTCCTATTTAAACAAAATGACTGCTGATATAAAAACTGCATGAAAAAATTATGGATGAAACAATTTATATGTACAATTACATATAAAAATATATGGATGAATGCCCCCCCCCAAAGAAAATTGCCTACCGAGCAACGATACTTATATTTTACTGGCACTTGCTTGTGTCTTTTCGAACGTCTCTTCATAACCACGAGGACTAGCATTATTTGTTTATTTTTAAGCCAAAAAATTGAGATTCTCGTGAATCTGTTTCAGCTGTCAGATTGACTGTGGTAATGTCTGTATGCTCAGATTTACTTAATGTAAAGAACGCTTTTTATGCTACCCAGTCCTACCTGGCTGCATGTCGAGAAGACAGCTAACATTCAGAGGTAGGCAAAGTTAGGCACCTGCTTAGCAACCCTGCAGGGCATGTATTGCTACTCTCTGGAGCTTCCTGTCCCTCGTCTTTTATGATGATGTCGTCTCTTCACTGGATCCAGGAATTAGAAGGAACATTCAGACTAAACCCCCTCACCCCCGGAACCCCCCCCCACCAAAAACCAACATACAACAAACTTGAAGTATGGGTCATTCATCTTTCTTCTGATCAAAAAACATGCATGCTACCTAACTCAACTGTGTCATTATATTCTGTGTTTTCTTTTTATAATCAGCCAAAACACTTGAAGCTGCGGTCCCTGTGTTCAAAACACAGTTGCCTTATTTTGCCCCAAGGGTGCTCTGCAAGCTAATAGCAGATACACCCTGCTATTAGAACAGATACACAGAACAGATTGGTTGGTGCACTAATTCCCTATCGATTAATCCTGCTTTACAAGTAAACTGCAGATTGAGCAGACCATAGTTTCCTATGTCACTCTGAACCATTTCCATATATCCATCAGCGACCACTTAAAATGTGAAGTTGCCCAGTCAGTGAAGAGGAATTCTGTTCAGTCACTGTACATTCTCTGGACATTTCCAGCACGTTGTTAAATTTTGCTCACCATCCAAGGTTTAAATATCTTTCCTATTCAAGGCATTTGACGCTATCCAAAGCAGTCTCGTTTCTTTCATTTGGAAAGCATTTTGAGAACCACTGAAAGCAGCTGCTCCATTCACCGATGATGTGCTTCTTCCCAGTCTGACGACAAATCTGGAACATGGATTTAGGCTATAAAGTCCAGATGGACCTCAGGAGCAAGCCGAAGAACAAAGAGACTTGACCAGCAGATGAAAACATTTGGCATCCCTGTGCTTTCATTTGATGGTGGGCTAAAAGGAGTTTGCCTCCACACATAGCACTTTAAGCAATCTAATTCACTAAGACTATATTTCTCCCTGCTGTGTAAATGAAGCAGCCTTGGATCAATTGAACCTGCCAAGATATCACAGCTCTAATATCCTTTGGAAAAGTAAGAGCAGGCACATCTCTTCCTGTCCTTCTGCTTTCTCTCAAAGAAATATTTTTTTCCCCTCTTCTTCCTTTACAAAAATAAATCGCAAACGGTGCCACCTCAGAGTCTATGGACGTCAAGCGGTCCTGACATTTTGCCAAGCGTCCATCAAATTGTGTTTACAAATCTCCTCAGACTTACTCTAGCTAGAATCCTCTACGCTAAAACACAGAAAGCAAACCATAAGCCAAACTGATTAGAGCTGTAGTTAGAAAGCTGCGAGAACAGTTATTTGTCGTTAAATTGACAATGATGCTGAAAGGGGTAAAGAGCCTACAAAGAAATATCGAGGGTAAGATGGTGGCAGCAGAGCTTGCATTGCCGGCATTGCGCGCTCCTGTTACCTTTGATCAGGTTCAGCAGGTTTTGCAGATTTTTAATGCATTTAAAAGCAACAGTGGAAAACCCGAAACTATAGTGTGGGTAGGGATCACCATCGGCAACAATGCCTTAAAAATCAAACATTTTTTGAGGAGATTGGGAGGGGTATTCATGGTCTTCTATCACAAATAGATGTCAAACTTTACTGAGTTTTGCTGGAGGACTGTGATAGAGAATAGATCCACCAGCGAGTTTTCACCTCCTGCAAGGAGAAAAAGAAGGGGAGGGCAGAAACGTCAGGGACTGTTACCAAGAGGCATCAGAATATTGTAAGTGGACTTCTGTTCTGAGAGTGCCCAGGACAGTTAAGGCTGGGAGCATCTCCTGTCTGTTAGGCCCAGAGGCTCCAAGCAAAATCTGAGGGCCTGGAACAGCTAGGTACCCAGTCCACAAAGCCACCTTCTGAAATGTTTTTCACTAGTCATGGAGTTTCAGGTATTTCCTACCAGAGCTGAGGAGGCAAGGAGACCTCCGCTGGAGAGAAAAGGTCAAATGTCAGCCTGATCAGCAATGAAGAGAATGGAAGCAAAGGATGCCTTTTCTGTGAACACAGAACTGAGGGACAGTGTTGGGCAGTGACTGTGACTGTGGCCTTCACCGTCCCCAGGGAAACACTCCAAAAGGACCCCTCTGCAGATTAGATCAGAGAAATCTACCACTGACATTCATCAGGTTCTGCTGAAGCCTATAGGAAAGTCCAGGCTGCCTGTTATTTAATTTGACACCAGCATATGATGTCAGCCTACATGCCAAAAATACCAGTTGCTATTTCTTATGCTAGACTTGTTAGGCTTCCAACAGTCCAAGTTTCTTGTTAGTGGGTTGTGTGTGTGGTTGTGTGTTGTTGTTTTTAGCTCAGAAATAACACTTGACTCAAACTGTGCTGGGCCAAGTTTTGGAGACTCCTTTGATTACTAATTTTAAAAAAATTTCCTCTCTCTTTACTAAAAACAACAGCAACCGAGCAAAATATTACCACCACTGGCATGATTTATTTTCTTAAAGAAGATGGCAAATGCATTCATAAGATAAGAAAATGCAACAGACCTGAAACTGCAGCCCCGCCACAGTATCAGGGGACGCGCACACATCCTAAGATCAGAATAAATTTATCCATTATAATCAATTAAATCACAGTTTTGCCATCTTAGCACAAATTGCCTACCAGCCTTGATTAGGTACATGGTGCAGTCCTGATTCTCACTGATGTTGAAAACCAGTATCTGAAACTGGCTGTTCCATTCCGGACTGTGGGGAGGGAGGGCTGGCCTGACGGATTGTGTGTTTGCATGCAAATATCTTCGTAGTTCTGCCTGAAGTGAGGCCCACAGGTATGACATTATGTGTGTGGTGTCTCTTTTCTATTGAGCGTGCATGTTTTTGAAATGCAAATACCACCTGCTTGGGAGGAGGCTGGTAATGATCAGGATTGCAGCAGGCAGAGAAGGGGAGTTTAACCGATTTGGGGGGGGGTTTCCAGTGAGTGGAACTAAGCAATGGCAGTGGTGACACCAATGGGAGGATTGAAATTTCATTTTCCATCCCTACCTCAGCAGGAGAGGAAAACCTTAAAACTCTCCCTCTTTGCCTGCTGCATTCCTGATCATTACCATATGACCCTGTGGATACTTTTGAAAATTATGTATGTTAAATGGAAAGGCACACTTGAAGTCAGTTCTTGTCTGGCTGTGACTCCTTTGACCTGGAAGCTCAACGTCTTAGTTGCTCTGTTCTGTCGAGTTTCCTGTCCCCCCCCCCAATTTATCCATTATGCCTCACAGGGGGGGGGAATGTTATGCCTTTCTTGCAGTGCACAATGGCCATCGTTTCTAAAGGAGACTCTCTTTTCTCACTGTGGTGGTGGTGGTGGTGGTCTTCCACTATATTTCTCTCACTGCGACATTCTGCTTTCGGAATAGAAACATTACCGCTTATTGCACCGAGATGGGTTTCTATTTTAATGGCAACCACTGTACAAAGAGAGAGAGAGAGAGAGAGAGAGAGAGAGAGAGAGAGAGAGAGAGAGAGAGAGAGAGAGAGAGAGAGAGAGGCGGCTCTGGCCCGGCAGTTAATGTTCTACTGCCTTGCAGGAGATTTATTTATTCTTCCCAGCCTTGGTCTCACACTGCCCGAGTCACCTGGGAATATGCACATTACCAAAACAGCATGCTCAGGTCCTTGTGGGACTGCCTTATGCCGCTTCTCAATGGCTTCTTTTCATATGATAAAGGTTCAGAGTTGGCAGCTTGCAAAGAGAGTTCAGGCCAGCCAGAAATATATTACTACAGCATTAAGTCACAGGGAAACGTAAAGTCGCAGGCAGGGGAGGAAAGGATTGATCGAGCTCTGGGCTGCTACAGTTGATTGTGATTTCCCTGTAGTGTCTAAAGCAGCCTTTCCTGAGCTGGGGCCTTCTAGGTGTGTTGTCCTACAGCTCACATCATCCTTTGTTGAAATCAGAATAGCAAAAATGCAGCTAAGAAGCTCAAATCATATATATGACTGAATGTGACAGACACCCTTCTTAGGAGATTAAGCCAATGTCCAGACTTAAGCATTCAAAAACTTTACTTGCAGAAACTTTTAGTTATAGATGAATTAAAACATAATATTTGTAAATATTATCCAAGCATGGACTTAGAATCTCTTCTAACTTCCAAACAACTGTACAATATTTTCCTCTTTTTCCAGAACTTAGCACTCAGCCTTCTGTATCTCAGTTTGGCCATGTTTTGCAGCTCCTATGAGAGATTTCCACCTTTACCTTCTCTTGCAGCTTTGTTCTTTCTTTCAAGCAGAGATGATGCACTCCAACACTCAATTCAACTTAACAGTGTTCACAGTGGATTCTAAAACACAGCCACCTTGCTTCACATAAAAATTGAGCTACTAAATACTTTCCATGTGACCATCATTAGCCAATCGCATGAGAACTACTAATGCTCTAGAATTCCGTTACCAACCAATCAAATTTTGTAGCCCAAAACACCTGAAGGAAGACAGTGTGAAGATTGCAACTGTTGCGAAAATTAGATTAACCAATAGGTGGGAACCAGAGTTATATTGTTATTATTAGTTTTTAAATTTGTATATGGCCCTTCATCTGAAGATCACGAGGGGGTTACAGCATAAAAATACAAAATGAAAATAGGAAATACATATCATAATAATAAGAAAAAAACTAATGACCCCATCCCACAACACATTTAAAAGACCATAGATTGCTTAAGGCCTGTTCATAAAGGAACATTTTTGTCTGGCGTCTAAAGATCTGTAATGAAGGCACGTGGTGAGCCTCCCTGGGGAGAGCACCCCACAAATGGGGAGCCACTGCAGAAAAGGCCCTTGCCACCTTCTGGACCTCTCATGGATGGGGCCCATGAGGAAGGGTCTATAGCTAATGACTGCAGGGTCTGGGTCAGTTCATATGAGGAGAGGTGGTCCTTGAGGTATTGCAGTCCTGAGCCAGTAAAGGCTTTATCATTCAGAACCAGCACTTTGAATACTACCTGAAGCTTCTCAGCCATCTTCAAAGGCACCCCAGGTGGCTCGCTAGAAGTCACCACTGGCCAATGGCAGTGAGAGTCTCCTGAAGGCATCTCACCACTAGAGTAAGTAAGGGCCAGTGTGTGTTCCTCTTGACACAAAAGAAGCTGGCGGCAAGGACCTCCCACCTCAAGACAGGATGCTCTCAGCAACTACTCCATCGCAGAGGGTTAGACTACATTACCCTTTGGGTCCCTTCCAACTCTGCAGATTCTATGAAACCCACACACAGAGTCACTCCGAGGCTTTTGGAGACAACTGCCCCACGACAATCTGCTCTGGGGGTGATGGTGTCACCATGAACCCAGGAGCAAACCTGTTGCAATGGGAGTGAGAAGAAGCTAGCAGATTCCAGCTAGGCCTCAGAAGGTCAAGCCTACCCTGCGCCCTCATAAAATTACCCAGCTTTAATACAAACATTCAGAGTGGCTTAGGGATTAAAATAAAACACAGCAAGAAAAAATGCATCAGAAACACGTCAATGTAAACAGAATTAAAGCAAAAAAAGAATCTATATGAGGATATAGATATATATAGACTGATATAGACCGTTGTTTGACTCAGCCCTCTGATGTCAATGGTGAGTTAAGATATATCATATCAGCAGTGTGGTCCTTGGTTCTTGTTGCTTAGGAAAGGTTTTTTGGGGTGTCAAATGTCACACCGTTTTAGCTCGAATGCCTCTAACCTGATCTGCATGGTGAAGGTTTCACCAAAGGCAAACCAACAACAGTCCTTCTAAGAAAACCGGAACCCTGACTCTGAAAAAATATATATCGCATAAATGTCTGCAGAGGGGTCTCAGGAAAACAAAGTGCAGGTCGCTGTGCCCTGTGATTGTATATCTCTTAGGGTTTTACTCCATCCAGTGGCCAGTTGCAGCAAATGAAGCTCACATCTGAAATCCAAACAAGTGTGCATGCACACAAAAGCTCATACCTATGACAAACTTAGTTGGTCTCTAAGGTGCTACTGGAAGGATTTTTTTTATTTTTTGTTTCGACTACGTCAGACCAACACAGCTACCTACCTGTAACTAGTACTCTGAAATCCACACTGTTCTGCTGATTTAGCTTCTTCACCTTCATTCTCCTTCTAGTAAAAAGGAAAAAGGCAAAGGAACTCTGGACAGTAAAGTCCAGTCAAGGCAACTATGGGGTTTGGTGCTCATCTTACTTTTCAGGCTGAGAGAGCCGGTGTTTGTCCACAGACAGCTTTCCAGGTCATGTGGTCAGCAGGACTAAACCGCTTCTGGTGCAACTGAACACCGTGACGGAAACCAGAGCGTGCGGAAATGCCATTGACTTCCCACCACAGCGGTGCCTATTTATTTATTTACTTGCACTTGTGTGCTTTCGAACGGCTAGGTTGGCAGGAGCTGGGACAGAACAACCGGAGCTCACCTCATTGCGGGGATTCGAACCGCTGACCTTCCGATCAGCAAGCCCAAGAGGCTCAGTGGTTTAGACCACTCCTTCTAGCACTCAGCTGCCTGTTCCACAAAAACTGTGCTCAAATTTTCCTACAGTAGGCTTTTTGAAGCCAAACCAACTGCTTTCTTCTTGAGATTCACCTGCCATTAACACCAGATGCTTGGAAGCCACTGTAGATGCTAAGAAGGGGGGGGGAGGGACGGGGGCACAGTCCCGCCTGCAAACCCTTCCAAGGGCAGAGATGGATGGAGCAATGCATCCCCTCCGACATTTCTCTGATGAAAATAGGGACATCCATAATAATAATAATAATAATAATAATAATAATAATAATAATAATAATAAGGCCCTTTCATCTGACTGGATTGCCCCAGCACTCTGGGTGGCTTCCAACATACTGTATATAAAAACAATAAACATTTAAAAACATCCCTATACAGAGCTGCCTTCAGATGTCTTCTAAAGGTTGTATAGTTACACATTTATGTGGCTTGGGGGTCGCATAACTCCATACCCTCCAACATTTCTCTGATGGAAATAGGGACGTCCTAAGGAAAAGCGGGACATTCGGGGACCAAAACAGAAACCTGGACAGCTTCTGTAAATCCAGGACTGTCCCTGGAAAATAGGGACACTTGGAGGGTCTGGCAATGGATGTGACTCTTCCATTTGTACAGCAGGCTGCAACTCATACCAAAGTCGAGAGAGAGAGAGAGAGAGAGAGAGAAATATATGAGCATAGATATATAAGATATATCCAAGCTAGGCAAGGAATTGTTACAGTTCAGAGACACAATTCTAGCCAGGCAGAAGTATTTAAGGAGAGTTTTCAGCAGGGCTGGAGAGAGGCAGCATGGCCTTAGGGACTCCCCAAGATATGGAGGGCAATATTCAGCACCCAGAACTAAGGATCCTCACCTCTGGAGTAAAGGCAGGTCAAGGAGCTCTGGATCAGTTCCTGGGTCAGGGCTCCTGGAAGCCCTATTTACCCTGCCTTGTGTCTCATGGTGTCAGAAAGGCAGTGTGTGAATGGAATGGAAAAAGCAGACTTCTGCACACACACATCTTTCAGTGTCAGTTGTTACTAGTTAGTCCGGCTGTGTGTTAATAGCGTTAGGTCAATTGATTTATTTTCTCAGTAACAGGCTGCAGAGGAAAAAGCGTTTGGTACAAAGTTTCTAAAACTTCTTTAAAAAAAAAACCTCTGCTAAAAAAAAACTACTACACCTTAAGGTGCAAGCCCCTAATGGCCCATCCTGGTCCCAGTTTTTTCCTTGTAGGAAAGGAAATGCTTTTAAAACTTTTCAAAGAAATTCTCAAAGCCTTGGAAATGGATGTAGGAATAGAAAGCAGAACTCCGCCCTCCAGCAAAGAATAGGATAAGGCAGTAGGAGTGTCTTCAGATTTTTCCACACCTTGAGACTATACCCTAAAGCATGGGTGTCAAACACAAGGCCCGGGGGCCAAATCCGGCCCGCCAGACCTTGTCATGTGGCCCGCCGAGCGCCCCAGCGGGACCCAGCAGTGGGACCTTGCTGCTGAAGCGCCGCGCCGACAAAGCGCCGACAAACAGCTGGGGCCGGGGTGGGGGTTGAAAGGCGGCCGGAGCAGCGCCGCACGGAGAGTCCCAAGCCTCTGTGATGCAGCAGTGCTCTGTAGCACTTTGAATCCTCCTCCTGCCACGGCTCGGCGCCTGGAAACGGCTGCTGCTGCTGCTGCTGAAGCACAGACAAAGCACCCAGCAGCGCCGCGTGGAGGAGGAGGAGGATTCAAAGTGCTACAGAGCACTGCTGCGTCCCAGAGGCTCGGGACTCTCCGCACGGCACTGCCGGGCACCGACCTGGCAAGCCGCCTCCTCCTCCTCCTCTTGCCTCACCTCCTCCTCCTCCTGCCGCGGCTCAGCCTCACGAACGTGAAACTCTGAGGCTTTACGCACTTCTCCTAAAACGGACACCCGCTGCCTCACACTGCACGGGAAATGCTTTTTGCCCCTGGGTCCCTTCGCGCTCTTTTCTGGCGCTGAATCAAGGCGGCGACCCCCCCTTCCCTTTCTTTCTTCCTCTCTCTCGTTCTTATTCTTTCTTTCCCTCTCCTTCCTTCCTTCTTTATCTCTGTCTTCTCTCCCTCTTTCTTTTTCTTTCCTTCTTTATTCCTTCTTTCCTACGCTTCTTTCTCTCACCTCTTTCCTTCCTCTCTCCCTCCTGCTCCCTCTTTTCTTCCTTCCTTCCTTCCTTCCTTCCTTCCTTCCTTCCTTCTGTCCTTCCCATCTTTCTTCCTCTCCCTCATTCTTATTCTTTCTTTCCCTCTACTTCCTTCCTTATTTCTCCCTTTCCGTCTTCTCTCCCTCTTTCTTTTTCTTTCCTTCTTTATTCCCTTCCTTATTTCCTACTCTTCTTTCTCTCCCCTCTTTCCCTCCTCTCTCCCTCCCACTCCCTCTTTTCTTCCTCCCTCCCTCCCTCCCCTCCCTCTCCCTCTCCTCAGAAACATAGGATGCTGCTTTATACTTCTGGCCCTTAAACCCTGGAACCAGGAGAGCAGCTCCAGTGAGTCAACCTCAGCCAGTCCCTTTGGTGAAGGGTGGTGGCTCACTGGCAGAACATCTGTCCTGCATGCAGAAGGACCCCAGCATCTCCAGGTACTAGTAGCTCTGCAAAGGTCCTGCATGAAACCCTAGCGAGCCTCCACCATCCAGTGCAGTTACCAAAAATCATTTTTCAATAAATTGTACAATAATTGTACATTTGAATATCTACTTGCCATTATTCTGACTATGTTTCTGCTTTCATAGCTAGTTATTACTTACATTATTACAAAAAACAGTAATAATTGAATGCAGTGACAATAATTTATGATAATAAAGAGTGGACACATAGTCCTACAGATACAACCGGCCCTTTGAGGGTGACCAAACTGCTGATGCGGCCCCCGATGAATTTGAGTTTGACACCCCTGCCCTAAAGGCATGCTAAGGTCCTAGGCATGCCTACCCTGGGACCTCACAGAGAAGGACAGATGATGATGATGATGATGATGATGATGATGATGATGATGATGATAACGACCCTCTAATCCTCCATATATTGTTGGATTCCACCTCCCTCGGCCCCAGTCATTGTGCCCAATGGTCAGGGATGATGGGAGCTGTAGAAACAGGAACATCTAGAAAAGCCAAAAGTTGCTGTAATCGGATTCCAGGTTTGTCCTAAGAATTATTTGAAGCACTGTCGTACCTTGGTTTTGAACAGCTTAGTTCTTGAACGTTTTGGCTTCCAAATGCCACAAACCCAGAAGTGAGTATTCCAGTTTGCAAACTATTTTTGGAAGCCGAATGTCCAACGGGGCTTCCATGGCTTCCAATTGGCTGCAGGAGCTTCCTGCAGCCAATCAGAAGCCACACTTTGGTTTCCGAAAGTTTTGGAAGTCGAACGGACTTCCGGAACGAATTCCATTCAGCTTACAAGGTGTGTTGCTCGGTGCTGGGAGAGTTGGCCGTAGAAATGCGTAACCCCATCACTTTTGATTCATGGCTAGATGGCAAATTGTGATCAGCCTTGCAACCGCTCAGAAATACTCTCTCCTTGCAAGGTTCTAATATCATGCATGCATGTTTTCCTACGGCTGCTTTGGAATTGTGCGTTGTGTGTTGCCTGGGCAACCATGCCACAGCACTCACCCTTCTCTGCCTCTTGTGAATTGCGGCTTTCCTATGGATTTAGTCACCGACCATCCAGGATATTTGACATGGCCAGGAGGATAAGATAAATGGGAGTAATCCGGTCCATCCACCACATCGGAACATAGAAAGCTACCTCATACTGAGTCATGCCATTGATCCCACTATTGTCTACACTGATTGGCAGCAGCTGTTTGGGTTTTCAGCTTGGGGCCTCCCCCAGCTCTACCTAGAGGGTTGAACTCAGGACCTCCTCCATGCAAAGCAGATGCTCTACCTTTGAAAGGCTACAACTTCCATTAAAGGTTACCCTTCAGAGGTTAGGTCATTTCCCAGCAGTCTGGGACTTGTACACACACAGTCCAATGCACATCCCAACTGTCTGCATTTGCTTTTGTAAAGTTGCAGCTCCAGCTACATGCCAGAGATGCATGTTGCCTTGCTCTTGGGCTGTACTGCTTTTCCCGAGCTTCCATGGGTAGGGGACAGCCAATCTCCTTTCAAGTACAGAAGAGATGCATTGTCTTCTGGACAGCAGCCCAAGAGTGAAAAGTCAATGTGCAACGGCTCATAATTTATGGCGGGTGAGGGCTGAGGGTTTAGGGTTGAGGGTTTTGTGAGCGGGGGTTTAAGCTGGCATTTGTTTGGGCCTCGGGTTTGTTATCTTCTACCTCCCCTCGGCACACCTCTGTATGCTAGCATGATCTTGGGCAGTTCTTACACGGGACTTGCACAGGAAAACCTCCCAAGGAATTACGCCCAGTATTTTTACATGGTGCTTCCCCCACCCACCCCATCCCGTCCCTCCTTACTCTCTTTCCTGAAGAAATGGGGGCAGAATCAGTTTGACTGCTTGGCCGATAATCCTTGTCCCACATTCTGTACAGCAGAGGCAAATGGGTTTCCCTTGACAAGGGATTTCCTGTCTGTGATCTCAGGCAAGTCATTTAAGAGGCAAATCAGGGACCACTTACATTGCAAGAGTCCCTCTTGACTCTGTTAAATTGTCCCCTAAGTGACTTGTCTGGAGCTGGCATATGAAACAAGGCCTGTAATCCAATCTCTCAGATACAAAGCTTCAGAGGGGGTGGAACTGCGTGTCCAGAGGAGTACCATTAGTTGTCCCCCATGTCTCAGAAGCCCAACTGGCTTCAGCTAGAAGTTGGGCATTTATTCTCACTGATCCCATCCTTGGGATGCTCTTCCAGCAGAGATTTGGCAGGCGTCCCTGCTGTTAACTTCCAGGCATCTCTCAAAAGCTTTTTAATGATGACAGTCCTATTCAGTTGTTTACATTTTCTTAGGATAAGCTCGCTGTATTTATGATTATTTTACATTGTTTTGATGGTATAAGATGGTGTCTTATTGCATTACCACCTTGACATGAGCGGGTGGTTTGTAAATATTTCAAAATAAATGAATAATAATAATAATAATTTATTATTTATACCCCACCCATCTGGCCGGGTCTCCCCTGCCACTCTGGGCGGCTTCCAACACACATCAAAATACATTAAAATATCACAGACTAAAAACAGGGCTGCCTTTAGGTATTTTCTAAATATCAGGTAGTTGTTTATCTCTGATGGGAGGGCGTTCCACAGGGCAGGTGCCACTACCGAGAAGGCCCTCTGCCTGGTTCCCTGTAGCTTTGCTTCTCACAGTGAGGGAACCGCCAGAAGGCCCAAGGGTACCCCTGAAAATGGTTACCCAATGTCAAGAACACACACAAACACACACCCACAGTTGGTCACTTGTAATACTAATTATCTCATGTCCTGATATCACTGAGGGATGGGCGACTCCATTGATGTTGGCCACTGTGAGTTCAGTTCTCTACACTTCCACATCAAGTTCACATTTTTTAAAAAATAGCCATCAAGGAAATTCATCAGCATATTAGCACCAATTGTGGATGCAATTTTGCCTTATACACTTACTTTTACAGGGCAACTTCCCCTAATTTTATATACTGCACGTTACTTCCACTAATACATGCATTGGTGTGTATGCTTTACCCTAGGATGTGTATTTTTGTACACATTACTTTTCTGAAGAACTACAATGCAAAATATGAAGTGCAAATTTCGACAGGTGGCTGTGTTTTGGGTTGCATCTAGAAATCAGGTGGCAGAAAGTTGGCTTTAAAAAAAAATCTACCTTCCCCCCCCCCTCACCCATTTCATTTTAAGAAATGACTCTGCTTGTTAATAAACTCCCCATCATCACCTGCACAAATACTGCAGTTTTTAAAACAAATTAAGGGAAAATGCCTGAAAGCGAAGCAGATAGACTTGATCACAAAAACACAATTCTGCCTAACTTGACACGGTGATAATACGAGTCACAATAAGCTATAACGTCCATCCAATTATCTGCAACATTAATGAGTCAAAGTCATCCTTTTCCCTATGAATTACTTCCTTTAATTTGTTCATCACGCCAATTCCATACTTTTCAGTAAGCTCTCCCAAGCCAAGTCTGAGGGTACTTCCAGTGATTAGCTCATAATGTTAGGGTTGGCAAACGTCAACAACTTTTTGCGTCTGGAACATTACTTCTTGAAAAATGGCCACCCTACAGAATGTTTTTTGAGCAATTGGTAAATTCATAACCAATAATTTCACCATACCGTACTAGGTGAAATCGTCTTAGCACATACCCCGCAAGTGTCCTGGAAAACCTGGGACATCCCGTGTTGTTGTTGTTGTTTTGTGAGAGAACGGCAGCCATTTTGGTTGCTGCGACCTCGCAGGATTTTGCAGCATACTAGGCAAATTAGGTTGCATCCAGCTAAATTACATTCAGAATGGGCCTGCTGAAATTAATACTGAAATGAATGGGCCTAAACTAAGTTCGCTCATTGGGAAATTTTGGTGTTGTCAGCAAGTCCGGGGCACTCATAGGCCTGGTAGGACACGCAGCATCATTGCCAGGCCTGCCCTCAGTGGTACAAGAGCAGCACTGGCAAGAGAGCTAGGCACACCTAGGCTGTGAAAGCAGCAAGCCTATTCGCCAAGGCCGCCCAGAGAGGGCCGTCACCTGGAGGAATAGAAGCCACTGTGCCCAGCACGTCACACAGCACCTCCATCATTCTGCCCGGACACTGAGGTCCAGCACCGAGGGCCTTCTGGCGGTTCCCTCGTTGCGAGATGCCAAGTTGCAGGGAACTAGGCAGAGGGCCTTCTCGGTGGTGGCGCCTGCCCTGTGGAACGCCCTCCCAACAGATGTCAAAGAGGAAAACAACTACCAGACTTTTAGAAGACATCTGAAGGCAGCCCTGTTCAGGGAGGCTTTTAATGTTTAATAGATTCTTGTGTTTTATTTTTCTGTTGGAAGCCGCCCAGAGTGGCTGGGGAAACCCAGCCAGATGGGCAGGGTATAAATAATAAATTATTATTATTATTATGGTGACCCCACCATGCAAAGCAGCAGCGGGGCAGCCACTTCCTCTCCCTCTCTGGTGCCATTTCTCGTGGGTGCCACCCGAGGCAGCTGCCTCACCCCACATCAGTGTTGGACTGGCTCTGAGTGGGCCCTCTAGCTCTGGCCCGAGGAGACTACCTGCTGGCATTGGGTCTCTTCTGTATAAGGCAGAAGCTCATTGATCGTCCTCTGTCAGGCTTTGGGGGATCGGATCCGTCCCCCGGTGGCAGTAAATAAGCAGATCAAACAAAAGGAGCGTTTCCTACCAGTTTGCTGCTTTAATAATCAGAGAGAGAGAGAGAGAAAGGAATGCATATCTTTCTAGAAATGGTGTTGCTCCCAGTAAAGGTTCCCTCCTCCATCCCCGTTAAGGTACGTCAGGCATGTCCAACAGGTAGATCATGATCTACCGGTAGATCACTAGACGTCTGTGGTAGATCACCGGTAGATCAGTGGCTCCCCCCAAAGAAGCTAAAAAACTTTGGCTCCCCTAAGAAAAGCTCAACATCTTTGCCCTGCATCCCTAAAATGATCTGAACCCCCCCAAAAAGGGGGGTAGATCACCGCCAGTTTTTAACTCTGTGAGTAGATCACAGTCTCTTGGAAGTTGGCAACCCCTGATGTACGTCACTCCTACGTCGGGTAATCTAAGCTTGTTGCCACTGAGCTCTCTGTTCTATCACTCTCAAAGCCCATCTAGTCTTAGGCAAAGGGGGGTCAGGAATGCTGTCCAAGGACTCTGAATCTGCCAGCTATCTCTCTCCTGGTGTTTCCTCTTCTAGCTGCTCCTCACCCAGGATTTCCCAGCTTTCCCCCTCTGCAAACCACTGTTCTAAATCAATACTGTCCTCCTGCCCCATTCCTCCTCAATCCAGCCCCTGACATCCTCATTGTTTTCATCAAAGTTCCCCAGATTTTTGCCACGAGAGATGGGGAACTTCTTTAGCATTAGATTCTAAGCAGGTTCCCCCTCCCACCAATGCACCAAAGTCAAGAGATGCACACCTCTGTGCAAGGATAGATTTATCTTTTGCTGGGCCTCCCACAGAGCATCACAGCAGTCGTCTTCCCCTCTGCCTTCCCCACGACACCCAGACAACTCTGAACTGCTTTGTGATTTAAATCCTCTGCTTCCTTTATTTTCTCTCGGCCATATCTCATTAAGAACATAATGCAGCTTGCGAAAACATGTTCTAAAATGGTATTACTACTAGCCTGGGATTAGGGTTTTATAACACATGTAACTCGGGAGAGAATTCCAAATTCAATTTACAGTAATGTCAAGGAGCAATAAATATATCGGCAGTGATGGGGGGCTGGGAGGGAGGGAGACGGGCAGCGACAAGCAGATAGGAAAGCATCAACAAATAAACTTTTTGTGCTAGTAATTAGGCACACAAGATTATTATATGTTTAATTGACTAAAGTGACAATTTGGAATTACATCTGGTTGCATTTAATTGGATTTGGAATCTCCAGAGGGGAAGGAGAGAGGGGGGGTATTGGAGGAGCAGCCATAAAAAAGCAAAGTGATTTTCTGAAGTCTGTTAAAACCTACATTAATATCCATTGCACAATAGTTTTTAATATCCTCTCAGTCTAATAAGAGAAATGTGGTAGTTGTTACAAACACTCAGGGCACTAAAGCATATTCAATTAGTTGCAAGATTTGCCACCTCTTCCCCACTCCCCGCACCCCCAAACTCCACCGCAACAAGCATAATTTAATCAAAGATGAACTATGTTTGACTTTGCCACAAACTGAGATATTCTCCGATACCAGCAGCATGCTATATCACACATTCAGCTGCTGTCCTGGAAGAAATTTTGACTATATATAATGTGTGGGAGTCCATAAATACTTTAAAGCGAGCCGGAATAAAACATTTTTGAGTGACCGTTAAATATTTGCTCACAATAAAAATGGGAAAACCCATCAACTGCGGGAGGGGGGGGGAAATGTTAGGGCCGTTTCCTCCTCGCACTTTTGTTACCTAATAAAACAGCTCCCCAGAGTTTCCAAATGCATGCTATATCCTTTTGCCAATGGCTGATAATTATGAATGTATGCTAATATAAATAGCTGCATTCGTAATGTGCCTTAGTCCTTGCTTGCCTTAGTTTGCAAGAGTGTCCCTTTGACAGGGGGGTATGGGACGGTGGTATCCTGCCCCAGATCCTGAGCAGCAGCCTGCTTTTGCTCAGGGTAGGGCAAGTGGAAGGCAAAACCAAGCCCTCCAACATTTCGCCAATGAAAATAAGGACGTGCTATTCCATAATGATGATTTTATTTATACCCTGTCCATCTGACTGGGTTGCCCCAGACACTCTGGGTGGCTTTCAACATATATAAAAACACAAGAAAACATTAAACAGTGGTACCTCAGATTACAGGCGCTTCAGGTTACAGACTCCACTAATGCAGAAATCGTACCTTGGGTTAAGAACTTTGCTTCAGGATGAGAACAGAAATTGTGTGGCGGTGGCGCAGCAGCAGCGGGAGGCCCCATTAGCTAAAGTGGGGCTTCAGGTTAAGAACAGTTTCAGGTTAAGAACGGACCTCCAGAACGAATTAAGTTCTTAACCTGAGGTACCACTGAACTTTTTAAAAAACAAACGAACACTTCCCTACACAGGGCTGCCTTCAGATGTCTTCTAAAGGTTGTATAATTACTTATCTCCTTGGCTTGGGGTTTGCATAACTCATTATTATTATTATTATTATTATTATTATTATTATTATTATTTATACCCCACCCATCTGGCTGGGTTTCCCCCGCCACTCTAGGCGGCTTCCAACAAATACCAAAATACATTAAAATATCACAGGTTAAAAACTTCCCTAAACAGGGCTGCCTTTAGGTGTTTTCTAAATATCAGGTAGTTGTTTATCTCCTTGACCTCCGATGGGAGGGCGTTCCACAGGGCAGGCACCACTACCGAGAAGGCCCTCTGCCTGGTTCCCTGTAGCTTTGCTTCTCGCAGTGAGGGACCCGCCAGAAGGCCCTCGGCGCTGGATCTCAGTGTCCGGGCTGAACAATGGGGGTGGAGATGCTCCTTCAGGTATATAGGACCGAGTCCGTTTAGGGCTTTAAAAGTCAGCACCAACACTTTGAATTGTGCTTGGAAACGTACTGGGAGCCAATGTAGGTCTCTTAGACCGGTGTTATGTGGTCTCGGCGGCCGCTCCCAGTCACCAGTCTAGCTGCCGTATTCTGGATTAATTGCAGTTTCCGGGTCACCTTCCGGGTCTGCCCCACGTAGAGCACAGTAGTCCAAGCGGGAGATAACTAGCCAACTCCTTACCCTCCAACATTTCTCCAATGAAATTAGGAACGTCCTAATGAAAAGTGTGACATTCCAGGATCGAATCAGAAACCTGGACAGCTTCTGAATCCGGAACTGTCCCTGGAAAACAGGGACACTTGGCTAATACTCGGCTGAGTGAGTCCCATTATTGAAGCTTCTGGTCCTTCCACGCTCCCCTTTTGCCTCTGGGATGGCAGCTATGGGGGCAAGAGGTACATCTGAGCAGGCCAGAATTTGCACGGGGGCCACTGCTTGCTGGTGCGGGGCTGCAAAGGTTTCGTCGCCTGTGCGGGTCTTTTAGGTCACGAGCACTGCATTTCTGTATTCTCATCAGTCTCCTTCCGCCCCCTGAATTATTTCACTTGCTTATTCTGTTTTCGTCGTTAGGAGTGCCATGGTTGCTGACTACATGTACTGGCTGTCAGGAGGAAGTGAGCAGCATACCAGCAAGCTCATCAAACTGTATTGGCAGGTAAAAATTGATGGCCCAGCGAGGGAGGAGGAGCCCACCTTGCTGTTAGGACCCAAATGAAGGATTGGTGCTTAAAAGACTGCCGGCTAAGGTAGCTGCGGGGCTTATCAATCAGGAGGCCATTATATTGCAGTAACGTATTTATAATGAAGTGGCTCCCCCCCCCCCCCCGCTCTCTGTCTCTCTCTCTCTCCCTAAGACTAATTTTAAGGCTAAAAATTCAAGGTTGTTAACCCTTGGCTCATACTTCAATTTTACAGACAGCCATAACATTTCATTTTTGATACTGTATCATTCCAACAGATAGATAGATAGATACCAGTATATCTCTTCTGCTTTGGTACACAGGCCTACCATAAGGAGGAGTTGGGTCTGGTGGGAAATGTGCACCATATTTTGACGTCCTTTCATGTGCATTGCAAACAGTGAGAGTTAGCCTTAGATAGAGTTCTGCCTCCAGTGGAATCATTCACTCTCTCCTGCAGAGTGGGATAAAGGCAGGGTGGAGAGTAGAGAACAGCCTTCACCAAAGGTGTCATGGGCTTTGAAGAAACTCGATCTCAGGACGCAAGGGAGAAATGTGCTAAGAGGAAAGCACACTTGGCAAATCCACACCGTGATCAACTCCCGCCTGGAAACCAATGTCCCCACTGTAGAAGGGCATGTGGATCCAGAATTGGCCTCCACAGTCACTTACGGACCCATTGTTAAAATCGTGTTTATGGAAGACAATCTTACTCGGCTACGAGTGATCGCCAAAGAAAGAAGAAGAAGGAGAGTAGGGATGCTTGCAGAAGTCAATATTTGCAAATTCTTCATCCACACCTCTGAAACCAATGTGCTGATCCTTTTCCATCTCAGGGGACAAGGTCCCCAACAGATTTCTGAGCCCTTAGCAGTTTGCATGTATCAAAACTTAAACACAAGTTTCGAGGGAAACAGGCATTTAAACACACCTTTTCAATGGCAGACTAATGCAGAAAGGGAAATGAATGGCAGTTGGGGGGCATGCAAAGGTGGCATGGACCACGAATAGGCAAGTTCACCCATCCCTACTGCAGAGTAGAAGGCCCAAGTGACTCACAAGCTTTGTTTTATGTGTCACACAAGCAGGGAAAGAGGGAGATGAGAAAAAAACTTATTCACTGCTCAGTCTTGCTTGATGGAAAAACGAAGTTAACACACTTGAGCTATGCCATCCTCTTTGTGGCTAGGTGAGAACACCAAGTCTCTCTTCCTTTTCAGAATATGCTTCTGTATTATGAGAGCTGGAGGTTTCTGGTGCTGGAAACCATGAAACTTCCTTTGCTTGGCTAGGAATTTGTGTCTACGACATCATGTCATAGACGGCTTAAAGAACACGCTAGCCAAGATGCTAGACAAGAACTTCATTGTTCTCCTGTACCCAGTTACAATAAATATAATTAATCCAGCCCCATATATAATGACCCTATCCACACAGGGGAACAGGAAACAAGAGAAATAAGACAGCATCAACAGGGACTTACGCTGGGGCAGGGGAATCTTACTCACCCACCAAGCATCAACCAAAAGATTGGACAAAAGATTCCTGCATCGTTGACTAGATGACCCTCGTGGTCCCTTCCAACTCTACAGTTCTATGATTCTAAACAAGTCTCTCTGGAGGAAATGTTTACTGGAGTGCATGTACACCCCATTTAAAACCTTATTTCTCCTTGAAAAGCCTCATGTTCCACAGGTAGCCAGCTATTAATATCTGAGAAGATTATAGACTTTGCAACATGTTTATGTATACATTGCACCATTCCTCCCAAGATCTCAAAGAAGCATATGTGGCTTCTCACTCCCTTTGTAGTTCAGGAAAATGGTACGTAAGGGAGGATTGCTGATAGAGGGAGATGTTTTTCTCTCTCTCTCTTGTAATGCTAGAACCTGGGGGTCATCCAATGAAGCTAAATGTCGGGGAGATTCAGGACAGATAAAAGATAGTACTTCTTCCCACAGCTCATTGTTGAACTAGGGAGTTTGCTACCTTGAAAGGTAGACAGTTGAAGACCTTATCTCCTTCTGCACTGGGAGATGGGCCCTGTCAAATCCATTTTCAGTAGCAAGCCCAGGTTTGCCGTGCAGAATGCATAGAAACACCTCCCATACTGACAGCATCCAGGTCAACTCTAACCACAGCAGAGGCAGAAAGGGAACAAGTTGCTTGTGCCTTACATTTAGTAGTTCAGAAGAAGTTGACATGGTCCTCTTCAGGTGTTGCAGACTTCACCTCCCATCACCCATAGGTAACACTCCCAGTGGTGGGTGGGACTTGGAGTCCAAAACATGGACTACCCGCAATGGTTAAGCTAGCCTTTAAGAAAAAGGTCCTCTTTATCCTTTAAAACTCCATTTAAAAACCCTCAGGCCATCCTCGCTCCCCTCTCCTCCTGGCTCCCCTCCTTTTAGTTTGTTGTTCTGGGTGCGATAGTGTCATCTTGCCTTGGGCAGATAATAAATTCTCATGGATTGAAATACTTTACAGCCAGGAGGAATGATTATCTGCTCTGACCTCCTACATAATGTGCAGGGCATATCATTTCACAAGCAATTCCTTCAAAAAGCCTAATATCCTGGTTGCATTATGGCATATCCCCCATCTCTCTCTTTCTCTTTATTTCTTTCTCTCTCCCCCCCCCCCCACCAACACACAAAGCACAATCTCTCTTTTAAAGATTTCTGTGATGGAGAATCCATCACATTGCTTAGTATGCTGTCTGGGCTGATTAATTACGAGTTCGTTTGTTTTTCTAATTCTGCTTTGTTTTCCTTGTCAAAATTGTAAGACTCAAATAATCCTTCGGTTGAGGGGTATCTTTCCCCATATAAGCCAGCAAGAAAGGAAGCTGTTGATCTAGTGCAGAGGTAGCCAGATGAGCATCTTCCAGAGGTTGTTGTGCCCTCCAGATGTTGTTGGAGGCCAACTCCCACTAGCCATGGTCAGTAGGCCCACTGGTCATGGACAATGGTTGTAATCCACCAACATCTGCATGGCCCCATGTTGATTCTCCCTGATTTCGATTCTCCCCCACACCCCATATTAATTTGGGCTCTGCTGGTAAGCAGTTCTAATGGCTACATTTTAGGGTTGGGATGCGATCCCTTTGATATGGGCTTGAAAAAACTGGAGGTCCCCTCCTGCCTTTACTGTGCCGTATGCTGCCTGGTTCTCTTCTTGGTTCCCCAAGTCGAAATATAGTAAGGTCTTTCCTTGAGGAAGGGAGGTCTCACTTCTAGGCCGTAAAAGCAATGCAGCAGATTGTCATACCTGGCTGCAAATGACAATCTGTTGCCTCTTATCCCCTTCCTGAAGTAAATGAATTTTTGCTTGGGAAAACTGGTGGACTAGTAGTAATAATAATAATACTTTATTATTTATACCCCACCCATCTGGCTGGGTTTCCCCAGCCACTCTGGGCGGCTCCCAACAGAATATTAATAAGAAAAAAGCGATAAAACATCAAACATTAAAAACTTCCCTAAACAGGGTCGCCTTCAGGTGTCTTCTAAAAGTCAGGTAGTTGTTTATTTCCTTTACACCTGATGGGAGGGCGTTCCACAGGGTGGGCGCCACCACCGAGAAGGCCCTCTGCCTGGTTCCCTGCAACTTGGCTTCTCGCAACGAGGGAACCGCCAGCAGGCCCTCGGAGCTGGACCTCAGTGTCCGGGCAGAATGATGGGGGTGGAGACGCTCCTTCAGGTATACTGGGCCGAGGCCATTTAGGATTTAGCAGCTTAGGGGCAGCTTTCTAAAGTATTCTAATCAAAAAAGCATGGTGTTTGATGCGAACATGATCCCTAGCTAACAGGGCCAGTGGTCAGGGATCATGGGAGTTGTAGTTCCAAAACATCTGGAGAGCCAAGGTTGCCTATGCCTGCATATGGCCCTAGTTGCTTCCAGGTGGGGTGCCCTCACAGGTGGAGGTGGCATGCTCTTGCATTGGTCCAGGGTAGTTTAGCCCTCATGCTGACACCATAATATCCACACCAGGCCATTAGAAATAATGAGAACTGCAAAGCATAACGCCAACAGAATTTTCTGCCACAAGACAAGGGAGGAATGGATTTAAGGGAGGAGTTAAAAGGTAAAGGGACCCCTGACCATTAGGTCCAGTCGTGACCGACTCTGGGGTTGCGCGCTCATCTCGCATTATTGGCCGAGGGAGCCGGCGTATAGCTTCCAGGTCATGTGGCCAGCATGACAAAGCCGCTTCTGGCAAACCAGAGCAGCACATGGAAACGCCGTTTACCTTCCCGCTGTAGCGGTTCCTATTTATCTACTTGCATTTTGACGTGCTTTCGAACTGCTAGGTTGGCAGGAGCTGGGACCAAGCAACGGGAGCTCACCTCGTCACAGGGATTCGAACCGCCGACCTTCTGATCAGCAAGCCCTAGGCTCAGTGGTTTAACCACAGCGCCACCTGGGTCCTTAAGGGAGGAGTTAGATAAATTCATAATAGGTCAGGCTGTTTGGTAGGTACTGGGCAACCTTCAGGGACATTTTAACTGCAGCTCCATAAGAGCATTTGTGCTTTCCACGGCTGTTGTTGCCCCCACTGAGAGAGCCAGCAGTACTACTGACGTAGGAGAGAAACCACCCTGTGGAATTTTGCCAATTTTGCTCCCTCAAAACCAAAGCCAACTCTGATCATTGGTCCCAAAGCAGGCTACCTTCTGGGGAGTCTTTCTCCCACCCGCTCTGTCACTTTAAGGCCCTAGCGCACACTAACGTATAAGGCGGTGGCTTCGTTCTGAAGGCATCATTGACACTGGGCCAGTGCTGACAAATCCAAAGCCATTTGTTTTGTCCACTTCCCTTGTTTTTAGCCGTCTCTTTCTGTGTTCCTCTTATTTAAAAGGCCTCTGTTTGAGAAGAGCTTCTAATCCTTTTGTCCTTGGGGAGAGAAGGAGCAAAACATTTAAGTAGCAGCCCTATTTGCGAGGCACTGGCAGCAGTGTGAAATTGATGAGGATCATGACTGTAGACCTGCTTGGTGACATGCGTCTCCAAGTGCTAGGAGGAAAATCCTGCTTTACGGGCACATCCTCCTATTAAATCCTATTCCTTGGGTACTGAAATTATACCACTGTTCAGCAGCCAAGCACCTTGCCCGTCTGTACAGGAAGAGGAAGAGGGGGAAGAGGGAACACAAGCAGCTATGCCGATCACGCTTAATTTAGATGTGCCTTGGAGGTGCCATGCAGTGTGTCAAACACAGCAGACATTCATAAACCCCCCACTGAATAGTAGGTTTGGATTTCGGAGGTAATCTCTTGGTCATCGCTGTTTTAGCTGGACTGCTGGGGCCACCTACCACAGTGCATTACCATGTTACATCGCATTAGACTTTCCCTGGCTAGAATGATTTTGCGGGCCTGGAGCAAGGAAGAGAGAGAAATTCTATTTGGACAGCATTTAAAAGTAAACCTGCCCTAATTCAGATTTCCTGAAACAATACACGAGCCAGAAACAAGGCCATCCTTCAAAATCCCCACCTCTCCAAATTTCACAGCGCAGTTCTCCAGCCAAGCAATGCGTACAAAAATGCATATACTACGGTAAAGTGTGCATAAATTTCCACAATACCTCAAGGGCTGACTCTCTCCCCATATGGACTCACCCAGACCCTGTGATCATCTTCTGAGGCCCTTCTTCGTGCACCTCCTCCACGGGAGGTCCGGAGGGTGGCAACACGAGAACGGGGCCTTCTCAGCAGTGGCTCCCTGTCTGTGGAATGCTCTCCCCAGGGAGGTGAGGCTGGCACCTTCATTATAAACCTTTAGGCACCAGGGGGAAAGTTCCTCTTCAACCCCTTTTAAATTGGTTGGTGGGAGCAGGTGAGGGTTATTATTTGTGGGGTTTTGTTGTTGTTTATCATGTATTTTGTGCTTTTATGTTGTATTTTTATGTTGTGAACCGCCCTGAGATCTGCGGATGAAGGGCGGTATACAAATTTAGTAAATAATAATAATAATAATAATAATAATAATAATAATAATAATAATGCACATATTGGTGAAAGTAGTACAACATCACCCTGCAGTTGGCTGGCAGTATGGCTCCTCTGGATTGGCCACGCCTTGTATAGATGCCAAGTGTTTGGCCTTCTGCTCTTACTTGACCCGCAAAACAGTATGTTTGACTTGCCACTCCTGTTCCAAACTGTCTACACATCCTTGTCTACACTCTTGTATGATCATGAGGTGTCACTGAATGGTAAAAATGTGCTGGCGTTGCTCTTTCTGCAGCAAGGGTTGCCAACTTGGTGCCTGTAGGCACAACACACACACACACACACCCAAGGTCTTCCCTGATGCCCCAAAAGTCTCTGAGACACATCCGTCACCATGGGCATGAAGGAAGAAGTTGGAAGAGTGATGCTCTTTCCCACTTCCTCTCCTCTCCCCCCGGTGCTGAATTCAACTTTTACCCCAATGCCTAGGTGGGAGTGAGGAAAGAAGTGACCAGAAATGGCGACACCCGTGGCATTCCCCCGTGCCCATTGTCCTAAAAAGATATGCCAACCCCTAAATTGTCCAGGCATGTACAACAATCCCCAGGCTACCTGAGACAGTGGCTTAGGATACGCCTGCACAGAGAATTCCTGATGCAACAGAGAATTCCTCATGGGGAAGCTGCCTCTGTGCACATACGTATCTCCCTTGTGAGGTCGAAGTGACAGCTAAGTCTGGATCCCCTTTCCTGCGAAATAATACACTTACAGTTTGTGGTAGCATCTAACACTTCCTGAACTTTAAAATAAATCTCTTAAGCCTCTGTGGCTTTGCCTTTTAGAGCTCAGCAGAACACAGAGATGTATTTTTAGCCGTTCCGCAACGCCAGTTTTAAAATAACCACGCCATGTACAAAAATACTGCCGCCGTCTTAAGTTATTAAACACATTTAAGAACCCAAATAATAAGCTGATATGTGACGTGACCTACATTAGAGGAGGCATAAAACAGCAGATAAGCCAGAAGTTCTCAACTATTACTGTACATGCAATGTTTTATTCATTGAATGGTATGAGCGCTACTGAATGGGAAGGTGGGGGGTGCTGTGTGCTGTTTCCTTTCCCTCACCCTTAGAAAGAAAGAAAAACAGCCTAGCAATATAATAACAGTAAGAATGCTTTATTCACACACTATTCCAAAGCCAAGGTACCGTTGCAGATAAGACCCTCAACCTTGAGTTTCTCTAAGGAACTGGGAGTAAGACAAGTCAGGATCCCAGCTCAGAGGATGGATAAGGGCCACTATTCAGATATTCCAATGGGATATCATCTTCCAGCATCACCTACCATATTTACACTACTATGCCCAAAATGTCGCACAACGTGTTATGTATTCAGTGGTCTGTATTTGCCTGAGCTTGAGTCTGGACTAAGGATTCTGAGCTCCTGTGTTCTGACTCAATGCATGATGTCCAATCACAGAACATTTCAGGATTTTGGCCTCTGCCATTGGCGCTTGAACTCTGAGTCGTGATTCGCAGCTTGGAAGTATAGACAGCCAATCATGTTGGGAGTGGGAGTGGCCCAGGCTTTCAGGAATGTATATAAGCAGTTGCTTTGCCCCTGTTTCCCAGTTATGTAGTTCAAGAAAGGTTCTTGCTGTTATCGCTGTGCCTTGCCTCGTGGGAACCCACCTACACTTCACAGCATATCAGATGAGCCAGAGTAAACGTGTTAGCCACAATTACAATTAGTTTTCATTAACGGTACATGATCATCAATCAATCAATCAATCAATACAATTTAACTGACATAATCCAACATTTTATGACCTTGGAGGATGAACTACATTTCCTGGGATTCTTTGGGGGAAACCATGACTGCTAAAGCGGTTATGGATGTGATCTAATTGAAAGCACAACATAAAATTTAAAATATGCTACCGACAAACCATATATACTTTCATTCCAAAAAGGCAACATGAGGTTCTCTGCAGTTAACCTGCACGCATTGATTGACAGCCACTTTTTACCTGTCCAGGTGGTGGTGATTATTATTATTATTATTATTAGCTTACAAACCTACTTCAGCCTCTGGCCCACTGGAGAGTGTAAGCAGTCATCTAGGGATGAGGAAACTGTACCTTTCAAATTCTCTTGGACCACAGTTCCCATCATCCCTGTCCAATAGCCAAACTTGCTGGGACTGATGGAAAATGATAGTTCTGAGCTTGATAGTTCTAAGAGAGCTCTCTTTTTTTACCTCTGGGTGGGGGGAATCAGCTGCCGTTCTCAGGAAACTTCATTATTCCCCCAGGGAATTCTGCTATGCTCAGTACTCCCCTTTGGGGTACACCTGAGTCTTTGGGGAATGCCGCTGCATAAATCGTGGGTGTCTTTGGGGAACACTTTATCTCTCAGTCTCTTTCTTGACATCTTCCCAGATTCCAAAATAGCAAAGCTCTTTCTGCAGCTTCAGGTCATCTTATACAACTTGCATAGACATAAGGGTGACATATCATGCCACTTTAAAAACTCCCTAATTAAAGGCACATAAAATTATTCAGGAATTCCAGGAAAATGCAGAGAAGTGGTGTAAACAGAGCATAGGTCTATTGCAACAGCTTTCGCATAAAACAAGTGCTGGAAATTGAGGCCTGTGAGAGAATCTCATGGAATAGGAATAGGATGTCCCCAGGGCTTTTTTTTTCTACAGCCGGAACTCGCAGGAACTCAGATTTGTCACCTCTCAGGTAGGCACCATTGCCATTCTAAGAGAATGAGGGAAGTGTTCGTGGAAAAATACCACTTGACACCCCTATTTTCTTCGGAGAAATGTTGGAGGTTATCTCCTCAGCCCTTCCCCCACTCCTTTATCTTCTTCTCTTCATTCTTCCCTTTTCTTCCCTCATCCCCATATGAGCTAGTAACTCCTGGCAGGCAGAGAGAGTGAAATCTGCATTTGTATTGTAAATGAATACATTGCCGTGGTCACAAATATCTCCGCTGTTCTTTCCATTGTTGCTCCACACTAGTCTGCTGTTTGTTGAAGCAAACTGGTGAGTAGCATCAGTACTAGGTAGGAGCAATGATCCGTAATCATCTGGAGGAATGTTGTTTGTTGTTCCCTGTGTTACATAGGCCCAATTGGCCTCAACAAGGCGCTCGTCTTTCTCCCTTGATAGCAAGTGAGTTTAAGTCACAATGCTGTGCCCAAGATTTCAGTGTGCCATTATAATTTACCCAGCAGTTCTGAAGATTTCCAGTTGGCAGTTATCACTAGCCTCCCTGCAGTCAATACAGCCGTGGCTAATTCTAAATCTTCCTCATTAATTATGCCTTTCAAATGGCCTAAGAGAGATGGCTTAGGTGTCAATATTCTATCACATCTGATTACCGGTATGTCCTTAATAATATCTAGTATCCTTTGCCAAAATACTCTAGCGCAAGAGCAAAAATAACCTGTGCTCGATCCTATTCTCTTAAATGGGAGGGATCCCAGCCTTTCAGTCTACTACAGTCTGCCGTCCTTTGTGGATTCTTAAATAAATGAGCCAGTCTCTGGGGAGGAGAGAGCTAATGCAGAAGGATAGAGAGAGCTCCAAGACGTTGAACATCCTTAACACCAATTGCGTGTGGAGCCCTTTAACCCGACCAAGAAATAAATTCAGACAGGACTCAAATTTTGGTTTGGTTTTTGGCCACAACTTGATTGATTACAAAATGAAGTGAGTGGTTGCATAGGCTCTGGTTCACCAAAGCTACCTAGGGTAGCACTGACTCCAGGCGCACCATGAGTCAGCCAGGTCAACACCTGGGATGGGAGCCTTGAGTAGCGCCCAGCCCTGGTTCCCCCAGATCTGCCCTGAACTCTGGATCAGGGCACAACCCCGCTTGGGTAAGACCAACCAGGAGTTCTGGGGTTCCTTTTACAGCAATACCTGTGGGTAGGGTTGGCTAGGAATCCTGCCACTCCTATCAGCATGAACCAGAGCCTATCTGCCAACCGTACAAGTTGTGACGATTTGCTACGCGGCAGGCAAAACCCAAGTGGCAACAGCCAATCAGGCAAATGCAAAAAATTCTTACCGTGCCCTTGCTCCAAAACAAGCAACACACGACGGTATAGCAAGGTCAAGCGCAAGCCCTAAAATTAGGGAGAGGTGGGCGGGTGTTCTGATGCACTGCGACCGGAGAAGAGGATCTTGAGGGTCATGTGCAGCGCTTAAATAGAGATCCCTCTGCCTATTGACTGACATGCTCTTAGCCCAATTGCTCCCCCTCAGAGGGACCACCAATAGGGTGTTGTGGCTGCTCCAAATGTCCCCGCCCCAACACCTAGGCCTGCTTGCCGGGACCCACTCTTGTAGGGAGGACCCAATTTATTGATGCATTTACAGTATCTGCTTTCCTGGCCTGTTGCCAGATTTCAGGATAGGTTAACATTCATGATGAAGAAAACAGTGTAACCATTAAGAACAGAAAGAAACCACCACCAGTCCCAAAGCCCAGGCCGCAGGAGAAATTTTGCAAAGGTGCTTGGTGGGGGGTAAGAGAGTTTGGCCTCTTAAATGAAGAGCAAGTTGGGTTTTTTCCAGACCCACAGCAGGAACCGGGGGCATAGCTGCCAAGTTTTCCCTTTTCTCGCGAGGAAGCCTATTCAGCATAATGGAAAATCCCTTTAAAAAAGGGATAACTTGGCAGCTATGCCCGGACCGGGGGGGGGGGAGTAAGAGGCTTCATTGTACCTTATGCCCACTTTAGGCAGCTGTTCTGCAGAGTCTGAAAGCAGGAGCGGGGGAAGCCATACCTCCCCCTCCCAAACCTAAAATTTTGCAAAATTCATTCCACCTCAAAACAAGCAGAATCCCTCCTTTTGCATGGGACAAATGCCCCACCACCACCACCACCCAAATGGCCATGGAAATTTGGCTCAGTGTTAGTTCAGAGCACTGAACAATCCTTACAACAGTCTTGTAAGGTAGGTTCATTTTTATTTATTTGTTTGATTGATTCACACTACCATCGGTTTGAAAAGTTCCAGAAAGGATCCTGCAATCAAAAGTTCAGCAAAGGGTATTATTGTTATTGTTATTTAAAATTCTATACCACCCTTAATCCCAAGGCGGTTTACACCAAGAAGGGCCTCAGATTATGTTTGCAGGGGTCTGGATCGGTTCAAAAGGGGAGAGGCAGTCCTTGAGGTATTGCAGTCCTCAGCCATTTAAGGCTTTATAGGTCAACACTTTGCATTGGGCCAGAAAACTAATTGGCAGCCAGTGCAGTTGAGCCAGGATCAGTGCAATATGCTCAAGCTGCCTTGCCCCAGTGAGCAGCCTGGCCGCCGAATTCTGCACCAGCTGAAGTTTCCGTATCATCTTCAGAGGCTAAACCTGATGGAAGGCACTCCTCCACTCCATTCAGACAACCTCAAGTGACAGCAAAGGATCCAAAAATCCTCCCAAGCTGCATACCCGCTACTTCAGAGGTAGTGTAACCCCATCAAGAGCAGAGTAGTTGTCATGAACACATCTGCCCCAAGTAGAGAGGCACAGCATGAGTTAGGAAGCAGCCAGCAGCAGGAAAGCTTGCGTTTCTCTCAGACAGCTGGGAGCAGCCAGCTGTCTACTCCTCCTGACACTGAAAGGAATGCAGATAAGACGCTAGCAGAATCCGGGATGGAGAGAAGCCAACTCACTCTAGAACAGGGGTTGGCAAGGTTTACCAGCTCCCACGGAGATTGTCCATGAGCCGGACTGGCGCAGACGCCGGAAATCGCATCTGCCCATGTCCGCGGTGCCGGAAATCACTTCTGCGCATGCCCAGACTCCAGAAATCGAGCCTGCGCAGAAGCGATTTCCAGCATCTGGACATGCACAGAGGCGATTTCCTGTATCTGTGCATGCGCAGATGCAATTTTCAGCACCGCTCGGTTTGGCACAGCACGCGGGGGACTCGGCAAGCAGGTGGCTCGGTTCGGGGGCAGCACGTGGGCTGGTAAAACGGTCTTCGTGGGCCACATCCGGCCCATGGGCCGCACGTTGCCAACCGCTGCTCTAGAAGCACAGGTAGGCTCGGAAAGCAGGAGGGGGAACATTTCTTCTCCGGAAGAGGAGGCAATTAATCCTATGAGCCCAAGGAGTAGTCATATGGGAAAGGTATTAGACAGGAAACAAAACAAAAAAAACAGCCAGCCAGCCTACCAAAAAGCACAGGAGTAGGTGCAAGACCAGCTTGTCATAGCAAAGAAATTGTGGTATGTTGTTATTATTATTATTATTATTATTATTATTATTATTATTATTATTATTATTTTATTTATACCCTGCCCAAGCCACTCTGGGCGGCTTACAGCACATAAAAAATTGTAAACACATTAGACATTAAAAATTTCCCAGTACAGGGACACCATTGGTGAGGAATTCAAACAGTGACAGCTTTTTCAGTACCATTGTCTGATCTGATCACTTTGACAGCACCTTACAGGGTCTATACCAGGGGTCCCCAGACTTACCAGGCTTTGGGCCGGTGCCCGCCACGCCGACCGCGCGGCGGGCTGGAGGGCGGGGGAGTGTGCACCCGTGCGCATGCGCACACACACTTACTGGCGCACTGGCGCGCTTCCCGGTCGGAAAAAATCGCCGAAAATCGCTTGTGCGCATGCGTATGGGCCTCCCCCGACCCGGACGTGCACCGGAAATGACCTCTTCTGGGTCGGGAGAGGCCCATACGCATGCGCACAAAGGATTTTCGGGCGCGGGGGTCATCGCGGGCCGGATTGGGAGGCCAATTGGGCCGCATCCGGCCCGGGGGCTGTAGTCTGGGGACCCCTGGTCTATACTGTCAAAAGCTCGAGGATTTCTGGGTGATCAGGACCTTTAGAAGATAGTAACCACACCCATGCATCTGTTGATAGCTCAGTCAGTAGAGCATGAGACTCTTAATCTCAGGGTCATGGGTTCGAGCCCACAATGGGCCAAATGGTCACAAATGGTCATGGGTTTTGTCCACAATGGACAAAATGTTCCTGCACTGCAGGGAGTTTGACTAGATAATCCTCAAGGTCCCTTCCAACTTTACAATTCTTTGATTCTATCATGAGGGTTAGAAACCTGCTTTGTAGAGGAGATACAGCACCTAAGCAGCAAAGCACATACTTTACATAGGTCCTGCCAGGCAGAGTAGATGATGCTAGGGATAGATTCAGGAGAAGTTGCTTCATACATTCCAGTGCTGGAATTCTCAGGAGTCTGGCAGATGCAGAAGAGAGATGGATGGAGTTTTTTTGCAGCGACCATCTGCAAAACCAGCATCCCTTCCTGTGGACAATCTGCTGTGAAGATTATGAACACTCTGCTGAAAACATTGCACCAACAGAAGCATAAGTCGTTCTGTATGGATAACACACATTGATGAGCACCACTTGCTCTTAAAAATGAAAACTCCCCTGGTTCCAACCCTGAAATATTTATGGACGCAGGATTTGCTATGTCCATAAAGACTTTAGCGCATGCACACACAGAGACATACACACACACACACACACCACAAATCCACGAAGATGGCAAAGCAAATAGCAGCAACATACATGGGGTGGAAGAATGGGTTGTACTCTCAGCAGTGATATTTACCAGCATCTTCTATATTACTTTTCCACTTTGGGAGACCTTTTATTGATGGCTTCCTCCAAACCAATCACTGTTTGCAGGTCACTCAGACTGTGGATGTTATCAAGACTTTGCTGTCATGATTTCCTCCCTGCCTGAGAGTCAAGTCCGGTTAAACTCTACAGATGTGGATTGCAGAGACATTCCCAGCACCCCAAAGGCTAATCAGCAAGCCCCAGCGTGTTCCTCTGCCCCAATGGCACATGGTTGACTGGGTTGTGCCACCTGCCTGCCCCAGCTGGGATAGGGGAACCTGTGGCCTTCCATATGTTGCTGAACTACAATTCCCATCATCCTCTGGCCATTGCCCATGTGGCTGGGAATGATGGGAGCTGGAATCCAATAACATCTGGGAGGCAGCAGCTTCCTGTTATAAATACAGTGGCACCTCTACTTACAAATGACTCGACTTACGAATGTTTCTACCTACGAATGGAGCTCCGTCTGCCATCTTGGATGCAGTTTAGATAGGATTTTTTCTACTTACGAATTTTTAGATAGGGTTGCTTCGACTTACGATTTTTTTTCTCCCAATGGATTCCTATGGGATTCGACTTACGAATGTGCATTCAGAACGCATTAAATTCATAAGTAGAGGTACCCCAGCCACCTCAGTTTTTGGTGGCTTTTTCTTCATTTCCCTGTTCTACCCTATTATTTTTTTCCTTTCTGGACATAAAGCCACTTTGCTTTCTGCTTTAACCGATAGGTTCCACTGTGAAATTGTTAGCAAAGGCAGGTAGGTCACCTGCTTCTCAATTTCATTTCCAGGACATATTGCATAAGGGCCAACAGATCAAATTGCTGTTTTCATCCGAGGCAGCGTTCTCCCGAAAGTGAAGTGGCATAATGCGCGCCAAAGTACCTGTTTATGTCCATTACAAAAGAGAAGACAAATACTGAATTACCTCAGCCTTTCCATTCCAGCCGAGCAGAGACAATTGTCTCGGCTTTTGGAAACATTACTCAGATTTACACATAATTTCTCAAGCAATTTTGCATCTCCGAGGAGTGACCTTGAGAGCCGAAGTGCTGTCTTGTTCAGTCTGCCAGTAAAACGGCTAGCAGTAATTTCTCAGTTCCACACAGAGACTTCTCAGCGACTCATTCCAGGGTGAAAATCTTTGCCTTCCTCCTTTGCCTTTGTCAATTTGTCTCTACTAAAGGGCACTCTCTGTTAAACTGGCCTTCGGGTTAAAAAAAAACGTTGGTCCAATTAAACGTGTAGTGTCATTAGGCTTTGCTGTTAAATGAAAGGCAAACATGTTTCTGAGTAACTGGGGATGGAGAGGAAATTTGATCCTGCTTGCCTGTGAAGGCAAACCTACCTAATTTGCCCTTTGCAAAACAATATGCAAACTGAATATGCAAATTTGCCCTTTGCGAAACAATATGCAAACTGAAACAAACTTCTCCAAATTTCACAATGCAGTTCTCCAGCCAAGTAATGTGTGCACAAATGTTTATATTAATGAAAACGGCATGTGCAAATGCATTATATTGGGGAGATTGCTTTCAAAAATGTATATATATATTGCAAATATTAATATTGCACAGCATGAAGCAATTGGATGCATAAAAGCTGGCCCATTTTGGAATAAAAATTGTCCAGACCCATTATTCAAAGCTTTTCTCACCAGAACGTCTTTAAAAACAGGTACAAAACAATCAATGATGCATCCATAAAGTTGTATAAAGTATATGCATATTCAAGCATACCGGTAGGTCCTTCTTCTTAAATATATAACATAATTATGATCAGAGCAAAAAATCAAAGCTCTGTCTTTCCCATTGCCTGCATTAGCCTGCCCCCACCCCCCAAGGCTATGCAGCTCCTGGGGAGGCCTCATTATCACATCCTTCTCCCACTGCCTGGGAACAAGAGACCAAAAGCCAACTCCCTTTCAAAATCAAGATTTGCAATGGAATACCTTAATCACATGAGCTAAGGTTAAACACTCACGCAAAAGAGCAGAGAACATCAACAGTTAATCATTAACTCAGCTAGAGAGCTCTCCAGTGGAATTTTCTAGTGTTAAACCCTTAGCAATATACATAAAGGCATTCACCATTTTCAGTGTGCGATTGAACAATTATACTGAACAAAAACTGCTTACAAAAATATTTTGTGCTGACTTTAGTATTTAAAAAAAATTACAAACTGATGTGGAAATGAAAGGAACTGAATTTAAGAATGGAAAAATGAGAAACAGAATCCAAAATTGATAGATTCACCCATCCCTAAGCATAGCTCTATTCATACATATTCTCTCTGTGTCTCTCTCGCTCTCGCTCTCGCTCTCTCTTTTGCATAACCTTTTAATTAAATTTTCAGATTTTACAAATTCTTTTAGACAATACTCAGAACAAATCTCTCATATCCATTAACTTCCCATCCACCCTTCCATGGAATTCTTTCTTTACCATATAAAATTGCTATATTACTTATGTATTCATACATTCTAAGTCTGAATACAATCAACATGTGGAAGCAGGGTGGATAAAAATCAATGATGAAAAAATAGGATTTTTTAATTTAAATCAGATCTTTTTTATTTAAATTGGATTTTTTAAAATAAAATGCTTTGGGAAGAAAAATCTTTTTAAAGATACCGGTAGTTTTCTATTTAAGTTACATTATAGTCCAAAGGCTACTCATCAGGAAATATGGATTTGTTTTAAGTTTTTCATGTGTGCTAAAACTCAGTATAAGGTTTTTTTAACTGTTTAACCATATCAGTTAACAAACATGGATACATATGCTATAATGTTATTGTTTTAGTTAAATAAATTGTTTAAATTGTTATTAAGGAAATGATTATTTTTCTCCTTCAGTAAAGTACAGCAGAAAAGTTGTCCAAATATAAACAGTTAACTTATTAAACCTCACAATAATTTCATGATTCATGTCTATGTATTTCTAATAGTATAATCAAAACGGTAATTTTTTATATAACTGTAAAAAACTACTTTGAAAATTTATTATTCCAAAAATGAAACCTTCATCTGGTTGTAAATATTAAGATTATACCAGCAAGAATGAGTCTTTCTGTAAAAAAAATAAAATATTTAAATCAAGTCTTACTGACTAGTGATTTAAATCAAGTCTTACTCCCTAGTGATTAAAATTGTGATTAAAATTGTGATTTAAATCAATTTGATTTAAATCAAAGCCACCCTGCGTGGAAGGAGACCGGGATTCCTCCCAATGACTCCACACCAATTGAACCTTGAACACAGACCCTTTGTGTATAGAACATGGGTAGGCAAACTAAGGCCCGGGGGCCGGATCTGGCCCAATTGCCTTCTAAATCCGGCCTGCGGACGGTCCGGAAATAAGTGTGTTTTTACATGAGTAGAATGTGTGCTTTAAAAAAAAATGCATCTCTGGGTTATTTGTGGGGCATAGGAATTCATTCATTTCCCCCCCAAAAAATATAGTCTAGCCCCCCACAAGGTCTGAGGGACAGTGGACCGGCCCCCTGCTGAAAATGTTTGCTGACCCCTGGTATAGAAGCTGTAGGATATGGGTGAGACAAACAAAGCACATGCAGCTTGAATGCTACAAGGCTCTGTGTGTATTCCCAGCCACAGTTGCCTAGATAATGTGTCCCTGGATCAATTCATTGTGCAGTGTGAATGCCCCCTGAAAAGAAGACAAGGAAGTTGACAAGCAGTGCTACCCCTTGGACTGGCTGAGCAAAGGCAGGCAGCTTGGGGTTAGCTGAGATTGGTGGGGCTGTAACCCAATCGCCCTAATGGACCAGGCTCCACTGCATAGATGTTCTTCACAAATGGATTATAAATTGCTTGCCCCTTCATTATACCCCGTGTATTGTCTCTTATATCTGGATAATCCACATTTGAAACAGCCTAAATTTAGATCAATTCTCCAAGCTTTGAACAAAATCTCCAGTGGGTGTAGATATGACCTTCAGAGAAACTAAAATTCATTTTCTTATTATCTTTGAGATAATTTGCCTAATGCCTTTATTCTTCCCATGCAAGGCGCAGACCTGCCGCAGTGAGAACTGTTTACAGATGTTCTTTTTCTACATTAAAATTGATTTTCCAAGAGCGAGATAGGCAATGCATTCTGGAACTAATTTGAATTTTTCTCTAATTAATATTCAAACCCAAAAATATGTTATCTTTGCATGACTGTGCAATTATTAAGGGGGAAATATCATCCATGAAGGTAATTATTTTTCATTTTCCTCTTTCCGCCTTTCCCCCCCTCCCTCTCCCCCTTCTTTAATAGCAGATCACACTTTTTTTTAAAATAAACACACACAGAGAGAGCCTGTATCATATCTCTTTCTTTCCTTCTTTTTTTTCAAGGCTATGATTGAGGAGGCCATCACAAGAGCCGAATGTTTTTCAGTGATGTACACGCCATTTGCAGCTAAAGTAAAACCTGAAGAAGTAGACAAGTTGAAGGAAGCTTTCACCAGAAAACACCCCGACTATGTGGAATACATATATACAGGTGACAAGGTTGACACCCAACAACAGGAGGGATGGTTCGGCCAAGATTAATTAAGCGCTTTTTACCCCATTGATTTGGATACCAATTTCCTTCAGGGTATTTCTACGCTGGCTTTCAGTTTACATATTAATTTCACATTATGGGGAGGGTGGAATTGTGAATCCGAAACGGAAAACAATAAATGACACCAGAATGGGGAACATGCCCTGGAAGTGCTTGTGCCATTTATTTGTGTCATTGGTTTTTAAAGTTCTCTTCATATAAAGATGAAAAACCAAAAGTGAGTGCCGTTTTGAAGAACACCACAAACCGCTGTACATGTTCTGCTTCCTCCTCTTATTTTTCAGACCCTCATGGACTTCACAGTTTGCCACAGACAGCCAACTGGTCTTGCCCTTCTCCCCAGTGTTATTTGCTGACCCTGGGCTTCAAAAACAAGGAAGTTGGGAAATTTCTGGAAAAGATGTCCAGCAGGAAGCTGCCGGCATTTTCGGGTAACAAATGTGGATTCTGTCTCACACATGCACACATACACATTGATACTGAATGTGTATCTCCTGGTTTTGTCATTTCCCCCAAGTCTTATTTTCCTGTCTTTGATTGATTGATACATGACATGTTCTAAGCCAGACAAAAGAACTCGAGGAGGGCTCAGAGCAGGGCGTGGCTGGGGAAGAACACTGAGGGCCAGGTGCTGATGCTCAGGGGGCCACATCCAGCCCTCAGGCCCTGAGGTTCTTCAACCATGTGGTAAAATGAGGTGGCTGACAACCAGCAAGTCATGACTAATCCATTTCCGGGGCCTTGGGATTAAGTTTCCACACAATAGGGAGGTATCTTTTCAATGCGATTCTGTCCACAGCTGTTAGTTCTGTTAAATAATGCTTCTTTTATACATCCCTAGAGCATAAAGCTCCATTCAGTCCTCTCACAAAAGAAGAAGCAAGGAGACACCTGGAGACAATTGGAAAAAGAATCTTGCCAATAATGGATTTCATCAGAGGCACCAAACTGACTGTGAGTATGATAATATTTTTTAATACGGTTCCCATCCCTTACAATAAATGGTATATATTTTGCTGAAGGTGAGTAATGAGGTTTCATACTGTTATTTCAGGCATGACTATCACCCCAAGCTTCCCATGTAGTCCTCAACAAGGACAAAACGCTAGCTAAACGTTTGCAGACAACTGCAAATCTTTGCCGCGCTGTTGTGAAAGCGCAGTATTATAATTGAGCAAATTCAGGAAATGCGGAATTATAATCCAGCAGCACTATAATTTAGCTCCTGCAGCAATTGCCTTCTTGCTTCTGCTGCTGCCGAAATGAATGAGCTGCTTGTGATGAACGGCTTTGCCGTGCTGTTGCGAAAATGCAGTATTATAATTTAGAAAATTCGGAAAACACAGAATTATAATCCAGCAGCACTATAATTTAGCTCCTACAGAACATGTGGCAACTGCCTTCTTACTTCCACAACTGCTGGAATGAACAAGTGCTCTGTTTCCAATATCCAGAAGTGATCGCCATTGTTTATATTGCCAAAACTGCATCATCCGTGTGTAAGTACAAAAACCTTATGGTGGAAAAACCTAGGGGGGAGCCCCAGAAAAAACTCAATGAGGTTCAGGGGCTACAGAATCCCGACTGGTTGTTTAGCAGATGGGGTGGGATAAATAGCAGGGCCAAGTTTTCAAAAATAAGCAATGCTTATACAGTACTTAAGGTTTAAATAAGGAAGGCAACAAGTTAAACAAGTCAAGAATATAATTTTTGGGGTGGGGGGAGAGAGAGCTACTTTTATAGTACTTACCCATAAGAGTAAATAAAAAAATAAACAGAGATATATAAAAATAAAAATAGAGATTCGAACCCCTAACCTTCTGATCAGCAAGCCCAAGAGGCTAAGTGGTTTAGACCACAGCACCAGCCACTCCCTTGAGTTATACCAGGTGCAGGAAGCCTTTTCCAGCCAATGGGCCAGAGCCTGATCTCCCTGATCACTGGTGGGCCAAAATTGACAGGTAGGTAGGGTTACCCATGGTGGTAGTGCTGAGCTCTGAGTTCTCAATTGTCAGAACTTCTAAGTGCAGTATTGCAATGTTTACAAACTGTTTTCAAATATCCCCGTGCTTCTTCTTGAACTTCAAAAAATGGGTAGTTCAAAGAGCAGCCAGCACTGGCAGAGGAAGAGGAGTGCGGGGGGAGTGCCCCGCCCCCGGCTGCATGATCCCGGTGGGGTTCCATCGCGGTTGTCCCCCCGCCCGCGCTGGGTGCCCCGCCCCTGCAGGCGGCACACCACGCCCCCAGGACATGCACCAGCCCTGCCCCCGCCTGCTCTCCGCCCCCGCCCCCCGTGCCAGAGCATGAAGTGCCAGAACACTGGCAGCCAGGGGAGTGTTTGAAAGCCCTTCGTAAAAAACAATCCCCAAACTACTCCTTAAACTTCCAGAAGTCTGAGATTTGAAGAGCAGCATGGGCGGAAGAGCTTTCCGGCAGTCCCATGCTGCTCTTTGAACCTCCTGCTTTTGGAGGGTGCTGAGGGGGGGGTGTTGCTCCAGGAAAGAAGCAACTGGGAAGTCACTCTGAGATTACAGTTGTTCCTCCGAAGTCCTGCTATTACCCGCCCCACACATATGATTTCAGGCGTAGGTGGGTGAGAAATGGCTTCACCAAAATGGCCTCACTGAGCAAATGCAGAGGCAGGCTACATTTGATCCATAGACTGGAGGTTCCTCACCTCTGAGCTATGCCTATTCTAAACTGTTGCCTCAACCAAAACCATGTTGAATCCTGCAAAATAAAAAAATTCCTTCAGTAGCACCTTAAAGACCAACTAAGTTTTTATTTTGGTATGAGCTTTCGTGTGCATGCACACTTCTTCAGATACACTGGAAACAGAAGCGTCAGACCCTCATATATATATATATATATATATATATATATATATATATATATATATATATACGGTATATACAGAGGGTGGTGGGGGTGGGTAGGAATGGGTGATGGGCTGATGGGCTGATGGGAGTGGTAAACCTGTGGATGGCTGTTAAAGACTGCTGATGACTGCAATTAGTCCTGGGGGGGGGAGCAAGGGCTGAGGCGCTAAAGAAAGCTTGATCATGCATAATGAGATAAGAATCTGATGTCTCTATTCATCCCAGGTAGCTCCATGGTTTTAAGCTTGGTAATGAGTTCCAATTCAGCAACTTCTCTTTCCAGTCTGTTCCTGAAATTTCTCTAATAAAACAGCTGCTTTGAAATCTTGTATAGAATGTCCTGGGAGATTGAAGTGTTCTCCTACTGGTTTCTCTGTCTTATGGTTCCTGATGTCAGATTTATGTCCATAAAACAGCGACCACCGTAGCCACAGTGAAGTCCTTAACCATCAGCTTGAATCAAAGGAGGGTGGTTCGAGAAACCCGGTGAGGGGAAAACAGGGAGAGCCCCGGGTGAAAACTATTTAAATGGCCAGGGAGTGGACCCAAGGGAAGCCTTCCAGCTCCGTCGGCCCCGCCCTCCAGCCTAGCCTGCATCCTAGCCTGCATCCCTATTTGCCATTCCAGGATGTAGGCTAGGATCCGCCTTCTGATAGGCAGCGCGAGCCCACTCCCCCTATCCAAATGGGACTCAAGTGACATGATTCCCTTGTGGGGGCCATGGAGAAGCCTCTGCCGTCCCACAACTCCCCTGCACCCAGAAGGGGTGAGCAGACTTCCCTACCACTTTCCATTGTCCCTGCTCTCTCTGGTGTTTTAGCCCTTTCTCTTTCATGCAGCTCTTGAATTCCATCTCTTCGAATCTATGAAGAGCACTTTTCTTCAACTCAGCTCATGTACCATATTTTCACTCCTCCCCACCAGCCTTTTAGCCAATTATAAGGATAGTAAACTCCTAGTTAAGTGTCCATTTCCCCTTAACTGCCACATTCCTAGACTAAACTTTTGACCTTCTGTTCAATAGATCCTGAGTAGAACAACCACTTGTACTTTTGACCTTCCCATGAAAATGGACCCTTCTATGAGGAGAGCCCTTAAAACCAAAAGCAGCCATTTTATAACCAAACATTATACAATATGGTGGAATGGCTTCTTTTCTCCCTTTTGGGGGGGGGGGATATTTTTAAAATGAACCGGTTTATCAATTATTTTGAAAGAACATTGCCACTCATATGATCAGAAAAGGAACAGGAAACATAACTGAAGGGGAAATCTTTTTACATAATGATGATGAAAAGTGAGAACCCAGCCCCAAAACCTGATTATAAAGCAATCTAAAGATGGTACTACAGGACAAAAACTGCTCTGTCATTCCTGTCTAGACACTGATGAAATTGGACACTTCTGTTTCCTGTAGAAGTAGTCCAATTTTTTGTTTGAATTATATTTGCAGCTATTATTTATCAGCCTTAATACTTATTCCATGGAAGAATGTGCTTTATAGAACACTTTCCTTCCAGTTACCTGCTATTAGCTTTTTGAATTTCTCATGGGTTTTACAAAAAGATAGTTGGGGAAGGAGGGAAATACACTACAGCTGAAAAGAAGCAATTATTTTCTGTAAGATCTCAAAAACTTCAGCTAGTTTTCTCTTTGAAAGGCTGAAGGTGGAGGCATCTCAGGACACAGGGGGGGGAGAGAGAGAGAACTAATTAGCAGCCCAAATCTGCAAGCCAAACAGTGGATAGTTAAACTCTGGAATCTGAAATGACAAGATATAGCAATGGCCTTTCTGTTCAACCAGCCTTTTCAATAACTTAGGTAGTCTGTCCCTCGGTTTCTTAAATCTGTGTTTAACTTTTGGGGTACAGCAGATTCTGTTTTGTTGCATTTATATTGGGGGGGCTTTCCTCTTCTTTTTTAACAGTTTCATGTCTTGCTTCATATTTAAATTTTGCTTCAATTTGGCTGTAAGGTAGGACACCACCAGTAAATAAATAAATATGGGGTGGGGCAAGTAGCATTAAATTGAAAAAAGAGCCCATAACCATAATGGGAGCAAATCTTGGGCACATGTACATGTAGATCATATCCTTGCAGAATTCACGGGATTTGATTTCTGATTCCGCCTCTCCAGCTGCCCTCCCTTCTAGCACTAGTACTGGTCAAGCACACTGCAAGGCACCCAGCCATTACCTGGAATCAGGTGTACATGGGACCTCCCAGAGAACTACCCAGGAACTCCACCACCTTAATTCATTTCAGCTGCATTCATTGCTCACCTCAGAGTACCAATAAATCATTGCCTGCCTCGAGATTTTAAAACTGAAAAAAATGTAGCACGGATATTCCAGCAACAACAACAAAAAGGGAGTTCTGCCAAAACATGTCACACGCATTTTATCACGGGAGACCTATCCGTCTAGTGCTCTCTGCTGGTTGTCAACATATAAGGATTAAATTGATATTATGGGTAATTTTCCCATGCAGTCTTCCCAGTCCCTTCATGGGTTCTTGGATTAAAACTCCCCACATCTCTGACTATTGGCCATGCTGCCTGAGGCTTATGGGAGTTGCAATCCAAAGTGACTCCCTCAACATACATATGCTGTGGCATGTAGTTAGGAAATCATTTTCCACTCCAACAGACATACTCTATCAATAAAATATCACTCATTGTGGTACAGTAGACATCTGCATTTAGGTGTGTGTGCTGCTGCTTCTTTTTTTAGTCCCTCCCTATCTTGTTTCAATCGCATGGCAAAGACCTCCTTCGCAATACTCTTGCAGTCCTTTGGTGAACGGATAGAAATTTGAAGGGTGCAAAATTCAAATCCAGCGTCTTTAGCATTCCAGGAACAATTTTTTGTTGTTGTTGTTTCATTCCTTTCTAGACTACCAACAAGTGTGGGCCAAGGTTTGACGCCGCACACTACAGTGTTTTCTTTATGAATGTGCTTATTTCGGCGATCACCAACACAGTGCTTGTGGGCACTCACAAAAAGATCTCAGCAGATATTCCCTCAGAAATCCGCAGTGACTGTTGACTCTTTCTGCTCAGTTCCTATTTGCACCGGCTCAGCCTCTCCTACATTGAACACAAACCCTTAAACATGGCTTCATTCCACAGGAGACCAGGACTGGAACTCCCTTCCCCTTTCTGTTCTGAACAGAGAGGTGCAAAGAATGAGGACAGCAGTCGCTGATGGGGGTGCCTTTTTTCATCAGTGTTGGAGACGGGCCTAAACCATTTCAACTCTTTTTCTGCTCTTTGGGATGCAACAGCCATTTTGTTACTGGTGCCCTCGGCACTTTCTTAAAGTTCCTAATGTGCCCACTGCCCCCAAATGTTGGCGATAATCACTGCGCTATTCAATTATCCATTTATTATGCTTCTAGGCTGTGGCGCTGTGGTCTAAACCACTGAGCCTCTCGGGGTTGCCGATCAGGAGGTTGGCGGTTCGAATCCCCGCGATGGGGTGAGCTCCTGTTGCTCGGTCCTAGCTCCTGCTAACCGAGCAGTTTGAAAGCACCCCCAAAAAGTGCAAGTAGATAAATAGGTACTGCTCTGGCAGGAAGGTAAATGGTGTTTCCGTGTGCTGCTCTGGTTTCGGTGTTCCATTGCGCCAGAAGCGGCTTAGTCATGCTGTCTGCAGAGCGGACAAATGGCGGCTCCCTCGGCCTGTAAAGCGAGATGAGTGCCGCAACTCCAGACTCGTTCGTGACTGGACTTAACTGTTAGGGGTCCTTTACCTTTAGGCTGCCCTTCAGCTAAAGTTTTCAGGGTGCTATACAAGGACTGGAATTAAATATGACATTAAAATTAACACTAAAACCACAGAAAGGTCCAACACACTGCTCAGCTACAAGATAGTGGCAATACAGAAACCACGGTGGACAGGAACTGCCCAACCCACACAGCCTTCCATCCTCAAAGGCAAGATGAAACAGATTTCAATGAGCATGACAAATCTTTTGAATGTTTCATACCTGTGGGGCCGTAACCAAGAAGGCCCTGTCACAAGTCACTGAGGGGCTGGCTGCAGTTACAGACGGAACTTTCAGCAGAGCCTCCCAAGTAGATTTTAAACCATCAGCTGGAAGGAAACGCAAGAGCTATCCTTTCAAGTGAGTACCCGGATCACAAGTCATATAGGGTTTTAGACACAAAGGGAGCACCTTAAATTGGGCCAGGTAACAGGCAGGCATCCAGTCCCATTCTTTCAGGAGCTGCATGACATGGTCCCCAATTGGGCCCTCTTCTGTTATTGTCGTTTGCCTTCCTGCAATATAAATTGGGGGGACTGGTGCTTGTTCCACCTGCTATGATAGCTCCTTGTACTCCTTATAAAAAGCCCATTTCCCCCCACCGGAAGCCTGGCACCAGCTCTGTTTCTTTCCCCCTTCTTCCCATTTGTCAGGCATTCGGCTCTTTCCCCTGCTAAATCATCCAATTCTGTCGGCCCAAAGCCTCCATTTAAGCTTGCTATTTACTTAACCTTCACTGTACCGGGATGAGGTGGTTCCAGCTTCATCCTTGGCCACTTTATTATTTTCTTTACTGCAGCTTAGTAGCCTCTTGAACTCCACTGTAGCTCAGGTAATTCTCATCATGCGCTTCATCTCCCCGTGGGCTCTTATTGCTGCCAGAAGCAGTTATTTACACTCTCTTTCTGCATTTTTCGTTGCCACTGAAACACAACCCCTGACAGCATCCAGCCTGCTATAATCCCTGCTTTCCCGCCCGCTCCTTAAAGCTGAGAATTAGGTTGCTTCTTCCATTAGTCTCTGACCTAAAGTAGGTTCATAGAGAATTGCTATAACTATCGAGCATTATCCAAATCAGGTAGCCAATTTCTGAACCTCGAGGGCAGCCTCACATGGACAACATTGCAGTCTGCCTCTGATCCTGAAAGCCAATGACAGCCATATCCCCCATGAAATAATCTAATCCCTATTTAAAACCAATTAAATTGGGAGAAAAGCAATGGCAAACCTAGACAGCATCTTAAAAAGCAGAGACATCACCTTGCCTACAAAGGTCCGTATAATTAAAGCTATGGTTTTCCCAGTAGTGATGGATGGAAGTGAGAGCTGGACCATAAAGAAGGCTGATCGCCGAAGAATTGATGCTTTTGAATTATGGTGCTGGAGGAGAATCTTGAGAGTCCCATGGACTGCAAGAAGATCAAACCTATCCATTCTGAAGGAAATCAGCTCTGAGTGCTCACTGGAAGGACAGATCCTGAAGCTGAGGCTCCAATACTTTGGCCACCTCATGAGAAGACTCCCTGGAAAAGACCCTGATGCTGGGAAAGATGGAGGGCACTAGGAGAAGGGGACGACAGAGGACAAGATGGTTGGACAGTGTTCTCGAAGCTACAAACATGAGTCTGACCAAACTGCAGGAGGCAGTGGAAGACAGGAGTGCCTGGCGTGCTATGGTCCATGGGGTCACGAAGAGTCGGACACGGCTAAATGACTAAACAACAACAACAACAAATTGAGGGGCAGGGGCTATCACCACACCTTGGGCCCTCACAGCTGCTTTTTTTGTTTTTTTTTAAACCAAAATGTAAGTAGGCATGATTTTCATTAATGGATCTAGTTTGGTCCTAGATCTACCCCCTGCAATGCATAGAACTGCTTTTAGAAGGCTTTTTTTTTTAAGGGGTGACAAATTAATTGAGGATACGTAGATATATCGGTGGATCTGTTAGCGGAGCCTTCTCGGTGGCATCCCCCATTTGTGAAATGTGATCCCTGGCAAGGTGCAGCTGCCTTCCTTATTATTAACATTCAGGAGGAATTTAAAAGCAGCCTGTTCAGAAGCATATCTGTTAGGCTTAATAACCAATGGTATCCCCAAAGATAAAAAGAATATATTCCTCTATGTGTCAGCAGCGGCGAGATTACTAGTGTGGGGGGGGATTGGAAAACAGGAAAAATACCAGAAGTATCAGAATGGAGAATTAAGATCTGTGAATTTATGGAGATGGCAAAATTAATGGCATCAATTAGGGGCTGCCCCAAGCAGAAAATTAAGAGAGAGGGGGAGTGCGTAGAGATATATATGAAAAATATGGATATGGAAATTAATATAAACGTAAAAGGAAAGACTCGCAAGGATACAAGATGATATTATAAAGGATATGACTATTAAGTATAAATACCTGCTAACACAAGAAATAATAATAATAATAATTAATAATACAAATGCCAATAAGATCTCACATGGGTGAAGAGAAGTCGGGGAAGGGGAGGGATGTAGAGGGTGGTATTTGGAAAATTATTGAGAATGTGATATAAAAGTAAAATGATTGTGTTTGTAATTTGAATTATTTCGAATGATTGCGGTTATAAGTCTTTTTCTAGTTTTTACTTCTCTTTCTGTCACAAAAAACTTTAAATAAAAAAATATTAAGGTAAAAAACAAAAAACAGCCTGTTCAGCCAGACATTTATTGGTTGAAATATACTGTTTCTGGCAAGCTTCGAATTGTGACCGGTGTGAATATGTGACTGCTTTTAAATGTTCTTACTTTTTAAATTTTGCTGGTAGGTAGGTAGGTCGGTAGGTCGGTAGGTCGGTAGATGTTTATTAATGTGGGTGTGGGTGGGTGTATGTATGTATGAGATAATGTTTTGCTGCATTGTCGCTCCTTTGTGAAGAAGAGAGGGATGGAAATATAATAAATATGAATAATAATAACAATAACAATACAATAGCCATTTTCAAAAGCCATATGAAGTCCCTCAACTCTTGTCTAACCTCCTTGCGTTTCATTGTGGGCCCAGGAGACTTTCTGCGCATGTTCGGGGGTGATAGAGAAGCTGCAACATGCCAGCCTGCTTGGCCGTTTGCAGCGCATCAAGGAGCAATCGCAAGTGATCAACCAAGCCATGGCTGAGCTCGCCACTATCCCCTACCTCCAAGACATCAGCCAGCAGGATGCTGAACTGGTGAGCAATCTGGTTTTCGATCCTTGCTTTCAATCCTTGCTTTCAATCCTTTGCTTGTCAAGCAGAAGGAGCAAAACACAATTTTTTTCCTGCCTTTCCCATCTTGAAGCTATTTTTTAAAATAAAAAAATTAGCAGCTGCTTTGAAAACCTGGGCACATTTTGGCAAAGCGAGGGCTAAACCCAAAAGAGGCATATAGCACTTCAAGAGGCATCACTGCATTTAAAATGTTGGGGTGTTTCCTGCATTATGAAACAAAGTCCATTATGAAAAGGATTATTAGCATTCCCATAGCATAAATATTAGGAGTACAAGACGAACTAGAGAAAACCACCTAAAATAAAATGAAATAAGGAGCTTTGTTTGTTTGTTTATTCGACTGAGAGAACATTCACTGAATGTGCGAGAAATGGACTCTACAGCGGATGTAAGTAAGGGAAATAAGCACAAGAACATTCGAGCCACAGTGGATCAAAATGAAAGATCCACACTGTTTCTCGCAGCAGGCAAGCAGATGCTACCAGGAAGCTCACAAGCTCAAACTCAGTGGCAGTGCACATGCTTTGTACACCAAAGGTCCCTGTTTCCATGGAGAAACAAATGTCCTCCAGATGCTGTTAGACTCCAACTCCCATCAGCCCCAGCGGTATATGGCCAGTCATCAAGAAGAATGGGAGCTGCGGTCCAACAACATCTAGGCCCCTGAGATAGCAGGTGATGGGGAAGGCCTCTGCCTCAGGAGGCAGAGAGCTGCTGGCAGTCAGAGGTCCTGTTTAAAGCACTCTCACATCACTTCCAGGGGTGCCCAAACTTTTTTCAAAGAGGGCCAGATTTGATGAAGTGAACATGCGTGAAGGCCGACCAAAGTGGTTGAGAGCTTTTTCTAGGATTGAAGTTGCTGAGCTTTTTTTAGGGTTCTACCCCAGGACATATACTGCCATGGGGGCTGGATTAAATTGATCTGGCCCTCGAAAAGGACTTTGGACATGCCTGCTTTAAACAGTCGTGGCAGAAACCCCCCCCCCCCCAAGTGTCCCTATTTTCCAGGGACAGTCCCAGATTTACAGAAGCTGTCCCTGTTTCTGATTTGATCCTGGAATGTCCCACTTTTCCTTAAAGGTAAAGGGACAGCTTTCTCCGGAAATATGGCAATCCCACCAATTTGCCCAATACAGCTGTTACGTTTGGGCCACAGAGGTTGAATGTTGGTTAAAGAGGGAACACAACTAATCCCCTGATCTTATTTCAGCTCCATAACCTTTCTGTAAATATCACAGTCACTAACTTGCTAAAGGCCTGAGACCTTGAGAGGAGCTCATTTGTGTGTGAAGACCTTTAAACCTCCCCCTTAAATAAATTCAGACAAGACAAATTTTGGTTTTTGGCAGAATTTAGGCCACAACTTTATTGATTACAGCAAGTGAGTGGTTGCATAGGTTCTGGTTCGACTAGCTCCCTGTACCGTTGCAGGTAGTGCTGACCCAGGGCACCAGCATAGGTCAGCCTAGGGTGAACACCTGGAATGGCGGAAAGCCAGGGACATGCTCTGTCTACCACCCAGGTGTCCCCCTGGACTCAGGCACGGGCACAAGCCCCTCACAAGGTTGACCAAACCATTGAGTCCCTGGATTCCTTTAATGGAATACCCTTCACATAGGGATGATGAGAGTGTTCCCCCATCCCTATCACCTGAACCAGAGTCTATCCACAACCTTACAAGTTGTGACGATTTGCTACGTGGCAGGCAAAACCCAAATGGCACCAGCCAATTAGCCAAGTGGGGAAAATTCCTGCCGTGCCCCTGTCCCAGTGACAGACGACATGCAAAGGCATAGCAAGGTCAAGCGCACAAGCCATAGCTGCCAAGTCTCCTGCTTAAAAATGCGGGATCAGCAGCCGCGCAGCACCAGAAGTCGCTTCTACGCATGTCCGGACATGTGTAGAAGCAACTTCCAGTGCCGCTCTGCCCGATTTCCGGTGCCCACGCATGGGCGGAGCAGCACCAGAAGTCGCTTCTACGCGTGTCTGGACATGCGTAGAAGAAACTTCCGGTGCCACACTACCTATGTCTGGGCACCGGAAATCGGGCAGTGCCAGGACCCAAAATGGAGCCTCCTTGGCAGGTAGGAAATCCGGAGGATTTACAGGATTTTTTTTCCAATCCGGGCTGCCAGCAGGAAACAGTTTAAAATACGGAGGTTTCCCACGAAAAACGGCAGACTTGGCAGCTATGGCACAAGCCCTAAAAGTAGGGAGCGGTGGGTGGGTGTTCCGATGCACGCACCAAAAGAGGAAGCTCTGGGTCACATGCATGGGCATATATAGGTCCCTTGATCCGTTTAGTTCACATCCCATTGGCCTGATTGAACCCTGCATAAAGGGACCTACCAATTGGGTGTTGCGGCTATCCAATCATACCCACCCACAACACAAGGGTTTGGTTGCCAGGTCTCACCTCTCTTTAAGAGAGGACCCGATTTGCAACACAGCAATTTGGATTTTGCAAAACTCGTTTTGCTTTTTAGAACTGACACCAAAGAGATGTGGGGCTAGGGAGTTTCGGTCCACTACCATCACCCAAGTAGCAATTTTAAAAAAGAACAGAGGGGGCTATGTGTACAGATGGGAAAGAAATTTGATTCAGCCCACATCTAAAGGCAACCTTAACAAATTTTCCCAAACAATATACAAACCGAAACACAACCATCCTTCAAAATTTGTGCTTCTCCAAACTGTGCAATACGGTTCTCCAGACAAGGGATGTGTACAAAAATGCATACGGTACATTAAGGTAAAGTGTACACAAGAATTCAGATATTATTGAAAATAACAAACGTGCATCGCATATCAGTTAAAACTGCATGCAAAAATGTGTGCATTCCGAAAAATTTTCGATGAAATGCTGGGAAACTTTCGTGAGGGTTTAAAAAATAAATAAATCACAAATTGCTGCAGAACTGAATTTGAGACTGGCATCCTCCAGACTCAGCATTTGCTATCAGCTCAAATCTTCACATGAGAAGATTCCACAGGCCGTTAGTATTGCAAGGAGAGGTTTCGCCAAGCAAGGGTGCGTTTGTTCTTATTATGATCTCAGGAGCATCAGGGGATTCTGCAACAACAAAAATGCTTCCCTGAAGACCACCAGTAAATGTGCTGGTCCTGGAGATGCAGCCCAGTGCTCTGCTTCAAACTAATGCAATGGATCATTTTCCATTTGCATGCGTCTAAATATTAATTACTACATGCAAATGAGCAGTGGCTGGTGGTTTCTCCTCTGGGATGGGTTGCAGACCAAGTCATACATCATGGCTTGAGCACATGCTGGGAAACCATTACTTAAAGCTGGCTCTCCCAGCTGCAAACTTCACCTTTCGGAAGACACAGTGACCTTCTCAAGGGTAGAATTTCAACAAACCTTGGGAGTGTTTGCATTGCTTTCGATCTTTCTGGCAGTCGTAGAAAAACCCCAAACAGAATATTCTATGACAGGTAAGTTGTTTTTCTTTTCCCTGCGGGCACCGCTGTTAAGTAATGCAGAAAGAGATCTATAATCTGGACTTCCCACATCTAACTTTAAACAAAAAACCAGCAACACATTAATAGCACCCACAGAGGGAAAGGATAGCATGACACCACAAATACTTTTTTCTAACTAAGAGAAATCTTATTGATCTCTCACATCGCAACCCACCTGGCTGCACCTTTAGAACACTGCCAGTTTGTTAAAACGAGAACTTTAAACAGTTTGATTAGATCCTTCAGTTCAGTCAAACTGGGTGCTGCTTCAATAAGAATAAGAATAAGAATAAGAATAAGAATAAGAATAAGAATAAGAATAATTTATTATGTATACCCCGCCCATCTGGCTGGGTTTCCCCAGCCACTCTGGGCGGCTTCCAACAGAAAAATGAAATAAAATAATCTATTAAACATTAAAAGCCTCCCTAAACAGGGCTGCCTTCAGATGTATGTGTGGCCCAAAAGCTGGGTTGCAGTTTGCGTTTTTAATGTTTATTTATGAACCACCTTAAGTGCCCCTTGGGGGGGGGGGTGTTGAAAAGCCTTTTTCATAAATGTCTTTGTTTCTTTTAATGGACGCAGCCTAGCCAGTGGCACACTTTCGAGTTCCTTGTTGAGCTCAGTGGAAGGCATTTAAGTAGGTGTTCCAGTCTCACGCGGAAATTAATGAGACTGAAATACTCTACTATTTACAAACACATTGTGCATTGCAAAGTGAGCTTCTCCGAAATTCCTTAAGTGCACATTTTCCGACGGGATATTTCACCAACACACACACACACACACACACCCTTATTGTTGGGCATTATCCATCCCACAATAACACAAGGCAAATGTGGATGAGAAGAGGAAGGAGGTGATGATGGTGGTGTTCATTGTGCGAAAGATGAGCAATAAAATCATCAGCGTACAAATGATTTTTTAATTAGGTTTTAATCTGTGTATTTAGAGAAGTTATTTCTGTGTGAATTCCATTCCGATAATTTTTATCTTGGTGTCACAGCTGCAGTCACTAATGGCAGATGCCATGGACACCCTCGAAGGAAGGAAAAGTGATAAAGAACGTGTCTGGAATAAAATTCAGAAGGTAAAAAAAAAATAGTCATTGCTGAAGACTCAGCAGATATAGCAGTTTCTTGGAAGGAAAGGTCTGTCTCGGGGGTCAAATCTGTTTGCTGAAAAAGTCAGTAACATCACCATCCTGAAATTTTGCCATGGCAAATTTGTGCCCAGACCACTCGTTGTTGTTTTTGGGGGGTGGGTGCTCTTTGCATTCATCTAGATAGAGATAGACTCTTCCCGTGCAACCCATCAAGATGACCAAGTCTTTGCACATATTGCCAACTTTAAACGCAGCTAAGTCATCCTTTTTCTCAGTTCGGATCAAGGCTGATTTGGATGCAAATGCATCAAAAGGCAGTACTGTATTTCATATGAAGCAACAAGAGAAATAGTGGATGGTTGATGTCTGCACTGCTTCCCAGACCAGAGGTGGATTGCAGAGCAAATGGGAGTGTTACGCAGCCATTGCCAAATTGTTTGGAATGATTGATTTGCCTACATCTTTATTGTGCCAGATCCAATAATTCTCCCAAAATTATGCAAGTCCACAAAGATCAAGCAATGTAGGGAGTAAGGCAACTTTGTGACAGGGTAAACAGCTAAGAGCCTAGTAGCACCTTAAAGACTAACGCGTTTAGTATAGCACAAGCTTTCACAGACCACAGGCCACTTCATCGGGTGCAGAGTTAATCCCGAGTTGCAGGTACAAATATACATTACAGTATTTGGAAGGAGAGCGTTGTGAACAGTGAGGTTAGAAGGAAGTGAAGTGCAGAAAAGCACAGACCGCGATAATTACGTTACCAACAGTGGCATTTGCAGAAAGAGGAGTTGATAAAACAGACATCCTACCACATGTGGTGTGATACAAATGAACTCCATTGTGCCAATTCAGTCCAGAAGTAATTGCGCTGAACTTTTTGATATATGATCTTTCAACCATTTCATGTTGCAGTCTCCTCTTGAAATGCTCAGCTGATTTGTGTAACCCTTTTTTTAATGCCATCCGGAAGGGTGGCTGTAACTACACCCAGTGCTGGTGAATTCTGTAGTTTACCTCTACATTGTGTCAGAGACAACACAGCCCTCCTATTGCCTATAATAGTCCTCTAATGAACCCTACAGGACTCCTCCATATACAATCCCAGCACTCTCGGGCTTAGATCAGCAGTTACACGTCAGCTGGTGCTAAATTTGTTTAAACAAACAGCTAGCATTTCCATGTTGATGCGGCATGAATTAATTAAAACAGATATAACTACTGGAGAAATTTAAAAGGTTTCCCATCACCTTTTGGAATGCCTATTCACCAATTCGCAATAAAGCTATAGTTCTAGGAGTGCATGTGCGTCTCACATACCAGAAAGAGATAACAAAATAACCATGCTTTGTTTTCTTGACTGGTGACTCTTGATGCATGTACAGGATGCCTTCCTGCGCAAATAATTTATTTGTTTATGTTATTTATCCTGGGAGCGCGTAGCAAAACAAAGAGTGCCCCTTTTTTTCTGCGGGTTTCATCTCGAGAGATAAATAATGGAAGCAGGAGCATTTTCCCTTGCTCACTCTCCCATTTACTTATGGAGTCTGCAAGAGAAACTCTTTGGAAAAAATAAACACAGTGTGCGTTGCGTCGTTAATGCGATCAGCGGCATTAACTAGATCAGGTCTCCCTTTCCGCTCATTAATGAACACACAACAAGCACTTTGCACAGGGACACGGGCAGCTTCCCCTGGCAACAAATAGTGCTATGATGCTTATGTCTACCAGTTGAATTTTCTGCCCCTCCATGGCATTAATGGTTCTGTTCAAGATGCAAAACTGCAGTGCATTTGTGTCCACAGCCAGGCCCGGGCCGGCAGGAGGGGCGCTGCGCGGCAAAGCCGCACGGAAGCCGTCCTGCACGCTGCGAGGGCGGGGGCGCCGGAGTGATCTCCGCGCCTCAGCACCAGGGTGCCCGACCTGCTTGAGACGGCCCTGTCCACAGCCATTCCAAAAGTAGTCCCCCTACTCTATAAGAATACTAAGCTTTTGTATGGTGCTTTAAACATACTTCACATGCATTTTTCAGCTAATCTTTTTTTAAAGAAAGCCTGTGAATTAGATCAAGTTGCTCCTTATTGCAGACAGAGAGAGCATGGTGTGTCTAAGGCCAGTGAGACATAGTGGCTAGAGTGAAGAACATGGGAAGCTGCCTTATACTGAGTCACACGATTGGTCCATCCAGCTCAGCATTTTCTACATCAGTTTGTTCTCAAAGAGTGTGGTGCCCCACACTGGTGTGGCAGGAGATGATGGCAAGTGTGGCGGGTAGAGTCGAGGACGATCAAAGAAACATTTAAACATTCAATATAGTATAGCATGGGACGCGGGTGGCGCTGTGGTCTAAACCACTGAGCCTAGGGCTTGCCGATCAGAAGGTCAGTGGTTCGAATCCCCGTGACGGGGTGAGCTCGCATTGCTCAGTCCCAGCTGCTGCCAACCTAGCAGTTCGAAAGCACGTCAAAGTGCAAGTAGATAAATAGGTACCACTACAGCGGGAAGGTAAACGGCGTTTCCGTGTGCTGCTCTGGTTCAGCAGAAGCGGCTTTGTCATGCTGGCCACATGACCTGGAAGCTGTACACCGGCTCCCTCGACCAATAACGCGAGATGAGCGCTGCAACCCCAGAGTCGATCACGACTGGACCTAATGGTCAGGGGTCCCTTTATAGTATAGCATAGTACAGTACAGTCATACTTTGGTTGACGAATGCCTTGCGACTCGTGGTGGGTAGAGTCAAGGACGATCAAAGAAACATTTATACATTCAATATAGTACTGTATAGCACATTACAGCATATTTCTAAAAAGTGCAGAATATGGATAGATATATTTTTGAAATGAGAGCAAGAGCACTAAGTAGAACTGCAAGCTCACCCTTCTCATTTGTATACATTCTTAAGGTGTGTGTCCTTATGTAAGAGGCTCATTTAAAATCTTCTGGGAATGGTTCATGTTCTTATGTAGCTGCACTGTTTCATACTTTCTGGGTGTCCCGTGAGCCTATTATAAAGTAGTTGTGGTCTGTTTTATAAACCAAGCACTGCTAGGAGTTCTTTTCTATTTGTTTCCTTATCAACAAAAAGCTCTGTGTAGCGCAGGCAACTTTTTATTCAGAAAGTGTAGCCCAGAGAAAAAAGTTTGAGAACCGCTGGTCTACACTGGCTACTGGCACCAGCTCTCTAGGATTGCAGACTGAGGACATTCCCAACTCTACATGGGGCACTCTGCATGCAGAGCAGTGAATAGCACATGAATGCAACAGTTAGGATTCCAAGTGTGTTGAGCTGAACATGCTCAGAATCCCTGCAGACCTTCCCTCTTTAAGCATGAAGGCTTGAACTGAAACTGCCACTTATTTGTGTGTGCACCCTGCCACACTGGCGGAAGAAGAGGGGAGCAGGGAGAGTGCACCCCCTGGCAGCGCAATCCTGGAGGGGTGCCATCGCGGCTGCCCCCCAGTAGGACGAAACCGGCCATTCTGCCCTAATCTACCTCTGGAGTAATGCTTTCACCTGGCACCTAAATATATGTAATGATATGCAATCTTGTCATCGACAGCCCTCAACAACAATTTCTCTAGTACTTCCATTTGTGGAGAGACAGGGTGTTATGTACTGAGCTGAATCCTAGAACAATAGGATTCAGAATCAGCGGGAGCTACCCAATCCAACTCCAGGTGGAAGTGAATCCGCAACCTGATTGGCCTGCTGGAGCAGCCAATCAGGTGGCTGGCAGAAGTGAATCTGCTACCTGATTGGCCTGTAGGAGCAGCCAATCAGGCTGCAGTCAGAAGTCAATCCACAATATAATTGGCCCACAGGTGTAGCCCTGAAGTAGCCAATCACGCAAGGCCCATTGTGTAAATAATGTATATAAGCAGATGGTTTTGGGAAAAGAGCCATTCGTCTTCTCTTCTCCTCCTTGATGACTATGAGCTGAATAAAGAGCATGAAATTCACTCTCGACTCCGAGTATATTTCACTGGCGACGAAGGTGGGATCCTGCTGAGCTGACCGCCACCACGCACTGCACCGCAGCACCGCCACCTGCTGCACCGCTGCATCGCACCGTGCATCCAGGCTTCAGCTCCAGGACCCAAGGAACCCAGAATGGCAACCGACAGCAGCTTCTTGCCATTCAAACCAGCATCAGGAGACTGGGAAGGGTACGCCGCCCGTTTCAACTTCCTCCTGCAAGCGAAAGAAGTCACCAACGATGCCATGAAGAGGGCGACATTCTTCAGCGTCTGTGGAGAGGAGACGTTTGAAATCGCCCGGGCTCTCCTTGCACCTAGAGATGTCGCTACCGTCTCTTACAAAACAATAATGGAACGGCTGAAGGAGCACTTCTCACCACAGCCCTCGGTGGTAGCTTGCCGAAATGCCTTCTACGCAAAGCGGCAAGCCCCGGGGGAAACCATAACTGGGTTTGTGACCTCCCTCCGCCAAGCCGCCCGGTTATGCAACTTCTCAGAATTGGAGAACATGCTTCGTGACTGCCTCGTCGGTGGCCTGAGGGACGAGATGTTGCAACGACGCCTCTACGCCAAAAAAGACCTCACGTTCCAGATTGCTCTGGAGGAAGCCCTGGCAACCGAAGCCGCCGAGAGGTCAACGCAAGAGGCACGACCGGCCCCGCCATCCCAACCGAGGGTCTACCACGAAGACCTCACCGACGAATCCGAATCTGACAGGGAGGAAGTACACAGAGTACAGCGGCGCACTCAAGCAGCACACACACCACAGCAGCCTCGACGAGAAGGAGGGAACTGTGCAAGCTGCGGGGAGAACCACGAGAGGAGGACCTGTCGTTTCCGCAACGCAGAGTGCAGGCAGTGCAGAAAATTAGGACACATCGCCCGGGTGTGTCGGGCTCGACTGACACGTCGACAAGCATCAGATGACCGACCCAGGAGCCCCAGGTCACACGGCACCATGCACCAAGGCAACTCGACGGAGATCACGGACTACCAGGTATTCCAGTTGCCCCATCCCAGCACAGAGAAAATTTATATAGAGGTACAGATAGAGGGAGCCCCATGCCGCATGGAGCTGGACACGGGTTCAACTCTATCCATAATCTCGGCCCGAACATTAAGGGAACTGTGCCCTAATGGGGGTCCCAAACTAAGGCCGGCCCCATTCACCCTCCGGGACTTCCAGAAACGTAAGGTCCCTACTATGGGGGTGGGGACCTTCAGGGTGCAATATCGAGGGCGAAAGCAACAATTGGACTTGCTGGTAGTTAAGGGCCCCTACGTTAGCTTACTGGGACTGGCATGGTTTGGACCTCTGGGGCTAGCCGTTACCGGGGTGAACCGCACTAGCTTACAAGTGGACGTGGACGCCATATGCAAAGAGTTTCCAGGGGTTTTCGATGGGGCATTGGGACGATATACAGGACCCCCCATTGCCCTACAGCTAGACCCCGCTGTACGACCCATCAGGCACAAGGCCCGCCGGGTCCCGTTCGCCCTGAAACCCCGCATAGACGAGGAATTGGACCGGCTCGTGGAGCAAGGAGTGCTGGAGCCGGTGCCCAACGCCCCCTGGGAAACTCCAATTGTCACACCCATCAAGCCTAACGGTTCGGTCCGCATCTGTGCAGACTACAAATGCACCATAAACAAGGCTCTCACGGCCCATGCATACCCAGTGCCAGTGGTCAGCCATGTCCTCGCCACCCTGGCTGGGTCAAAAATCTTTGGCAAACTGGACTTGGCCCAAGCGTATCAACAGTTGCCTGTGGACGAAGCCACAGCAGAGGCTCAGACGATTGTGACGCACAGAGGTGCATTCAGAGTAAAGCGGCTGCAATTTGGCGTTAGCGTGGCACCAGGCATATTCCAGAATCTAATGGACTCTCTCCTTAAAGGGATTCCTGGCGTCACCCCCTTCTTCGATGATGTACTGATCGCCGGGCCCACACCAGAGGAATTTGAGGACCGCCTCCGCTCCGTCCTGCACCGTTTCCAGACGGCGGGCCTCAAGGTGAAGCGGGAAAAGTGTTTACTGGGAGTGCCGCAGGTGGACTTTCTGGGATTTAAGGTGGACGCAGAAGGGGTCCATCCAACCGGTGACAAGGTACGGGCCATTTGTGAGGCCCCAGCGCCCAAGAGCAAGCCCGAACTTCAGTCATTCTTGGGACTATTGAACTTTTACCATGCCTTCCTTCCCCATAAGGCAGCGGTAGCGGAGCCCCTACACAGACTCCTAGATAAAAGGGCCCCTTGGGTGTGGGGCCAGCGACAAAGGGCCGCATTCCAGGCAGTCAAGGACTTGCTCGTCTCGAACTCGGTCTTAGCACACTTCGACGAGAGGCTGCCAGTGGTGCTGGCATGCGACGCCTCTCCCTATGGCATCGGCGCTGTCCTGGGACACCAACTCCCGGATGGAAGAGAGGTGCCGGTGGCATACTTCTCCCAGACGCTTGCTGCAGCCGAACGAAACTACTCACAGATTGACAAGGAGGGTCTGGCAATCGTGAAGGGCGTAAAAAAATTCCATGATTTCTTGTACGGGCGGCCCTTTACCATAGTGACTGACCACAAGCCGTTGCTTGGCCTGTTTGCCCCTGAGAAGCAGACCCCCCAAGTGTTGTCTCCACGTGTCCTCAGGTGGTCAATTTTCCTTGCCGGCTAGCAGTATGCACTAATCCACCGCCCTGGGAAGGCGATGGGCCACGCAGACGCCCTCAGCAGGCTACCACTACCAGAAACAGGCCCCGACCCAGCGCCTGCGCAAGAGGTTATGACCCTGGAGCTGCTTCCCGACCGACCCATTCAGGCACAAGAAGTTGCGCACCATTCCACAAAAGATAGGGTCATCTCCCGGGTCCTGGACTGGGTGTGGCGAGGATGGCCCAGCAGCAGCCCCGGGCCAGAATTCGCTGGCTACACAAACCGCAAACATGAACTGTCGGCCCACAAGGGGTGCCTGTTATGGGGAAGCAGGGTTGTTGTTCCCCAGCCCCTCCGCAAAAGGGTCCTCACAGCCCTACACGAGACACACCCAGGGGTAGTGAGGATGAAGGCCCTTGCCAGGAGTTATGTGTGGTGGCCGGGGATTGACAGAGAGATAGAGGCCTGGGTCCAACACTGCCAGACCTGCCAAGAATCCCGCCCGGATCCCCCAAGGGCCCCAGTCCAGCCCTGGGAGTCCGCCCGACATCCATGGTCACGCTTGCACGTGGACTTCGCTGGCCCCTTCCAGGGAAAAACATTCTTCATAGTGGTGGATTCCTACACCAAATGGCTGGAGGTCGCACTGGTACCATCCACTTCTACGGCGGCAGCCATCCGGGTACTACGTAAGCTGTTTGCGACCCACGGGCTCCCTGACACCCTCGTCTCGGACAATGGAACCGCATTCACGTCAGAGGAGTTCCAGACCTTCACAGCGCAGAACGCCATCCGCCACATCCGCTCAGCACCATTCCACCCTGCCACCAATGGCCAAGCGGAGCGCATGGTGCGGACCACCAAGGACAGCCTCCGCCGCATGACACAAGGGGACTGGGAATACCGCCTTGCCGCATTTCTTCTAGCACAGCACAGCACCCCAAGCACAACGACGGGCCGGAGCCCAGCTGAATTACTAATGGGCCGGCGCCTTGCAACTAGACTGGACCGACTTCACCCCGACAGAGCTCAGGATGAGGTAGTGGTGGGGAAAGGCAGGAACCCCCGGACATTTGTGGCCCAGGACCCAGTGTATGCAAAGAATTTTGGGGCAGGCCCAGCATGGATACCCGCCACAGTCACCAAGGTGACCGGTCCCGTGTCGTACGAGGTACTAACGGAAGGGGGGCAATGTTGGCGCCGCCACTGCGACCAGCTACAGCGACGATTCCCAGGAGGAACCCGGGAGGAGAGCGGGACAGAGGGGTCCCAAGGGGACAGCAGGGCAGTGAGGCCTGTAGAGCGAGAGGGGTGGGCAGGGGAAGCAGAAGCAGTAGGCACAGAGGGGCGCCCCGAGGCTGGAAGGACACCGGAACCAGAGCTACAACCTAGTGGTTCAGTGGCGCCAGACCAGACAGCCCCGGCACAGCCAGCAGCCTCGGAACACGAGCCAGAACCAGAACCCCTGACCAAGGAACACCCCAGGCCACAACGCACACGGAGGCGGCCAGCAGACCTTGGGGACTACGAATGCAACTTCCCGGGCAGGACTGGAACTTAGAGGGGAGGGGTGTTATGTACTGAGCTGAATCCTAGAACAATAGGATTCAGAATCAGCGGGAGCTACCCAATCCAACTCCAGGTGGAAGTGAATCCGCAACCTGATTGGCCTGCTGGAGCAGCCAATCAGGTGGCTGGCAGAAGTGAATCTGCTACCTGATTGGCCTGTAGGAGCAGCCAATCAGGCTGCAGGCAGAAGTCAATCCACAATATAATTGGCCCACAGGTGTAGCCCTGAAGTAGCCAATCACGCAAGGCCCATTGTGTAAATAATGTATATAAGCAGATGGTTTTGGGAAAAGAGCCATTCGTCTTCTCTTCTCCTCCTTGATGACTATGAGCTGAATAAAGAGCATGAAATTCACTCTCGACTCCGAGTATATTTCACAGGGGAAGCGTTCAGACATTGGGTTTCCTAACTGTTGTTGTTGCCGTTGCTGATTCTTAACAGTTAATTTGGCTGAAACACACACGTGCTTAGCACTTTGTGCCTTTAGGCACTCAAATAGATTCCAGTGGACTCTGACATCATCACATGCATGCATGAATACACACCTCTCTGCCACCTGTTCCTCCCTCCCCTCAGGGGAAAAAAAATTCCCACAATTTCAAATCCAGGTTCACTCTTTTGTCTTTATTGCTGCAGTGTTAATTTACACATGTTGGAAAATAACCACAATTTAAGCCTGTGCAATTAGTGTTAAATGAAGAGTGCCAATACCATCGTCCCCAGCAGTGAAGTTTGGCTGTTGCAAAAGAAGCAGATGTTGTGCTTAATGGAAAACATTCAGCCTTTCTGCTCGGAAGCAGCAGAATGGCGGATACAGCAGCAGTATACCAAATGGTTAGAAAAGTGGGGGGAGAGGCAACAGAATTCCTGCTACAGGCCACCCTTTTCTTCTCATTCCTGTTTTTGCCCCCATGTGTGCAATGTTTTGCTGCATGCAGCTTGTCTGTGGAACTCAATCCTACAAGATCTAGCGACGGCTTTAAAAGAGGACTGGCCAAATTCATGGAGGAAAAGTTAATCGGTGGCTACAAAGCATAGTACTGTACCTAGATTCCTACTCCACTGTAGGCAGGAGTGGCCTGTTCCATTTCACTGCCTGAGGCAAAACGGGAAGGTGCTACCACAACCTCCCCCTCATCGTCGTCGTCTTCTTCTTCTTTGGCGATCACTCGTAGCTGAGTAAGATTGTCTTCCATAAACACGGTTCTAAAAGTGGGTCCGTAAGTGACTGTGGAGGCCGGTTCTGGATCCACTTGTCCTGCCACAGAGGGGACATAGGTTTCCCAGTGGGAGTTGGTAATGGTGAGGGTTTGCCAAGCGTGCCTTCCTCTTAGCACGTTTCTCCCTTGCGTCCTGAGTTCGAGTGTCTTCAAACCCCACGGCACCTTTACACATCACTTGGGAAGACAGGCGCGAACTAATGCCAGTGTCCTGGAAGAAGCAAAGATCACCAGTGTTGAAGCAATGATTCTTCAACATCAACTTCGTTGGACTGGTCATGTTGTGCGGATGCCTGATGATCGTCTTCCAAAGCAACTAATCTATTCCAAACTTAAAAATGGAAAGTGCAATGCTGGTGGTCAACAAAAGAGGTTTAAAGACTGTCTCAAGGCAAATCTTAAAAAATGTAGTATAAACACTGACAACTGGGAAACACTGGCCTGCGAGCGCTCCAATTGGAGAGCTGTTGTACTAAGGTCCAGCTTGTCGGCCTTGGTGAAAGCAACCTTCCTTGGAGGTTTATAAGCAGAGGTTGGATGCCCATTTGTCATGGATGCTTTAGCTCACATTCCTGCATTGCAGGTGGTTGGAACAGATGCCCCCCTTCCAATTCCACAATTCTATGACTAAGTGATCCATCAGGGCAAATATCTCGTGCGTAGATGGCTTTTCAAACAAGAGACATCTTCATTTAGTACCGTCGCCTCCCCTCCCTCCTATCCTTTCCTTGTTAACATATAAAGGAGGAAGAGAGAACAAAAAATTGGTTTGGGTTTCTGGTGTGTTGCTTTTGCTGCAAGCAAGGCCGTTCCGCTCATCGGCCACTATGAATAGTTGACCCTGTTAAGCTGTGAGTGCTGTGCAAGCCCCCGCCAGACACCTTGTTATTCCTACCACCTGCCCAGCGTGACTTTCCTGTTCCCATCCATCCCACTAGACCCTTGCAATTTGTTTTCTTGGCAGAAGTGGAGGGAAATGCATCCTGTAATTATTAGGCAACTCATTGGGGCCAGTCCTACGGTCAGTTAGTGAGGTGGGTGCCTCGGGCTGCTGGTTTTTAGTGTCATGCAATTATTAACATCCATGTTTAAAAACGGGCTAACTTCTGGCAGTAGTCCGAAAGCGGTTTCTCATTCCAAACTGCTGGATGAGTCCCCAGTGATGAACACAAGGCACAGCCGTGTTAGGTCCAAAGACATGGAGAGGCTTAAAGCAGGCATCCCCAAACTGCGGCCCTCCAGATGTTTTGGCCTACAACTCCCATGATCCCTAGCTAACAGGACCAGTGGTCAGGGATGATGGGAATTGTAGTCCAAAACATCTGGAGGGCCAAAGTTTGAGGATGCCAGGCTTAAAGCATCTTTAGCTGTGAGGCTGTGCTGGACAAGCAAAAAAGAAGACACACACACACACCTAAGCGGACGGGGAGGAGTGTGCAAATGTGAAAAGAGTTGGAAAGAGTTACATGTGTGTTTTTTTTAACAACAAAAAAAAAATTTGCTTTTCCACTTCTTTTAAGATTAAGAAAAAGAAAACGACATTTATTTTTAAGGTGAAAGAAATCAAAGTAGAAAAGCACTTGATCCTTGCAGGTGAAAATTATGCTTCAGCTAAGGGCTTGGAGCTCCTGCGGATTTTGATTTGTTTTGACCACTTGTTGCATTTTATGAATTCCTGGAATTGTCATATTCTCTCTCTCTCTCTCTCCCCCCCCCCCAATATCCATGTGCCTGGGCTGAAAGCAACAACAGGAAATTGGATGTTAATTGGCCACAACTTCCACATGTAGGTTACAGCTCAGAACCCTAGGAAATCACTCTAGTGGATGGGGGGGGACGGGAATGAAGATCCTAAATATCTAGCCAGCTATGGCACCCCTTCCTTGAAAACAGTGAGGCTAGGCATGCATGTATAATGGATGAAGCAGTCTGTGTGGACTCTGCCCCCTGGGCTGCAGCCATAAAATATTTCCTAACCAAAATGCATAGCTTGTGAACCAGGTCTGATATAGTGGGGATTGTGTATAGCTCCACACCTCTGCAGGAACTATTCTGGGGTTTATCTCTTACATCTACTTTAGCAAGAGTGGCTGCTGGCATCTTGCATGCACAGAAGCTGTACTTAGTTTATGGAGTCACATCCGATAAGTGCCGGAGTCTCTTTCCTACTGGGATTGGACTGCAAAGAATGACTAGCGTATAAACACCCCGCAAGCAAATCAGGATGGATGCTCATTGTTGTATAACCACCCTGCAAGCTTGTCAGAACAAATCTTCAGATGTGAAGAGATATAACCTAACCTCTGAGTATGTTTTGTGCAAGCAAATCAGGATGGATGCTCAATAAACAGGTTGAGGGCGCCATATGGGAGGGCGCCATATTCTCTTTCACCTCAGGCAGCAAAATATCTTGGGCTGGCCCTGCCCTTAACAGTAGGCATGCAGTGCTGCGAGGATCAGCCAACAGTGTGAACGGCAGTGGACGGGTTCCCTGTCCTGTTAAAACTGCTTCAAGTGGGTTAGGAGAATAAAGACAGAAGCTGTAGAGAAACGAACCGAGCACCTTGAGGCTAAACGGTGCCTTGCAAAGCACTCTGGGATACTATTCAACTAACTTTCTACTGATAACGTTAAGAGAGGAAGACGCTTATCTGGATAAATCCCCATGTTGCTGCAGCAAAACGCTTAAAGCATTAACATGCCATTTTCCTCTCAACATCAATTCTATGTTAATTCCGAGCGGTAATTGCAGATTCAAGTTGCAAACTGGTTTGGATATCACCAAACCCCCAAGAAACTACCTCCGGCACTTACTGTACCAGTATGATTTGTGCAGATAGAAAGAACCCAGGCAGTGTATTTCAATGAAAGGCGGGTGCTTCCTTTTCTCCCTCTCCCTCTCTCTCCCTCCTTCCCTCCCTCCCTCCCTCTCTCTCTCACTCTCTCTCTCTCTCTCTCTCACACACACACACCAAAAGAGAAGTAAAAGAAGGACAGCCTCTTGTAGCCGCTGCGATCATTTCAGTGTAGAGGAGACGTAAACCTGACAAGCCTCTGAAATGACTGTGGCTTCCTTTCAAACCAAGCCACAAAATTGCCCCCACAATGGTTACAGCAGCAGAGGAGTGAGCTCCACCAGCCCTCTGAGCCTACCAAGCCTGGGGGGTGGATTTCAGAAGAAGCACATCACAGGGTCTGCTTCTTATGGGCCCACAGCAACCCCCTCCCCCAGGACAGATTTGAGATCCAAGGTGGAGCAAGGCCAGGCAATCAAGACTCCCAAACTAGCCACCAGGAAGCCAGAGGGCTTAAGGGAAGGCAGGAGTTGGCTATTGGCTCTTGCATCACTCATCTCAGCAGAACCTAGGTCAGCCCATGGCTACAAGGGATAGTCCAGTGACATGGGGGACATGTGCAACCATTGGCCCAACGTAGTGGGAGATTTCAGGATGGACTGGAGGGGATTCTTTTCCCTCCCTGCACTTTTCTGGTCTTCTACAGGGTTGTCCCAAGGCATTTTGCTGCCCTAAATGAGCTGCCTTCCAACCACATGGAAAGCCAAGGTGCAGGTTGCCAAAGGTCCAACGAGTTACAGTGGTGCCTCGCTAGACGAATGCCCTGTAAGACAAATTTTTTGCTTAACGAAGAGATTTTTCGAGTGGAGACGAATTCGCAAGACGAATTCGTTTTGTGAAAAATTCATCTAGCAAATCACGGTTTCCCATAGGAATGCATTGAAATTCAATTAATGCATTCCTATGGGCAATATATATATATATACTAGTGTAATTCAGCCCGTTAAGTAAACGGGCGCTAGAACATCCCGGGGTTCGAGCGCTTCTCCGAACCCCGAGACCTGTCCTTCCTGTTGGCGGCAGGTGTCACGGTCCGGTCGGCGGGCGTCAGGACCAGAGGCAAGATGGTGGTGAAGAAGCAGGAACAGGTGCAGGGCTGAGGGTCCAGCAGCAGGCAGTTGCAGGGTCAAGGAGCAAGGCAGACACGAAGGTCCACGGGGCAAGAAGCAAGGCGAAGGCTCAAGGAACAAGAAGCAAGGTGAAGGCTCAATGAACAAGAAGCAAGGCGAAGGTCCAAGGGTCGAGGAGCAAGGCAAAGGCAAAGCAAGGGTCCCAGGAGCAAGGAGCAAGGCGAAGGATCAAGGAACAAGAAGCAAGGCGAAGGTCCAAGGAACAGGAAGCAAGGCGAAGGTCCAAGGGTCGAGGAGCAAGGCGTCGACAAGGTGAGGGTCCAAGGAACAAGAAGCAAGGCGAAGGTCCGAGGGTCGAGGAGCAAGGCGAAGGCAAAGCAAGGGTCCCAGGAGCAAGGAGCAAGGCGAAGGTCCAAGGAACAAGAAGCAAGGCGAAGGTCCAAGGAACAAGAAGCAAGGCGGAGGTCCAAGGAACAAGGAGCAAGGCGACGACAAGGCGAGGGTCCAAGGAACAAGAAGCAAGGCGAAGGTCCAAGGGTCGAGGAGCAAGGCATCGACAAGGCGAGGGTCCAAGGAGCAGGAGGCCAGATGCAACCAGGCAGGGATAGCGTTGCTGTGGCAAAGAGCTGGAGGGAAATGCTGGGCTTTTATCCCTCCCAGCTCCTGCCACCAGGTGCAGTGAGATATCAAGTGGCCTCACCTGAGTGACCACTCCTTGCCTCTCCAGCACAAGCTGAGGTCTTCACCTGTGTGGCCACTCCTTGCTTCTCCAGCACAAGCTGAGGACTGATCCGATCCTCCGCTTCTCCCTCCCCCCGCCTGACAGTGCGATTCGGCCTCTTTCTGCGGCGGTGGCGCGTGGGGGGGCTGGCTGGCCCCTCCCACGGCCCCCGCTTCGTCGGGGTGCTCCGCTGAGGTCAGCAGGCCAGCGGGCGCCCAGGAGAAGGCCGCAATTCGGCCTCTTTCTGCGATGGCAGCAAAGGAAGCAGCCTCCTCCTCACGCAGTGAGGCGCTTGTCTGGCCGGGAGCGGCGGTTGGCAGAGGGCTGGGGGGGGAGAGCGCACGCGCGAGTGTGCGTTCCAAGTCTCTGCTTCCGATCTCTGTGTCTATGGGGCACATGCGCAGTAGCGCAAACCCAGGGACACAGGGAATACTGGACGCAGAGACACTTGCACTTTATTATATAGGATATATTCAATGCATTCCTATGGGAACCGCTAGACGAATTTTTCGCAAAATGAATTGACTCACAGAATGAATTAAATTCGTCTAGCGAGGCACCACTGTATTTTGGCTCTTGAGACAGGAAAGGCCACATGCCCCTCTCTCCTGTCGCAGCTGCAAAAGTAAAGTAACAACAAACTGAACAGCTAACAACTCACGGACCTTTCGCTGCAGCCATAATCAACAGGTTGGTGATTGCCACATTAGTTCAGCCTAATGGTAGAGCCGGCCCCTAAATGGTTCGACTGCCATGTGTACCCACAGACGCAAGGAGAGACAGACACATAGCAAGGCAGCAGACGGTTCTCTGTGGGACACGGTAGGAGGCATCCGAGCAGTTCATTTAGCGAACTAGCATTCCCCCAGCAGCTAAGCATCCAAAGTGGCTTTCCTTAACTGTTTAGTAGCGACAAAGCACTGCTGCATATTGGGAAGCATCAAGTCTGGAACAGCATGCTGCAGCATTTCAACTCCTTCATAGACAGAGCCCAGGTTGTTACGCTAATCGTCCTGCTGCAGAGACTTGGCCCAGTTCATTTCAAATGCTTTTACTTAACAGCCAGTAGTAAGATGTTTAGGGCAGAGGTTTTCAACCTTTTTGAGTCCACGGCTCCCTTAACCAACTACATCAGGCATAGGCAACCTTGGCCATGTTTTGGAACGACAACTCCCATGATCCCTAGCTAACCAGGCCAGTGGTCAGGGTTCATGGGAGTTGTAGTTCCAAAACATCTGGAGAGCCAAGGTTGCCTATGCCTGAACTACATGCTTTCTGCGGCACTCCTGTGGGGCTCAGGAGCCCAGTTATGTCACCCCCTGCTTGCAGAGCTGGCAGCCTCTCACCCTTTTTTGAACACTCTCCCTTGTGGAGTGTTCCCTCAGCCTCCTCTCCTCTTCTCTCTCCTCTCCTTGGGAGTCCTCTGGGCAGCTGCTACTGCCGTCACTGGTCTCTGAGTCGCCACCCCCACTCCAAAGAGAGGTGCCTCCCAGAGGCGCCATTCACCTGTGGGGCTTATAGCCAGGGCTGCGGCAATAAGCAGCCTTTGGGAGGCAGAGCTGCGAGAGGGCATCAGAGGAGGGATGGAAGGAAAGAGGGACAGAGGCCGGGGTTGCCTGCAGCACCCCTGACTATCATTCAAGGCACCCCAGGGTGCCATGGCACACTGGTTGAAAACCACTGGTTTAGGGAGCCAGAAGAGATGTGATGTGGGGAAAATCCTGTTTGGAGGCTGGGTTTTTGTTTTGTTTTTACATTGAAGTGGACAACTTCCTGATCAAAAATGCACCTCACTAAAGATGCTAAGAGATCCCCACGGGGGTGGGGGGTGAGAACGCAAGCTTGATACAGGTGCCTGTATTACTTTGGCTGAGTTCCTCCTAGCAGCTTGGGCAGGAATTGAGGCCACTCCCAGATGATCTGCTTAGTGAGCATTCATCCTGATTTGTTTGCACAAGGTTTACAGGGAGGTTAGATGGCATTGGATATTTACTGAGCGTTCATTCTGATTTGTTGCATCAAGTAAATGTTATCCCATGCTTCCCAGTGCATTTCTCCATCAATTTCCTTAATGCAAAAAGTCAATGGTGGCAGGGAGGAAAGTGGGCTTGGTGTGCAATAGCAACAAATCGACTTTGATTCTATAACCTTAATTTGCCAGTGGGGAATTGAAACCCATATAGAAATCGTAAGAGTCCAGAAGTGCTGTTAGACAGAAAAATGCTGAGAGCAAGATTCAACTAATGAGTCCCGCTGCTGGAAGCCAACACAAGGTTTTCTGCTAGTGCAACAGGGCTTTTTGTCCCCTCTCCTTCTACTCTCGTGTGCCCCCCAAACCAGCCCCAAATTGGCCTGGGGGGTGAAGGGAACCCCAGAACAGCACACAAAGAGGGGAGATCGTTCCATCTGGCAATCTGAAATGTGCGCACTGACAGAATACTCTCCTTAACACCACATCGAATTCCTCCCTGAGGTCCTTGGCTCTCCTCATCATCTTTATGGCTGCATCGCTGCAGGCCAGATGGGGACAATTATTCATCAACTGTTGCCGAGAAGAGAAGATTGGGGAAGTCTCTTGAAATTCTTGTGTGAGAAACAGTGGGGAGGGGGTGATATTGGAAAAGCCGGATGGCTCTGGCCCTGCCCATCGCTGGCATGCGGCCCCCATGAGATTACTGCCAAGGGAGTGTGGCCCTCAGCAGGAACAAGGTTCACCAGGCCCACATTAAACCAAGAGACAAGATCTCTGGGGTGCAGCCGGCTCTATATATTGAACTGTTCATAATATACAGCAGGACGGTTCTATTATCCTAGTATATTGTGAGCCAAAGGAGCCGTCACCCTCTTGGCATTTAAATCAGAGCAGGGCTCACAATTGCATGGTAAAGAAATATAGCCAAAAAAATAAAAGCCAGGCAGTGTAATAGTGGAAGGGATGAGGCTGGCTCCCAACTTGATCATTCCTTGGTATGAAAAGAGCATGTGCCGTTTTTCTTCCCTGAACTGCCAGAGGGCATGCTAGAAACACCGTGAACATCGGCAGCACCCTTTTCTTCATCGCTAAGGAAGGCAGATGTTGCAGCTTTCGGGGCTGGGGGAAGAAATTCAGGTCCGTCCACATTTAAAGGGAAACCCAACCAATGCACACTTCCCGAAACAATAGGCAAACTGGAACAAAACCTTCCTTTGAAACATGCAGCTTTCAAAATTTTGCGGAGTGGTTCTCCGAGCAAACAAATGCATACAAAATGGCATATAGTAAAGTGTGCGTACAAATGGATGTATTTGAGAAAACAGAATGAGAAAAAGAATGCATTAGGTTAGGGGAAATCGCTCGTATATATTTGTCAAAGCTGCGTACCAAAAAATAAATGTGCGTATGGAACCAACAGAAATTTGTACTAAAAGGCCAAAGAGCTTTCATAATGGTTTGGGATGTGGGATATTATTATTATTATTATTATTATTATTATTATCATCATCATCATTAAATAGAAAGTCCTTATTTTCATTGGGGATATGTTGGAAGGTATGTAGATTCATAGGGTCGTCCAGTTCAACCCCCTGCAATGCAGGAATCCTGTCCAGGCCCATTCCTGGGTGGACTCAAACCACCAACCTTCTGGTTAACAGCCAGACACACCGAGACATGCGATTAGCTCCTGTTGGTTGCCTTCCTGTGGGCATCTGATTGGTCACCGTGAAAACAGAGTGCAGGACTTTGTTCCTATCCAGCAGGATCCTTCTGGTGTTCTAAGGAAACTTCAAGGAAAAGCCATCGAGAAACAGCCAGAACTTCTTCATCTTCTTTTTCCTTCGAAGCTTCCTGTCTCGGATAGCACAGCAGCAGGCTTCAGAGACGACTTTCTTTTCCTTCAGGGGTTATCTCCCTCTCACAAAACATGAAAGGACAATCCCAGATGCAGAAAGACAAGAGTGTGTCGCACCGCAAGTGAATCCAATGTAGTGTTTTTTTGTTTCTGCTTTCCAATTTCAGACACTTGAAATCTCCGCATACTGCTTCTGATGTCAAATGCTGATGGGTTTTTTTAAAAAAGGAGTTGTATGCATATTCAATTGTCTTCCCCCCAGCTGAGTGCGAAAAATGACATTTGACAGTGAGAAGAGAGAGGGGTCTCCAGCGAACATTCAGCCTGAGTATTGTGTGAGACTCAGGTCCTGCATGCAGGTTTTCCACAGGCATCTGGCCGGCCGCTAACAGAGAAGAATGCTGGACTAGATGGGCCATTGGACGGATCCAACAGGGCTCGTCTTCTGTTCTTATATGCAATTTAAAGGAAATTGTTGTTGTTGTTGTTTAGTCGTTTAGTCGTGTCCAACTCTTCGTGACCCCATGGACCATAGCACGCCAGGCACTCCTGTCTTGCACTGCCTCCCGCAGTTTGGTCAGACTCATGTTCGTAGCTTCGAGAACACTGTCCAACCATCTCGTCCTCTGTCGTCCCCTTCTCCTAGTGCCCTCAATCTTTCCCAACATCAGGGTCTTTTCCAAGGATTCTTCTCTTCTCATGAGGTGGCCAAAGTATGGGAGCCTCAGCTTCACGATCTGTCCTTCCAGTGAGCACTCAGGGCTGATTTCCTTCAGAATGGATAGGTTTTATCTTCTTGCAGTCCATGGGACTCTCAGGAGTCTCCTCCAGCACCATAATTCAAAAGCATCAATTCTTCGGCGATCAGCCTTCTTTATGGTCCAGCTCTCACTTCCATACATCACTACTGGGAAAACCATAGCTTTAACTATACGGACCTTTGTAGGCAAGGTGATGTCTCTGCTTTTTAAGCATAATAATAAATATGGGTACCGGTAGTCACACCATTTTTTAAAATGTTTCGCAAAATTTTGAAAGTTCGGAGTGACAGGAATCTGCTATTGCACATAGAATAGAACGTTGTTAGCTGCAAATATTCCTATTCACCATTGTGGCTTTTAGACGATCTCCAAAGTTTCATGGTTTTTGATAGCAGAATAAAACTGTGTGCATCGATACAGCCTTCACCAAGCCGGTGCCCTCCAAACGTTTTGGACCACAACGCACAGCTGCTGCCTCATGGGAGTTGTAGTCCGAAGCATATGCATGACCCAGGTTAGTGAGGCCTGTTGTAATCTATGCAGTGTCTGTAGATGTCACTGTAGCGACGGGAACTTTGGGCGGGGAGGGGTTGCAGTTTAGCAAGGTATTCAGCATTTTCTAAAAGATCTGCATTCCTCTGCCCCAGGGCTGGCCCTACCTTTAGGCAGATGAAATCACATAGTGGGGAGGAGGGCGGCAGCAACAGCCTCCCAGGCACTCCCTTCTGCCGGAGATCAAAGCCATGTGTGCCACTCAGCTTTTCTTGCACCTCCTAAACTAGCCTGCTGGCCTCAGGTGCTGTGAAAGATGCTGACTGTCCCAGGATACTGACTGTCCCAGGATGCAAGGTCTAACTGCCAGCCAATCAGCTTCTGAACTTGGGAGGACAGGTTGTCCTCTTTTCCTTCGCCTAGGCCAGCAAACCATCTTGAGCCAACCCTGCTCTCCCCAGCTCCACCGCAGGACTACATTTCTCAGGTTTCTCTGGGAAAATGGAATGAGAGATCACTTTAAGTCTGTAGCATCGCTATGTCTTGGGTCTTCTTCTTTTTTACTGGCAGTCTGCGCCAACCTTGCTCCCCCCCCCTTTTATATACTAGCAAACCATCTAGGCCCTTTGCAAGATGCTTGCAAGATTTAGTCTTGACCTGAGAAATCTTTATGCATTTCAGACATAAATGTTGCTTCTTATCTCGAGGCAGAGTTAGGAACTTATTCCATCTAATATTGCTTCCCACGGGTGGAGAGCATAGACAGGTGGAGAGATATTTCTGAATAAAAACATCCCCTCTCAAGTTTTTTTATTTTATTTTTAAAAAATCCATCTTGCTGATTGAGGAGCAATTGCACAGTTCGGTGTCCTCAACTTAATCCACTTACCTTGTGAAAAGAGACTTCATTGCCGCCCGACAGCGTTTTTAATAAATGCAGAGAAAATACTTAACTGTTTGTAATTTCCCCCACATTATCGCAGACTAATATAATAGCTTTTTTTTTTGTCAAATGTGCACTGCTCCTTTCCTCTGTGGCTAAATGAACCATAGGCCATCTCCTTTTCTGTAGTCAATTTAGAATTAACATATAATGCCGAATAATTGACTTGTCGGCCATCCAGCCATTTACAAAGTGAATTATACCTTTCATCTTCTCCCAGTGCATGAGGATGAAAAGTGCTTTAAGGTTTCTTTGGTGTTGCACAGAAAGCAGGAAGGTACAGGTGCATGCCATCTCTGCAGAAAAGAAGGTGGGGTATAAAATGGAATATAAATACGCTTCAGTCACAACCTTCTGATAAAACGCATGCCTTGGGGATCTAGGTAACGAAAAGATTTCTTGCGAGCAAGTAACAAAGAAAGAAATCAACGCTTGCTTTTGAGGGCCGTTACTTCTAGCTCCTTTCCATCAGTAGCCAGGGTGTTTTCTAAGCAACCTTGACATCAGAAGCAGGGAACTATAGCTTCCAAGTACCCCGTTTTCCCCGAAAAACCCCCGTTTTTTCTTACCTTTTCCCGGCGGTCCCCCGTATCACGTCGTCTCCCGTTATTCTCCCTTATATTCTCCTGCCAGCGGCCATTTTTTTTCTGATCTGCCCATCTATGGGCACCAAAAATGGCCAACGCCGGCTTCGAAAGTCGCGTCTACACATGTCCGGACATGCGTAGACGCGACTTTCGAAGCCAGCAGCGGCCATATTTGGTGCCCATAGATGGGCAAAGCGACACCGGAAGTTGCGTCTACGCAACTTCTGGTGTCACGCAGCTGCCGGTCCCGGATTCTGGAGTCCGGGACTTGGCAGGTATGCAGGGAACATCTCGAGCAAAAAACAGTTGCCCAGCTTCAAAACCGGCTCTCCTGGTTTCACAATCACCCCAACTGCTTTGCATATCCTCACCTTGCACCCTCTCAGCTGAGAGAGGGTGTCTGCCCAAGTTGGAAGGTGGCAGCTGGCAGTGAATAAGTCTTGGCTTCCAATGGCTTTGACTTGGTTTTCATGGCCCTGTGAGGTCAAGATGCATAGCACATAATGTTCACATCTTCAGATAAGTAGGCAGAACAGAAGCAGCAGACAGCACATACCATAGATGGGCGAAGTTGATCTCATTGGGATTAGATCTTGCCCCTCCATCCGTTGCTAGGCTTCTAGCCTTTATACGTAACCATCAAGCAAATCTTGTAAGGACACGGCAAATGCAAACAAGTCTTCGTTCTTTCCACACAGAAGCCGCAGTCAGCATCATTTTAAAAGGGCTGGGGTGTCGCGGCCATTAAAAGGCGGCCATTTTAACCTTTAGAATTGCCCCGGTGATCTTTCTGTGATGAGTCTCTAATGCCTGACCCGTCTATTTGCGCCACATACGGCTTCCCTCTCGCATTCCTGGCACCGAGCGCTTCCCACGAGCCCTTCGAGATCAACCTCTGGCTTCGAAAAATGACAATGTCTGCAGTGCAGTTACGAGCTGTCAGTGCTAAAAAATCTGAAGCGCCCGGGAAAATTTATGGACGGCGTAAAACGAATTGGATTTAATATCAAATTAAATAGCACAAGGAATAAACTGCACCGAGCCTATTATCTGTTTACATATTTCATTCCATAAAAAAACCTCACTTTTTATTTCTTGTTGAAGCTGCCACGGCACTTAGAACCTGGCACCCAGCAGATGTTTTGTGGGAAAGGGACGCCCTCGCTGCTGAAGGTGGGCTTCGCCTGCCAAAATCTACCTGAGGCCTCATCCAGGCAGAACCATCTGTTCCTCTGGGCTGACAGAAAGCCAAGTGAGCTGAGTTGCTTATTTGACCACCAAGGCCTGGCCCTATATGAGCTTGTGTGTGTGTGTGTGTATACAGAGAGAGAGAGAGAGACTTCATTTACTTGCAAAATCCAAACATCAATCAGCAGTTGTGAGTTCTCAAATGAAAAACTTTCCGAGGAAAACCAGAGCTATTAATAAACCCATATTTCCTCCTAGGGTCTCAATAAAGCAAACACATCTTCTCCCGGCACCCCCATTTTATTTTCACGACAACCCTATGAGGTAGGCTTGACTGAGAGGCAGTGATTGGCCCCAGGTCACTCAATGAGGTTCGTAGCCAAGTAGGAAAATGATCCTGAGTCTCCCTAGATCATAGTGTCATAGCATTGTAGAGTTGGAAGGGACCACGAGGGTCATCTGATCCAACCCACTGCAATTCAGGAATCTTTTGCCCAATGTAGAGCTCAAACCCATGAACCTGAGATTAAGGCTGGATCTAGACACATCAAAGAAGTGTATCAGTTAAACGCGTTGCAAACTTTGTATGAGAAATCGGGTTAGCAAAAACAGAACTCCACAGCGCCATCTGGTGTCACAGTGTTAGAATGCATAAACAACGCATATAAAACATTTTTTTCTTTGCCAATTTAGCTGAGCCCTAAAAGTGTCTCATGTTCTTCCAGCTGAGCTATCCCAGCAGTCGTTTTTTGTCCTCATATGGGGCACCCAAAGTAGCTCACAAACCTGACTTTCAAAAATAACAACAACATACTTTTTAAACGAAACAGCTACTCACTAAAAGCAGAAAGAGCAAGAAAAGCACATCAACAGAAAAGCATACGCTTTCGTTCAGCATTTTATTTACCTTTCTGAAGGCTGGAAGGCAAATGGTTAAATGAGCCTCTCGAAGGTGCCACCATTAAGAAGGTTCTGTTTCAGGTGCTCCTCAAACACACCTCGGAGGGCAGTGGAACACAAAGGGCATCTCTGCTGGCGAAAGGCTCTTCCTCTGAGCAGCACCTCCAATAATTTAAAGCCAGGAAACACTTTCATCTGAAACAGCCCAATTCTGGTGACAGCAGCCCTGGCAGCTTCAATGAAGACTTGCTCTTTGATATCCCCTCGGTTGCCACCTGCCAACTGCATCGCTTCAACCTGACATCCAGGTCTCGCACTTTAGATGCTTTTCAACAAAGCAAACAAAAAAAAGGAGCCAGCATTTCCCAAGGAGATGCACCGTTGTGCCTTATTTTTTCTTTTAGAAAAAGCAGATGAACTGGCAACTTGGAAATGGCAAAGAGAGGGAAAGGGCTGGTGTTCTCTCCCACCCCGTTTGCTTTTTAGAATGAAAAGTGCAGGCAGAAAGCCATCAGCTAGCACTGTATATATACACACACACACACACACACACACACACACACACAGTGGTACCTCGGTTTACAAACACAATTGGTTCCGGAAATCTGTACTTAAACTGAAGCATACTTAATCTGAAGCGAACTTTCCCATTGAAAGTAATGGAAAGTGGACTAATCTGTTCCAGACGGGTCCGCGGAGTACTCAACCTGAAGCGTACTTAACCTGAGGTATGAGTGTAATTGGTTCCGGAAGTCCGTACTTAACCTGAAGCGTACTTAACCTGAAGCGAACTTTCCCACTGAAAGTAATGGGAAGTGGATTAATCCCGTTCCAGTTTGGTGCCTGCACGGACCGGTGACACACAGTTTAATTATACAGCTTGATTGGCTCCAGTGCTACAGCAGGAACATCATCAGCGGTTGTGGTGACATAACAATCAATTATGCAGTCAACAGTTCCCCCCACCCTTTACACAGCACAACAGAAGATGATGGTTCTGAAGTCTCCTCCTGACAGATCAGATAGAACTAGAATAAATCAGTGATGTACACAGGATTCAGTTTGGGCCTTCAGGATACAGCCCACCTGTGTTTGAGGCGCCCCATTTGTCTCAGGGTTCATCTAACTCCACTTACATCGTTCCGAACTACTGGGTCATCAAAAGTTGGCTCTCTCTTTTTATTTATTCTTTTGACAGAAGCGACTAAAATATGCAGAAAGGGCTAGCCCTCCAGAGTGGATAATGCCTTCCTGCACACCTTCTCAAGTTAGATGATGATTTTTTAAGAGAAACATATATAACTTTTCTATTTTGGGACGGATTTGGGTGGAATTTGCAAGGCAGGTCAGCTGGTCTGTGAGCATAAAGGTAAAGGGACCCATGACCATTAGGTCCAGTCGTGACCGACTCTGGGGTTGCGCGCTCATCTCGCATTATTGACCGAGGGAGCCGGCGTATAGCTTCCAGGTCATGTGGCCAGCATGACAAAGCCGCTTCTGGCAAACCAGAGCAGCACATGGAAACGCCGTTTACCTTCCTGCTGTAGCGGTTCCTATTTATCTACTTGCATTTTGACGTGCTTTCGAACTGCTAGGTTGGCAGGAGCTGGGACCAAGCAACGAGAGCTCACCCCGCCACAGGGATTCGAACCGCTGACCTTCTGGTCAGCAAGCCCTAGGCTCAGTGGTTTAACCCACAGAGCCACCTGGGTTAAATCTCATCAAATTTGAGATAGATAGCTTTATCTGGTTAAGTGGGTAAAAATGGAATAACTAAATGTTTAGCCACACGTAGGTTTAACACCATTATTTCCAAGCACAGGTCCACACTTTCAAGTTCCATGTCCCAACACTCTTGGGTTTTTGGCCCAAGTGTTTTCCCCACAAAGACTTGTTCTTTGAAGCTGAAGCACAACAAATAGCATTTTGAGTTTGCCATGGGTTGCTGTTTGCTCTGATTCAGCTTGAAGAGGGGGCGTTTTTTTGCAAGGGAAGCTCCAGAGCAAAAAGAAAAAGAAAGAGTGCTCAGACACAGAGCTTTAAAGTGCAGACCGTGCCTGGACAGTGTGGGAGTAAGTGTGGGCAAGCCTGTTTTCCCCTTGTGTTTTGTTGGTGACGTTAATGTATAAGGGTTTTATACCTGCAGAGAAAAGGGACAATAAAGTCTTAAGTTAGGTGTACTGATTAATTTTGAGCGTGTTTTTCCTGCACCTGCAACTGGTTAAGCATGTAAGAGTGAGTCAGCAAGTGTAAAGCAAGTTTGCTCATGGCCAGAGCCTGGTCTATTTTGGAACGCAGCAAGGAGACTCTGTGCTGCTGGAAAGACCATATATTGCTACTGCATGTAACCTATAAGCTGTGGAACTGCTTCATACTGTCAGCAAAGGCACTGACCCTACCTAGAACTGTCTGGTGCTTTTCTGTTCCATTGGTACACTCTGCTGGCATGCTGAATGGGCTTTCTGCGCATACTCCCCTAGAATAAACATACTACAGCAGCAACCTGAGGTATAGCACTATCAGTGGGATAACCCAGTTAATCATTCAGGCACAGAATTCCAGCTTTCTCCGGCCTTTATCCAAAGAACTAAGTTGTTTATATTGAAGGAAGGAAGCTAAGACATGACTCAGCAACAAAACACCCAACTGATGCTTTGCACGTTCCACCTATAGGTACCAAAGTGTGTTGCGCATGAAAAGTGGTCCACAGCAATCATGTTCTTCCCATACAATGAGAATCCTAAAGCAAGAGATGTGGTGGGATGTGGAAGGGCCAGCCTAAGTGTGGAGCATCATGAAGCCATTGCTTCAGGCAGCAGGTTGCAGATGGAGCAATGTTATCTTGCTTCCAGATCCAGCCTTCATCATAAAACTGCAAATCTGTCTGTTTAGGCTGCAGGCTACCGAGGGAGATAGTTCTTTCTTGCCTTTGTTCCCTGTCTCTGTGCTTCAATTTAAAAACACTGTCCAGAGCAGGAGTAGGGGGTCACTCCAGGTTCAACTGAGACCAAGTAATACTCAAAATGGCAAGTGCAAGCTGTTGAACTGGAACTCAGCGCATCTTATTTTATTTTATTTTATTTAGAGAGATTCACACACCGCTTAATCAAAGGGCCCTCGAAGTGGTGCACATGATAAAACACAGCTAAAATCTACAAAGCTGTTTTTTTTAAAAAAAAGTATGCATAGAATAACCATCGTTAAATCACAGATAAAATCAGCAAAACTTTAAAAATGAATATAGGAACTGAATTATGTGTGTGGGTTGTTGGCATCTGTCTGTCTCGAGAGACAACAGAATGCGCCTCCAGGGGTGAAGTCAAACCGCTGCATTAGCAGCACTGATGTGACCTACCCCGGGGCACAAGCCTGGATGGAGGTCCTGGGCTCCCCAGATGGCAAGACTCCCCCTCTCAGCCTCACAGATGTGGTCCAAAGGAAAGCAGAGCAATACGTTTGCCACCCCCCTGGTTGCAGGAAATGCCGGAAGGAAGAGTTGCATAGAAAGCGCCATCCAGTCATCTTAGGGACTCCACTCTGGATTTGTGTAGGGTTTACTCCTTAACCTTTTCTTCTCCCAAAGAAGGGAGGAGGTTTGGGATCAGAGTTTTCCTTCTCCTGGATAGGCTACCTTCCCATCTGGGTAGGGTTATGGAAACAATAACTCCTCAGCTAGCAACAATCATCCTTAGCTAGCAAGACCGGTGGTCAGGGATGATGGGAATTGTAAGCAGATGGAGATCCAAGTTTGGGCTGGGTGTACTAGAACCCGGGTGGCCAACTTCCAGAGACAGTGATCTACTCACAAAGTTAAAAACTGGCAGTGATCTTTTTGGGGTCAAAGTTGTTGAGCTTTTTTTTAAGAAGGAAAGCCCTGTTTTGGGGGGTTCACATAAAAGTTGTTGAGCTTCTTTAGGGAAGAAAGCGATGTTGAGCTTTTTGTTTTAGGAAGGAAAACCCTGTTTTTTGTGGTTCAGGTCATTTTAGGGGTGCAGGGCAAAGATGTTGAGCTTTTCTTAGGGCAGCCAAAGTTTTTTAGCTTCTTTGGGGGGAGCCACTGATCTACCGGTGATCTACCACAGATATCCAGTAATCTACCGGTAGATCACGATCTACCTGTTGGACATGCCTGTACTAGAAAGCACAGTGCAGACAAAGCCCCCCCGGCCACTTTTAATTGGCCCAGGGGCAACGTTGCGCCTTGGGCCTGTGGCCTCAAGTCTTCTGGTTACCTAGAAATGTGCCTGCCTCCAGGGAACATCTTAAACAAACAGGCTGGTTCAGATGGGCAAAAGCGGTCCTTCAGATACTGGAGTATGATGGAACACCCAAACCTCTGGGAAACGCTGATGATGATGGAGCTGTTTAAGCCATGCTAGTTTGACAAGGCAGACAGGGCTACATGAAAGCTGTATGCGTATGGGTGCGCTAGTCCTATCCTTATACATAACAGTAAACGGTATTAAAATTGATTCATATATTCAGCCAGTCTGTTGCGACCACACAGAGTGCAGGAGGGAATATACGCTCCACCAGGTTGATGTCAGAGTGATATATTAATTTTACCTTTTTTAAAAAAGAAAAGGAGCCAAACAATGGGCATTACAGTGGGAAGATAACTTCTGTGCCCATGCATCTCAGAAATGAGGCGATGGGGGTGGCTTGGCGTACAATTAATCACAGGCTCCAAGCCATCTTGTGCTCACTCTATTGGGCGATTTGCATTTCTGAGAAAGTGGCGCTGCCTATGAATAAACATGAACGACGACGATTTGCAACTATGTGAGTGTGAGCGTGTATGTGTGGCATTCATATAAGACACCTGGTTGAAGTCCACATCTGCGTATATAGAGATGCTCTTTTAAATTGTTTTAAAAGCTGTTCATGATGCATGAGGGTACGGGGAAGGATTTCAACATGCCACTTATTAATATAATTATTGGTTTGATCTCGATGAAGATGTATGGCGTCTGCAAAAATTATCATTTCGCGTCCTTTCCCCCACCCCCTTTTCCTACCGTATTTTTTTCCTTTTTCTTTTTTTTTTAAACTGAACCCTCTGGTGAATGATATATCTCAGGAAAATGTATTTATTCAGAACTTCATTCTGATTTAATAGAAAAATGGTTCTTGCCATGGCAATGTGGAATGCACATTTTTCTCCCCACGCTGGCTTTCAGCCGGAAGCGCTGGCTTCTCTTCTGTCGGTATTCTCTTTCTTATCAGGAAAACTTGCTCAAGATTAATTTTCCCAGCTTGCCTTCCTTTTAAACTGGCTGTTTTTCAATGCCAGTTAAAAGACAGTGTTTTGATAAATTCCCCATTGCTATGGCGCACAAGTTGAATGAAGGCGGCTGCATCAGTCTATCCCACATGAGGAAAACAACAGAAGGCGCATAAAGGACCCCTACGTGTGCCTGCATGTAAGCACATGTGCCTGAACTTTGTCAGATGAGGGAGGCTATCCCAATTTTCTTAAGAAGGGAGCAGAGGTGGGCAAAAGACAACATTTCACACATAATGCCCCCGGTCTGAAGACACTTGTGGCGAGATCCTGCCTTTTAAACCATGCAAGAACTGCACTCACGAGCCAATGCAGACAGACCATCTAGGGTTTTAAAAATAAAGTTGGGTTTATAGCAGCAGAGTTAGCAGAAGATGGAGCTACCCGGTCTCACCGCCCTGTTCTGTCTCCCACCACCCATCCTGTCACATTAACTAGCACTGATAGTTTACATGCATTTAGATGGATGGCGTTGGATTCTAATCCTACATGGTAGAAGCTAGTTTCTCATGGATACATCACGCAGGAGACAGAGAGGGATGGCTGGAGTTTGGGAGTTTTTCTGGAAAACACAAAATGTATTTTCCCCTGACTTACCTGTTGGTCACAACCCTGCCCTCTGCTGCCTAGAGGCATGCAAGATTGCCGACACCCAATATTCCAAGCCAGTCCTAAATTCTTCCCCAGACCAGTGCTCTCCAGATGTTTTGGACTAGTAACCAGTTGGATCTAACATGGCCAATGGTCAGGAATAATGGGAGACATAATCCGAAACATCTAAAGGGCACCGTTTTGGGGGAGGTTGGTCTAAAGGCATGTCTGCTGTACAGATTTAAACTGGTTCCAAGCATGTCTGTTGCTCATGGCCTCCTACGAAAGACACTTTGGAAATGTAGTTCTGCAACAGTCTAGGGATCTTTACCTGTGAATTCACTGTCTCCATCACACTATGGCTGCAAGTCCCAAGAATATTTGTAGAAAGCCAGTACAGATTATTTCAATCTCGTTTAAATTTTTAATACGGAAGCTGTTAAACATATTCTCTGAACAATACTTCCTATGATTTATTAAACCAGTTTCAATATAATTTTAATGTGTAGTTTAGAGGAATCTTCTAGCTTGGATTTATTTTTGGCACTCTTGTTAAGTTATTCCGTCCAGAAAGCTAGGTCAGTATAGGGTCCAGAGGCAATGCCACATCCTACAAAATGGGAAGAAATTCCCATAGCCCATCATTTCCAGCCTGGGACCCAAAGCAGTTTAGGTGAACACGACACTCCTTTTGCAGATGTGAATGCAAGGGAGTTAGGTCATCTGTCTTGACGCATGGGTGCAGTCTCCAAGGACAAGTCCCATGGATAAAGTTTCCAAAGAAAAGTACTATTTTCTGTTGTTTGGGCTCACTCTTGTTTTCGCTAAATTGGGCGCCGCAGCTCCGGCGCCACTGCCTATCTGTAAAATGGAAATAGCAGAGACCTAGCTCACAGGATGTGCGTGAAATATGCCTTTCAAGGTAGAATTTTACATCTAAATAATAATGCCATCATTTCTGAAGGCAAAGTAATCCATTTAACAAAGAAATGTTGCGTATCTGCAAGCAGGCGGATGCCGCATTGTTTGACAGCCCATATCCTTTTATGTTTGCCTACAGGTTGGAATAATAGAAGACTTCTTATACCAATTAGAAGATAGTTTCTTAAAGACCAAAAAACTCAGAACAGCAAGGCGGCAGAAAATGAAAATGAAGCGGCTTCAAAGCAAACAGCCATGCTAGGCCTACTGGGGGGAAGAGGCCCCCATCCTGCACCAGAGATGGCAAGAGAGGACATTAATATAGCAGGAGTCTGACAGCTGGGACAACAAAGGCCGGCCTTCAAATTAATGAGGTGTCCTCTCCGTACGGCTCATCTTTTAGCAACAAGCTCCTGCACTTCATTAGTCTCATCTGACAGGAATAAAAACCTTCACGGGATGCTTGACTGGATTCTTATGCAGAATGGGCTTGTTTATCCAAACCTGGTGGGGAATTTGGATCACTGCAACATCCCCTTGCGTTAGGCATATAACGCAACCAGAGAGGTCTTGCAAGAGGTCTTTTCTAATCCAGAGTTAAGCTAAGCATAGGAACATAAGGAGGGGCTTTCCATGTGCGAGGTTTTGGGGGAGGGCCACAGCTCGGTGGTAGAGCAACTGCTTTCCATTCCAAAGGTCCCGGGTTTCACCCCTGGCATCTTCCAGAAGGGCTGGGAGACAGCGGTAGAGCATATGCCCCGCTGCCCAGGGTGGGCGTGCTCCCCAAGGGGAGAAGGGCAGAGAGGGTGCCCTCCCAGGCGCAGGGTAGCCACTCGGGTGCACGGAGTAGTGCACACACCCTTCAGCCAGGAGCGGAGCTAGCAAGTTGCCTCTTCTATAAAAATGGCATGAAAACATGTCATGCACAGAAGAATAAAGAATGGCTGCAAGCCTTTGGCTATTGCTTCCCAGCACATAGGACAGGTCTACACAACTAGTAGAGGACACCAGGCTGACCCCTAGATCCTTTTCACATGTACTGCTAATAAGCCACTTGTCCCCCATCCTATATCTGTGCAATCTGGTTATTCCTGCCTAAGTGCAGAACCTTACATTTGTCCCTATTGAAACTCATTTTGTTAGTTTGGGACCGGTTCTCCAGTTTTGTATTCCATGGCATTAGCTACCCCTCCAAGTTTGGATGAGCATTCCCTCAAGTCCTTTGTCCAAGTCATTTATAAAGACGTTGAACAACAACAGGCCCGGCACAGAACCCTGTGGCACCCCACTTGAAACTTGTTTCCCGGGATGATGAGAAACCATTAATGAATACTCTTTGGGTTCGGTCAGTCAACCAGCTACAAATCCACCTAACAGTTTTTCACGGGTGTCAAACACAAGGCCCGGGGGCCAAATCCGGCCCGCCAGACCTCATCATGTGGCCCGCCGAGCGCCCCAGCCAGCGGGACCCAGCAGTGGGACCTTGCTGCTGAAGCGCCGCGCCAACAAAGCGCCGACAAACAGCTGGGGCCAGGGAAATGCTTTTTGCCCCTGGGTCCCTCCGCGCTCTTTTCTGGCGCTGAATCAAGGCGACGACCCCCCCTTCCCTTTCTTTCTTCCTCTCTCTCGTTCTTATTCTTTCTTTCCCTCTCCTTCCTTCCTTCTTTATCTCTGTCTTCTCTCCCTCTTTCTTTTTCTTTCCTTCTTTATTCCTTCTTTCCTACTCTTCTTTCTCTCACCTCTTTCCTTCCTCTCTCCCTCCTGCTCCCTCTTTTCTTCCTTCCTTCCTTCCTTCCTTCCTTCCTTCCTTCCTTCCGTCCTTCCCAACTTTCTTCCTCTCCCTCATTCTTATTCTTTCTTTCCCTCTACTTCCTTCCTTCTTTCTCCCTTTCCGTCTTCTCTCCCTCTTTCTTTTTCTTTCCTTCTTTATTCTCTTCCTTATTTCCTACACTTCTTTCTCTCCCCTCTTTCCTTCCTTCCTCTCTCCCTCCCACTCCCTCCCTTCTTCCTTCCTTCCTTCCTTCCTTCCTTCCTTCCTCCCCTCCTCTCCCCTCCCCTCCCTCTCCTCAGAAACATAGGATGCTGCTTTATACTTCTGGCCCTTAAACCCTGGAACCAGGAGAACAGCTCCAGTGAGTCAACCTCAGCCAGTCCCTTTGGTGAAGGGTGGTGGCTCACTGGCAGAACATCTGTCCTGCATGCAGAAGGACCCCAGCATCTCCAGGTACTAGTAGCTCTGCAAAGGTCCTGCATGAAACCCTAGCGAGCCTCCACCACCCAGTGCAGTTACCAAAAATCATTTTTCAATAAATTGTACAATAATTGTACATTTGAATATCTACTTGCCATTATTCTGACTATGTTTCTGGTTTCAGAGCTAGTTATTACTTACATTATTACAAAAACAGCAATAATTGAATGCAGTGACAATAATTTATGATAATAAAGAGTGGACACATAGTCCAACAGATACAACCGGCCCTTTGAGGGTGACCAAACTGCTGATGCGGCCCCCGATGAATTTGAGTTTGACACCCCTGGTTTACTTCATTACCAGCTTCCTCACAAGAATATTGTGGGGGACTCTGTCAAAAGCCTTACTGAATTCTAGATACACTATGTCCACAGCATTCCCCTCATCCACCAAACTTGTAACTCCATTAAAAAAAGTGATTTGTCTGGCATGGCTTGTTTTTGAGAAACAAAACATTCCATGCTGGATTTCCTTTTCTAAGTGCTCACAAACCAACTGTTCCGTCATCAGGCTGCAGTTGGTGTGACCATCTATTGGCGTGACAACAATTTTTCATACAAAAAATATAGTCTAGAGAGATGTGGTGAGATCACTTACTTTGTAGGCCCAGAACATGTTTATTGGTGAGCAGACTAACACACAACTGCATAGGAAAGTGAAAGTAACTACAGTACAAGCTAATGGGATGGGTCTCGGTTCCAAACCAAAATAACTGGAGATAATACAGGAGCCTTGCAGACCACACAGCAAAAATGTCATGGTGCTAAGCAGAAATCCCCCAATACGATTTTCTGAAACCAACCCTGCAAGTCGAATGGCATCACTGTTCTCTCCCAACCACAACACAGAGAGATGTTCAAGACACAACGATCAATAGCGTATCAAAGCCTACTGAGAGACCAAGGAAGGAGAGTAGACAGGTCTTTCTCCCAAAAGAGAGCCTCTGTTTCCTTTATTTTTTTAGGCAAAACTTGAAATCTAGTTGTTGTTGTTTGAAAAGAATATATTTAGAGAACCGCCGTAATCCAAAGTGCTCTCATTTCCATAGCTTGTGTGTGAACCCAGCACTTCTTTCAGACCATTTACATGTGTTGCTTCTTTCTTTTGCCATCAACTGCATCCCGATCAAGCTTTGGCTAGCATGACTGGCTTCCTCCTCCTGTTGCCTGTGGCTTTCTCGCCACCCACCCATGGAATATGTTGCCTCCTAAAGGCCAGCAAGGTTTTCATAAGTCCCTAAATAAAAATGCACGCAGAAAAATAAAATAAAAGCCGCACGAGCCCGCCAGCACAATAACAGCTTGATTTATGCAACTGCGACTCAAAGAAATTGTGTGATGGAATCAAAAATTGATCAAATGTTTTCTGCATAATCCAAGGTGGCGAATGGTGGCACAGGTAATTGTGCATTTTTTTTGGGGGGGGGGTGTTCCTAACAGGTTGACAGACATTCCTTTCTGATGAAGGCATGCAAGTTAAATAGGAAGGGGGATGCCACAAGCATCATTAAAAATTGCCTTCTAAATTTTTCCAGCTTTCTTAAAGCACCAGGTTTGGGAAAGACAACTCTCTGATGATGGACCTCAAGGGTCTCATGGCACCTCTCCTCATCATGCAGCTTAAGAACAAAGTTGCCCAGGGCTGGAGCAAAGGGCAAGATGGAGCCTTCCTTCCAAGTCTATGTATAAGATCCAACCGGTATTAGAGGCTCACTTCAACAATGGTGATAGGATAACTTTCTCCACTGCATCCAAAGACAACAGGCCTATCCTCTAATGCAGGGAAAGCCAGCATGGTGCCCTCCATAGGTTTGTTGTTGCTGTTTAGTCGTTCAGTCGTGTCCGACTCTTCGTGACCCCATGGCCCAGAGCACGCCAGGCACTCCTGCCTTCCACTGCCTCCCGCAGTTTGGTCAGACTCATGTTGGTGGCTTCGAGAACACTATCCAACCATCTCGTCCTCTGTCGTCCCCTTCTCCTTGTGCCCTCAATCTTTCCCAACATCAGGGTCTTTTCCAGGTAGTCTTCTCATCTCAAGAGGTGGCCAAAGTATTGGAGCCTCAGCTTCAGGATCTGTCCTTCCAGTGAGCACTCAGGCCTGATTTCCTTCAGAATGGATAGGTTTGATCTTCTGGCAGTCCATGGGACTCTCAAGTGTCTCCTCCAGCACCAGAATTCAAAAGCACCAATTCTTCGGCGATCAGTCTTCTTTGTGGTCCAGCTCTCACTTCCATACATCACTACTGGGAAAACCATAGCTTTAACTATACGGACCTTTGTCGGCAAGGTGATGTCTCTGCTTTTTAAGATGCTGTCTAGGTTTGCACTCCAATAGGGTTTTTTTCTGAGTAGGCCTGCAGAGGATTGTGCTGTTGGCTGATTTATTTGGTGTCACCAGTGGAACCCTTTACAAGACTTGCCTTATATGTAGATTGACAGCATGCCCAATAAATAGATGGGTGCGTGTGACCTCTTAAACACTTTGGATGGTGCTCACTGGAACATTTGCTTTTTTCAAAACTGCACTCCAAAATAGCCCAGTAAGCAAAGGACCTGGCCTGTGCTCCATTCTACAAGGCTTGCCAGGGTTTCAAGTACTGTACTGTAGTTGGGTCCCGTAAAATGTAGTGATTTCTAATATGGCTATTGCGGTAAAGTGGTTTCTCTACAGGGGGGCACCGTCACAATTCCTTGCCAAGGGTGCAAGGGACATTAGATATGCCTCTGCTGAGGTGGAAGCTGACAGCCAGAGCCAATGGGGGCTGGCTGAGGTGGGGGGGCAGAGCCCCATTCACGCTATTGAACCAGCCCCCACTGAGGCCTCCCCAAAGCATGGAACCCGCATTGGGGCCTGCTTTGCAACAAATCCTCACGCAAACACTCCAAAGATACCTGACAAAGATACTTTCGTAGAGTGCCAAAAAAAACAAAAAACCAGAGAACGATTTTTTCCCCAAGACAACGGAAACAACTTTTGGGGGGCTTCCTATGGAAAATGCCTGGCCTTCTCGAATGTTGAAGAAACCAAGTGTGTGGCGAGATTAAATTATATAAAGGCAGTGGTGGGAAGGTGGTACCCACTGAGAAGTTAAATGATTTGCTTAAGGGCGACAGCACGAGGCAGAGAAGGAAAAGAATCCCAGAGGATGAAAATACCACCATGCAGTAATTACAATCAAAGGACAGACTCGGAAATGCGCAGATCTGCCCTTGCTGTTTTTCAAGAATAGCATCTGGCAATCTCCTCAGAGCCATGGCCTTCTTTTAATCTTCTGACCAGCCGAGAAAGGTGGGCCTGCATTCTTCCAGGTGCCCCCCCTTTTCTTCTTTTTTTACATTTCTCTCTCTTTCTCTCTTTTTGCAACAATTATTGTCACAAAGAGCAGATTTAACAGCGAGCCTTTTTCTTGTTACAATCCATCACGAGGCAATGCCAAATCTGGGACGCCTTTGTGCTGCCTATGAGAGATGATAATAGAATGTATTACCCTGACCTTTTCCGTTTGCTTGGCAATGCTATCGGGAAGCCTTCCCTCTCTCTCTCTCTCTCTCCTCTCTTCTTAACCACCTCATTAACCTGGGAGGGGGGGAAAGGAGGAATGGACAGACAATTAGCCTGCAGAATATTAAAAAGGTTAACACTGAATGGCACCCCCCCCCCAGACTGCAAGTGTTGGAAATCTGGTATCGTGTTCTGCTTTCATAACCCTCACACACTAACTGAATAAACCTGGCGGGGAGAGGGGGCTTTGCTTTTGCACATGGCCAAAGATACAGAGATTGATAAAAATAAAAAGACCAGGTGACTATTTCCATTCTGTATCCAGCAGCAAAAGGTGAACACTTCTCCCCAAGTTGTGGAGGGGAACGAGAGAGAAAAACGAGGGTCCCTGAATAAATAGACTTTGATTCCTGGTGACTAAGCGTCTCACAGCTATGATCTACCTGGGTAGAGCCTGAAATTTGACGTTTCGCATGTGGGAGGAGAAGCTGAAAGAAAAAAAACTGTCTGGCACCCGAAGCTAGAAAAGGCTTGTCCTGCTTACACCTCATCAAAATGAACAGGATCCAAGTTGGTCGTGACAATAAACAGGACAAGAAACGCAACTGGCTTTCTGAGTTTGGGGCATAATTCGTGAGTCTTGAGATAGCCAACAGAGAAGGAGGGGTGGGGTTTTCCCGTGACCCTCCAGATGTTGTTGGACTCCAACTTCATAGCTGCCAAGTCTCCCGTATTCCCCGGGAAACCCCCGTTTTTCCAGCTGTCCCCAGCCAAAAAAACGATTTTTTTGTTTTTTCCTGGTTTATTCTGGCGTGGCGGCCATTTTGGAACTGGGCGGAGCATGCTCAGAAGCGACTTTTGATGCTGCTTTGCCCAGTTCCAAAATGGCTGCAGCGTGACTTCTGGTGCGGCGGCCATTTTGGAACAGGGCAGAGCAGCATCAAAAGTTGCTTCTGAGCATGCTCCGCCCAGATCCAAAATGGCGGCAGCGCTACTTCCAGTCTGCTACTTCCGGTCCAGTCCCTTATTTCTCAGGCCGGAACTTGGCAGGTATGCTCCAACTCCCATCAGCCCATCAGCATGGCCAATGGCTTGAGACAATGGGATCCGTAGTCCTTTCCTCTCCGACTCCTGAATTATAAGACCTGGAACTTGTTGAAATGACCAGGGCCACCCCTCCCATGCCTCCTCTGCTGATGCTGCAATTTTGGTTCTCTCTTCTATTCATCACTGTGATACCAGCTCTCATTGATCTATTTACTGGCACATTTCCTGCATTAGTCTCGACACCTGCAGTTCTGGATGCTCAGTTGTTCGGTTTAGCCAATCTCAGCGGCAGGCCGAGAGCATGCGGTGACTGGAAATCATTACAAACCTGATGCGGATTCAATCTCTTGACCTAGAAGTCAAGTTCAGAATTTCATTACCCAGTTAATTCTCTCGAGATCCATTTCCTAATTCAATTAGCCATCTCAACAGCACTCCTCCTACTCCCCCCGCTATTATCCCTACTGGCCACCCGCATCTAGTACATGGCAAAACTCATGTACCTAGAACAAGGTTGAAAAGTGCGTGAATGGCTGGCTAATGTGTTAGACTTAAGTTGGAAGTCATTATGATTTTATTTATATACTGCAGTGGCTCCCTGTTTGTGGAATGCTCTCCCAAGGGAGGTTGCCTGGTACCTTCATTATACACCTTTAGGCACTAGGCAGAAACATTCCTCTTTAACCAGGCCTTTGGCTGATTGACATTCAATGCCCTTTTAATGTGTGATGTGGAGGGGGGATCATTGGGTTGTCTTTGTTTTTATTATGTATTTTGTGGTTTTTATATTGTGGTTTTATGATGTGAACCACCCTGAGATCTATGGGTATAGGACCGTATACTACTACTAATAATAATAATAATAGCAACAACAACAAATGCCAAAACAGCTTCTAAGAGATCTATAAAAGCAATTCACCATTAAAACACACAGAGGCATTAAAACACCCCTAATTAAGGCAATGAAACAAAGAATCAAAAAGCATAACAATTAAAACTGCTTTCAAAGGTTAAAAGAACAAAACCAAAAGTCCAGTTTAGGGGAATGGTTGCCTAAACAGGTGTGTCTTCAGGAGCCGGCAGCATGCCAATACTGATGGGGCCTTTCATATTTTGTAATATTTTTTATTAAGCATTTTATAACATAAAAACACAAAATATCAAAAAATACAAAAATACATCAATACAAACAAAACAAAACAAAAACATATCATCTTGAATCAATTTTTAAAATTCATTGTCTTTTTGGCTTCCCCAATTCCCCACTATCTGATTTTCTTTTTAGATACATCTGTAGCAGTTTCTATTTCATCTTTTTTACTTTCATTCATAATAGTTCCTTTGATTCTTTTTGTGCTCATCTTTCTAGTTATATACCAATTTTTCTACTTTTTAAACTCCTCTTTTCTCCCTATTGCCTTAACTTCTGTATTTCCCTAGATATTCAAACTTTCTACTTTCAAAAATAATTCCCTAAATATATTTTAAATTTCCTCCAATCTTTTTCAACTCTATCACTTGCTTGATCTCGGAGTCTTCCTGTCAGTTCTGCCAATTCCATAAAGTCCAGCATTTTCATTTGCCATTGGGGCCTTTCATATTTTGGCAGGGAGAGCCTTTCACAACACTGGTGCCACAGTAAGAAAGTCTGCCCTTGAGTTACCATAAGCCGGTAATCATCAGGCTGTGGCTGATGTTCTTACTGCCCTTAGTGACTAGTGAATTTTCTTGAATATGGGGCTTATCTGCACGTACCTTTCATCCGGTTCTTCTAGGCACGGTCCACACTTTAAACCTCCTTTTGTTTTTGCTCCGGAGTTTTCCTCACGAAAACCCACTCTTTCAAGCTCCATCAGAGCAAACAGCAATCTATAGAACTCCAAGTTAGTGTTTGCTCCGATTGAGCACTAAAGTGCTGGTTTTTGTAGGGAAATCTCTGAGGCAAAGTGGCGGGGGGGGGAGCGGGATGCTCCCACACTGAGTTTTTTTCCTCTTTTTTTACTATTTTTACCATCATAGGGTATAAGATGAAATATACAGTAGATTTCCAGGCCTTGGCAACTGCTTACAGGCCTCATCAATGCTCTCACGGGTACTCAGGAGGAGAAGACCATCCGACATCTCAATTTTTCTTCCTAACCACTCACGTATCTGCACTTGTAGACACTATGCCTTCTTGACATTCCCAAAGACGATTCATGTTCTGTTTTCCAGGCTTTCCCAATTAAATTTCCACAGATCAGGCCAGCCCCATATTCTTTTGAAAAATTAAGAGATTTCACTTAGAACGCAAGGTAGTCCTAATCAAACCTGAGGCTGCCTTGGGCTTGCCTCCCAAGCATAATGCCCCCTTTTTAATGAGCTCTGGATTTCATCTGAGCAATGTTTTGAATATCACCAGCCATTTCTGTGAAGCCATTTCTATCAAACATGGCTTCCCAACTCTTCGCAGGTTCCTGCACAGAGGGTAGGTGCTGACCGTCTCATAAAGAACTCCTACGCTTTCTTTTAACAATGGAAAGCTGGAAAAAGTTAAAGTTAAAATATGCCGTTCTTGTTAAGGACCATTCTAGCGCTGGGAATGAATTAAATTGCGGAAACGGCCTCAAATCCTGGCGGGTGAACTGTCCCAATCTGTAGATGAAAGTTCAAGGCTTCATTGTCCTTCATGGGGATGCGGCTGAGATCCATGAGGGGAAATGGCACATGAGGGAACATGCTGAGGCATTGAGGCACCATTAGATACCTTTTCTCTATTCTCGCCCACAGCGGTGTCATTTCGCTTAAAAAAATATATGAAAAACCCCAACGCAGAATTTCATATTAGCCACCTAAACTAAAATGGCCTACAGACATTTTGCTTCATGGAGGGATCAGAACATTAGCTTTTCCATCATCAAAGAGAAGGGACACATTTTCAATTATACTAAAACATACAAAGTAATATTTCAAGGAAGGATGAGGAAAACAGGGCTCGATGTCATCCTCACCCAAAGCAAAGACATGGTGACAAGCCCGCTTGCTGTTTTCTTATGTATTTCATACTTTTTGTTTCTTAAGTTGTAAACTGCCTCAAACACCTTCAAACAGGCTTCTCCAACAGAGTGCCCTCCAAGGGTCAGGGATGGCTGGAATCATGGTACAAAATAGATGAAGGGCACCACATATGGGAAAGTAGCTTTAATAGGGGGCATAGAAATGCAATGCGACCCAGGTGGTGCTGTGGGTTAAACCACAGAGTCTAGGGCTTGCTGACCAGAAGGTCGGCGGTTCGAATCCCTGCAATGGGGTGAGCTCCTGTTGTTCGGTCCCAGCTCCTGCCAACCTAGCAGTTCAAAAGCACATCAAAGTGCAAGTAGATAAATAGGGACCGCTCCGGCGGGAAGGTACAAGGCGTTTCCGTGCGCTGCTCTGGTTCGCCAGAAGCAGCTTTGTCATGCTGGCCACATGACCCAGAAGCTGTCTGCGGACAAACGCCAGCTCCCTCGGCCTATAGAGCAAGATGAGCACCGCAACCCCAGAGTCGGACACGACTGGACCTGATGGTCAGGGGTCCCTTTACCTTTTTTAGAAATGCAATAAATAGAATGTGCCATAGGTTGATTCATTCTCAAAAAATACCAGTTAAAATATTAACGATTAAGCTCCTCATCAGTTTGATGGGCAGGATGAGAACAAGATATTTGTTCCCCAAACCCTCGTATCCTGTCTATCCTCTTCATTTCCAGCAAACTTGACACTAGATGCAAGGACAGAGCTCCAGCCGGAACGTTTGGAACTAAGATGCACCCTGTCCCCTTATTATCTCTAAGCAACCAGCTTAGATGGCTTTCAAAGGGGGATTATGACAAATCCATCACTTGCCAGGATGCCTATATGCAACTTCCAGGTGCAGTCAGCAGGATCCTGGGTATCAGTTGCTGAGGAACAGCAGCAGGGTAGGACTGTTGTCTTTACATCCTGCTTGGGGGCTTCCTAGATCAGCTTTTGGTCTGCTCTGGCTGGGCTTGTCTTATGTCCTTAATAGGCTGCCAGCCATTGCTCCCATAGCTGTGAACTGTTTTAAGTCCACAGCAGCGACAACAAAAAAAATCAAATAATTAGACTGTTACCCATAGAGCTTTGCTAGTGTTCACAGCCTAGCAGAAACTTCTGATCTGAGAAGGTGCGAGCCTCTGCTACGTTTTTAATTGGGAGCCTGGTTCGTTAGCCGTTCCACTCGTAACACGCACACACACTAGTGCAGTGCAGAGGAGAGAGAAAAGTGGGGGACCCAGTACTCTTTTGGAAATCAATTGTGCCCATGTTTGCTTTCACCCCAGGCTGAGACGCTGCGGAAGTAACCGAAATATTATCTTTACCGTCGCAGAGCAGCAGAAAGCAATGGAGGTGCTTCCCATCCAATATAGTCAATAATTCACTTCCTCTTTAGGCAAAGAAAGGGAGAGTTTGCATATTTATAAGGACACTGATGCTGAGAGGTAGTTAGTATCTTCTCTTTCTCTCCCCCTCCCCGCCACTCCGAACGGCAACAAGCAGCAAGCAGGCACCGTCATTTTGAAAAGGTACACGAAACAAAACTCCCGAGCCGTATGATTTATATTCCACTCCACTCCAGTCTAGAAGACTCTATAACTAGGTTAATGCTGAGCATGCTGTGCTTTCCGGATGAGGAAAAGGACAAGACAAGTGCACATAGCAGCTCGCCAGGACTTAAGAGAACAAAAAAAAACCCTACAATATTCTGAAAAAGTTTGCTTTCCTTGGTTCTTCCGACTCAGCTCTGTACTAAGCAGAATAGGGCAATGATGGAGGGGCCTTTTAGCCTTCAATTCCTCAGGTTACGCAGGGGCAGAGAGGATTGGATTATATTATGGAATTTAGAGTCTTATCTACGCCACAAAATTAAAACCTGGGCAGGAAGGGAAATAAATTCGTGAAGCACCTATACACATTTGTAGCACAGTGGCCCCGTTTGATTTAAATTAAGCTGCTTGGCTTTGTGTAGCTGGAGTAGCATTTACAATATTTCATACTTGCAGCTCCATGTTTCCCTTGGTCTATTCTCAAGGACAAGCATCCTTTAGCTAAAGGGATCTAACTGAAAGCCACTTCACGTATGATTGGAACGCGTCAGCAAGGAATATGCAAACAACTCTAGTGTTTTCTTTTCATGCTTGTGGAGTCTTGGGGAAATTCCATTCTACAACCAAAATAAATTATGGGTGATGTCCAATGTTTGTCATTCTCGGCATATAGCCACTGAAGTCAACAACCTTCTTTTGTCCACTTAAGGGGGTCCATATCGAGTAAGACTTAGTTGGGTACCACTGTGTGTTGATTGAGCAGCCTGCATAATCCTTCATTTTGCACAATCTAAACAAATACTTGTTTGGCATCCTTTAGTTTTGCTAGTTAGGAGTGGGAGGAGGACAATGAAACCTTAAGTGAGCTGGCTTCCACAATTGCACTCGGAATCGCCCATACCCTTTCAACCACACAAGCTAAAAACTTGCCCTTTTAAAACATTGAAGTAAAGATTCCCAGAAAGCTGAATTCTGTACCAAATGCTGCTTTTAGTGCTTTCCCCATGCATGTGATCCTGACCACTGAATTAGTGTCACATGCTTTGTACACTGGGAGGCTTAAGCAGCAGTGAACAGACGGGCGAACTCTGACATTGATGGGAGAGCAAAGCACAACAGATCATGCTTTTAGTCGTTTCCCATTTCTGCTGGAATAGCGCTTCTAACTCAAGAGCATCTCTTCCATCACAAGAGGACTCTCATTCATCAGCCTGTCATCGAGGTACATATACCACTAAGTGTGCCATGTCACAAGAGCACACATCCATTGCTTAGCACTTACCCCTTTAAAGCACCATGGAAGCAAACAAATATTCAATTTCCATATATTTGTTCAGCATAAACGGCCCTTGCAATGTGTGTTGTGCATGCTAATTTTAAATGAAGTGCTATTAAAGAAGCACATTTTGTTTATAACCACTGATCTCAGATTCTCAAGAGTACACCAAGCTTTTTTTGCAAATTAAGCTTCACCAACTCTGGAAGATTCCCAATACCAAGATGGGTCTACAGGCCTTTCTCTCTCACTCTCTCTCTCTCACACAACACAGCAAGCAGAATATCAAGAGTTGGCTTTTCCCCCCTGCATGCAGCACTGCAGTGGGGAAAGCGTGTGATAATTTGGAACAAATAACCTTTGGGCAAATAAATAAACAAATAAAAATAGGTCACCCCTAATCACATGCATGTAATAGTTATGCTGAAACACAGTGGTACAGTTCTCTTTGAAATACCACCTAAACCTTCACATAAGGGAATACCTTCAATGAAAACTGTATGTTGTATCAGAACTATCTTTCATCGATCAAATGCATCACTCATGGAAGTAGATCACCCAGCTAAGAGAAGGCTAACAACCTCCTGCCCAGAAGGAAGTTTTTATAGAGGGAAGAGTTAAGAACAAGAAGTTTTAATTTGTTTTAGTCTGTTCTACTGTGGTTGCCATTTTCTGTACGTTTTAAATTATGGCTGTAAATCTTTTTTAGTGGCAATTTTATTGTTGTTGTTTTGCAAGCCACTTTGTTTTCCCTACAATTGAGCGGTATATACATTTTATGAAACAAACCCACCCTTTTCCTCGTGAGACCAGAGTGCTCCATATAAATACTGCACTTAGCAGTCGCAAGAGATGGTTGATTTTGGATCAAAGGAATAAGACCAAAGGTTCTTCCAGTCTTATATTTTGTAAACACTAGTTTTGAGAGCTGGAAGGACAGATCGTGAAGCTGAGGCTCCAATACTTTGGCCACCTCATGAGAAGAGAAGAATCCTTGGAAAAGACCCTGATGTTGGGAAAGATTGAGGGCACTAGGAGAAGGGGACGACAGAGGACGAGATGGTTGGACAGTGTTCTCGAAGCTACGAACATGAGTTTGACCAAACTGTGGGAGGCAGTTTAAGGCAGGAGTGCCTGGCGTGCTATGGTCCATGGGGTGACGAAGAGTCGGACACGACTAAACGACTAAACAACAACAAGTTTTGAGAGCCAGCGTAGAATAAATGTCTGCGATTCCCAGTTACATTGGTGCCTTTGTGAGAAGTAGGAGTAAGGAAAGGAAAGCCAGCTAGCCAAGTAGGGCCAAACTGAATCATTTCGAGCTTTGGAGAGGCTATTGGTTGTTGTTGTTGTTAATAAATATTATTATTATTTATACCCCATCCATCTCCCAGCCACGCTGGGTGGCTCTCAACAGAATAATAATAATAAAGCAACAAAACATCAAACATTAAAAACTTCCCTAAACAGGGCTGCCTTCAGGTGTCTTCTAAGTCATATAGTTGTTTATTTCCTTGACATCTGGTGAGAGGGCGTTCCACAGGGCGGGCGCCACTACCGAGAAGGCCCTCTGCATAAGGGGTGTGCAAGCCAGTCGTTTCCAGCTAGTTCAGTTTTCTGCTTCTGTCTTTAGATGTTGAAATGTTTAATAAACAAGCAAAGAAAAAAGAAATTGCAGTGTAAGAGCCCTTTTAGCGCATAGCACAGGGCAGCTCTCTTAACTCCTGGGGATAACTTATAAGCAACAGGTACTCTCACAACTGTTCCACCACCTCTGTTCAGAAAAGAACACAGATTAATCATCATAGTCCATAAATGCTTTAATAGCTTGCAGTGAGAATATATGCCTCTTCAAACAGCACTAGGAACTTTAAATAGAACCGAGTGACTGGAACAGTACAGTGCTGACATAGGGAGAAAGATGTTTGCCTTTAAGGTCGTAACTAATTCCACCCTTCAAGACATCTCACCCATTTCATCAGGAGGGTTCCTAACCCTAAAAAGGTGACAATTTTAATAGCAGGATTTGTGACACTGCCAGACTGTGGGTGGGCAAACTATTTCAGCATTAAGATGACTGCTCATCGTGGGACAAGCCACAGTTTGCACATCATTAGCAGATTTCTTTTTTAAAAAAAACCCCACAAAAAACTTCATTTTATATATAAGACTTCATTTCTTGTCTCCCAGCACCACACAACCTATTGTTAGAATGTAAAGCTTGAAATTAAAACTTTTGTACCACTTTGTGGATCCAAGAAACAAATAGTCCCCTCTCTTTGGCAGCCTTTAGAAAGCTGCCAGTCTATCCAACCTTTCGTTGCCTTGTGTACTATTCTTTCACTGGAGCCATGCTGTTTTTAAATAGGTTATTTTAGAATTGCACAAGAACCACAGACCAAGTACACGGGAGCTGAAAAGAATATAAGAAATAGTTGGTGCAAAGTACAATATTGCAACAATAATACCTAATAATGTTATTATGCAGGCTTATTTCACATATTTTAATGCACAATTGCTGCAATAGCTTTTATTATTTCTGTTAGCATTCATTATTTTTAATATTGCTTTTGGGTTGTGAAGGACTTGGGACTCTGTTTTCCTGATCTACTTGTTTGGACTGCTGCTTATTATATGTGGGTGTGCTTGCTTTTCCTGCTTGTTGCAGATCTTGCTGGTTTGTCTATTGGAGATTACAAGGCTAACTAGTTTTGGATCAGCTCAAAAATCTCAGCAGTGAAACTCTTTAGTGGATACAAGAAATGGAACATCTCTTGTCTGAAAGTGGGAAAATTAAAAGCTCCATACTTGAGACTGTTACCTGGGGGGGGGTGCATGTGGTTGACAAAGGAAATTTTTAACAAGTAGCCATGCTATATATATATATATATATATATATTTTAAGATCAAGGAGGATCTCTGTGATGCGGCTGTTACTTGACAGCAAGATTCCTCAGAGAATCTGGCGAGATGAGGGTCTGTTTAAAAAACCACCTACTTTCCCTGGACTTAACCTATTTTATCTTGCTCAAAAGGGATATACTGGTTTTCTGTAACTTTTGTATTGCATATCTTTCTCTTGAACTCCATATTCTTGAATTAGCTTCCTTTCATAGAATCATAGATTCCATGAGGGTCTTCTAGTCCAGCCACCTGCAATGCAGGAATCTCAACTAAAGCATCCATGAGAGACGGCCATCCAATCTCTGCTTAAAAACCTCCAAGGAGAGTCCACCACTTTTTGAGGAAGTTTGCTTCACTGTTGAACAGCTCTTAGTCTTTCTGATGTTCAGTCAGAATATCCCTTCTTATAACTTGAGGCCATTGGGTTTGGGCTGATGCATTGCATGTCTTTTCCATAGCAGTAAACTCTTCACAAGTTTCATCATCTTGGTGTGTCCTCTTAGTTTAACACCCTGGAAGGCGCCAAGACCATATAACACCGGTCCTGAAAGACCTACATTGGCTCCCAGTACGTTCCTGAGCACAATTCAAAGTGTTGGTGCTGACCTTTAAAGCCCCTAAACGGCCTCGGCCCAGTATACCTGAAAGAGCATCTCCACCCCCATCACTCAGCCCAGACAGTGAGGTCCAGCTCCAAGGGACTTCTGGCGGTTCCCTCACTGCAAGAAGTGAGGTTAGAGAACCAGGCAGAGGGCCTTCTCAGTAGTGGCGCCCGCCTGGTGGAACGCCCTCCCATCAGATGTCAAAGAAATAAACAACTATCTGACTTTTAGAAGACATCTAAAGGCAGCCCTGTTTAGGGAAGTTTTAATGTCTGATGTTTTAATGTATTTTTAATCTCCTGTTGGAAGCCCCCCAGAGTGGCTGGGGAAACCCAGCCAGATGGGTGGGGTATAAATAATAAATTGTTGTTGTTACCCTATGCTACATTATAAGGCTTCTGAGAGACCCCAGGGGAAATTGGGAGGCTGGCTGTTAATGGGAAATAATTAACCCCTTGTCTGGTGGCAAGTATGGTACTTAAAGGATATAATGGTGGGCTGAATAGAGGGGTACACTCTACTAATCAGGAACTACCGTTCCTCAAACAGCACATGGTTCAAGTGGGCTGGGTGCTGGCAATCACAAGGTCTCATGGACTTTGCTTGTTTCTGTGCACTTTGAAGGCCCCACCCCTTCACATTTGGACATAGAAAAGCTTTGGCACTCACAATTACTGGTCAAGACCCGTAATGCTACAAAAGCTTTTCCATTCCCACCCAGTAGATTCTGCGTATTGTCATCTCTGCAGCGCTGTTGTCTCCAGACCCACATTCTTATCTTTCTTTGAAGAAGGAAATAAGTTTAAGGAGTAATTCTACAGGGAGAGGATTTCATTGTTCAAAGTAAGTAGTAATAGACATGCCCTTGGTGAATTTTCCACTCTAAGAAATGCTCAAAAGCAGCTGAATAGGGTGCACGTTGTTTGCGTTGCTAGGATATTGCAAAAATTATTCAATGAACTTGGGAGGGTAGGATCTGCAGGGTTAAACATGAAAAATTAAGATAAGCGACACAAACCACTCTATTTATTTACACAAGTTTCTGCCAGTATAGAATTTTAAAAGATACAAGTAGTAAAAAAAAAAAAGTGGCACAGGTTACACTTATTAGTAGCAGTCAGTGGTTAAGAGAAAATGGGAAATTAGAAATCCCACCCACTTCAACCCCCATATATGGACAGCAACAAACCAAGTTTATGGTATGCAGAAACGTAATTTTCAGAGGGAGTTTAGAAGTATAGTCTGAAAACTTGATTTTAAAAAAGTTTATGATGTGAGAAAATAATGTATATAAAAAACCCAAAAGAAAACAAGGTGAACATTTTTATATGAAAGCCTTTGAATAATAAAAAATAGCAGCTGTAGATACTGAAATCAAATCTACATTTTCATCTCCATACTGAAATCTGTGCACAAAAACTAAGTATATTAAGAAATTGAGGTGTTTCACTTAAGTTTTAGATCTAGCTTTTTTTATATTAAAAAAATGGTCCCCATTCAAAAATAATAAATACAATTTAGTACAGTGATTTTTTTCTAGGGGCTTCCACTTCAGGTGATTTTGCATTTTGTTGGGCAACAGTATAACCTAGCAGCTAAAAAGCGTCAGACCAGCAGACATATGGGCCAACCATTTGCATATTTCCACTAAACCACCGCCACCAATGCACTTTCATCATGCTTGAAGTATAATTTAGGCTTTTAAAAAAACCAGATTTATACTTTAAACAGGAAGCAAATTTTTCACTTTGGATACTGGTCTATGCAATGGTTAATTCAAACAGTCAGCCTATAAACGTACAAACACTATTTTAAAAGCAAAATCCGCCATCCTCAGCCAGTGTGGGCATCAGTGAGCAACTCCTAAATTTCCGCAGGCAGGTCCAACATCGGTTTATTCATTAAGTCACCGCGCAATGTTTACACTAAGCAGAATATTTCCATTATGCCAATAGGATGATTTGTGCAAAGGAATATGTTCTCTCCAAGCCAAGGTTGAGTTCTTCAGTTTTTTAGTAGGCACATCAGAAAACTCTTGGTGATTAATTTAGTGTTATCTAAAACGCTTACTAATTCCCACTAAGTGCTAACTAAGTACCACTGTTCATGTCAGTAAATGGTCACTTCAAAAAGCTAGACCACTTTCCGTCAGTCAAAATTGTAAGTTGCAACTCCATTTCCTGTCCATGTCATATTAAGTGAGTAGTTGACCGACTTAAAGTATGACTCCTCTTTTCAAACACTGATGGCAGGTTGATCAAGGACGGAGAGTGGATGCCCTGTTCAAAGAAAAGAAGAAATATTAAGTGTCTACATCTCCATGGAAGAAATACTTCTAATGTGTGCCTGGAAAAGGAGGGGGGAGGTTCAAGGGGATCACAAGGAAGGAGAGATCTTCCCCGCTTTAAAAATCCAGGTTTTCAAAGTGTCAGCAAGTTAGGCGGACATACGTCTTCAGAAACACTATTGAGAGGTTGTGTGTGTGTTGCATTTCTATTAAGCAGCAGCTTCCCCAACTCAGCCTTTAGACATGTAAGGTTTTCTAATGTAGCCAAGCCTCAAGAGAAATAAAGATGAGGCATTGCTTTCTACTTAAACGTATGCAAGAGCAGTTCTGCCCTCGCTGCATTTTCGTGCCTTCAAAGTGGTGTCTAAAAGAAGGGCAAGAAAGATAGAAAAACCCTCTCGGACTATAATAAGATCGCTATACATTTTACAACTAGATCACAATCACAATTATCCACAATTGCTATACAACTCAAAGCTTTTGTTTTTGTACAGGGCAAGCTTCAAGGTCATTTAAAAATATTGCCAGCTTGCAGCAGGCAAAAGGTATTGTAATTGGTGCAAGAATATATTTTATAGAAGCTCCTAACACCCCCCCCCCAAAAAAATAGTGCCCTGCAGGTCACTTTAGCCAAATGACTTCTTTTAGGATGTCCGGTTATCTTAGTAATTCTGCTACATACCCATTGCAAGAGATTGAAGGAATGGACAGAACTTCCAAATGTCAAAGCTACCTTATTTTTCAAGTAAACAGCCACATAGTTTTGTTTTATTTTAAAAGTATATGTACCTTAAAATGCCAGAAAACATGGAAAGAAACCCAGAGCAAGATCAGTATCAGTGGTGACCAGGCAAACACCATTAATTCGAATGAAGGAATTCAAGCATTTCGGGATAGAAGTGAAAGAGTGCTTAGGAGAGGCCCAGAACCTGAAAAATGTTAAGACAGACTGTAGGCCTTATTTAAGGCCTTTGCCTCCGAGAAGTGCCCAGCAAAGAGGTGGCAGAGCTCACTTTAGGCCATCAGTAGCTTCCTCTCTGGTGGTGCTGATGACTGGGCAAGGGCTGGGCAAGGAACAGGTGTTTAGGTTGTCAGAGCTGGAAGCAACTCTCCCTTCTACACCATGGGAAGCAGCTATCAGAGGCCGAGGCCTAGAGCTCGGGGAGTTCCCATCAACGGAGTTGGAACGCTGCACACTAACAAAGTGCTTAACTGGTCCACTTAAGCTGTACGTAGAAGCGCAGCGAGTAATCTAAAAACATTGTGGGAAGAGGGGAACGGAGAGTTAATCCACACATCGCATTCAGTCCAGATCTCTCACGGTCACTCATTGTGCTTCTCCCCATACCATTTTATTTTAGATTAAGGAAGAGCCTGGCTAAGGTGACACACCAAGGACAACATACTAACTGCTTCCCTTTGAGCCCTTCAGTCCAAGATGCGCTTGAACTAGATTTACCTTTCAGAGATTACGATGCTCTCCATCTGTATGACTAATCCCTCTGTTCTCTATTTCAGTAATTTATACCGTCCAAAACAAAAGTCTGTTTCAACCCAAGGACACTCTACTGCTGGGAAATGCCTGTTGTGTTGTAGAGTGGAGGGGGGGGGCACTAGAGAAGTTCTGGCTCTAAGAAGAGATCTGCAGGTGTATGACACCACCTAGTTTAAGCCTTCAGACCTAGTTTATATATCTAGGTCTGATATATATCCAAATTATAAAGCGCTCACTGTGCTTCAATTTTTTTTTAATGGCACAATATGGCCTAGATTTCATCTTAAGTGGCCACCTCCATGTTTGCTCATTCATCTTCCATGAGAATACTTAGCAGTATGTGGAATAAGTTGCATACTTCATTACAGTCACCATTGCAACAATAGATGCCAATATTACAAGCGAAGAATCTATGAGTGGACCTAAAGCCAATAAAATTGACCACTTTGGCAAAGGTCATCGGCTGAGCACACTGCAGAGACAAGGACTGAACTGGAGATTACTGGGCTTAAAGGTCAGTCTTAATCGGTCTCTATGCTACCCCTGCGATGGGAGTCATTAAATTATTTGGTCAACATTGCCATTTCAGGGATGACACAGGAACTTGTTCAAAACCACCCAGCATATCCACCATGGCTGTATTGAGCCTTATCTCCCAGTTCAGAGACAAGTTCTGCCCAACAAATCGCCTGCACTTTTAGGAAAGAACTAGTTGCTCATCTAACAATAGCCCCCTTTTTTTAACATCTACAGAGCTAACATCTGCTCCCTTTCCTCCATTGGGCAAAAAAAAAAAAACTTTTGGAGTAGAGTCTGCAAAAATTCTATTCAAAGGCTCTCTGCTCCAAGAGGCTCACCCAGAGTACCAACACCACATGCAACTGCTTTCGTAATAACAGTAAAAGTGAGTTGGGAACAGGTAAACTAAGTAGAGACCTGTGACATTTTGTGGGTTTTGATGCAATGGAGCAAAGAAATTTCCTGCTCCCAACAGCTTGAGAGCTATGTATATTCTGGGAACGAGGTCTATCTATCCAGTTTAGGATGGTAGACACTGCTTGGCAGGATGGCAGCACCAAATTGTGTTTTCGAGAGATATTGAGCATTCCCATTTCAAGTGCTGTCACGGTGCAAGGACACCCTCTTAAGGTTATTTCCCTTACGGCCTGATGTAGAAAGGGAAAACTTGGCCGTGTTTGTTGTGGTTAGCTGAACAGTTCATCAGAGGAGCAAGCAGCCCTGCTGTGGAGACAAGGCCAGCCACCCTTCATTAGATTCATTCATCTAGACGCCATCACAAAATATTGAATGCAACTCCTCCAAAGGGACTAACAGTCCAAATGTACATTTATCTATATGATTCAAGAGTGTCATCCCATCCCATGCATTTCATTAATCTTTATAGCTGTAATATTTTTAACTACTCCTTGTTAATTTTCTTTTTTTCTTTCTTCTTTTCTGGGAAGCCCTTTTTTTTGCCAGAAAACATAACCACATTTAATAAGATCCAAATTCCCCCTAAAGGAAGGCCATACAGTGGTACCTTGCAAGACGAAATTAATTCGTTCTATGAGTCGTTTCGTCTTGCGAAAATTTCCTCTTGCGAAGCGTGGTTTCCCATAAGAATGCATTGAAATTTAATTAATGTGTTCCTATGGGCAAAAAAGAAGCGCAAAAAAAGGCGCCGACTCAACCGCCACGGCCAGAAGTCTTTAAGGCTCTGGGGAGGGGGAGGCAGGAGGAGGGCCAGGGGTCTCCTCCCGCCACAGCCTCCGCTCCTTCAGGCACCGCCACTGTTGCCAAGGGCCGCCTGGCAAGCCCCGGTGCTGCTCCTGCCGGATCCCACCGGGGAGGAGCCACAGAGGCCGCCATGACCGCCGAGGAGGGCAAGGCCGAGGCAATGAGTGCCGCGCTGCCAGAGGCAGAAGCGGTGGCCGTGGATGTCACCCCCGGCCGTAACGACGGAGTCCTAAAGGTAGGCGGCGGCTTCCCTTCCCGTCGCGAGGCTGCTTCGTCTTGCGAAACACAACCATAGACGACTTCGTTTTGCGAGTCTTCAAAAAAAATTGCAAAACGCTTTCGTCTTGCGATTTTTTCGTTGCGTGAGGCGTTTGTCTTGCGGGGTACCACTGTAGCTCAGTGTTCAGGAATCTGCTCAGAGTGCAGAAGGTTCTACGTTCAGACCCTGGCATCCCCAGATAGAGCTGGGACAGACCACATTTGAAACCCTGAAGAGCTGCTGCCAGTCAGTGTAGGTTATACTGAGCTAGACGGGCTCAATCACATGACTCAGCATAAGGCAGCTTCCTATGCACCCTGGCCCCCAACTTTTATCAACCAAAAAGGAATTTCCTGTGCTCACATTGTTCTCTCTTTCATGGCTGCAGAACCTCTGAGCACCTTCGTAGCTCAGTTTCTGAAACGTTTTGTTTTCTCAAATGTCTTTAATTGGTCACAAGAGAGCAGGTTTTCTTCTGTAAGATACATTCCTCACTATCTCCTCCAGGCATGCTCACTTCTGGCTGACATTTAGAGTGGATTTCTCTACTACAGTTGAGATCTTTTAATTACATTGACCACACAGGTGTTATGACTTCCGGAGAGAGATTAACAGACATGATTACAATAAGCTTCATTATTGAAATAAGAACAGCCAGCCTCCCCACTCGGGGCTTTTATATTATTCAAGACTTCTCTGGGAAAAGTCACTTACAGCTAGCGATGAAGTACTGGCAAGGCGTCCTCCTAAGTAATTCTCACTAGCTGGGCAGAAAGTCCTTCCTTCGACGCTGCTGTGCGCCATCAATGCTCTCCGGAGCGCTCTCTTTGGCGTCTTGGAGAATGAGAATGCTCGTGTGACCTGCAGAGTTTTAAGAACCACATTAAGTAAAAGACTACAGTGTTACCCTTATTTAAAATACGGGAAAATCCATTCCACGTTTTTCAGTAAGGCATTTTCTGCTGTTCTGCGCTGATACGTTTTGTTGCATTTTGCTTACCACTAGCCAAAGCAGCAAGGATTAAATATATTCAATATATTCGATAAGAATACAACATCCCTGGTGGATCCAGCCAGATTCCCATCTAGTCTAGCATCCTTTCCTCACAGTGGCCATCCAGATGTGTCCAACACATCTGCAGTCCAACAGCACTCACCCCACTTATGATTCCCAGCATCTGGTACTCAAAGAGACATACTGCCTCTGGCAATATAGCCATGGAGGCTAAAAATGCAGCCTTACCCTCCATGAATTTGCCTAATGTTCCTTTAAAGCCGTCCAACCATCTTGTAAGGCCATCCAACCATCTTGTTCCCATTTATGCCTATTCTAGCCTCACACTTCATATCCCTATAGATTTGCTAGTCAAACAACATTATATTACTCCCCCCCCCCCAACAACACGAACCAACAAAGATTCTTAAAGCACCTAAAAGACTAACGCATTTATTATGGTGTAAGCTTCTGTGGACTAGAGCTCACTTCCTCAGATGCAGGATCAACATCTATATTGAGAGGAATGAGGAGGGAGGAATCATACATAGAGAAACAGTCACGCCCTGGATATAGAAAGGTGGGGGGAACTGTAAATAGTGGAATCAAATGCCAATGGAAGTGACATAAAAGGCCACTGTTTTCACTGTCGAAAACAAAAACTAACATGGCCCTGCCCCCTCAAATTTGTCACAATTTGTTTCAACATGAAAAAGTTATGATCTTTTTACTGGTGCTAAGCTCTCAAACTCTGTGCTGAAATAGTAACACGTAAAAGATTGAAAGAAGACAACATACACCAGCTAAAAGCTCCTTACACAACTGAGGGCTACTGGCACAATATACCTCTGGAAACATTTGTCAGTGGTTTACGTTCATTCTCTCCTGATGTGCGGAGCATGTGCAAGTGTCACATTTAGGCTCAAATATTCCAGTGCAATAAAACTTGTCACCGGGAAGGGAACTGAATGGGTTTTGCCCCCAAATGAAAAAGCTTGATGCGAGGAGATAGCTTCAGAATAGCATTTCTTTATTAGTTAAACCTCGTACCTTTTTGGATGTTTTTTTAATTGCCCGGGATGCCCTGCTCAGTGTGCTGTCCACATCCTTCGTGCTTACTTCAATGGAATCCGGATCAGTAGCATAAATGAGATCTTCCTGCAAAAGAAAGAAGGCTTGAGAACTTACTCGATGAGCGTTAAAAAGATTCACATTTCAAAAATCAACAGCAGACTTCAAATTCTCAGACACAGTCCTCAGATTCTCACTACCAAAAGACAAAACTTTCCAGATAGGAGTTGCAAAGCTTCAGAACTCTACTGCTTAGCCAGCAGGTAGGAAAAACAAAGAGCAAAATTAAAGGCTTTACTGCCATCATGTGGGGCATGGAAGTCAGTGTATGAAAAAGCGAAGTCCCTTTAGTCTGGAAAAGGGAAAGTTTGCGATTTCAACTGACAAGGTGGCAACCATTCCAGTCCAGTCTAACCTAGTGATGGGGATCTCTCAGCATTCACAGTTTATTACAGCAGCTAAAATACACACCACTTCCTTTTTCAACGGCAGCACACTTTCAACCATGAAATGTTCCATGTTTTTAAGAGGTCTTACAAGATACAGTGGTACCTTGGTAGTCAAACGGCTTGGCTCCCGAACAAATCGGCTCCCAAACGCTGTAAACCCGGAAGTGAGTGTTCCGGTTTCCAAACGTTTTTCAGAAGCCGAACGTCTGACACAGCTTTCGATTGAGTGCAGGAAGCTCCTTGGTTTTTGAACAGTTTCGGGAGTCAAACGGACTCCCTTAATCTATTAACTTCAAGAACCAAGGTACCACTGTATTTAGCTCTGCCAGGAGAAAGCCTATTCAAAGACCGTTTGTACATTCAAAGGTCTTTTTTTACATTTAGGAGCCAAATCCTAAGTACAGTCAGAAGAATCCGATATAATGAGGCTTTATATACTGTACTTGTACATGGTTTCAGCCTGACAACAACTGTGTTTTTCATACATAGGGCAATGCTGTGCTTTTATCCCCATCCCCAACGTCACATCAGGACAGCTGGGTGTCCTGACCACAGAGAACTCTTACACACGAGCAAGAACTTATGCATTGCTCCTTTTCAGTCAACTCCTTAAAATGCAGTTGTTAAAGGAATCTGGCAGGGCTAAAAGCACAAACCAGTGAATAAGACATTGCCCTACACCAAAGCAGCAGACACAAAAAAAACTATATAAAACAATGTCTTTCGTTGAATAAATTCCCTTGGAACACTTGCAATCCTAAATCAGTTCCACTGAAATACAGAATATTTAGAATTGGGGTGTGTTGTGAGTAATATGGAAAGCAAATGGCACCTTATGATATAGCCCTAGTGCTACATTCTTTTACTTTTCTAAGCATATACATGCACAACTGACATTAGGCAATCCTCTTTCCCTAGAAGAATGAATCAATCAAGTGATCACCAAAAGCCTAATGGTGCACATACAGGATCTGCTGGAAATAAGATAATTGTTTAACACACACACACATTCTGTCTTCTCCCAACAGACATCAAGGCAGTTATCAACAACAAATTAAAATAATGATTGCTTTGCTCAAAGCTATTTGATTAAATTATTTTAATTGTACTTTTTATTTTGCTGTTTTAGAGTTTTTATAAAATAATAGAGATAGTTAACATTCATGGCCCAACAGGCTTCCTGGAAAGGATGACCTACTATGGCATTTAATGTATGCTACCTCATACATATTTATTAGGGGTGATTAATGGCAACAAAATTCACCTTGTATTGGCAGCATCTGAAAGCAACCCAATCTGCTCTGAATCCAAACTGAATAATTGGATTCATTACTTCAGGTTCAAATCTGATCTGTTAGATCCCAAGTTCACACCCACTGACTATATGGGGAATCTAAAAACTGTTGTAGCCTTCAAAAAAAAACCTTCACATAAGTGGGTGAAAATTGTAGGCAAGAAAGCCCCTTCAGAATGCATTAAGCCTGCCAAATTTCAGGCAGCCGTTTTTTGCGGGGACACACCCTTTAAATAAAAAAAAGACCTCTTACGCTTTATTTTCTGCCAGAATTAGCTGCGAATTGCAGGCATGAATGCCCCTTCTGAGAGCATGAAGTCTGCCAAATCTCAGAAAAATAGGTGCACAGGAGCAGACTTTCCCATTTTGTAGTGGGAAAATACATATCATTTTTCTATTTTATTTTTTGTGGGCAATCAAGTTTGAAAGCTGGGAGGCATGATGAAGCTGCCCCTGGGTGGGAAACCAGCAGAAGTGCAGACAAGCAGGTTATTTGTTATGAAAAAGACTAACTGGGAAAGAAGCAGGCTGACACAATAACCTAACTCCGTATGTCCTGCTATCACACAGCCAAAGCTTAGAGAAAGATGACCCACATAGAGAGGTTTATTTACTTCAACATCATTCCCGTCCCCCCCTCCCAATCACTGACTGCAGTGATTCAGAAAAAGAATTCACTGTGATTAAAAGCTCGGCTTGTCTAGCAAAACAAGGGATTCCCGCACCCTACCCCACCCTTACAAAGCTCTGGGCAGCTTGGTTTCGTTTCTCAGAAAAGGAAAAAGGGTTCTGTGCACCTATTTTTCTGAGATTTGGCAGGCTTCATCTTGTGGGTGGGGGGAGAAGAGAAGTCCCAAAGTGAATCAGAAGCTTAGGAGGTCCCTGACCCCCCACCACCACCACCATATGGCTTGTTAACAGCACAACTCAACTTGGAAACGTGAAATCATGGGCCACATCACTTCAATTCACCTCCTTATTTGGAGTATGCACGGAGCTGCTAAACCCCCCTATTTAAGTGCAACAGTGCACTCCAAACACAGATGTGCTGCACCTGTTACGGCAATAACTCCAGACAAGCATACCATGCAAACAAGAGCACTGCTCTTGTTGTTCGTACGGCTTTGATCCTCACTTGGGAGTTAAGTGCCATTTAACTCAAAGGGGTCTTTTCTGAATCCAAACATGTTGAGCTGTGGCTCTGTGGCACCTCCTGCCCCTGAACTGTGCCAGGGGGCTGTTATAGGAACAACTGTTTAATAACTGATGCCTGAGTTTTGATTTTGATTTTCCTCTTCCCTCCCTGCCCCTTTCCCCTCTTGTGCTGCATATTTTTAGCCGCAAGACATGCTACCAGTGGGCCCGTTAGTCCTGGCATAGCCATCTTACATAGAACTCTTAAAGCTCTACACATTTTAAACAGATTCAAGGTACAGCCCCCTCATCAGCTCCGATATCAAGAACTTACAGCATCTGCTTTGCATATCGTGTTGGCTACATGCCGGCACAGCATCTTCAGCCAGTTCTCCTTGGGAGGTTCTTCAGTCGTTATTTGGAAGCTGAACAACAAGTTGCTCTGCTCGGTCGGTGGTCGCACAACTAACGCAAATGCTTTGTGGCACTCTGCAAACAACAGCAACAGATCTGTCAGCAATCTTAGCAACTCGCTATTAGGAGGAGGAGGAAAGTGTGGACAACTGAGTATTGTCCTAGGTCAGCACAAGAACCGAATTTTAGAAGCCTGCATACCAGAGAAGCATGCAGGCCATCTCCGCACAGAACTGACCCTTCATACATTCATCTCAGCAGCGCCTCCCTATTTCAGCCGCCATGTGGGGGGGCTACAGAAGGAGGTCTAAAAACACGTCCTGCACATTTGCGATGGAGAACCAGGGCACAGGACTTCTAATACTTGAGAAAACACCACCACATGTCGGACATTAGGTGGGTCAGTTTTTCCCGCCCATAGAAAACAAGGGGGCAAAGTTCAACCAAGCTCTTTAAGCAGTAGTGAAGCTGCAAGATGCTTTATTTAACCATTACAGGTCTGCCGTGACCAAAACAAGGTACAGCATCTCGGGGGACAGTGAAGTCTACAAAGCCGTGTGAGCAGAATAAAGATCCAGAAGATAAATATCCACAGAATTCAGAAGCAAGAGGCGAGTGGCACTGCCACACCTTCAGTGACAAAGGTCCAAACCTTTCAACCTTACCATATAATCATAGTGTATGGTGCTTTTAAAAGACCTTGTGTTTTGCAGTTATGCCCTGGTTTTTAAGCACTGTTACTGCTCGGGCATGGGAGAATACCTAGTGAAATTATTCCTCCTGGTATTGCTTGTATTCAGGGATTCTTTCTTTTGACAACTCACGTAACATTTTAAATACAAATTGTTCTTAATCTGCCTGAGGACCTTAGAGTGAAAGGAGGGCAAATCAAGGTACAGTGGTACCTCTACTTACGAATTTAATGCGTTCCGAACACACATTTGTAAGTCGAATCCCATAGGAATGCATTGGGAGAAAAAAATTCGTAAGTCGAAGCAACCCTATCTAAAAATCCGTAAGTAGAAAAAATCCTATCTAAACCGCATCCAAGATGGCGGACTGAGCTCCGTTCATAAGTAGAAACATTCGTAAGTAGAGTTATTCGTAAATAGAGGCACCACTGTAATAGAGAAGTTAACAGAACGATAAAGGATGGACATTTAGCTCTTGAAATCCAGAACACGGTAAGTCCCACTGAAATTAATTAATTCGGATTATATAATTGGCTATATTGTTTTTTGTTTTTGAATGTGGAAATATTTGGTTTGATTTGTTATTAATATGTTTTTAAATTGGAAAAAGAATAAAAATTATTCACAAAAAAAGCCATAGGATTTTGTGCATAACTTTCCACCGCCTATGAACTAAAGTCGCCTCCCCACCTTATTTCCCTCTCCTTCAATCACAGCCAGGTCATGAAGGTTTGGCTTGGAGTGCAAGAGCAAGTGCCTGGCCCAAGGTCACCCACCAGCCTTCATGGCCCAACAGGGACTTGAACCAAGTTCTTCCTCTCAGTAGGTCAATACAGTGGCACCTCTACTTACAAATTTAATGCGTTCCGAACGCACATTCGTAAGTCGAAAAAAATTGTAAGTTGAATCCCATAGGATTGCATTGGGAGAAAAAATTTGTAAGTAGAAAAAAATCCTATCTAAACCGCATGCAAGATGGCGAATAGAGCTCCGTTCGTAAGTAGAAACATTCGTAAGTAGAGGTACCACTGTACTCTCTACCAGGTGTGGGGAACTTTTGGCACTCCAAATGTTAAAGACTACAGCTCCCATGAGCCTCAGCAAGCAATATCAATCGGCAGGGATGACAGGAGCAGAAGTTCAGGAGAAAGGAGAGCCACTGATTTCCCATACCTGCTCTATACCATGCTGGCTTTTCTACATGCAATCGCCAAGCTAAGTTAAAATGATCCTGGGAATGCTCTTAAACCCACTTTGCAACCCTGGTTTAAAACAGCATTGTTGAGATGACGACAACAAGGCTCATTCTTATCCAGGATGGCAACTGCTAAGGTTTCATGTCAAACCCAGGCAGAGTGGGTATTTGCAGATAGGGAAAGTATACATAACCCTTAGCTTCCTCCTTAACTTCAGTTAGCTTTAAGTTTGTAACAAGCAGGTCTGCACAGAGGCTGACCTTGATGCAGAACACTATTTCTGAAGTTACAGGAAGAGAATCTTTCCAGCACCCTAGAATGATGCTCTGCCACACATCATTGCAGAGTCTGCAGATGCAGGATATTAAGATTACAGTGCTATCTACAGAAGGAAGTCGCACTGATTTCAGTGAAACATGCAGCCATATAAATGATAGTCTAGAGCAGTGTTTCTCAACCAGTGTGCCTCCAGATGTTTTGGGACTACAACTCCCATCATTCCTGACCACTGGTCTTGCTAGCTAGGGATGATGGGAGTTGTAGTCCCAAAACATCTGGAGGCACACTGGTTGAGAAACACTGGTCTAGAGAAAGTTACACAAGCCTGCTGAAGGATCTTAAGACAGAACTGTGGGTTTAACTCCTGTTTAAGTTTCAAGTGCCAGTCGTATCAATCTTTGCTCTTAAAAGGTTAATACGCCCACATAAAAAGCTTTATTTTTAGACAAAGCTTTCTGCCAAGGCACATGGAAACACTCGTTGAAGGGCTGTGAGCTCTGAAAGCCTTGAGTGATTTTCTCCAACTCCTGACATTTGACTGTCTTCTCTCACTGCTCCTTTTAATGGTTACTTCCAGCTCCCTGGCCCCCAGGTGAAACCTCTTTGGAAGGTATCTTGTTATTTAGCTGTGCCAAAACATATCAGCGTTTGAAGTCCGTCACTCTGCATTATTAGTCCTCAAAAATCCACATTCCATTGCCAATGTTCATACCTTCTGTCTCTCGGATGTCTAGTACTTTCTTGATCTGAGACAGAGGCATAAGGATTATGTGCTTGAGACAGGCTGGTGGCCTGGTATGGCCATGAGGACTCTTGAAACCACCCATGACTTTGTGCCGCTTCCTTGCAATCTGTTAAAAAAAAGAGAAGAAAAGAAGCATGAAAAGAACCAGCTCCTATATCCCCAGAAACATTTAGACTGAAAGTTCGGTGACAGCTTCTGAAAATCCTAAACAATTGCAACATACAGATTCATGTTTCTATTGCAAAATGCTAAGTTCACTATTTTTTCCTAAAAGGCAGTCAGTTTTTATGTTCCCTTGAAAAACCACATGCTGAATTCTACATTCTACTTGTAAAATGCTCCAGAATTGCATATGGATAGTAAAGGCGCATTGTACCAGGCACTTGTAAAAAAAGGGTACTCGCTTCCACCCACAAGTAGATACATTTTGAATTAAGTCCCCTCAATTGTGAAAGGACCTTGCAAGCAAGTATATATGCTACACTATTGCACCGTATGCTGTAAACCACCCAGAGTGGCTGGGGAAACCCTGCCAGATGGGTGGAATATAATAGTACAGTAATACCCCGGGTTACGAACGCGATCCGTTCCGGATCGCAGTTCGTAACTCGAATAGTTCGTAACCCGAACGCGATGGTCGCCGCCATTTTGCGCATGCGCAGATCGCGCGATCGCGCCGCTTCTGCGCACGCACGGCGAAAACACTTCCGGGTTTGCGCAGTTCGTAACCCGAACTGTTCGCAAACCGAGGTAGTCGTAACCCGAGGTACGACTGTAATAATAATAAAACTACTACGGTTTAATGTGAACAAGTTTATAGACAACAAATGAGGAGAGAGCCCAACTGAAACAACTTTTTTTGCAGCAATTCCTTCATCCAGGGAGGGAGTCTTAATAAGAACAGATCATCAGCCTAAAATACAAAAGAACTGGGAGCAAGCAGAAGGCAACAACACAAGCAAGCCAAGCAGCTCAAAGAACGTAGACCAGCTTCCAAATTAAGAGCAGCATCATTACATTAGCACATCTAGGCATGCCAAATATAGATCCAAAACCTGGAGAACTTTAAGGACTGCCTCTGTATGTCATATGTCTTCATAGGAGGCCCCATTGTTGCATCTCACACGGCTGGAGAATATGAAATCCTTGGCATTCCTGATATAGGCAGCCTGCTGCAAAACTTCCTATCCTGAGACTATGTCTAGCTCTTCCACTTTAAGTCCTACTCATACTGTCTAGATGATGGGTGTCTAAACCCCAGATTTGGGTCCACCAATTTTGGCAATGGGGGGGGGAGAGTAGACAAAGCACTGAGGTGGGTAGAGAGATTTAAAGCTCTCCATCAGAGTACTGGGTTGGGATGCAAAATACCCACAACTCAATCAACAGAGCAACCATTTCATGAATGGGGCAACGGTGACAGCTCCCCACCTCCCAGCTGATCTGCACAGCTGTGTGCTGTATGTGCATACACAATCAGTATGGGGTAGCTACACCCACTAGAGCCATGCAGCCCCCAGAAAGCTGGCCAAAGGTGAATGTGGCTCTCCAGCACCCCAAAAAAAGGTTAATCATCCCCAATATAGACACATACATCTCAGTTGGACACAGTGTGTACCTGGGATCTGCTTGCTGATTTGCTAAACTTGTTGCTGCTTTATGTTTTTGAGATTTTATTGATATTGCCTTTTACTATAGTTAGCTTCCGTGAAGCTCCTTCTTAAAAAGCAGAAAAGGGCAAGACTAAAATATTTTTCAATGATAGCATACGGGCTAGACAGGGATTGATTGACTGATTTTGTCTGACACAAAGTAAAAGCAGATTTAGAAAACTGGATTATGCAACCAAACAACACATTATTCACAGCCCGGCTACCATCTTGACAACTACAGCTCCATGGGCCACTGTTGAAGTCTTTAAAGCCCTAAACGGCCTCGGCCCAGTATACCTGAAGGAGCATCTCCACCCCCATCATTCAGCCCGAACACTGAGGTCCGGCGCCAAGGGCCTTCTGGCAGTTCCCTCACTGCAAGGTTGCAGGGAACCAGGCAGAGGGCCTTCTCGGTAGTGGCTCCCGCCCTGTGAACCTCCCTCCCATCAGATGTCAAAGGAATGAACAACTATCTGACATTTAGAAGACATCTGAAGGCAGCCCTGTTTAGGGAAGATTTTTATTGACTGATGTTTTAATGTATTTTTAATCTCCTGTTGGAGATTTAATGTATTTTTAATCTCCTGTTGGAAGCCGCCCAGAGTGGCTGGGGAAACCCAGCCAGATGGGCGGGGTATAAGTATTCTATTATTATTATTATTATTATTATTATTATTATTATTATTATTATTATTCTTAAAAACCACTGGTCAAGGGCGAGGTTCAAGCTAACTTGTGGCTATTGAAGGCAGATTTTTAAGCAGAGTTCCACATCCCTGGTGTTGCAAATTGTACAGACTACAATGAAATGTGTGCTTTATGGCCTCCCCCATGCTATAGACTCAAGCCTCTGAAACTTGATTAGTTTCTTTTCCCCTAGCTCAGTATCTTTCCAACAGCAATTACAGGTTATACTGCTTGTGTGGACACTTTACGCACACATTTTGTATAGCTTAAGCAGAAGCAAAACAGACTTACCTGGCACAGACATGTTATTTATTCACATTAAATATAAATAAGCCCCACGAGAACTTTGTGCGCTGCTGAGCCACTGTCTTGAGAACTTGAAACAAATGCCAGGATTCTAAGTGGCGCCAAGAGACCAACCGATTTTGATGAGCTACCACTAGAGTAACCAAGATGCATCAATCCCAAAGATGTGAAAAGCAATCTTCTTTTGCTTGCATCGCATCAGGTGGACATTAGGGATGGGAAGACAGGACGGCAAAAAGGACGGCAAAAAGAAGGCTGCGGGGGAAGATTTAAAGCAGCTCTCTTTTTCAGGTTAATAAGTACTCAGTTACAGAAATGAGAACACTGGTTTAATCAAAATACGGAGGTGCAAGAAGCCAACACTTGACAAAAGCATCAGCCAACTAGACTGGAGGAAACGATGAACCCAGCAATAGTTTCCTCAGTTGACACAGACTGTAATCTTATGTACGCTTACCTGGGAGTAAAGCCCCTTTGAACACAGTGGGTTGTTATTTCTATGTAAATATGCCCAGGATCATGCTGAGTTTTGTAAATAAGATGTAGGAAGTGCTGCTCCTACATGCAACAGCCCAATAAAACTGCCTTGGTTGTAATACTGCAATTTTAAAGAGCTCTGGATTAACTATGAGGGGAGAGACAGCCAGACGAGGTTGTAGTCATGGAATCAAAAAATGGTAGTTAGAAGGGACCATACAGGTTGTGTAGTCCAACGCTCTGCAATGCAGGAATTTTTTTACCTAAGGTGGTGTTTGGACCCATGACCCTGAGATTAAGAGTCTCATGCTCTACCGAGTTATTCCAGAGCAGCTACTACCACCACAAGTAAATGTACACATGGCAATCAACTGATCAGCAACCTCCCCCTGCCCAAATCTTTGATCTAAAAACTGGGGGAGGCTTGTTAACAACTTTCCACCTCCAGCATCTGCCAGCAGAACCCAAAATTGCAAGAGATGTCAACCTTCCCTCCACCAGATGCTCCTTAAAAAAGAAAAAGGGTTGACCAAGTAGAGATTCAGGAGCAGGGCGTCAATGTCATGACTCAAGATGCAAGTTTATTCAACTTGCCTAATTTATACAGGTTACAGAATTCAGCCTCTTGCGGAAGAATTTTCTAAGGCACAACTCTGCTCGTAAGTCAATAACCCATACAATGCCAGTGTACTACATTTCTGGGAGAATTCGTGTAGGGGGAAGAATTACTCAAAGGTCTCTCTGCTTGCTTCTCAGTGGCAGCATCTCTCCTGCAGCAAATATTTCACTACTAATAGTAAGACATGGCAGCAGAAAGTTGCTCTGTCTTCTCCACTAATCCCTGTATCGAGCCACCAACCATTAAGTCCGCAGAAATAAAGTGTTCCTTGTTGACAGTTTGTGCAGCAGTTCTTACCAACTGACTGAGTGGCACATATAGCGTAAAGCTTTCTGTCAAGACTATGTTCCAGTCGTCCTTCGTAGGTTGCAAGTATTTGGATTACTATTTATTCCTCTGGGTTGCAAGTCATTCCAGAATGTCAGAGCCAAATGAATATCTATAGACTTACCTCCAGGCAGTCGTTAAAAAGGAACAGGGTGACCTGCTCCCCTCTGTCACAGAGGTCGTCACCAAGCGCAACTGTTTCCAGCCGCTGAATTAGACTTCGGTGAGATGACAAGAGATTGGCCTGTGGGGTATAGGAGAAACTCATTTAAAAAATAGAACAGAATAGTTCAGGAAGGTGCTTTGTCACCAAGAAATAAAATTAAACAGAGCAGACTTTTAACCTAAAAGATCTGTATAACATTCAAAAACCTGCTGGACAGTAATATTTATGCTATTCCGCAGATTAGATTTCACAGCAGGTAACATTGCCTTACTGAACCCTTTCAGAAGCTCATACAGGAGTCCTCTCATTGTCCAACAACAGAATACTTATCCAGTACATCAGCTTATTGTTTCTGTAACCTAGGGGTAGGCAACCTAAGGCCCGTGGGCCACAAGTGGCCCACGGGGGTTGTTTAACCAACCCACGAGCTGCCCCCGAACCAAGCCACCTGCTCGACGAGTCCCTGCGTGCAGCGCTAAACTGGCGCAGCGCAGTGCGGGGACTCGCTTCTGCGGTGCTGGAAATTGCATCTGAGCAGACACAGACGCCGGAAATTGCTGGCGCGCGCACTCACGTGCATACGCAATCTGGCCCACGGAGGGATCTCCGCTGGAGTGAACTGGCCCAGGCAAGATAAACCTTGCCGAACCCTACACATTTTTTTCTACAGCATTATTAGGGTCAATAGACGCTTTCAAAAACTCTATCTGGAAATAAAGTTAATGATCAATTTCAAAATTACTCCAGTTCAGCATGCAAAAATTAGTTGTTAATGATATCACATTCCAAAAACATGGAACACATTCCTAACCTATTGGGGTATGTTAGGTTCCACAGCGTTAACTCATTGGGCGATATGGAAGCCTTGGAAGAAGAAAGGAGACAAGAAAGCAAAACAAAATGCATAGGAGATGTACTGAACTCATAATGGAAGGAATCCAAAGTACCCTGATAACCTAATGGGGTTGGAGAGCTCAACAGAATATTGCAACCAAGAAATCCATGTTAGAAGTTTGCACTATGAAAACTATAGTTCCTGTACCAATATAAAGCCAGCCTGAAGCAGAGTTAACCTCCTAGGGTAAAACTTACTCCTAGGGTCCAATAAAGTCTTGCAGTGGTTTTTGATTAGATACGGGAATCTGCTAGTAGTTACAAAAACAGGGAAAATATTCTAGTCCTCTTGAAGTGGCAGAACCAAAAAGGGTGGAATTTATGGTACAACCAAAATTCCAATTAATTTTCTCTACCCTATTTTAAGAACTTGCCGAGCATATAATCCAGTTCAATTAGGGGTTGGGCAGCTTCATTCTCCCGTTCATCTCAATAAAAACCCTGAACATGTAGCAAGTTAAACATACATTTTTTTAAAAAAACCGAAGTGCAGAGAGATGAAACAGCACAGGATAGCTGACCTCACAATTGTTGAGAAGCGCGTAGAGTATGAAGCGGCTCAGGTTTGCTAGAGAAAAGCTGAACCAATATTTCAAACAGGAGCTGGGGCCCACAGCAACCCCACTGGCCCGGGAGTGTTAGTGGGAAGACTCTCCAATTAAAATTTATTCTTCCCCTCCTCCTCCCCCTAACAAAGGGTCATATCTGGCTAACAAAAGGACTCCACCCCACACATCATCAGGCTCAGCTGCACCATAACTCACCGGGCAGCCATCTACTTCATAGACAACATCAAAAATCTGCCTTTGGGCTTCCGTTTTCCTTTTATCTTCATTAATATGCCTGGGGAAAAGAGCAGAAAAAGACTTTTCAGTTGAAGAGGGTTTAGGTCCAATGCAGACAGGGCATCCAGGTATCTGCTTCCTTGCACGTGAAGGTCAGATCCACTACTTTAAGTTATTGACATAAGCTTTTGCTCAGCGACTATTATGGGTGGGGAGTGTGAGTGTGCACACACAATCACACACACACACACCCCAAACATGTGTCTATGCACACATCTATAGCTGAACAGCCCCTTCATCTGCAGAACGGCCACTTCGTTAAGTCGGCTACCCAGAAACCAAGACTACCACAGGAGAATTAAGCTATCTATATGCATACCAACACCATGCTAAAATACAAAGCTACACACAAACAGAAAACCACCTTTTATGGATAGGGAATAGATAATGTAACAAAAGGGAAAATGTGGTATTTGTAGAAAATAGCAGAATATATTGATGAGGTTAATAAATCAGAAATGAAAGTCGAGGGAAGTCAAAAGGGGGGAGGGAGAAATGTTTATGTAAGCTGTATGCTATATTTGTAAAGACAGAAAAGAAAATTACTTTAAAAAAATAAAAAAATAAAAGAAACACCACCTTTTATGAGAGTTCCGTTTTTAAATTCTGCCCACATTAATTTCCCGCACAGACTTGGGAAATGTGAAAAGACTGCGACGAGCAGCCGTGTCAGCAGTTGAAGACTAAGGAGAAGTGTTTTCCACTTGAGGAAGGCCCAAAGGGGACCGGGGTTCATCCAAACAGATTTGCTGAATTTTCCTCCCTTAAAGCGCTGCAAAGCTACGTACTAGGCAGCGGCTACAATGCTGACCCTTCACACCGACAGCAGTCATGGGAGTCTCCTGCAGCACAAGCAATTCCTACAGAATTCCTATCATTGTCATTTGAATTTTCACTGGCTTCGGGAGTAAGGGAAAGGATTCATAATATATCCCATCACCTTAAGGAAAAGCTTTTGTAACAAGAAAAAGCACCAATCCTTTTCCACAAAAAGGTTCTGAAAAGCAGCAGGTAACTTATCTTTGAAGTAAGACACCTCTCATTACAAAATGATGTATCAAATGGATAGCAGTGCCAAAGCAGGGCCTCCCAGTTTCGAGGAGAATTAAACGCTCGTAACTTTTTTCCATTGAGTACAATTCGATGTGTGGCTTTTGAGATGGAACCCACAGTTCAGCTGGGAACCTAGCTACCTCATCACAACAGCAGCATTACCACGGCTTTGTTTTCTCTTTTTTCTTTTCTTTTTTGGCAACTGGAAATACAGGCCGGCGATATACCACAGGATAAACCATACCATTGTTATTTATTTCCTAGCATCATAGAATAGTAGAATTGGAAGGTCCAACCCCCTGCAATGCAGGAATTTCATTTGCTGATAGCTCCCCATGAGGCATGCCAAATGAATTTACAATATAAGAGAATAGACCAGTTACATATACAGTGGTACCTTAGTTTTTGAGCGTCTTGGAAACCAAACGTTTCGGCTTTCAAAAGCCGAAAACCCAGAAGTAAGTGATTCCGTTTTCGAACATGCCTCAGAGGTTGAACAGCTTCCACTGCGTTTTTCTCCATTGAAATTGCAGGCTGCCTCTACAAGACCCTTTGCGCCTCAGTTTTCGAATATTTCAGAAGCCGAACAGTCTTCCGGAACGGATTACGTTCGAAAACTGAGGTACCACTGTACTGAATTAGTCAATACAATTACATTTATAAATACAACTTTTAAAAACTATATATAATGCATGCTGCCTATTGAACAGACAAGTATGGTAGGTAGGGGGAGAGAGAGAGATGTAGAATACTTGTCTGCTCAATAGGCAGTATGTCTTACTGTCTTACTGCCAAGCTAGTCTACCATACTAATATCAGAACCAGATAATATCTCCTAGTAACTAGTATCACCACTTACGTCATCACTTCCTTTAGCGACTCAATGGCTCTCTCTAGAGTTGCCTTGTCAGGATTGTCTTCTGCCGTATGTTTCTTAATGTCTACAACAGGGAAGTGCAAAAAGTGCAACTTTTTAAAATAATGCTCACCTAGAAACACTCTCAAACACTCTCAAACAGCTGAGACACACCTATTTCAAGGCCTAATGTAAATTATGCAGGTTAGGCCAGTATGACTATACTTAACAGTAGGTGGCAAACGGATTTAAGAACTGCATATGTTTTAGTGATAGATAATTTACAGAGGTTTTTTTTGGGGGGGGGGGGAGTTGTCAGTCACTGCCCAATTGCATTCCATTATTCCTCTTAATTGAAAGCCTGTTTAAAGATCTCCGTAGTGTTATAGCCTTAAACAAATCGATTTGAAAATTTAAAACACAATGATGCTCAAGTATCCACCATCCCTAGAGCAGCTCTGGTCATGTACATTTTCAGAAAAGGGCATGGAGTCAGATGAAGCCCGTTTCAGTTACAGCTCTCCCAATTCAAAGCAACTAAACTAAGGCATCAGCTCACTTCCTCTACAAAAACAAGCAATGCAAAACTAGCCCTCACTTACCATTTAGAAGAAGGGCAACACTAGGCAGCCTCTGAACAGGTCGGATGAGGAGTTCTGCCAAACTCTGTCGACCACACTCTGGTTTAGCTTGATTTATCTATTGAGAGCAAAGTACCGACTCAATCCTTGCCATTGCTAAGTGTGAAATTCTTATTTTCTTTGCGTGAGGGGTAGATGCCCACTGTCTTTAAAGAGGCAGTAGTGCAACCGTTCCTCAGTAAACCTGCACCAGACTCAGAGGTTTGCAACAACTACCACCCAGTCACAAAACATCCCCTTTCTAAGGAAGGTGTAGTGGCCAGGTGCTCTTGGAAAAAATGCATTATCTGTAGAGGTTTTCAACCTTTTTGAGTCCACCAACTACATTCTTTCTGCGGCTCCCCTGTGGGGAAATGCTCTGAGTCTCCAAAGCCCAACTATGTCACCCCTTGCCTGCAGAGCCAGCAGCCCCTCACCCCTTGTTGAACACCTTCCCTTGTGGACTGTTCCTTCAGTCCTCTCTTGATTGCTTGGGAGTCCTCCAAGCAGCCACCGTCGCCATCGCTGGTCTCTGAGCTGCCCCACCCCCACCCTCCTCACATTGCCCCTGACCAATGACAGGGATAGAGGGAATGTGATTCTGTTGCTTCTCTTTGATCTCTCAGCAGCACTCAGTATCATTGACCATATTGGCTGGATCGACTAAATGGGTTGGCAGTAGGAAATACGGCAATTCTACAGGGGTGTTTTCAGAAATGTCACTAAGAAACTCAGCCTTATACCAATTATTCTGTGATGTTCTGCAGGTTTCCATCTTGCTCCCAAGACTACTGAATATCTATATGAATCCACTGGGAACTGTATGGAGTGTTATGGACTGACATGCCCTCAGTATGCTGATGACACCCAACTCTACTTTCTCTGTATATCCAAGTCAGAAAGGAAGGTGCAAGCCCTGGTTCTTAGACAAGTGGTGAGCTGGATGAGGGCCAAGTTGAAGCTCCATCTTAACAAGGTTTTCTACACTGGATGGAGCTGCCCTCCCTCCAAAACAAACAGATGTGCAATCTGATGGTGCTCTTAGATCTATAATTGGCTGGAGGCACCAGTCAGATGGGCAGGGTACAAATCATAAATAAATAAGGGGAGGCCCTGCTCACTGTGATGCATTTGGACCAAGCTCACTATGTGGCAATGCCGGGGGAGGGGGGGGGCTCTCCATATGGAATTCCCTGTCTCCCTGCCCAGGCCAGAATACAGCTGGTGCAAACTCTGACTTCATTCATCTCGGCAATAGCTTGAGAGGAAACTTGAATCTGTTTGATTTCTATCTTGTGGACTGTTTGTTAGTGCTACTATTACTCGCTTACTTTGTTTTGATAAAATGTAGTAGCACATATATGAGGGACCTAGGTGGCGCTGTGGTTAAACCACTGAGCCTAGGGCTTGCTGATCAGAAGGTTGGCGGTTCGAATCCCTGTGATGGGGTGAGCTCCCGTTGCTTGGTCCCAGCTCCTGCCAACCTAGCAGTTCGAAAGCACATCAAAATGCAAGTAGATAAATAGGAACTGCTACAGCGGGAAGGTAAACGGCGTTTCCATGTGCTGCTCTGGTTTGCCAGAAGCGGCTTTGTCGTGCTGGCCACATGACCTGGAAGCTATACGCCGGCTCCCTCGGCCAATAATGCGAGATGAGCGCACAACCCCAGAGTCGGTCACGACTGGACCTAATGGTCAGGGGTCCCTTTACCTTTACCTTTTAGTAGCACATATGTGACTTTTTAGGCAACCTGTTTTGGGATTACCTTGGCAATGAAGATCAGGTAAGCAATATTTTAAATGCTTCAGCAAGTAGGAGTGAAAAGCCCCTGCCAATCTACTGGTAAGATCCTAATCCACCTTCGGTCTACACCTGTTCTAGAGGCATTGAAGTCAGACGCTGCTAACTTATTACACAGAAGTCAAAAACATACTCCAAGTCAATACACAAATGAAATCCCTTACACACACACACACACACATACATATATACATATATACACAGAGGGGGGAGCAAGGAAAAGGGGGGGGGAGGTAATTACCTTCAGGAAAGCGTGAAACCTTGGCTTCTGTTTTTCGCACTTAGTAATCATTTCCTTGCTCATTTCAAAGAAGTTCACAAAAGGAGGGTATGTTTTCAGTAAGTCTTTTGACTGAAAAAATGCAGAACTTTCGTTTACAACAAGCATAAAGCTGAAGTGGGAAAAGGTCATTTTTAAAATTGGTCCTTTACAGTAACCAGCTTAAATATACCATCATGCCCTGAAATATTTTCAGTCACCACTAAACCACTAAAGAGGCACTCCACAGCAGTCTTCCCCAACATCCCTGAGATCTACAGGTGTGGGGCAGTATATAAATGCAACAGTACAAGTATGCAATGCAAAACTTTGCTCGGTGTTACTAAGGCTTCCCCCAATTCCTCCAAGACCAGGAGGTTCCTCCACGTGTGCTATGCGAGCACTAATGGTATTGCAGTTAGTGTTGAAGACTTACATATTTGAGTATGACATCACCAATGCTTTTGCTTTCAGTCCAGTTTATCATAAGGTCTTCAAGGTCCTCCTAGAACATAAATGACATATTGCCTATTTTAAAAAATGCTTACAATTTGTAAGATGGAAAGTTATATTAGCATTCTGAACTTGTGCATTTTTTCTGCTCCCAAATAGGCTATAATTTAAAGATACGTAATGAAGGTGCTTACCGTGTTTCTCCAAAAATAAGACACTGTCTTATATTTATTTTTCCTCAAAAAAAAAAAAAACCACGATGGCTTATTTTCAGGGGATATCTTATTTTTTTTATTAAGGTTAAACTGCCTATCACTATGGCTTATTTTCGGAGAAACGCGGTATATACACTGAGTGTAGATAAGCAACTTCATTACATATATTGGTATGCACACGAAAGCTCATACCAATGACAAACTTAGTTGCTCTCTAAGGTGCTGCTGGAAGGAATTTTTTCATTACATATATTTAGGCACCAGGCAAAAACATTTCTCTTCAACAAGGCATTCAGCAGATTAACATTCTATGGGTTTTTTAAGTACCGGTATGTGGGGGTGCTATTGGTTTGTTTTTATTATGTATTTTTAATTCTCATTTTGTGTCTTTCTGTTGTTAAGGGTAGTATACAAATTCAATTAATGATAACAATAACAATTTGATACCACATTTGGAAGCAAGGGGAAATATAAGCACCCTTATTTTTTGGTATTATGCCTGATGTGAGTCAGTTTCAGGGAATCTATTCATGAACTATTGAGCTGAAGAGTGTAGAACAAATGCTAAACTTGCAACTTCAAATTCCGTTTTCTGTCCTTAGTTGTTCCAAATGTTAATGTTTTCCCAGGGCGGCACAAGCAAGTTAAAACTCAGGAGTAAAGCAACACAGATGAAAGATCTGCATTGTACAAGTCTTGAAGACAACCTTTATCTTGGTGTGTACATCAAGGATGTCAGGGATACTGCCAAATATGGTTTTAATTTCCTCTGGTGCAAGGATGGGCCCTCCAAGTTGTCCTTCCTTTTCCAAGGGGACTTGAAAGACCTGGAAAAAAATGAAAACAGCAAATACATTTAATACCACAGAGTCATCTTAATTGGAAGGCTGCACTCAAGGCAGATTCATGCTCTTTGCAGGAGATAACAATTTCCCTAAAGCCACCTATTGGCAATTATGTGCTGGGCCAGGTTTACCGTGCCAAGATGCTGCTGCCTAGTAGTCAGTCCCCTTACACCCCTGCCCTAAACAATAAAAATGAAGGCTTTCCTAATACCCATATAAATTGATGTTGGCTCAGCTCTGTCTGCATTACCAACCCACAAGTGACACAGTTAGAGCAGTGGTTCTCAAAGGATGTGGCACACCACAGAGGTGTGACAGGAGAGGACGGCAAGGGTGCCAGTAAGATTCAAGGACAATCAAAGAAACATTTAAACATTTCAGTATAGTATAGTATTTTTAAAACATTCTTATTTTAGAAAATACGGATCAGTATCTTTTTCTAAATGAAAGGAAGAGCATCGGTGATACCGAGGACAACCTAGCTGCGATCCAGAAACGCTGTTCGAACAGAGTGCTGGAGAAGTCGCATTTATAATTATATTTTGGAAATGATTCGTGTTCTAATACAGCAGCATTGTTTCAGACTTTCTGGAGCACCTGCTGCTGAAGCAGTGGTGAAGATGAGCAAGCATGAAACGAGTCATCTGGATGGGAGAACTGAAGGATCCCCATGTTAAAAAAAAAAAAGCCTATTTAAACCTCAGTCATGTGTGCATGGTAGACAACTGCCAAGAAACACAGGCCAGCCATAGCTTCCTGGCACATGACTGCCTCCACATCACATATTTTGCAGACACACCTCTCCTTACCTGGCATGAGACACACACAGCATACAGACAACACGGTTGCCGTGTAAGGTTCCCATCAGCCCGCAGAGGGCTGTTACTGCAATACTAGTCGTAACAGAGGCCCCTTGTAATGGATCTTTTTGGAAAGTGCTATTGATTTGTAGCAAGTTTTCATCAGGTAACGGGGTGCAGGGGGGACCTATTGACTCGCCTGGATTATGGTTGTCAGGATATCAACATAGTTGCTCTCCGTCTGATACAGCTCCTTCGCAACCTGCCATCTCGCAGACTGCTTTGGCAGAAATGGAGTCGAGTTTTTGGATGGCTTTGCACATGATTTTGGAGTTTCTGTAAAGGATGGAGACACAAGATGTAAAAAGGATTTATTTGGGTTTTTATTTGTGGGGTTTTTGTTTTGTTCTGTTTTACAGGCAGGGAAACTACAATGGATTCTTAACAGGTGATCTCTTTAAGACAACTGTTTCCATTAGATGTGTTAATCCATTTTAAATATGAAGATTTGAATGCTATTCCGCTTTTTAAAGTCGCACAAAATAAAAACCTGCTTGAACAGGAAAAGCCCTAAGTGGGTTCTACTTTCCGTGCCACCATGCAAGGTGAAGTTTTATCTACCACTTTCTCTCTGTGCTACTATTATAAAATAGCCAATGCCCATCATTTTAGCAATATTAGGGAATATCCCCAGAATATTTCGATACCAGAAGCAATACAGTATTAGGAATCTGAACAGCACCTAGCTTACCTCTTATAAGCACTGAAGCAGTGCAAGCGAAACCAGCATCTGAATTAAATTCAGAGGTTGGTTCAAGTCTTCCTATCCAACTATCATTGTCATTAACCAGTGTTCCATCATAAAAACTACACTCATCTTGTTCCTTGTTGCTTCTCTCAAAATTCACTTCCTGAACTTCAGCATTGACGTTGGTACAGTTGAAGCAACCTTATTTACCTCAGTAAGATGTCTCCACCTCTACTCTTGCTGGGACAAATTTGGTTAACTTGGAAGTCAGGTGCCACAAACAGATCTAATCTGTATTTTGAAATTGCCTTTTTTTACACGACTCATGCCCCAAATTAAGTTCTGCATTACCTAAATGGTCATTGCAATCGAAAAAAATTAAGGAAATTTGCTCATCATCACCTTGCGATGTTCTCGGTACATCTCTAACTGCATGATGTTCACATAAGGCAAAATCTTTCAAAACTGGAATGGAACGGAGGCTTACAGAAGTTTCCTTGCTTTCGACTGGGAAAATAATGAATTTCTGAAGATTCATTTGCAGTGCTTCATTAACTAGGCTTTCAGGTAGCTTACTGCTAGCTGCCTTGATGGTTTGTTGCAGATTTTCTAAGGAGTTTATGCAACATTTATGGGCAACGTTATCCAGAGGAATACATCTGGAAAGCCTGCATGATTTCTTCCTCATCCGACTAAGTCTATAGAAATGAGAGTTGCCCTTCTGTCTACCAATATCCACGTTCCTCAATTCTATCCTGCTCCCTGTATAGTATTGAGAAGGGGGAAATCAGTTACTCATGTCAGTATTCAGAAATGCTTTATTTTTGCCACAACTATTAAATGACACGGAGCTGATTTTGCTTTACCTCCATTAGTTATGCCCGATTCAGGAGTATTGGAAATATCAAGTAAGGATCCCATCGAAAGCGAATGCTCAGCTGATGGCCGCTTCCGAGGTGGGAAGGGAGACATGTCTGCCTCTCTGGTCAGCTGAGCAAGGGTCTCTCTTAAACGACGTTTCTTCCGGTTGCTATTTGGAGTATTCAGTGAAAGTTGTGAGACAGACGTTTTCAGTCCAGGACTGTCTAACTGCAATGAAATATAAACATTCAGATAGGTAACTGTACTCCTGCTCTACAGCTTAGAACCACAGGAAGCTGTAAAATCCTGCTACTGAAATGAATTATTGGTTTCACTGTAAAGCTTACTATATAGCCCTTCAGGAAGGCCTTGAAGACCCAATTATTTTCACTGGCTGATTCTTTAGTAATTATCTTCTGCTAATATTGAGCTCCTTTGAGGTGATGGTCTTTCTTGTGGGGGGGGGAAGTGTTTTATTTTTGGGCTGGATGAGCATTTATTACTACTCAAATTTTCATAGGAGGCTTTGTATTCTATTTTATTTTGTTGTTAGAAACTGCATTTCAGTCTCTTATTGGTCTAGATCACATGACATATTAAACCAGGGTCCCCAAACTAAGGCTCGGGGGCCGGATGCGGCCCAATCGCCTTCTAAATCCGGCCCATGGACGGTCCGGGAATCAGCATGTTTTTACATGAGTAGAATGTGTCCTTTTATTTAAAATGCATCTCTGGGTTATTTGTGGGGCATGCCTGGTGTTTTTACATAAGTAGAATGTGTCCTTTTATTTAAAATGCATCTCTGGGTTATTTGTGGGGCATAGGAATTCGTTCTTTTTTTTCCCTTCAAAATATAGTCGTCGTCCCGTCCCCCCCGTCCCCAAGGTCTGAGGGACAGTGGACCTGCCCCCTGCTGAAGACGTTTGCTGACTCCTGAACCATGGTTTAATATGAACTATGGTTTAATGGGAACAAATAGCATGGTGGTGCTCAAAGGTTCCTGCACTGCTGCTCCCACAAACTAAACCCAGAATCTGGCTCATTCCGCTGTCAAAACCTGTGCTTATGGTTTGTTTCTCTCCAAACAAACCATGAGTAGTAGCTAAGCTTTGTTCTTGGTTTACCTCTCATGGTTTGTTTAGGGGAAGGAAGCCACAAGCTCTGGTTCAGATGACATGAGAAGCACAAGTCTGCCTTGTTTAGTCTTTGGCGCAGCACCAGAAGAGGAGGAATGCCACAAGAGCTTCTGAGCTGCGATCTGCTGCTTGTTCACATTAAACCATTGTTTGTATTGAACTATGGTTTGAGTCAACAAGTGAACCGGGCCACTGTGTAAGCTGCCCTGATTGAGTTTTACTCATAAAAGTGGCCATTAGTGTTTTACATAAATACAGAAACAAAAAATGCTTTGACACGGTTAAGGGAACTGAAGGGTTTAAAAATCACCCCCAAAATTCCATCTTATATTTCATTAATAAGCTAATACCAAGAATTGCCCAGTTTAAAGATCCCATTCTGGTTCTATAAATTGTCTTCAATATTCTAGATTTCCTTCTGTAGCAGCTCACCTTTTCAAAAAGGTACATAGACTCTCCAGCTTTGGCATCCATCTGAATGCTTCCCCAAAACCACTAGAGGGAGAAAAAAACATTTTCTGTGATTTGCTCAAGCATATACAACAATCCATCATTGCCAACGTTAAAAACAGCTACTGAAAAGCAAAAGCCATGGGGTTTAGGCTTAGGATGCATTTTAAGAATCCAGGATTTTCTATTAAAACTGACCTCCTGCTTTACAACATAGAGGTTCTGTGATGGCTCAAATGGAAGGTCTTTTACTGTATTTTCTTCAACTATGAGATGAGTACACCTTTCGTCACCAACAGGCAGGTGTTGTCCACCTGAAGACAAAAGAGGGTTGGCAAGATTAATCTGTTCCTTTCTAAATTCTACATTTAATTTTCATTGCAGTACACTACAGTAACACCGGGGGGGGGGCAGGAATCTTATTGCCCAGTGAAAAATGTGCAGTTATTCTCAAAGTATTATGTTAGGCGGGGGAGAGGAGACTTTCCTCTGTCCCTCACATGTAGTTTGTCAGGGGGCAGAGCCAAACGTAGCTGGGGCACATCCCTTTTTTCACTCGTCTTCAACATTTTCCCCTCCTTGCTGCACACATGAAATTAGGAAGAGGACCACAGGACCCCCAAACCCTTATTTATTCAGAATAAGAGTTTAGAAAGGAAGATATAGAAGAAACCTGAGACTCAATGGCAAGCAGATGCAGATTTTAGGGAATGGAGGGAACGGGGAAGAACATCTCTAGTTAGTGCTACATATTGGCTAAGAGGATAAACCTAAATGTCCCTACTTGAAATCTAACAGCTATGAACTCACTACATGGAACGTGCTTATTTCTTCTGTCTGTACTTTAGGAATAATACTGGCCTTTTTGAAGGTTAGCGTAAGGGATATGAAGATATGGAGTGCTCCAAGAACTGCAGAGCACCTACGAACAACCCTAACCATACTTAGAATAACGTATTTAAAGGAGAGAGCACTGATTTCTTTCACACAGCTTGATTTTTATTATGCATGATGCAAAACTGGCTCTCCACATTTTTACGTTCAGGAACATGAACTAAAGGAAAAGCACAAATCTGCACAAATACAATTTGAGATACAGCATTTGACATCTCTTCTGTAACGAATTCTCAGCATTTAGACTTGCTTTAGATGGCGATGTCAACCTCTTTTAAGTGCAAATCAGTAGAAAAGCATGATTCCATAGATAGGTATAATAGAGGGGTATACAGCTCATTAAACAAGTCATCAACTGCTGTAATACATTTACAAATATGAACACTAACACGTTCTCGGTAAAACAGAGCATCAAAACCTGTAGTATCGGCAATATAATAACATGCTGGCTATTTATTATGTGTGCCCCCCCCCCAAAAAGTATCTTTTTACAGTGTTTCTGTCCAGGGCACGAGGAGGTTTAAGGCATTTTATGTACATAGACGCTTTAACTGCAATAGCTTTTTCACATTTACCTTGCATTTCTGTCATTTCTTCCATGCTCTTCTTTTCTTCGTCAGAGAATCCAAGAAAACTTAACATGCAGTCCTGAAATGGGGGAACTTTAAATTCTTTCCTGAATTCCTCAGCAGCGGCACAGAAGTCGCTAAGAAGTGGGGGGGGGGGAAATGGGATGAGGGATTTTAATCTTGTTGCACCATTTTTTTCCTATGCAGAAAATGGTTTCTGCTCACTGTCCTGCATGCAAGTGCAAATACCAATGCTACACCATGGTGCCACTTTGGAGAATGTATACATACATGTCATTCCTTTTCTCCCAGGCCTTATAAATCCACTCTGCTTTCATGATGGGTGTGCCTAGACTCACAGCTGCCTGCAAATCAACAGAGAAAGAAGCAACAGGTACTGTTCCTATGCAGACTGAAAAAGAGAATGCCTTTGCAAAAGTTTACACTTCGTAAAGATCATTGTATTTCACAAAACACAAAAATCTATGCTTGATAAACAGAATTAACATTTGTGGGCTTTTTTAATTTTAAAAAAAAGATCTGTACTTTAACACTGGATGTTAGTGAAAGTGTGGCAAGCTCACAACATTGAATCCATGGGTCCCTATTGAAACACAAAGTTCAAAGAACAAAGCATGTGAAATTTGGCCTTTAGAGTCAAACATTATAATAGTGAAACATGCACTCACATATTCAACATCAACCCCAAAACATGGTTTGGCAATACTCAGGCTTGCACATTCCTTCCTCCCACCTTTCTTTTGCATGAAAGTATTAGGAATTCCTGACTACACACAGAGGGGGTCAGATTCTGCTCCCATGTACAGTAGTACCTCGGGTTACGAACACGATCCGTTCCGGATCGCGGCTCGTAACCCGAAAAGGTCACAAGCCGAGCGCCATTTATGCGCACGCGCAAAGCGCGCGCGCTGCTTCTGCGCATGCGCGGGGTGCACGCGCGCCAAAAACACTTCCGGGTTTGCGGAGTTCGTAACCCGAACTGTTCGCATCCCGAGCGGGTCGTAAACCGAGGCACGACTGTAATATAAAAGATTTATGTAATATAAAAGGGGTCATGACCAGAGGGGGTCAGATTCTGCTCCCATGTAATATAAAAGATTTATTTAATGGCAAGCCAATATGCTTTGATTACTTAAGTTGATTAGTATACATGCTCCTTCAGGAAATATTAAAACAACTGAATTGCTTCCTTTATTCAAATAACAGGGGGAATGAAAGCTTCCTTATAATGCGTCAGATCACTGGTCCATCTAGCTCAGTATTGTCCACACTGATTGGCATAGTCTCCCCAGGATTCTAGACTGGGTACATTCCCAGTCCCACCTGGAGATGCCAGGGATTGAACATGGGACATTCTTCATGCATAGCAGATACTTTACCACTGAGCTACAGTCCTTCTGCAGGAGGGGGAAGCCAATGTAAATCAGATTTTCAATCAATGATTTATGTCTATCCACCCCAACATTTTGGAAGGGAGCCATATTATCCAGCCCTCAATAAATCCATCATATATATGAATATGGACAATTCATTATTTTACTAAGCCATAAATGGAGGGTCAACTGCATTTAAAATGATTTAAATAAAATAGATGTTTGCTCATGGAAGACAGCTAAAGTATACGTAGACACAAGTGAGATTTCATTTTAATATGGCTGAATGCAACAAAACCAGAACAAAACTGCTGTCCAGTTATTAAACATCTCCTGCCACTGGGTCGTAAGGTAGCTCCATAAGAACTACTGCATTCTTAGATCTCCAGCTGACAGCATCAGGCTGCAAGTATAGGCTTTGCGACAGAATGCTTATGTACATTAATTGTATCTTCAACTGCTTTGGAGTTGGCATTTAAATGAAAAGTTATGCAACTCCAAATGCTCCTGCCACTCTAATATACCTCCAAGACATCCTTCAAAATATTGAAATGCCTCTTAAAATAAAGACGCACAATCAAAACTTTAAATGCAAAATCCATTTACTCCTGCCCACAGCTTAAGGTACATACTTATCATTCCTTTGCATCATATGTCTGGTATATGCAAAAAAAAAAAAAAACCATATTCTGCACCCAAACTCTGAACTAGAAAGGGAAATGAACATACTCTGAATTTGTCTCCTTGCGTAGAATTAGCCACCAAATGTGTAACTTTTGAACTGAAATCCCGTCGAATAATCCCTCCCATATGATGAGCCAAGGTCACCAGCTTCACCTATGAACAAAATTGGGCTCCAGTTAGTTTTCTAATTATTTTTTAAACAAAACTGCTATTAGACCAAGGGAATATGCTGCCTGCAATTCAATGTATGAAGCAACAGTACTTCCAGCCATTCTCCTTTCAGTTTATGTTGCAACATTTGGGTTGTAAAATGGTTACTTCTCTCTTTAAATGCATTCCTGCACAGGAGGGTCAAGAGTTCCAAGCAAGGTTTGCTCAGGGATGCTTTGCACAGGAGAGTCAAAAATTCATCCTATGAACCTGGCAATTAAGGGGAAGCAGAAGCAGATGTCTACTCTACTTCCAATTGGCTACAATGTTGTGAGGGTAACTGAAAAAACTGTATACGAGTTGGGACGGTCCAAAGCCTAGTTACTCACCCCACAAATGCCATACTACTCTACCACATGGAAGGAATAGGTTAAAATCCAAAACTTTAAATAAATGTTTAGTGAAGGCACCCAGAGGCAGAAAGAGAAGATAACTACTTGCTGACTGCAGTGAGTTAACTCTACTAATTGGCACTCACAGTATTACCACACAAACATTTGGTACTTTTGACCAACTTGTGTGTCCCATATTTTTATTCCTGTCTTCCATAGGAGGACCCCATATGGTGGTGTATATGGCATTATGCCCATTCTGTTTACTTCAACTATTTATATACAAAAATTTCCTAGCAGTGTGCATAAAAATCACAGAAAGCACATAACAAATAAAATCAGAAAACGCCCTTAGAATGCCTGCAGGAATAGATACACATCAAGTCTTCAAGTTGGACCAGTCACCAATCCACAACTGAATATCACTCAGTGCTGAGTGGAAGCTTGAATCCAGATGTCCCCATTTCATGTCCATCACACTATTCCCTTTGTGTCTAAAAAAAACCCTTTTTTGCACATTCCTCAAGTAGTGCTGCTGTAGCAGTCAGTACCAAGCTCCATGCGGATCTCCACGTACGGTACTTGTTCTCCACTCAATACTGCAACCTCTTCAACTATTATTCAATGTAGGTGAACTATTCTAAGGGGCATGGGGAAAAAGGCAATCTTACCAATTCTTCTTTCTTTCTGAATCCTGTGAAGCATAACACAAGATTCAGCATACTGGCACAGTACAACGGGCGGCATGAGAAAGGCAGAGGCTGAAATAAAAGTAAACTGGTTGATTGTCACAGAAGACTCCCCAAGACAATTAAGTAAGCGTGTTTGAAAATCATGCACTTGAAAGATAAACCGCCACCCATTCAGGGAACTAGGGACCTGGTTTAATCAAACCTACAGCGCTATAGAAGTCACTTCCTGGTTGTTTCTTCCTATACTGTTTTTGTTAACATCTAAATGAAGAAGTCACATTTACAAGACAAAGGACACTAAAGCTAAAGACTCCCTAGGGAGGAGGAGAGATTTGTGTGGGAAGAAGAAAGCACAGTTACAGCAATGTACGAAGAGGACCACAGACCCTGATCAGAACCTCCTGTTTTAACATGTTTTGTTTAGTGTACATTTTCATTATGGATGTATTTTTTATTATGCCCTAATAAACCTGTTAGTGCTATGGTCCATGGGGTCACGAAGATTCAGACACGACTAAACGACTAAACAACAACAAAGTCTTTAAGGTACCACAATACTATTTTTATTCAAGTATTAGATGCACAATAGAAGTGTGCTCCATTCAAATGTTGCACTGCAGATATCAGAGAGCCACATGGTAAGGTGGGAAAATGAGGGAAAACAGATCTGTCAAAGGTTATGACTGTGTTATTTAATACAGATATGGAGCAAGAATTCAACGTGTATCCCAAAGGGCAGGTGAATAAAATACATTTTTAAACAGGTCCCAGTTTCAGGAGTTACAGGGGAAGCCACGATTGTATCCAAATATATGCAAGTCTAAAACAGAAGCTAGCCACCATTTCAAGATCTCCTACAATGTACAGTATATTCTTACCTCGGCTTTTCTGGCACAGTGCAGTACTATTGGGGGCCCAAGGACTCTGCAGTCAGCTTTGTGCAAATCGTTGAAAATGGGACCTTGAAAGTCTGCTATCACAAAAATGGTCTCAAATTCTGGCGAATCGGAATTCTTATACTCCTCCACTGAGTCCGTCTTTATGTAGGGCACTTTAATTTCCTTCAATTGTTTACAAAAAAAAATCAAGTATTATTTACAATAGTAAAACTAACAAAAACGTTTTTCTGCCTGTAAGTTATATTGCAGGATTATTTCAATAAAATAAGTATGAGTTAGAAACTGCCCATTAAATTTGAAGCTAGCTCAACAGAAACGTGACTCCTTTTTTGCAGATAGAAGCAAAGAGTTTTAATAGATAAATCAAATTTGAGTTCTAATTCATGAGCATGAGATGCATCATCTGAACAATCACAGGTGTACATCAATTCAGAATCAATGCCAACACCCTAAAGTGTCAAAGCTTTGATTTAGCTAGCTCCATTGTGCACCATTCACTACTATTGTGCTTTTATATTATCCATATACCAAGTGATGAGAATGTTGATTTTGCCCACTTCTGTCCCAGTAGTGCAAAAGACTGCATGCAGACACGTACACATAGTTGCCCCTACATACCATATGGATAATACTTTTAATAAGTTTTTCTTCCGATTTACCAGAACTAGCTTCCTTTATCTTTATAACGGGAACTTCCATTATCTTAATGGTCTGCAGAAGAGGAGAACTTCAGTATGAGAACGAAATAAACCAAAGCCTCAACTACAAGTTTTCAATAACATGAGGGATCACATACCATTTTGGGATCATAGGCATTTAGAATTTTGAGAGCACCAGAAATCTTCAAGGGCACAATTTCAGTTATGGGCGACAGCACCCAGAGAGTAACAAAGGACTGAGAGACTGTGGGTGGGATGGGGGGCTCGTTTAATCTCACTGTAAACAAGTGGTACAGTGACAATAAAGTATTTCTATTCTATTTCTATTCTAATAAATCTTACCTCCAAAGCTTTCACAAGTTCTTCACATTTTGCAACTTCTTGAGGTAGGATCACCCTAGTTTCAATCTGCGGCATTTCTTCTTTTGGGAAAGGTGAAAAAAGAACGAACAGTATCTAAACATATGATTGCAGAAATAAAGCGACCTATCTTCTCTCTCAACAAGGGAGAGGAAGTAGAAAAAGCTTATATTCCCAGTAACATCCTTTTATACATGTAATTCACCTATACAGGCGGCAACCATTTAGCGTGGGGGTTCAGTTTCTGGCCCCCCGGGGTGCCTTGAATGATGGTCAGGGGTGCTGCGGCCAACACTGGCCTGTGTCTTTCTTTCCTTTCCTCCCTTCCTCTGATGCCCTCCCAAGTCTCTGTCTCCCAAAGGTTTGCAGAGCTGTTTGTTGCAGCAGCTCTAGCTACAAGCTCCCCAGGTAAATGGTGGCTCTGGGGCTGGCCAGGGGATGCTGGTTGACAGGAGCAGAGGCAGCCTTGGAGTAAGCAAGCAAGTAGGTGAGGGAGCCCAACCAGCCCTTGCTGTTGGGACGGACAGACAAGTGGGAGGTTGGGCGGGCAGGCAGGCAGGCAGGCACTGCTCTGGCCTTTCTTGTGCTGGCTGTGTGCAAGGCCACCCTGAGAGCTGAGTGCCCAGAGCCGAAGGGGAGCCTTTCCACCATGCAGGCCTGGCAGTGCCTGCTGCTGTCTCCCAAGGTAAGTTGCTGACCTCACATTCACCTTTGGCCAGTCTCTGTTGGGCCACTAAGGCAGATTTAGTCTCCTAGTGTCACTTTCTGAAAACAACCCTGTGGAATCGCCATATTTCCTACTGCTAACTCGCTTAAATCAGCCCTGAGTGCTCACTGGAAGGACAGATCCTGAAGCTGAGGGTCGAATACTCTGGCCACCTCATGAGAAGAGAAGACTCCCTGGAAAAGACCCTGATGCTGGGAAAGATTGAGGGCACAAGGAGAAGGGGACGACAGAGGACGAGATGGATGGACAGTGTACTTGAAGCTACCAACATGAGTTTGACCAAACTGCGGGAGGCAGTGGAAGACAGGAGTGCCTGGCGTGCTCTGGTCCATGGGGTTACGAAGAGTCGAACACGGCTAAACGACTAAACAACAACAAATCGCTTAGTCGATCCAGCCAATATAGTCAATGGTATTGAGTGATGCTGAGAGATCAAAGAGAAGCAACAGGATCACATTCCCTCTATCCCTGTCCCAATAAAGGACATAGGTCAGGGTAACCAAGGCTGACACAGTTCTGAAGCTAGGTCTGAATCTTGGTTGGGAATGGATCCAGATACGTAATGCAGTAGGGGCATCCTCTTCTGATGCCCCAATAGGGCAGTGTGAGGAAGCACTTTTCTTTGGGGCAGGGGCAGGGTGGATTTGATTTAAATCACTAGTCAGTAAGGCTTGATTTAAATCATAGTTTTCTACATAAAGACTAATTCTTGCTGGTATAACTTTAATATGCAAGTAGATGAAGATTTTTAGAATAACAACTTTTCATATTAGTTTTTTATCCCCAGTTTAATAGGTTAATCATTCATATTTGGACAAATTTACTGTTGTACTTAGGAAGGAGAAAAATAATCATTGTCTTAATAATAACAATTTAAATAAAAAATTTCAACTGAAACAGTAACATTACAGCATATGTTATTTGCTTAAACAAACATCCATGTTTGTTAACTAATTTGGCTAAACAAAAACAAAATATATCTATTTTAAGAAACTTAGACTGTCAGCCCAGCCTACACATGAAAAACATAAATACTGTCCACTCCAAACAATCAGAAAAATATTGTTTCTATTCTATTCACTGAACTTCTTGAAACTTAGCAAGGAAGGGGTTGTTTCTGTATTCATAGGTTTGAAGAACAATAGGATTAAGGTCTTTTTCTCAACTCTGTTCATGTTGTAACATTTTTGCTGTGAAGAAGAGGCATGTGAGTCAAATTCAAAAAGTAAACCAAACATCTGTGATAATATCTTGTAGGCAGAGAAACTGCCCAATAATCTTACAAAAACCTCTGGAAGAGCATGTCATTGTGAATGGATTAATGGAATTTATTTACCGAAAAAAATTAAACATATGCAACCTTATTCTACATAATTAAAAAAACTAATCTTTATTTCATGATGGAATAACCTTTGGATGGTAACATATTTTCCTCAAAAAGCATTTTATTTAAAAAAATCTGATTTAAATCAAAAAAATCGATTTAAATCAAAAAAATCCAATTTGATTTTTTTAAAAAAAAAATCATTGATTTTTATGCACCCTGGGCAGGGGGGCAGCTCAGAGACCAGGGGCGGCAGCAGTGGCTGCCCAGGGCACTCCCAAGGAGAAGGCTGAGGGAACACTCCACAAGAGAGGGTGTTTGAAAAGGGCCGAGATGCGCTGCCAGCTCGGAAGGCAAGGGGTGACATAGCTCAGCTCCTGAGCCCCACAGGGGTGCCGCAGAAAGAGTGTAGGGAGCCATGGACTCAAAAAGGTTGAAAACCTCTGGTCTAGAGTGAGGCCAACCACAAGTCTGGGCTCAGGTTTAATGCTAAGCTAAACCGTTGCTTAGTGCCAGGTAGTGCAGCAGAAGCAAGGCTGGGGGAGAAACGCACGTTTGTTCATTCACGCCAAGCCACTGGTTTGGCTTAGCATTATGTGCAAAATGGGCATTTAGAGATTATGGAACATCTTGCTATCCAATAAAAATTGAGGCTGCTGTTTGTGTTCTACTTGCTTTTATTATTTTAATGAAGTGGACAGTTGCCTTGGGGTTCCATTGTGAAGCCAAAGGCAAAATAGAAATACTTTAATTAGTAAATAAAAACAAAATAATAAGCCTATAGGAAAGAGTCTGCATTGTGCTTTAGCTAAGTACCGTATAACATAAATATTGCTATAAAAGCACACATTTGAATGCTCCTGTCAGGGATGCTTCCTACAGGGAACCTCCCCCCATCCTGTTGACCAGCTCTTTGCCCAGTGAGAGCAGCAGCAGTGGGTCAGGTGGGGGGAATGAGGAAGTTAGCACTATGGAGGTGGCAAGGCTCAGTGATGTTGGAGAGCCTTTGCGCCGCCTTGACCAAGAGGTGGAGGCGAACAGGCAGCCCTTTCCGGCGCCCGACTAAACGTAAGGTCGGGAGGAAGCGTTTCAGGGTGCCGAAACTCTTATGCTGGTCATGCAACAGGAAACGTCCACTCCCGGATTCTGCAAGTGACTAGGAGGTCATGTTTTCTGCTATCTCTGCACTGTAAATACTATGCACAATAAAACCTTTAAAGACAAGCATGGACTTGGGCATTCTTACTCGAGAGTCGCCGCAACACCATTACAGCTCCCATCTGAAAAAACTAGAGGAATACGAAGTATAACTAGATTCATAGATAGATTGCAAGAGTTTCTATAGCAAGTGACTTTTATCCACATTCTGAAATAAGAACCATTCACTACATTACCTTCACCATCTGAAGCTGATCCCCTGAATAGGTTCTCCTTTGAAGATTCTGTAATTTTGGAGTCAAGAATGGAAGAATCTGCCAAAAGACTCCTCCCTGTATCAGACATGAGTGTACTGTTGTCAGCCATGGTCAAAAGGGTATTTCACTTCCACAGCTGCAAGGGAATCATCCAGTAAGTTACCGTATTATTTTTAAGGAAACACAGTATACGAAACTACAGTATTAGCAATCTATGTAAGGTTCCTAACCGTACTCCAAAAGCAACTCTGCAACTTTAATACTCGTACCGGAGCTTGTACCTGCATTGTCAAAGCCTCAAGTTTCCTCTTGCATTTACCAATTCCTGCCGTTGCTGCTTCCTATTCTGTTTTGCAATTAAGATCTACAGAGTCTAAACACTAGAGGGGGAAAGGGGGTTTTCTGGGTGGGTGAAAGATACCTGGGCAATAAGATCATACTTGAAGATGTTTATGCAAAACATATTTTTCTATAGCTACGGTATATGTGCTGGACGACAGAGGACAAGATGGTTGGACAGTGTTCTCGAAGCTACGAGCATGAGTTTGACCAAACTGCGGGAGGCAGTGCAAGACAGGAGTGCCTGGCGTGCTATGGTCCATGGGGTCACGAAGAGTCGGACACGACTAAACAACAACAATGTGCTGTCCAGATGTTGCAAAATATGCTGGAGCCAAATGAGCAACATTCTCAACATGCTATTTATTTATATATAGTACTGTATTCATTTGTGCTCATCTCTGTGTTCATGGAATTCTGGTGTACGTGACTCTCTAGTACAGTGGTACCTCGGTTTAAGAACAGTCCTGTTTACAAACAATTCGGTTTACGAGCTCCGCAAAACCTAAAGTAGTGTCTCGGTTTGTGAACTTTACCTCGGTCTAAGAACGGAATCTGAACAGTGGAAGGGAAGGCCTCATTAGGGAAAGCACGCCTCGGTTTAAGAACGGTTTCGGTTTAAGAACGGACTTCTGGAACAGATTAAGTTCGTAAACCAAGGTACTACTGCAGAGAGAAAGCATGCTTTTTCAGATATCTGTAGGATTAGTGTGCCATGCTATGTAAAATGCTCATGCAAGTGTTACAAGTACCAGAGCAAATCCTGGCACATCAGCTGGGTAAGCTGACAGGATACAGGAGCCAAGGAGGAGTGGTAAATCATCGGAATAACCCCGGAGATTGACATCACAAAGACAGTGGGAATCAGTGCTGCTGAAGGATTTGCAGAATCCAGATCATATGTAAGCAAATGAGTCAGGCCTTTGGTCTCCACAGTGTATAGAAGAACTACCGGTAACACTATACCCCAAGGAAAGTAGACAGGGTGAAAGGATAGCCGTATTTCACATATAATACCATGTTTCCCCTTTTTTAAGACACCGTCTTACTGTTTTTTTAACTCAAAAAAACACACGGTGTCTTATTTTCAGGGGATGTCTTGTACCTTAAGGCCTCCTCGGAGGGGCCAGGCAGCTGGCTCGGGGTGCTGCTGGGCGCTCTGTGCGGCGCTGCAGCAGCAGCCGGTTCCAGGCACCAAGGCAGCTGCCTATTCCGGTGGCGGGGCGGCAGGCAAAAAAGAAAAAAAGAGGCCAGGCCACTGCAGGGCATTCCGAGCGCTTGGCACTGCGGAGTGCTCTGCTCTGCAGCTGCCGGTGGCGGGGCGGCAGGCAAAAATAATAATAATAAAGGGGCCAGGCCGCTGCGCTCCGCCCGGCGCTGCAGGGCGTTCTGAGCGCTCGGCGCTGCGGAGCGCTCCGCTCTGCAGCTGCCTGTTCCGGTGGCAGGGCGGTAGGCAAGAAAGAAAAAAAAGAGGCCAGGCCGCTGCGCTCCGCCCAGGGCTGCAGGGCGTTACGAGCGCTCGGGGCTGCAGAGCGCTCCTCTCCACAGCTGCCGGTTCCGGTGGTGGGGCGGCAGGAAAAAAAGAGGTCAGGCTGCTGCAGGGTGTTCCGAGCGCTCGGCGCTGCGGAGCGCTCTGCTCTGCAGCTGCTGGTGGCAGGGCGGCAGGCAAAAAAAATAAAAATAAAGAGGCCAGGCCGCTGCGCTCCGCCCGGCGCTGCAGGGCGTTCCGAGCGCTCGGCGCTGCGGAGCGCTCCGCTCTGCAGCTGCCTGTTCCGGTGGCGGGGCGGCAGGCAAAAAAGAAAAAAAGAGGCCAGGCCGCTGCGCTCCGCCCGGCGCTGCGGAGCGCTCCGCTCTGCAGCCGTCGGTTTCGGTGGCGGGGCGGCAGGCAAAAAAAAGAGAGGCCAGGCTGCTGGCTCAGGCGCTCCGTGCGCTCGCTGCTGCAGCAGCAGCCGGTTCCAGGCCCCTCTGGCTGCCTGGGTCCCGCTGGCTGGCTGGAGCGCTCGGCGGTCTCGTTCTACACGGCATGGAGGTATGCCTTATTTTCGGGGGGTGCCTTATGTTTCACTGAAGCTAAAAAATGCTGCCATGGCTTACTTTTTGACTACGTATTAAAAAAGGGGAAACACGGTATACACATCACTTATTGCCACGCCCAATGATAAAAACAAGCAAGGCAGACGCAGATATGAGGAGCTTAAGTAAAAGAACTAAAAAAATCTGAGGAATAGTAAGCCTCTCACTTTCTAAACAGTCAAGTCTCAGGGAGGAGCCCTGCATTTCAAGCTTGTACCGAGTGTAGAAAAATTATGCTTCATTACATAAGGTCTGACCTTTTATTTTGTATGATGAAGCCCAGACACCTGAAAGTCTGTCTTGTATGGTATGCTTTCCTGTCTGTCTTACTCCCTTTCAGTAACTTCAGAACTGCTAAAACATCTCTCCCCATTACTTATGAAGACTCTACCTAAACTTCAAGGTGTTGCATCTACAGCTTCCCCTGCAGCCACTCCATCAATGCTCATAGCCCTCTTTCTAAGCTTTGCTTAACTTTCAGCTTTCATATGCCACCTTTCATTATGCAACTGTACGCGACTTCACAGCTATTATGGGGTGGGGCTGGAATGCTGTTTTTTTTAAGAACACTGTCATAAGAGAGTGAAGGGCTAAACACACAGCTAAGGTAAAATATGAGCAAATGAGACAGACTACTATACTCTGTGATAGAAGTGTGACAGGTGGAGCAGAAGGCATAGGCCAATTTCCAATGAACCACCTAGCTCACGGGTGTCAGAGACAAGGCCCGCGGGCCAAATCCGGCCCGCCAGACCTTGTCATGTGGCCCGTGTAGCCGCCGCTTGCCTGCCCGCCACTTGCCTGCCCGTTCGCCCGCCGCTTGCCACTCGCAGCTTTCCCTCCTCTTGCTGCTTGCTGCTGGCTTGCAGAGGCGCTTCCCTGCAATGCCTGCAATGCCCTGCAGGGGGCGCAGGGCCCCGCAGGCGGGGAGGCGGTGGAACCTGAGAGCGCGCACGCCCAGCTCCTTCCCCTTCCTCGCCCTGTCGCACTTCCTCCGTTCCTCCGAGTCCGAGGCGACGAGCAGCAGCTGCAGCAGCGACGGCGCTGGCTGGCCGAGCGCCAGGGCTATCTTCAGCTTATCTGGCGCCGTGGTGCACAGATTCCTCAAGCGCCCCCACCCTCACCCCCACGTTTCCCTCTGGGCGGGCAGCGGCTGGAGGGCGGCTCCTCTGGCTGGCTGGAGGCTCCGGGCACCGTGCATCACGGCATGGTGGAGGCGGGCAAGCGCTGTGGGGCTGAAGGGCAGCTCCTCCAGCAGGGAGGAGATGTCGTGGAGGAGCCGGGGGCGTGTGAGAACCATGCACCCCTTTTTGAACTCCTGAACAACAAGAAGATATGATTCTGGGGTTTCAAAAGCAACTTTAAAAACCCAAACCAGAAACTTGTTCGTTACAGCAAATGGGGAGGAGCAGCAGTGAGACTGGGCGGGGAGGGGAGGCAGAGAGAGTATGTTAAGATTCAAGAGAGCAAGAGTGAGATCGATGGTGGGGGAGATGTTTAAGAGAGGAGGGAAGAAACTTTTTTTTAAAAATCTGCACTGATCGAGGGAGGATCTCCAGGATCTTTCCAGCAGTTCTCCCGAAGTAATCACCCATGTAAACACAGCTGCTGCAAACCCCAGGAGTTACGAGAGAGAGAGAGAGAGAGAGAGAGAGAGAGAGAGAGAGAGAGAGCGCTTTTACGCACGTATCTCTGCACCCTGCCGAGGTTTTCCCCCCCTCCCCGCACCCTGCTTTTCTTTTGAAAGGCGTTCAGAATGAGTGGAAAGTAATCACCGTGTCAGTTAAAGTGAGTGTTGCAGGGAAAGCGGATCCTAGGCGCTGTGTGTGTGTGTGTGTGTGTGTGTGTGTGTGTGTGTGTGTGTGAGAGAGAGAGAGAGAGAGAGAGAGAGAGAGAGAGAGAGAGAGAGAGAGAGAGAGAGAGAATGAATGAATCCTGGGCTGTAAACACCTCCTCCAAACACAGCTGCTGCAAACCCCAGGAGTTACGAGAGAGAGAGAGTGCTCGAGAGAGCTTTTACGCACGCATCTCTGCACCCCGCCGATCTCTCGCTTTGGGTGGAAGGTGTATGTATTTAAGACCCAGACAAGCTGGACAGAGGGACCCTGCTTGGGTCACTTTCCCGCAGGGCCCTAATGCACCCCGGCTTCCTCGCCCCGGTGGAAGAAGGCGGCTCGCGCTCCACACTCTGCTCCACTTTTGTGCGCTTCATGGAAGCAAATTGTAGAGAGACCCATCGCTATCCTCGTCCCCCTTTCTCTACAACCCAGCCCACCAGTAGCAGATAACAGGAAGTCCAGGTAACTGGACTTCCATTAGACTGCAGCTTTGTGGGGAATTACATGACTGAATGCTCCTCCACTTTTAAAATAATACACCAAGACAGAAATTTAAAAGTCAAGAAGATGGTGTCTAGTGTTTGTTTTTAATCTTTGATTATCTCTTCCCCATTCCCATGGAGGAATAGTCAAGCACACAAAATCCCATCTGCAGTCCAGAAATAATTTTGCTACATTATTTCTTTATTTGTCCAGCCAATATCAATTTGATAGTAATCACTGAGACTTTCAGAAAGTGACACTTGACTACAGCCTTTGTTGGAGGTAGAAAAAAAAGATGATTCACACACTTGTTTTTACATAGTGATGACTGTGTGATGGAGCAGTTGTGAGCTATTATTTTTCTCATAGCAACTGGTCTTTTGAATGCCCACTAAGTCACTGTGGTTCACCACGTCCTGGAGAATGTTCAGCATACAAGTCAGGGTGAACACATGAAACTGCCTTATACCGAGTCAGACAATTGATCCACTGCCTACTCTGCCAGAGACTCTTCAAGGACTCAGTCTGCACTATACAATTGAAACAGTGTCATAGCATAATAATAATAATAATAATAATAATAATAATAATAATAATAATAATTTATTATTTGTACCCTGCCCATCTGGCTAGGTTTCCCCATCCACTCTGGGCGGCTTCCAACAAAGATTAAAAATACATTAAAATGTCACATATTAAAAAGCTTCCCTAAACAGGGCTGCCTTCAGATATCTTCTAAAAGTCAGGGAGTTGTTTATTTCCTTGACATCTGGTGGGAGGGCGTTCCAAGGGGACTACATTATTACAAAAAACAGTAATAATTGAATGCAGTGACAATAATTTATGATAATAAAGAGTGGATACATAGTCCTACAGATACAATCGGCCCTTTGAGGGTGACCAAACTGCTGATGCGGCCCCCGATGAATTTGAGTTTGACACCCCTGACCTAGCTGGTTGCTGTGATTCTTGTGTAAATGCTGGATCTTGATCTGAACCAGCAAGGCACTTTGAATTTGAACAAGAGTGCATACTGAAAACACCTTAACACAGATTAGAATATTAGATAGTCTTTTAGTATTCAGAACATTTAACACCTCAATGGACTACTGGGAGAAGGGGGAATCAACTATGCATGACAAGTTAAGACCACCCCAGGTTTACAATTGTCTCTCCATATCCTTTGTTAGCTCCAGAGTAATTTCAGCACAGAACAGAACAGATGGAATCATCTACACTACACAAAAGAGATGCTGCCCTGCCCAACATCCCTAATTTTAGATGGGTGCAAATGCTTTGACCAGTATTGTGATCTACAGTTTTGCTAAACACTGAGGGTTGAAATAAATTTTTTAAATGTCCAGTAGCACCTTAGAGACCAAATGCGGTAAGTTTGTTCTGGGTATAAGCTTTCGTGTGCATGCACAATTCTTCAGATACCAACTGAGTTGAGACAGATATCCAATCAAAGAGGAACAAGTGCACAACCAGCATGAATTGAAAGTTGTTGCATATGCTTTTTATTTCATTTTAAGATATGAGAACAAGAAGACAGCTCTTCAAATTATTAGAAATCAAAAAGAAAGCAAGAAGCAAGCAGTAGGCGGGCCCAATACATTAGCTGTCCATGAAACCTGGGCTCACGTGGTCACTTCCCACAGTTGGGTCAGCGGACTGCACTTGCAGTGCTGGTAATGGAAGGAATCATGTGAGTTGGACAAGCACATGACTGAAGCTGCCAAGCATTAGTGTTGCAACACGGAGTCTTAATATGAAATCAATTTTTCCCCCAGCAGTTACCAATGACTTATGCACTAGTGAACAATGGAACAAAGAGAGGCAATACCCAACATGAAAGATCAGAGCTTCATATGGGCAGATGAAAATGCACACATGCTCCATCTCTGATCACTGATAGTTCAGCTCATAAACCCTGCCCACCACATTCCAAAGTTTCAGGTCCTGCAACAACACTTTTTGTAGAAGATGGAATCAAGAATTTAAGGATGCATCTAAAATAAAACTAATCTGTTGTATCACTCTACGTGGGGCTACCTTTGAAGGTGACCCGGAAACTACAACTAATGCAGAATGCGGCAGCTAGACTGGTGACTGGGAGCGGCCACCGAGACCACATAACACCGGTCTTGAAAGATCTACGTTGGCTCCCAGTACGTTTCCGAGCACAGTTCAAAGTGTTGGTGCTGACCTTTAAATCACTAAACGGCCTCAGTCCAGTATACCTGAAGGAGCGTCTCCACCCCCATTGTTCTGCCTGGACACTGAGGTCCAGTACCGAGGGCTTTCTGGTGGTTCCCTCATTGCGAGAAGCTAAGTTGCAGGGAACCAGGCAGAGGGCCTTCTCGGTGGTGGCACCCGCCCTGTGGAACGCCCTCCCATCAGATGTCAAAAAGGAAAACAGCTACCAGATTTTTAGAAGACATCTGAAGGCAGCCCTATTTAGGAAGGCTTTTAATGTTTAATAGATTATTTATTTCATTTTTCTGTTGGAAGCTGCCCAGAGTGGCTGGGGAAACCCAGCCAGATGGGCGGGGTATAAATAAATTATTATTATTATTATCATCATCATCATCATCATCACATACAGACCCATGATTTCCCCCCCAAAACTGTATTTTAAGTATCATTACTTCATCCTTACTCTAAACAAATCTATAAATCAATAGTATTTCAGTGTGATGTTTTTCCATCTGACCTGTTTTATAACACCTATACACACAATAAATCACATGTGTTGACATTAGGTGACAAACATTACCGTACTAACAAACTGTAATTGTGGGGCAGAGCAGGACTGCCAAATCTCTAAAGCGAAACTCAAAAGCAAGGTTATGTTCAATATTACAAAGTAGTGATTTAAGGACTACCTCTTATTTTAGAACACCTTGTAAGAACAGAAGATAATCCCTTCTAGATCAGACCAAAGGTATATCTAGTCCAGCATCCTATTTGCCAATAACCAACCAAATACTTCTGGAAAGCCTACAAGAAGGACATTAGCACAATAACCCTCTCCCACTGTTGTTCCCCAGTGACTGGCATTCAGAGGCATGGCTGCATTCAGGTGTCACAGTAAACGCAGATCACTCCAGAGGTCAGCAGGGGCAACAATCCACAGTACGTGTATTGGAATCATGATTCAAGCAAAGCACAGCAGGTAAGCCAAGAACAGACCTTGGCTTCAGATCCTGGTTTGCCTGGAGCTAAAGAAACTACTAATTCTGTTTCAGCCACAAGACTAAGCCAAGGATCTTGGTTTGTTGCTCCTGCTTGTCAGAAGGAACAATTAATGCAGGAGTGATCTGCAGGTTCACAGTAAATCATAGCTTAGCATGACATGCAAACACACCCACTGATAGCCTTATATAAATTTGTCTGTTCCCCTCTTAAAGTAATCTAATCTACCGTGTTTCCCACATTTTAAGACACCGTCTTATTGCTTTTTTCCCTCAAAAAACCACAGGGTGGCTTATTTTTGGTGGCATGTCTTATTTTTTTTACGTTATTACAGTTTTTACAGCACCTTAAGGTCTTCTTGGCCGGGCCAGGCTGCTGGCTCGGGGCACTGCTGGGCACTGCGCGCCATGCTGCTGGGCTGTCTGAGCGCTGCTGGGCGCTTTGAGCAGCTGGGCGCTCCGCGCGCTCCAGCAGCCGTTTCCAGGCGGCGGGACGGCGACGGCGAGGCCGCTGGCTCTGGCGCTGAGCTCCGGGGCTGCTCGGCGCTCCGCGCGCTCCAGCAGCCGTTTCCGGGCGGCGGAGCGGCGGCGGCCGGGTGGAGGCGAGGCCGCTGGCTCTGGCCCTCAGCTCCGGGGCTGCTGGGCGCTCCGCGCGCTCCAGCAGCCATTTCCGGGTGGCGGGGCGGCGGCGGCTGGATGGAGCTGAGGCCGCTTGCTCTGGCGCTCGGCTCCGGGGCTGCTGGGCGCTCCGTGCGCTCCAGCAGCCGTTTCCGGGCGGCGGGACGGCGGCGGCTGGATGGAGCTGAGGCCGCTTGCTCTGGCGCTCGGCTCCGGGGCTGCTGGGCACTCCGCGCGCTCCAGCAGCTGTTTCCGGGCGGCGGGGCGGCGGCGGCCGGATGGAGGCGAGGCCGCTGGCTCTGGCGCTCGGCTCCGGGGCTGCTGGGCGCTCCGCGCGCTCCAGCAGCCATTTCCGGGTGGCGGGGCGGCGGCGGCTGGATGGAGCTGAGGCCGCTTGCTCTGGCGCTCGGCTCCGGGGCTGCTGGGCGCTCCGTGCGCTCCAGCAGCCGTTTCCGCGCGGCGGGACGGTGTCGGCTGGATGGAGCTGAGGCCGCTTGCTCTGGCGCTCGGCTCCGGGGCTGCTGGGCGCTCCGCGCGCTCCAGCAGCCGGTTCCAGGCGGCGGAACAGCAGGCCTCCTCGGCCAGGCAGAGGCAGGGCCGCTGGCTCCGGTGCTCCTGGGTGCTCCAAGCTGCTGGGCTAGAAACTAGAAACTGGGCTAGAAGCAACAGAGGCCCGGCCGCTGGCTCAGCTCTCCGCCCGCGCTGCTGCAGGCATGGAGATACACTATGTCTTATTTTCGGGGTATGGCTTATCTTTCGCAAATGCTTAAAATTGCTGCCCTGGCTTACTTTATGACTACGTATTAAAAAGGGGGAAACACGGTAGCAGCCATCACATCTGGTGGAAGCAAATTGTAAAGCTTGGCTGTGCACTGTAGAAGACTTCATTTTCTCTGCTCTGCATTTCAACTTTATTTGATAAGATCAAATTCTGTATTGCAAGAGAAAAACTTCCCTCTATCCACTTTCTCCACACACTGCCTCATTCTATACACCTGTATGTCCCCCTGCCTGCTTTTCTTTTTTCTAAACGAAATAACCCCAACTTTTCTCACAGGACAGTTGTTCTGTCCCACAGATCATTTGGTTCCAGTTTGTTTGTTTGTTTTCACTTTTTCCAGCTGTTTTCATCCTTCCATTACAAAATAGCACAAAGAGAATCTGTTGTTTTGGACCCCTTATTTTAATAGGCTTTATCAGGCAACTAGCTACTTGCTTCCAACAATTCACTAGTTTAGATGGCCTTTAAAAAAACATCTATGGAGTACAGTTATCTCAAGTTACGTAGTTGTTACCCTTTATAGCCAAGAAGGGAATCTCTGTACAGTATTCTGAGAAAATCTCTCTCCAATTCCCAGATGCTGGGGATAAATAGGGTACAGATATCACCATTATACCCTGCTGGGGAGCTCCACAAGGGCATCTTGAATTTACTGGAAACAGTGCTGGATTATACAGACCTTTGGACTGACCTAGCAAAGAATCTACACATTTAGACACCTTAGAAATTTTAAACATGCAACTAAAAATTTAAGATGTGATTAGGCACTTGGGGCAAACCAGAGCTTACCTTTGCCTAAATATTATTATTTTTCACCTATGAACATGGTCCTTTCTAATGTGCAAATCTGAAAGCTCCTTGGCCAAAATCTTTATAATCCAGAAACAGAAACAAGGGGAATAATAGGAGGAAAGGATGAGGATAGAGGCAGCAGTAAACAAGTGAAGAGTTTGTGAATGTTTCAGGTCCATGTACAGTATGTACTTTGGCTTAGCTACAGCAGTGTGTTGGAAGTAAAGGTGTAAGAGGCACAGGTGAAATGGCATTTGTGCTACACCTTACAAAGTGTAGCCAACATGGTGCCCTCTGAGAGTTTTGCACTACACATCCCATCGGCCCCAGTCAACATGGATATTGGTGAGGGACGATGGGAGTTGCTGTATGCAACATCTAGACGGCACCACATTGGCTAACCCTGCCTTTCCAGGTAGGTGCAGAGATGAAGTTTACAAAACAAGAGGCGCGCGCGCACACACACAAAGACTTCCCTATACATATATAAAATAATAAGCTTCCATTTTACTTAATGCACCCCTTATTATAATACACACACTAAGGCTCATCCATCTTTTTTCCCCATTCCCAGAGATTAAACCCTGAATGTAAAAAAATAAAATGCAAAAAGGTGACACCTCCGAGCAAGTACAGATTGCATTTCTTTCACCCCTGGCCAGTCTCCATATGTCTGGGTTTGGAGTGGCGGAGACAGAGATGGAAAAGAGGTACTTCCAGGTAGACTCTAGAATATTTTTGCCTCTTAATTCTTCCTTTGGTGGGGGGGGGGGGCGTTACCAAAACCAAGCCCTCTTCGCTGCACTTGCAACTACGACCACCGCCCCCACTCTAGGCCTTTTCCCCACTTCTCAGCCGGTTCGCTTCCCCGTCACTCTCCACCTGCTACCGTTGCCAAATTCTCCCCTTCACGAGCCACACTCGCCCAACTCCCCCTTCCCAGTCGCCCCCCCCCCCACATTCACTAACCCCCGGAGCCCCCGGCCTCGTCCCGCAGGCTCCGCCCTCCTCCGCCTCACCCTCCAGGGCGACTCAAAGCGTCTCTCCGCTCAGAGGGAAGCCGCCATTCCGGAACCTGCTGCGACGCACACGCCAATTCAAAAAAGCGAGCGTCCGCTCCCTGCCCGCTTCCCATTGGCTGCCTGGCGCACAGGGGGGCGGGGTGGGCAGACGCTAAGCTCATGCTCCCGGATGCCGGCCTCCTATTGGCGCGTGGCTCCTTCGGGGGCGGGGCGGTAGACGTCACCGGGGGCTCCGCTCCTCACTTTCTGTTTGCCTCTCGCGCTCGTCTCCATAGTTCCCCGGTTTGTTTCCGAACGTTGGGTTGGGCGCCACCCACCTACAAGGCGGATTTCTATTGGCCGAGCCGGGTCTCCGTACCAAGTTTACGCCTAAGCCCCGCGGGGAGGAGGGGTGAGCTCGATTGAGGATTGGCTGATTTGGGGAAGAGTCGTCCCCGCCCCTCACGCTCGTGCTTACTCTTTCAAACGGTTGTTAAATGGGCGGGGGGGGAGAGCGAAGGGGTCCGGAGGTTTCCATGTCGCCACTGTTCCCCTAAAAGGTTGCCCTTGCAGACAATAATATTAAAAATAATATTAATAAATCTGAAGCGAATGTGTGCACATTTAAAAACAGTTCTGGCCACGCCTTCTTTTCCCTCCCACGCGAGGATTCCTGGGAGTTGTAGTCTTAGGAAGAGAGCGTAAAGCAGACGCTAATCGATTCTTCCCTTACAAATCATCTGATCCCCTCATTCCCCCCCCCGCTCATCCTTTGAAGAAAGGAAAGATCTATTGCAATGGGGAAAATAGTTCAACTTATAATTATTAATAATTATTACTTATATTTAATAATATTAATATTAATAATAGAATTTGTTAGTCACCCTTGCCCAGGGTGACACAAAGCACTTAATACCAAGAGGAAAGCAAAATGCATTAAACTGATCAAAACATGATATATATCTCAAGATATAGGCTGTGAAGGCACTCAAAAGCATGTTTATTATTATGTTGTTGACTGTATATGCTACGGTGGTGGTTCTGTTCTTTGCCTTTTTTATAAATAAATAAAAAAGCTTATGCCTGATAGGGACAAAGGTGGGGGATACCCAACTAACACATCAGAAGTGTTGGCCTCTTGAGCTTGCGTGCTAAACTGAAGACTTGACAACAGCCATACCTCCAGAGCAAAGGAGCTCGCTTGGCTACGCAGCACTGTACGCATACAAATGCCCCTGGTTTCGAAATATCTGTACTGGGCTCCCAGCACCATAACAAGGCAAAGAAGCAAAGCAAGGAAGCACCACATTCTGAAATGGCATGAATGGAACAAGGACTCCATAATCCTTCAGATGTGTCATCACATGGGTGGGTTGCAGAGCGATGGCAGCCGGGCAGGGACACCATCTTTAGGATGATCATCTGCAAAGAGATATCCCTGTGAAGATCCTCTTGGAGGACGAGAAGTGCCTTGCGCTCCATGGCATTTCCCCACAAGCTCCAACCCATTTCCTAGTGGTTCTCCAAAAGCCCATTGCTCTGTTATCTCAAGTGCAAGATTCTGATGAAGCTCTTATTGGACAGCTTTTAGGGAAGCTTTTAATGTTTAACAGGCTATTGTTTTTTAATATTTTATTTTAATATTTTGTTGGAAGCTGCCCAGAGTGGCTGGGGAAATCCAGCCAGATGGGCGGGGTATAAATAATAAATTGTTGTTAAATTACTGCGGGCAAGAAATGTGCAACTGAATTAGGCTTGACGAGGGGATACTGAATGGTGGTGAACGAAAGGCTGGACAGTGGCTGTCAGATGGGTGGGCCTCCAGGTTAAGAGAGTGAGGAAGTTGAATTTTGCCCCCAAACTATCTATTGAACACCCTCAACCAATGTTTTCAAAATCCAACTATCATGAATACCTTCAGCCACTTAACCTTTCCCGTGGAGTACAATAGAAGTTTGTGCGATCATTGTTCAATAAAGTTAGAAGCATGTTGGATCATTTTTTTAAAAAAGTGCTATCACATACACCAAGCACCTCTCTAAAGTGTCAGGCCTCACATTATCGGTCTTGCAAAGGATGCCAGGAAGGTGTTATCTAAAATTCTAAATCACAATACCCCAGACAGAAGCCCATCTCCAGAATGGAATGCTTGTGAGAACTAGACCTTACTTCTGAGTATACCGTGTTTCCCCCTTTTTAAGACGTAGTCATAAAGTAAGCCATGGCAGGGTTTTAAAGCATTTGAGAAATATAAGACATACCCCGAAAATAAGACATACTTCCACACCGCGGAAACCAACCCCCACAGGCACCTCCACTCACAGAGTCACTCCTTGCAGCCGGCACTGCAGGAGCGCGCTCAGTTGTGAAGCCATGCTCCAGTCAGCTGTTCTGCAGCACTCCGACGCAGCGGAGGCGGCAAGCACGGGGAAGAAAATGGCGTTTTAAAACGCCATTTAAGAGGACCCTGTTTCTTGTCTCCCTGAGGGCAGCGGTCCCGGTGGCGGGCAGCCCCTCTGCCGCAGGAAGACACTGTAAAGTCTCCCTGGAAGAAGCAGTGAGCCCAGCTCCTCGTTTCGGCGCCGCTGCGTCTCCAGCATTTTCTGCTTGTTCTCTATGTTCTTGAGCTCTCCACGGCCCGGTTGGGGCTCTCCGAGCCGGGCACCCCGGGGCCGCCCCCCCGCTCCCCCGTCCATAGAGAGTGAGAGGAAGAGGGGCGCGTGGGCACATGGCGCGGCGCAGCGCAGCGCCCGGCGCCTCCAGCTCCCGATCGCAGCAAAGGGCACCACCCCGCACCAGCTACGGACCTGCCCCGCGGCCCGCCGAGGGCTGCCGGGCTATGGCAACCATCCTGCCTGCGGGAGCCTTGGGGAAAGAGCACGAGGAAGAGCCGCTACTGCCGCTGCTGCAGAGGCACTGCGAACGCGCCGCCCGGCGAGCCCAGGGCGAGCTCCAGCCCTGCGGGAGGGGCCAGGCACGGAGCGAAGGGGCGACACCGGAGGGCGGCCTCGATGAGTCCCGGCCTGGCGGGCCATCTCCCGGCAGACCCGAGCACAGCCCGCTGCTGACGGAGGCGCCCAGCGAGAGTCCTCAAGGCTGAAGCACTAAGGAAGGGCTCGCGCTTCCCCTTCTCCCTCCCTACCCCCGGCGCGCGCTCCCCTGGGGAGGGGGAAGGGGTCAGGGGTGCTCAGATCACGGATCTGGAGAGAAAGGGGCGTCAGGGGGCGGGGAGGGGAAAGGTTGCATGGAGTTTGGTTGGGGCGCTCCCTTGGCAACAAAGTTTCCCGAGGTCTAAGACACATTAGAGAAGATGCCTGCAGCTGCAAAGGCAACTGCAAAAACCCTCTCCTTAATTTCTGGCTTGGCTGCGAGGGAAAGCGGCACTGATTTTGGGTGCCGTTAAAGGCGACATGTTGAGAGATGGGCGCTATGAGGCGCGGGAAGCAAAAACTCCTGTGAAGTTCCCCTGCACAAGCACCCTCGAAAGGAGCCACCAGTCGCTGCATCCTGGGAGAAGCGTGGTGTTGCTCCTTCCTCGCCATCTCCAGGGGTGAGGGAGAGGAAAGCCCCCTTTCCTTGACAGCCACTGGGGTCCAATATGGGGGAGTGTTTGCCCACAGATGGCAGCTTGTTTGCCATCTCTTGTCGGTGGCAGATGGCTGGCTTTCTCCTTCCTCCCTCCCTCCCCACGCATGGGGATGTGTGTGTACCGTAAAAACTGTATCGGTAATAAAAAAAATAAGACATCCCACCAAAAGTAAGCCACCCTGTGTTTTTTTGAGAAAAAAATGTTATAAGACGGTGTCTTAAAAAAGGGGAAACACGGTACATGCATATGACAGACTATATCTCATTGGCATGAGCTTGTGAATCATATACAGGAAGCATGTATAGAAAATTGACTCAGTGTATTTACTCAGTTTCAACATGACACACCCAAGGAATGTTTGCTCTCGGTGTGAGAGAAGCTCATTTCTTACCTGAAAGCTGCAGTTCCAGCTTTTTCTGCTAAGGTTTTTGATTTGGCAGGGTTAGGCTTTCTTCTCTTCCACGTTGCAGTGTCCACAAGGGGCTGCAACTGGAACATCAGTCTTAACACCACTTGGAGCTGAACACCACTTGGAGCTCAACCCCAGGCTGGAACAGGTCAATGGCACCAATTTGTCACTGGTCAAATCAAGACAGCAGGGGGCTATATTGTACACCAACCCTAAGCTAAAAATGATAAGTTTTATGTTGTTAAAGCCGCAAAATATATCTGATAAGAAAGGAAGTATTGACTACATTTCAGTTTTCCAAAAAGAAATATTTTTCCTGTTCACTTTTTTTAAAAAATGGTCAAATTTCCCATAAATTGTGCATCACTAGAGCTGGCCCAATTTGCAAATCACCCACCTGGTTGACCCCTCACCCCTTTTGCACAGCAGCAATCTTTGTGTTTTAACTATTTTTCTATTTGTATTATTTGTTATACTGCTTAATAAAATAAAAATCAAAACAATAGAAATACACCAATATTCAATACATCAAAACAATAGAAATACACCAATATTCAATAGGGTTTCCTAAAAACTAAATGAAATAACACATAGCAGGTAAGCTGCTTCTTCCAGCTTTAAGCCATGGAGGAAATATGTTTTCTTTTATACTGACTCAAGATTTACCAAGACAGATGTTGAGGTGAGGAAATCAGGAGATGTGAGGCCTACAGTATATCACTGGAGGTGCAAACTGACCTCGACTCTGGCTGCATCCTCTCGCCCATCTCAATGGCATCCTAAAGCTTCTAGCTCTATCTTGTCAGCCACCTTCTATTAATGATCTTACACAATTAGACTCACATGATAGCTTCAAAGATTGCAGTGTCAACTTTATTAGACCTAGATCAAAAGGTTCTGGGACAAATGCAAGAAATTCCAGGATGATTCCATCACACATTCCTACTCATTACCTCTTTGGCAGACCACTGTAGGGGAGTTTATGCATTCCTCCCATCTCTGAATACAAAAAAAAAAAAACAATTCCCTTGTCTATGATCATGAGGGGCAAGTTTATATAAACCAGTCATGTTTACATGAAATAAATCCCGCTTAGGCTGTGTACATGCTATACAATTAAAGCACACCCCTGCCATCAGAATCCTGGGAACTGTAGTTTGCTAAGAGTGAGGAGAATTGATAGGAGACCCACCCCATCAAACTACAGTTCCCTGGATTCTTGGTTGAGAGAGGACATGCTTTAAATGTGTGCTGTAAGTGAGGCTGCTTACATACACTACATTTAAGGCACATTTCCCTCCAAATAATCATGTGAACTGTAGTTTGCTAAGGGTTCCTGTAGCTCTGTGAGGGGTAAACTACAGTTCCCATGATTCTTTGGGAAGGGGGAATGTTATTTAAAAGTACGGTTTTTACAGAACCTAAGCCTCATTTAACTCAGTGGGGATAACATCTGAAAAAATGAGGATGAAGTGTTGTTGTTTGATCGTTTAGTCGTGTCCGACTCCTTGTGACTCCATGGACCAAAACGCATCAGGCACTCCTGTCTTCCACTGCCTCCCACAGTTTGGTCAAACTCATGTTGGTGGCTTTGAGAACACTGTCCAACCATCTCGTCCTCTGTCATCCCCTTCTCCTTGTGCCCTCAATCTTTCCCAGTATCAGGGTCTTTTCCAGGGAGTCTTCTCTTCTCATGAGGTGGCCAAAGTATTGGAGCCTCAGCTTCAGGATTTGTCCTTCCAGTGAGTACAGAGGATGGAGTAGGGTTCCTTTTACAGGCAAAATTCTCCACGAAATGGTATCTACCTCTCAAAACACATTGTGCAAATATACCATCCTTCCACAATGAAAGGAAGTTAGCCAAGAGTCCTTGATTTTACCAAGGCGATATTTCATCATTGTCATATTTCATCGCACTTACACTCTTGAATATAAAACCAAGTTGGAAATTTGGGTAAGCTACACTTGACATACTGTGTATAATGAAGTACCACTTGCTGCTTTTTGTAAGGATCCGATAAGCTGAGGGGGGCAGCAAGGAGGAGAGGACACATAGCCCTTTTTCTGCCAGCTCTTTTCCCACTCCAGAAGCACAAGCTCATAAGCCAGTCTCCCTGAGACCATTGGGTTTACTTTAAGGGAAAATATGTATGAGATTGAAACTTGTGACATCTTCATCGCTTCCATCCAGCTCGGAATCTCTTGTTCTGCTCCCGAGTTCCTGAATCCATGATCCCCGAGTACTGTGTCTGCTGCTGAGCCTGAGCCATTACTTGCCTGAACAAAGGTCTCTTTCTTACTTCCAAGTAAGAGCCTCTGTCTTCATGTCTTGGGCAGCAGCCAGGACAGCAAATGAGGACTGGAGGTCACTGGGACTTGGACATTGCTATATTGCAGAAAAGCCTTAGACGATTCTTCTTAAGCTACAAAACTCTTCAGTACCATAATATATTATGTGAATTTGCCCTCTGAGCCCATGCCCTTTTCCAGCTATAAGCCACTGAAGATGATTTTATAAGTCAAAACGTGTCTGGCATGTTGAAACACACTCCTTGAAAAGCATTTGACAGATGCATTCAGGCAACAGAGCTATATATTTTAGTATACTGTACAGTACATCAGAGCTTTCCAAACTGTATGTTGTGACACGTTAGGTTAGTGTGTCACCTGCAGTGTGTGGGTGTGTCACGCAAAGGTGCTAAAATGCACATTTTTGGTGTGAAGTCAAGCCAAGCTGTTCTTGCTGTATTGTTTTAATATTCTTGCTGTATTGTTTTAATATCCGATTGGGAGCCGCCCAGAATGGCTGGGGAGACTCAGCCAGATGGGCAGGGTATAAATAATAATATATTATTATTATTATTATTATTATTTGTTTTAAAAAACATATGTTCTCTCCCCCCCTTCTGTCTCTCTGTGTTTGTGTGAGAGGGGGAACCACGGCAAAAAAGCATGGGTTTTTCAGAGCCACAAAAATGGTAAAAAGTAAAGGGCCAAAGCAAACAAGATGAATTTTAACAAGGAGAAATGTAAAGTACTACACTTGGGCAAAAAAAATGAAAGGCACAAATACAGCTGCTCCAGAGAAGCGGACACGGAGCAACGGATTCAAACTACAAGAAAGAAAATTCCACCTAAACATTAGGAAGAACTTCCTGACAGTAAGAGCTGTTCGGCAGTGGAATTTGCTGCCAAGGAGTGTGGTGGAGTCTCCTTCTTTGGAGGTCTTTAAGCGGAGGCTTGACAGCCATCTGTCAGGAATGCTTTGACGGTGTTTCCTGCTTGGCAGGGGGTTGGACTGGATGGCCCTTGTGGTCTCTTCCAACTCTATGATTCTATGATTCTATGATTCTATTCTAAAGGGACCCATGACCGTTAGGTCCAGTCGTGAAAGACTCTCATCTCGCTTTACTGGCTGAGGGAGCCAGCGTACAGCTTCCAGGTCATGTGACCAGCATGACTAAGCCGCTTCTGGCGAACCAGAGCAGTGCACGGAAACGCCGTTTACCGGTCCCAGGAGCTGGGACCGAGCAACGGGAGATCACCCCGTCGCGGGGATTCGAACCACCAACCTTCTGATCAGCAAGCCCTAGGCTCAGTGGTTTAGACCACAGCGCCACCCGTGTAAATGACAACAATCTTGGAAATGTATATTATTGTCTTACAAATCATATATTTTTAATATATAAATGAAACGTTTTCAGGAGATATGTTGTGTCCCCCATAGCTGCCAAGTTATCCCTTTTTTAAGGGATTTTCCCTTATGCTGAATAGGCTTCCTCGCGAGAAAAGTGAAAACTTGGCAGCTATGGTGTCCCCATACATTTTATGTATGTGTGTCCATATCTCTTGTAACGTGTTAGTTTAGCCTCTGGTTTGCTAGTAAAACTGAATTACGGCACCACAAAATGATGCATGTCTAAGAAGTGTGTCACCAAGAGGAAAAGTTCAGAAAGCTGTACATTGATGTGATCTTATACAAAGTATCTGATTTTCAGCTTTGGTCACAAATGATTGCTGGATGTTATTGTATACAGTACAGTGGTACCTTGCTTCTCAAACGCCTTGGTACTCAAACACCTTGGTCCCTAAATGCCAAAAACCTGCAAGTAAGTGTTCCGGTTTTCGAAAGTTTTTAGAAAGCCGAACGTCCGATGCGGCTATTGGCTATTGTTTTCGGGGTGCCTGCACCAATCAGAAGCTGCACCTTGGTTTTCGAACATTTCGAAAGTCAGACTTCCAGAACGGAGTAAGTTTGGTGCTTTTGTTTTTGCTATTTATTTTGCGTTTTTGTTTTTGAGGCTTTTCCGGTTCATTTGTTTTTTTTGACTGTATGGAACCCAGTTCAGCTATCGATCAATTGATTGATTGATTGTGTGACTGTGGGAATGGATAAAAGCCCCCTATCCAAACAATGACTGTCATCAGTGCAGGTAAGAATTATTATTTTTAATTTTTAGCATCTGCAATACTGTCTTCTTTATTTTATAGTACAGTACATTGATTGACCATAAAGAAGGCTGATCACTGAAGGATTGATGCTTTTGAATTATGGTGCTGGAGGAGACTCTTGAGAGTCCCATGGACTGCAAGAAGATCAAACCTATCCATTCTGAAGGAAATCAGCCCTGAGTGCTCACTAGAAGGACAGATCCTGAAGCTGAGGCTCCACTACTTTGGCTACCTTCCCTGATGTTGGGAAAGATGGAGGGCACAAGGAGAAGGGGATGACATAGGACGAGATGGTTGGACAGTGTTCTCGAAGCTACCAACATGAGTTTGACCAAACTGCGGGAGGTAGTGGAAGACAGAAGTGCCTGGGGTACTCTGGTCCACCGGGTCACAAAGAGTTGGACACGACTAAACAACAACAACAACAACAACAACAACAACAACAACAACAACAACAACAACAACATGATGGCTGAGTGGCAGTGACTGGCCCATAGACACACCGTGAGTTTCCGGGCCAAGTGGCAGATTTGAACCTGGTTTTCCAGTTCCAAGTCCGATAATCTAACTTTCTTAAAAGACAGAGTGCTGAGCTATGTGATTTTCTGACTAGGTTTTTGAATTATGTATTGCTGTTGTGGCTAATGTTGTTATGGTTGCTGTTACTTTGAACATGTTAGAAATAGCAACATGATAACTGGACTGTGCTTTCCTGGTGTACATACATCACAGCAACTAACCACCACAAATTTGCTATTCCAAGGATAGGGTTGCTTCTCATTCAACTGTCTCCTCTCCAGCAGTCGAGTCTTAAATCAATATTAGCAAGGGGACAGGGTCATCTGCCGGACCTGAGGGAAGTCAGCAGTTTAGTTATGTGCACCAGTTGAGAGTTCACCATGGATGGTGAAATCTCAATTTCTAGGGCTGCACACTCCCTCTGGCCAAAATACCAGATCCCAAACCAAATTGGGCCAATTTTGGTTGACCCAGGGTTCAGCTGGAGTGGATTGAGAAATAGCCTCAGGACAGATTGGGTCCTCCAAGAGCAATCTGGGGCTGTCAAAAGGGGTGAGCAGTTTTGAGGAGGAGATGCAGGCAAGCAGATTGGGTGTTTCTGCCCCCTAATAAACACTGTGCAAAACCCCCAAAGTGCCAAATCAGGCCCTAAATTGAAACAGGAGGGCCATGCACAGCCCTGCCACTTTGGTTTTTTCTTAGTTTCCCTTTTTTCCAACCTTAAGTTCAGTTCTCCACATTTTCACATCAGATTGTATTTTTCTAAAAAGTCCTGGTTAAAATTCAGTGCATTTCAGCACAAATTTCTCATGAATACACATTCTGGTATACAATTTTACCCATTCTTTGGCACAGCAAATTCCCCTAATATATAATGCATTTTGGCATGTTATCTGCACCAACATATGCATTAACCCTTGTAGATGCAGATTTCTTGGCTGTGCTGTTTTCCTGATCTAAACTGCCCCTTGCTCCAGATTTTGGTATTAGCCCTGGGGCTTTAACATACAGGCACAATAATATAGTTACTTGCATCTTTTTGGGGAGGGGGAAGTAAAATGCCAATCAAGAAAACAATGTGGGGCTGGTTAACCCAGACAAGCCTGTTCTGATCAAAATTGGAGACCTCCCCCCCCTTGCATGCACCCGCTTTAAAAGGAAGACAAAAATCAGAAGATATGGTGATGAGTCTCCTTTGTTTTGACTCTTGAATGTCAAAAAGATGGAGGGCAAAAGGAAAAGGGGATGACAGAGGACAAGATGGTTGGACAGTGTTCTCGAAGCTACCAACATGAGTCTGGCCAAACTGCGGGAGGCAGTGGAAGACAGGAGTGCCTGGCATGCTATGGTCCATGGGGTCACAAAGAGTCGGACACGACTAAACGACTAAACAACAACAACATTTATTATTGCTTTCATTTTATGGATCAATGGTCTCGTTAGATAGTAAAATTCATGTTAAATTGCTTTTTTAGGGGTTGTTTTTAAAAGTCTGGAACGGATTAATCCATTTCGCATTACTTTCTATGGGAAAGTGCACCTTGGTTTTGGAACGGACTTCCCAAACGGATTAAGTTTGAGAACCAATGTACCACTGTACTCTGTTGGCCATAGACTTGATTATTTGTGAAGTTTTAAACTTCTTTTGCATTCATGTTATAAATACAAGGTGTTCATTTAGTCCCCGGGGTGGTATTCAATGAACTTTTTGCTCGAGAATGAAGTGCAGGGAATGTCCTCTCTCTTCTTCTCCCCAGATCTGGGGAAGAAAGGTAGGAGAGAACATTCAGTTGCTACAGTAACAGACCCATTCACCTTAGCGCTACTTGAACACAACCCCTTGACTTTATTGCTTTGGCTCAATAACGCCACCCACTCACACTCAACACAGGGTCAGGTTGTCATGGCCCCTCAAACTGAAGAACAAACTCCTCCATCTCTTCCCGCTTCTGCATTTCAGCCCTTGCCCATGTTGCATCAGTGTTAAAAGCCAGCAGGGAGCTCTCCCAGCTCAATCTGTCAAGCACCTTTCAATGTCCCTAAAAAAAGGTTTTTCAGAAACGATGGTTTAAAAATAATTGCACTGAACACTCAGATAAAGCGCCAAAATAGAAAAATGGAAAATTAACAGGCTTTGCCTGGTGTAGGAGGCATCTTTTTGCTTTTTAGATGGAGAAGTGGATTGTGTGGATGATTAACCTTAAAGTAAAATAAGGAGGATATGGGAAGCAGTAAATGAAATGTGAAGGCATAAAATTGACTGAACCTAATGTTTTTCAAATTTATTCGTTTTATTCCTCTTTTACACTCAGACTTTGTGAGTCGGAAAGGAGGGTTTTTGCATTTGCCGGCTCTTTTTATTGATAAACGCCCAGCAAGTTGCTTTACACTTACAGCATAAACGTAACCCACGGTCTGGTATAAAAAAAATGTAGCCTGGGTCCAATTTCTCTTTTATATGCTAAATTATGGGGAGTCGTTTCTTCTTATCATTCAGACTTTGGTTTTTGGCCTATTCAGACTGCAAAACTGGAGGCAGCTGAAGCAAAATGCGTTACAGTAGTTTCCAAAATTTCTCCAGTTCTGAGGGCAAATTTTGCTGTAATGCAATAAATCTACAATCAATGGGTCTCTTTCAGAGCTGTTATCCTGCATGTATGACATTAGATCTGTTGGCATGTTAATACTGTGAACCACTCTGTCCTATGCTCAGCTTGTATATATGTGTAAATAAAACCATACATCCTAAACACACCCACAGCCTTCATTCCAAGGAAACCAAACACTGGGTTAAGCTCAGGCACCCCTGGAAGTCTATCACCTCTCAGAATTTGGGGTACCACACAACAGTATCAATTGCTAAGTAGCAAGCGGTTAAGAGTATTAGAGGGCCATGCTTAAAGCCTATTCTGCTACTTCTTTATGATTGCTTCACTTCTGCCAGGATTTTTTTCCTTGTTTGTCTCATTTCTAGCCATCATGCCTTTCAGTCAAGCTGCCTAGAGTTTTTGGTACTCATCTCGTCTGGCATCTCATTGGCTGGATTACACATTTTCTCATTCATGCTCTGTACACCAACCATCTTCTAAAAACAGGGATTTACACACACACACACACACACACACACACACACACACACACACAAAAAAAACCACGCTTTCTATGCTGCATGGAGGCTGCTGCCAAAGAAACAGGTTGGAGCAGATGATTCAGCAGGGGAAACACAGCCCAGAATAAGTAAGGAGGTAGTACAAGAATACTTGGCTAGTTTAGATGTATTCAAGTCTCCAGGGCCAGATGAACTACATCCAAGAGTATTAAAAGAACTGGCAGAGGTGATTTCAGAACCAGTGACAATAATCTTTGAAAATTCCTGGAGAACAGGCGAAGTTCCAGCAGACTGGAGGAGGGCAAATGTTGTCCCTATTTTCAAAAGGGGGGAAAGAGAGGACCCAAACAATTACCGCCCAGTCAGCCTGACATCAATACCAGGAAAGATTCTAGAGCAGATCATTAAGCAAACGGTCTGTGAGCACCTAGAAAGAAACTCTGTGATCCCTAAAAGTCAGCATGGGTTTCTGAAAAATAAGTCATGTCAGACTAATCTGATCTCTACCTCTCTTTCAAATCAGAACCAGTGAAGGCAGTGAAGGTCGTGTGTGAGTGCCTGGAGGCGGTTGGAGGATGGATGGCGGCTAACAGATTGAGGTTGAATCCTGACAAGACAGAAGTACTGTTCGTGGGGGACAGGAGGCGGGCAGGTGTGGAGGATTCCCTGGTTCTGAATGGAGTAACTGTGCCCCTGAAGGACCAGGTGCGCAGCCTGGGAGTCATTTTGGACTCACAGCTGTCCATGGAGGCGCAGGTCAATTCTGTGTCCAGGGCAGCTGTCTATCAGCCCCATCTGGTACGCAGGCTGAGACCCTACCTGCCTGCAGACTGTCTAGCCAGAGTGGTGCATGCTCTAGTTATCTCCCGCTTGGACTACTGCAATGCGCTCTACGTGGGGCTACCTTTGAAGGTGACTCGGAAACTACAACTAATCCAGAATGCGGCAGCTAGACTGGTGACTGGGAGCAGCCGCCAAGACTACATAACACCGGTCTTGAAAGATCTACATTGGCTCCCAGTACGTTTCCGAGCACAATTCAAAGTGTTGGTACTGACCTTTAAAGCCCTAAATGGCCTCGGTCCAGTATACCTGAAGGAGCGTCTCCACCTCCATCATTCTGCCCGGACACTGAGGTCCAGCACCGAGGGCCTTCTGGCGGTTCCCTCGTTGTGAGAAGCCAAGTTGCAGGGAACTAGGCAGAGGGCCTTCTCGGTGGTGGTGCCTGCCCTGTGGAACGCCCTCCCAACAGATGTCAAAGAGGAAAACAACTACCAGACTTTTAGAAGACAGCTGAAGGCAGCTCTGTTTAGGGAGGCTTTTAATGTTTAATAGATTACTGTGTTTTATTTTTCTGTTGGAAGCCGCCCAGAGTGGCTGCGGAAACCCAGCCAGATGGGCGGGGTATAAATAATATATTATTATTATTATTATTATTATTATTATTATTATTAATTATTCTTTCTCATTATTTGACAGAATTACAAGCCTGGTAGATGAAGGGAACGCTGTGGATGTAGCATATCTTGATTTCAGCAAGGCCTTTGACAAGGTGCCCCATGATATTCTTGTAAAGAAGCTGGTAAAATGCGGGCTAGACAATGCTACCATTCAGTGGATTTGTAACTGGCTGACTGACCGAACCCAAAGGGTGCTCATCAATGGCTCCTCCTCATCCTGGAGAGTAGTGGGGTGCCACAGGGTTCTGTCTTGGGCCCAGTCTTTATCTTTACATCTTTATCTTTAGCTCAACATCTTTATCAATGACTTGGATGATGGGCTTGAGGGCATCCTGAGCAAGTTTGCAGACGACACCAACTTGGGAGGGGTGGCCAATACCCCAGAGGACAGGATCACACTTCAAAATGACCTTAACAGATTAGACAACTGGGCCAAAGCAAACAACATGAATTTTAACAAGGAGAAATGTAAAGTACTACACTTGGGCAAAAAAAAATAAAAAATGAAAGGCACAAATACAGGATGGGAGACACCTGGCTTGAGAGCAGTACATGTGAAAAGGATCTAAGAGTCTTGGTAGACCACGAACTTGACATGAGTCAACAGTGTGATGCAGCAGCTAAAAAAGCCAATGCAATTCTGGGCTGCATCAATAAGAGTATAGCATCTAGATCAAGGGAAGTAATAGTACCACTGTATTCTGCTCTGGTCAGACCTCACCTGGAGTACTGTGTCCAGTTCTGGGCACCACAGTTCAAGAAGGATACAGACAAGCTGGAACGTGTCCAGAAGAGGGCAACCAAAATGGTCAAAGGCCTGGAAACAATGCCTTATGAGGAACGGCTTAGGGAGCTGGGTATGTTTAGCCTGGAGAAGAGAAGGTTAAGGGGTGATATGATAGCCATGTTCAAATATATAAAAGGATGTCATATAGAGGAGGGAGAAAGATTGTTTTCTGCTGCTCCAGAGAAGCGGACACGGAGCAATGGATTCAAACGACAAGAAAGAAGATTCCACCTAAACATTAGAAAGAACTTCCTGACAGTAAGAGCTGTGCGGCAGTGGAATTTGCTACCAAGGAGTGTGGTGGAGTCTCCTTCTTTGGAGGTCTTTAAGCAGAGGCTTGACAGGCATATGTCAAGAATGCTTTGATGGTGTTTCCTGCTTGGCAGGGGGTTGGACTGGATGGCCCTTGTGGTCTCTTCCAACTCTATGATTCTATGATTCTAGGTTTAGTTTTCAGACTGCACAGCCCCACGATTCCACTGAGCAGGGCAATCAATAAATAAATTTTGAAATGAAAAACATTTTGTACCAGCGCATCATGAGTAGAGTGTGGCCATCAGATCCTAATCTTTATTTGGCCTTCAAGCATTTGATCTTAATTCCCCCAACTGCACAACCTTCAATGCTTGAGTTCTGGAAGTTGACTTTGCTCGCTGTACACTTTGCTTGATTTCTGCCAGGCTTGCTATGCCAGATAGAAACAGACTTTTCTCTGAGATTCAGAAAGAGCTGCAGAACTATAAAGCAAAGGAACAGGGAATGTAGAAATAATCCAGAGAATTCCCACATATTGCAACATCTGTGCAATTCAAGTGTCAACCAGGAAAGCTTTATGGTCGCTGCCAAATAGCTTAAACACTCTGATTTAGCAAGAGGAATGTTCTGAGACAGTGGTGCCATTGGGAATGGCTTTGGGGCAGACATCCAAGGACCCAAATTCAGCTGGGCTGCCTGGTCACATATTGAAGTAAGCAAAAGAAAGTACGTAAGCCCCCACCCTCTGCAAAAAACCCCCATTATTATTATTATTATTATTATTATTATTATTATTATTAACTCATATACCACCTTTCATCTGAAAATCTCGGGGGGGGGGTGGTGGTTCACAAAATAAAAATACAGGAAAGAAGCACAAAATAATAGTTAAAACAATACAATACCCCCTACACATTTAAAAGCCAACAGAACATTGATCAGGAAAAAGCCTGGTTGAAGAGAAAAGTTTTCGCCTGGTGCCTAATGAAGGTGGCAGAAGAACTTTCCTGGGGAGGACATTCCACAAATGGGGAGCCTCCGTTCTCATGTTGACACCTTCTGGACCTCTCGTGGCCTCCTTGCCTCTTTGCACCCCCGGGTAATTCCCACCCCCAAGGGGCACTACCCCCCACTTTGGGAACCACCAATCAAGCCTGATGAAGAGCTCCAGAGGCTGGAAGCTTGCCCAATACTTTGTCACTTTGCTGCACAGTTCTGAAAAGTTTTTGGTAACTGCAGTGCTGGGAAGTTCTGGGTGACCTCAGGCCCAGTTCTGAATGCAGTTCTGAGAAATTAAAGGCGGCCTCTGGCCCAGAAGCCAGATGCAGGACTTTTGCCTGATTGAAATGTTCCTTGAACTGTGAACATGCTTCGGGGATGGACAGCTGGGTGTTTGTAGAAACTTCTGAATTCTCTGTCATTTCCATTGTGTTTCAGAGTGTTTTCCCCAGCTGTTTTCATTAACATGGCTTAATTAGCGCCAGAGTCATTTCTGTTTGCGTACATACCAGGGGATGTTGACAGGGTGGGAATATTTTTACCCCATGCAAAGGTGTTCACACTTTGCTTGGAAACAAACTAGGAAGGGCTTCCCAGGGTGTGACATTTGTTTGAGAAAGAGCACATCAAATGATAGCATTTCACAACTAAGCATAGGATACACTTGCATTTTGGATGTAAGGTGAATATGTGATTAAAACCCCAAGACTGGAAATGCAGTGAATGCCAATCAAAATGACCACAGGGATGGGGTAACTTGGTTCCCACACTAGAAGCTTTCAAGTTTTGAGAAAAGGCGAGTAAGCGGCAGCACAATAGAAGCTTATAAAATTAGGCATGGCATGAAGACAGCGGACAGAGAAAAGCTCCCCCCACCCCTCTCATAACACTGACTCATGGAGATCCAAATGAAGCCGAATGCTGGAAGATTCAGGACAGACAAGAGTAAGCATTTCTTCAAGCACTGCATGGTTGGAACCATGGAACTCCCACCCCATAGGAGCCAATTCCTAGGGGCCCAGGTCCCTTCAGCCCTCCAGTAAAATACTTGAGGGGTCCGTCCGCCCCAGTTGATGGGCATTGCCATTCAGATGATGTGTGTGCCATGTCATGTGACTTTATTGAATATTTTATTTAGTTGGCACCCCTGTTCCCTCCCCAGGAGGCAGTGATGTCTACCAACTTGGATGGCTTAAAGCAGTTTTTCTTCCAGGGGAAAAATTGTGCTGGTACTGCGTACCCCTGAGTACCCCAGGAAAAAAAACACGGACTTTAAGAGAGGATTACTGTAGACCAGGGGTGGCCAACTCCCAAGAGATTGCGATCTACTGTTTCTACTTACACACGGAGTTCCGTCCACCATCTTGGATGCGGTTTGGATAGGATTTTTTGGTATTTTGGATAGTTACGAATTTTTAGATAGGGTTGCTTCGACTTACGAATTTTTTCTCCCAATGCATTCCTATGGGATTCAACTTACAAATTCTTTCAACTTACAAAAGTGTGTTCGGAACGCATTAAATTCGTAAGTAGAGGTACTACTGTACCCCATTTTAGGGGGTTCAGGTTGTGGAGCTTTTATAGGGAGGAAAGCCCATTTCTAGGGGTTCAGGTCAAAGTTGTTGAGCTTTTTTAGGGGAGTCAAAATTGTTGAGGGGAGCCAGTGATCTACTAGTGATCTACCACAGACGTCCAGTGATCTACTGGTAGATCACGCTCTACCTGTTGGACGTGCCTGCTGTAGACAAATTCATGGAGGGCAAGGATATCAATGGCCAAAAGCCACAATGCTTCCACTCCCGTCAAGAGGCATCACCCAGGGCAAAGGCTTCCCACGGGAGAACAGGATGCTGGACTGGAAGGATAATGGGCCCTGATCCAGGCAAGGCTCTTCTTCTTGCTTTGTGTCCTTGTGCGAGCACAGCCTTCGTCGTTTCCCTGGGACCTTAATTATGGGCGAGCCAGAGTAGAGGACGGCTTTCCCCTCCTTTCCTTGCACCGCTTGCGCTCGACCCCTAGGTGTCTCTGCGCGCGGCTCGGCGCCAGCAGCGCCCCAAATGAAAACAATCGCAAGGACACGAGGGCTCGCAGGGGACGGAAGAGCCTGGACTTCCTCTGCTGGCTCTCCCCTCTGATTGGCTTGTGAAGGTTATGAAACCCTTGAATGGGCGCTGCGAGCAAACTTTGCCGCAAAAAAGTCACCCCTTCGCGAAAGGAGCCGGAGAGGCGAGGCTGCGCGCTCGAGCATCCCCACCGCCCGTCACCATGAAGTCCGCCGCGGTGCTCTTGGCTGGGCTGCTGGCTCTCACTGCCTATTATGTCTACTTGCCGTTGCCCAGCACTGTCTCGGAGCCTTGGCGGCTGATGCTGCTGGATGCTTCGTTCAGGGTGGCTCAGCAATCGGTAAGGCGGGGGACCCCCCCCCTGCACCTCCTTTCTTCCCAAGCTAAACCCCTCTTTACCCCCTCCATCTCTCCCCCCCCACCCTTGGGTTAGGAAGATAACGGCAGGCGCCGCGAGGAGCTCATTGGCGATCGTCCCCTCCGATCTCCGCGATCGCTTGAAGCAGAAATAACCGCTTCAGGGTCTATATAGGTGGGGATCTTCTGCCTGCTTGGGAGAAAGCATCTCTCAAGCAGATGTTGTCGGCGGCGATGCTAAGCTCGTGCCGCTTTGCTGCAGTGAGAGCCGCGGGGCGCGCATTTCGGCGTGTGTTTGCTGTGCGTAATGGAGAAATCGGTGCTTCCCTTCTGTTTCTTTCCTCCTTCGCCGGCGACGGAGCAATTGCTAAAAATGGGGGGGGGGCGTTTCCTCCTCCCCCCCTTTTGCACCCCGCAACCGCGGGGGACGTTCAGCCTTTTAAAATACAGCAAAGCCGCCGTTTCAGCGCCGGGCAAACCGGGCTCTCTTCTCTTGCCTGACGCAGCAGGTCGCGCTTGGTTCGTTCCGCTTTTCCAGCCTTCTCTCTCGCGGTCCCGCCCCAGTCGCCCTTTTCCGATCCACTGCGGCGCATGACTCGCGGGAAGGGCATTGGAGGCGCTGCTCTCAACTGTTGCTATTATTTATTACATTTGTAGACCGCCCTTCCTCCGAAGATCACAGGGCGGTTGCACAGCATAAAAACACAAAACGTGAACGCAAAATACAGTACATAATGAAACAAACAAAAGCAAAGCATTAACACCCCCCCCCCCCAGTCTTCTTTCATGTAATCCAGGGCAGGAGAACTTGTGGCCCTGGGGATAAGAAGGCCTTGAGAGCTTCTAAAGGTCCCGGGTTCAATCCCAGGCAGCTTCTGGTAGGGCTGGGACATACTCCCTGCCTGAAACCCTGGAGAGCTGCTGCCAGTCAGTGTAGACAATATGTAGTTTATTTTTCTTACATTTTTAAAATATCCAGTCTTTCCTTCAAGGGGCTTTAGGTGGTGTAGTTGTTCTCCCCATCTCCATCTTATCCTCAACAACAACCCTTCGAGGCAGGTTAAGCTGAGAGTTGGCCCAAGGTCACCCAGGGAGCTTTGCAGCCAAGTGGGAATTTGAATCTTAAGAACATCTGGGGTGGGCAAAGGGGCCCCTGTCCCTGCTATAGTTCCTCTAGGATGGGCATTATTTAGAAATGTTAGGAATGGGGGACCCTTTCTGACATGCATGTGCATTTTGCAAAGGTGATTCAAGGTGTCTTGCCTTGTTCAGCTTAAAAATAAAAATTCTTCGTTGTATTCCTGAGTTGCCCCATAGCCAGGAGTCTCTGTGCAATCAAAAGCATGTATTAAAAACATTTTAAAAACCCAATGCCCAAATTGCAAAGAGCTCAAAACACCTAATTGGCACTATCATATTGCCCAGCCTTCTCCAATCAGATGCCCTCCAGGTTTTTGAGCTGCAGTTCCTATCATAATTGCTGAAGGCTCAGATATGTCAATAAAAGATGGTAGAAAGATATTGGATAATGTTCTTTAAAAATGGAAAAAGCTTGAGATAAGGAAGAGGCGTTTGTCTGATGCTGGAAAATACATGTACACAAGCGCTATACAAGACTCTTTGGGGTGAATATTCTACAATTGCAGGGGCAACAGGACAGTGCCAGAAATGCCCCCTCTCTTGTGTCCACCCTCCATACTTCAGCTTCAGGTTGTACGCAGAGCAGGGCTGTCTTACCCATAGGTGCTAGGGGTGCGGAGCACCCGGGCACTGGGCTCTTAGGGACGCCAGACCGAGAGTCCGAGGCCCGAGAGTTGAGTCTGGGACAGCTCTGCGCCGCGAGTTTGGGGCTGACCGAGCCAGCGAGAAGCTGAGGCAGCTGGCCGGCTCTGCCCTCCTAAGTGGCTGGGACTGGGCAACCTGGGGGGGGGGGGCGCCGGGCGGATCTTTGCACCCCAACGCCGCATATGCTTAGGACAGCCCTGATGAACAGTATAACAGGGGTCAGCAAACTTTTTCAGCAGGAGGCAGGTCCACTGTCCCTCAGAGCTTGTGGGGAGCCGGACTATATTTTGAAGAAGAAAAAAAATGAACGAATTCCTATGCCCCACAAATAACCCAGAGATGCATTTTAAATAAAAGGACACATTCTACTCATGTAAAAACATGCTGATTCCTGGACAGTCCATGGGCCGGATTTAGAAGGCGATTGGGCTGCATCCGGGCCTTAGTTTGGGGACCCCTGGTACACCTAGGGCAGAGTGTAGATCTTCCTTATCATCTGGTTTCCCTATCTGAAGCATCTTTTCCTTCCAGACGTACTCTAATAAACTATGTTGGCTTGAGAGGCCTTCCTTCCATTTGGCATTGCCATTTATTTGTTTATTTGAAATATTTCCCTGCGCTGCTGCCTAGCCCAAGCTCCCAGGTGCCCCAGAAATCCAAGTCAAAGCAATGAAACCCTTTGACAGATAACAAACACATTTTGCATCTCGCCTGGTCTCCTTGAAAAAGGATGTCAGGTGGTGGTGTTCACGTTTAAAAGATGTGCCCTTGGAATGCACAACATTCCGATACCTTTGTGTTTTTTAAGTTGTGCTCCTGGGAATGATGGGGGGATGGGCGGTTCTGGAAGCTGATCAGAGGTCCCTTGGTGATAAGATGAGCAATAGCATAAGAGCTCTGAAACAGACTGCTTTCTCCGCCAGAACTAGACTTCCTGCTCATGCAACAGGAAGGGGAAACCTGTGGCCTCACCACCCAAGGCCAACAGCTGTTCTGGCAAGGACTGATGGGAATTGGAGTCCCACAACATGTAGAGGGCCATAAGTGTCCAAGGATAGCATGGTTGTGGGTGTTTTAAAAGGTCACACTCTCTGTTTATGTGATGCATTGTCTTGTATGAAATGAATGTATTTTTTAGCAAACTTTCCCCATGGCACAATCAGGCCAGGGCTTAACTTCAGGGTTCCACTCAGCAAGAGGGCACAGACACACACACACACACACACACACACACACACACACACACACAAGCCCTACAATGCAGCCTTGCCATATTCATTTTATTTATTTCATGGAATTTGTAGATCACTTAATCGTAAAAATATCTAAGTGGTTTACATGAAATTATTGATAAAAGCCCAAAGTTAAAACAAGCTGGACATCCCCCCACAAAACCAAAAAAACAACCAGCCGTTAATAAAATAAGATTTTAAAATACATGTCAACTTTACGTTTCTGGGGAGACTTGCCTAAGCAAAAAAGGTCTTTAGCAGGTGCTGAAAAAAGTACAGGAAAGGAACTTGCTTAATATCAAAGGAGCTGCCACACTGATGGATCAGTCCCTTGGAACTGCAGAATAAACATTTTGTGGCACTTGTAGTTCCAGTTCTGCAAAGTGAAGTGGTCAATTGGGCATATATGAGGTAAGTTGATCCTTTAAGTAAACTGGCTTCAAGTACAGTAGTTAGCAATGTGCATTGCCATTGAAACAAGACCTGCAGCCCGTAAGACTATAAATCGCATAGCCTAACATCACAGAACTGCACCGCTGGGCTTTCAGAATCCTCTGCTAGACAGAGAGGTTGCTCCCCAGATGTACTGATGCAAAGACAGTTTTATGAAAATTTGTAAACCATTGAAATAACCAATGTTGAAGGGTGCATTCGACACCTTTCCTTACCGCGTCCCACCCTTAAAAATTGTTGCAGGAGTAGAACTGGTTTGTAAACCTGAAAGGCAGAATTGTTTCCTGAAGTGCTTTCATGCCTTTGGTGAGGGCAAACAGGTGACCCAGGCTGCTTGACTAGCCTTCTCAATGTCTTAAACCAGGGGTGGCCAACTTCCAAGAGATACCGTAGCGATCTACTCACAGAGTTTAAAACTGGCAGTGATCTACCCCCTTTTTTGGGGTTCAGGTCAAAGTTGATGAGCTTTTTTGCTTTTTTTTAGGAAGGAGGAAGGCCCATTCTTGGGGGGTTCAGGTTGAAATTATTGAACTTATTGAAATTATTGCCAGTCAGTGTAGAATATACTGAGCTGCATGGGCAAATGTTCTGACTTGGTGGAGGTGCATGCATGCATAAACGCCCTCCTGTGAACCATGCTTTTGTTGCGCTACAAATTACTTAGGTCTGGCCTATAAATATGACAGAATGAGGTCGTAGAATGGACTGCTCCACTTTGGCCTGTGGAGCAGGAGTCACATTTTAGAATGGACTCCTGTGTTGAAAGCTCGCTGGATATAGAAAACCAGCACAACAGGGCTTAGGCCTTTTTGCTTAGGCTTTGTTTTCTCTCCCTCCCTCCCTCCCTCCCTCCCTCCCTCCCTTCATCCAAAGATCACAGAGTGGCTTTCAATATAAAAGCATAAAAAATGCATACCATAGTCCTGTGAACAAATACTATTATGGACAAAAAGATGTCCAAAAAGCGTCTCCAGCTTTTTGTTGGACTACAACTCCCATCATCTCTAGCTACCAGGACCAGTGGTTGGGCATGATGGGAGTTGTAGTCAGTCCCTCACTGAATGAGACCAAGGGTGTGCTGAATCAGTGTTGTGACTTCAACTACGGCCAATGAGAGTTGCCCCCCTCCCCCAATGCAGGAAGCTCAGAATCGGGGCATGGTGGCGACAGCCACCCTTTATTGACCTATCCTGACCTCATCTGGCTCACCTCTTTGATCCTAGAATTAAATGGATCACAGCATGCAAATTCTTAGCTGCGTTGCCTTCCTAGGTTTCTGACAGCACAGGGCAATTGACTGAGACCAACCAGCAAGAGAAGTCTGGCTGAGGACCCCAAAAATCCTTTTTGCTGCATCGATGCTGGAATAGCAACTTTGCAAAGGCACCTGAGATTTGTTCTGCACCTGCAACATAATTCCTTCCTGGAACACCTTCAGCCTGATGAGATCTACAACAATAAGCTGTGTTGTCTTTGTTAGGGAGGTAGCAGCCGTAATCTGCTTTGTTCTGGGATAAGCTGGTACGGCAGGGGCTTGGAATCACGCGGGTCACCTTGCTTTTGGCTCAGGCGAATTATGTCTTGCATTTGCTATATTGGAGCGTGATGGAAGAGGGGTTAAGTCCATTAGGAGAACATTAGGAGAACAGCCTGAGGGCACACATCCTTCCAGGGCAGCATGCTGCTGGTGAGCGGGGAGAGAGGCAGGTTATTTTGGACAATCTGTTGATATTATTGCCCAGCCCTATCTTGAATACAGGGACCCAGGTGGCGCTGTGGTTAAACCACTGAGCCTAGGGCTTGCTGATCAGAAGGTTTGAATCCCTGTGACGGGGTGAGCTCCCGTTGCTTGGTCCCAGCTCCTGCCAACCTAGGAGTTCGAAATCATGTCAAAATGCAAGTAGATAAATAGGAACCGCTACAGCGGGAAGGTAAACAGCGTTTCCATGTGCTGCTCTGGTTCTCCAGAAGCAGCTTTGTCATGCTGGCCACATGACCTGGAAGCTGTACGCTGGCTCCCTCATCCAATAATGCGAGATGAGCGCGCAACCCCAGAGTCGGTCACGACTGGACCTAATGGTCAGGGGTCCCTTTACCTTTACCTTTATCTTGAATACAGTATCTCATTTGGAAGGTTTCCAATCCCCCTCCCCCGAACATCCCAAGATAAGACTTTGCCATTATCACCAATTTTGTTGTTAAAACAGCAAACCCTTAGATTACTGGGTGAAAGGGCAGTTTTATCGTATGATACATTTATTGTTTTCAGATGAATATTTTTTTTAAAACAACAACAACAACAACCTTTTGCATAATTTGTACGGCTAGACAGTCAGCAGAGCTGGGTGATCTCTGCCCTCAGTTGAACCCCAAAGGGAGAAAGTATTGGGACAAAGAGGAGCAAGCTGCAAGCACATTCAGAAATAGGTGAAAGTTCAGTGGCTGCATTTAAAGAAATATAAAAACATCTGGCACTGTCCAAAGGCAACAGGGAAAGGAGTAGAGCTTTGCAGAACTATCAGCTATTAGCAGGTTTTGCCATACGAAAGAGCAACATAATACAACAGGTTTGAAGTCCATATTGTGATATCTGTTTCATACGGTAGTTTTTGACCTGGCAATATATCACGAACCATGATGTGTGTTAGGGCTGGGCGATATATCATCCTAAACCGGTTTCAAGTCCATATCATATTGGTTTCAAAAAAATTTGACCAGGCAATGTATTGTGAATCTCTGTGTATGCTAGGCAAAAAGCACAATGTGGGAAAAACCACGAGGCCACCCAGTGCTCCTACATAGCTCCATCCTTATTTCAGACATTGTGATATATCAGTATACTGTGATGTTTAGCTGGTGATATACAGCAATGTTGAAAACCAGATATCACCCAGCCCTAATTCTAGGTTGTTTGGATTGTACAAAGTGGCAAATGAAGTTTTTCCTATTTGAAATATATAAACAAAACTCCTCATGCATCAGCTCCTTAAGGTTTGCACTTATGGGACACGATCCATCAGGAAATTCTCTTGTGCAGCCTCCTGGGAAAGTTGTCAGGAGAGTGAGCCCTTGGCATGGTGCAGACATCACACTAAGCAAAAAAAAGAAAGCTCAACAGGACTGCGAGCATGCAGCCTCCCAGAGAGGAGCTTGCAGCTGCTTTCGCTCCTCCCTGATCCTTTTCACTGCCGTGCAAAGCTAAACTATGGTTTTGCATAGTGCAGAGGTGGGCAGCCAGTGGTACTCAGGCTAATAACATGTGGGTAGAAAGTAGGGAAAGAAGTGGCAGAAATAAATGTAAAAGGAGTGCCCTGCCCACATTTGGCTCTGGCCTTTGCAGTTCCCAACAGATTGTCGAAAGGGAATGTGATCCTTGGGGTTCCCTCCCCCTGATTTGGTGTTATGTGAATTATCTTTAGGTTCATTAGCTCTCCTCTCCCCCTCCAGTGCAGCCATGAGAAGATTGGGAGGTTTCACTTCCTTTTTTACCTAACCATAGTTTAGCATTTGGTCTGAACCCAGATAAGCTGTGGTTAGACTTAACTACCGTATGATTGGGCCCTTCAGTTTTTGGGAAACAAGCCCACTTCAATCTGTGGTTAATGAAGTTGGCTTGCTTTCAACAAACTGCAATTGAGCTTAACCACAGTTTAGCGTTTAGATGGAACTGTTATGAAAAATGTACCCCAAAATGCGTTGCCTTTTAAGAAGGACAGACGCGGGTCGGAAGCTCCAAAATTTGCACTAAGTTCAGCTCCGCCGGGAAAATGACAGAGACCACACGATGCTGTCAGGAAAAACAAACTGATCCCTTTATTGCAGAAATGCAGAAACTACAGCTGTAGGGTCCCTGCCTCTGGAAAAGGAAGGAACCCCGGGAAATGGTAAAGTCCCCTTATATACCCTCCTGTTCCTGCATGGAAATCTCTGGACTGGGAGGGAGGGGGAGACAAGGGCGACAGGTGGGGGATCGGATTAGCTGGGTGCGGAGATGGCTTTTCCTTTCAGATGGGGAGATGTCAATCGCTCTTCCCCTGTCGTTGATGGCATTTCCCTTTGTTTGGCAGGAGGGGCAATCAGTCGAGATGGGTGCAGAGGTGGGGCAGTTCCTGGCAATTTCCGTGGGGTGGAAGTCCACCCGGCAGGTGTTTTCCTCCAGGCCATGGAAGGGTGGGCTACGTTGAGGATGGCAATTTATTTGAATAAAGTTGTTCCAGCTAATCCCTCTATTGTCCATGTGTCCTTGAATGGGTATAGGGTGGTAGTAGGGCAAGGTTCAGGTGGGTTGGGATCATACAGGGTTCATACAGAAAATATACCTGGAAAACATACCTAATACAGGGATTTCTAATTAAAAGGTAGCAGTCCTGACATATACAGTTCTAAGATATAAAACAGCAATTCTAATACAGAGGCAGCGGATAGAGATTTCATGGTAAGAGAACATATAATAGGCTGTATTATTAACTTGAGTAGAAAAGTGTCAGTTTGGATTTGGGCGGTTTCCCCCCCCCTTCTTCTGGAAACATTGTTTTGTTCTGGGCGGAGGGGAGGTGGAGAGGGGAAATGTGTGAGTTTATGCTAACTGTTGTGCATATGCAGATCCTTAAGCCTTCCTTCAGGCAGGGTCGCTTCCTAGCGGGAGGGGTGGGGAGACAGGGAAGATGGCATTGAACAGGATTCTGGGTATTGCAGCTGTCAAATTCTGTCACCCCTCTCTGTTCATTAATAATGGTGTCCTGCAATCCCCCCCAATATGATTTTATAACAGAACGCTAAACTGTGGTTAGTTGAAAATGGAAGTGAAAGTTTACAAGGAGAGGCCCAAGGTTTGTTCATGTAATGCTCAGTCATAATTTAGTATTAAATTGGAACCCAGTCATTACCTTATATGAATAATATGGACGTTGGACAAAAAAAAATAGGTTTCTTTACTCATATACACAAGTTGCTAGCACAGATAAATAATTCTAATTTAAATGTTGCACTGCGATGCTGTGCATTTGTATTTTGAAACTAGCCACCACACTGTTTTCAGTGAAGCTTCCTCTCAAACTACCTATGCATATATTGCAGTCTTAGTTGATAGCATTTTCTATGTCCCATAGAAATCCCTTCCCGGTGTGGCATGTTAGGATTTTGCAAATCTGCTGTTGCTTGCTACCAGTGGTGAAGCAATCACAGTGTTTATCATGGTGTCTCAAATTCACACTGGGGTTTTAGCAGAGCGTTCAGGCAACTCCTTTGCTACATTTCTTTGTTGGTGACCTCGTGAGCACCAAAGCATTTGTGTGAATGGGCTCTGTGTTAGAAGAGTGGTCATTTGGTTGCTCAAAATGACACCCACCGTGTGCTGCTTTTTTAAAAATACCGCAGTTAGGCAGCCCTTTCGCTTTAATACAACTAGGTTTACATTATGACCCTTAATAAGACAAAGGTAAAATGGATGCGGATGGCGCTGTGGTCTAAACCACTGAGCCTCTTGGGCTTGCCGATCAGAAGGTTGGCGGTTCGAATCTCTGCGATAGGATGAGCTCCCATTGCTTGGTCCCAGCTCCTACCAACCTAGCAGTACAAAAGCACACCAGGGCAAGTAGATAAATAGGTACCGCTGTGGCAGGAAGGTGAACTGTGTTTCCGTGCACTCTGGTTTCCGTCACGGTGTTCCATTGCGCCAGAAGCGTTTTTTCATGCTGGCCACATGACCCGGAAAGCTGTCTGTGGACAGACGCCAGCTCCCTCGGCCTGAAAGTGAGATGAGTGCCGCAACCCCATAGTAGCCTTTGACTGGACTTACTAACCGTCCAGGGGTCCTTTGCCTTTTACCTTTTATGACCCTTAATTGTGGTTGGAGGAGTACTTCCCCACCCACCCCCCAAAAAGATTTTGCAATTGATTCGTCACTGATCATCTGACGCATTACAAAATCTCTGCTAAAGGTTCACTTCTCTGTTCCTTTGACATGCCTACTTTAAAAGTCAACAACAAAACATTCAGGCACTCTGCCATATTTTCGCTCTCAGGCCTTGCATCATTTTATTGTTTTAGCACATTGAGCTGTGGGTCTGCTACCCCTGCTTTAGAGCAGGGATGGGAGGAATCTTTGGTCCTCCAGATATTGATGGAGCCATCTGGGCTGATAGCAAGAGACTGGGAGTTGTAGTTCAGGAACAGCTGGAAGGTCGCAGGTTCCCTTTCCTAGCTTTACAGGCACTGGTAACCTGATCTCATGCTGAGGCAGGAAACATTAACCATGCAATCCTATACAATCAGCTCACAATTAAGTTTCAGTGGGACTTACTCCCAGGAAAGCAAGAATAGGATTGCAGCCTTTGTGTTGATGGAGGACGCAAATCCGCCAGCCAAAGAGGGTCATTTGAGTTTCTAAGACTTTTGCAATCCTACTACTTTAGAACAAATAGAAAGGTTCACACTTCAAGGCATGCTCTTTGGCGAAGTTAATGTTTACAGGGGTTCTTGCTTCCCTCCTCCTTTCAAACCCCACCCTCTTTTTTCAGCTTCCTTTCTCGTTCTTCTCCTTCCAGTGCAATCTGGTTCATTTCCTGGGACTTGGCCATCATCTGAGAGCCCTGAACTTCTTGATTGGTGCCTTCGAACAGCTGAATCCCCAGTCCTCGGAAGGAGTGAAGATAACAGATACTCAGTTTGATGGCGTGGAGGTCAGAGTGTATGAGCCGCTGGCAAAAGGAGGGGCAAAACTAAGGCGCAGTGTGGTCTACATCCACGGAGGAGGATGGGCCCTGGCAAGTGCAAGTATGTCTTCTGGACAGCTGCTATGTGCTCTTCCCACTGCATCCTTCCACAGCCCTGTTTTGTGCTCCCTGGATAAGTTAACAGCAGTTTAGACATCTGAGTGATCGATGGAGGGTGGAACCAATAGATGCAAAGAGTCCTGAGTTGCAGAGGAAGCTGCCTCGTGGCAATAATCATAACCATAATTTATTTATTTCTATCCTGCCTATCTGGCTGGGTTTCCCCAGCCACTCTGGATGGCTCACAACAGAATATTAAAAACACAATAAAACATCAAACATTAAAAACTTCCCTAAACGGCTGCCCTCAGGTGTCTTCTAAAAGTCAGATAGTTGTTTATTTCCTTGACATCCAATGGGAGGGCGTTTCACAGGGCGGGCGCCACTACTGAGAAGGCCCTTTGCCTGGTTCCCTGCAACTTCACTTCTCACAGGGAAGGAACTGCCAGAAGGCCCTCGGAGCTGGACCTCAGTGTCCGGGATGAACGATGGGGGTGGAGATGCTCCTCCAGGTATACTGGACTGAGGCCGTTCAGGGCTTTAAAGGTCAGCACCAACACTTTAACTTGTGCTTGGAAACATACTGGGAGCCAATGCAGGTCTTTTAAGACCGGTGTTACAGGGTCTCAGCGGCCACTCCCAGTCACCAGTCTAGCCACCGCATTCTCGATCAGTTGTACTTTCCAGGTCACCTTCAATGGTAGCCCCATGTAGAGCGCATTGCAGTAGTCCATGCTGGCTAGAGGTGGGGTTGCCAAGCAACATACAGAGGGCTGCCAGTCCCTGCTGCCGATTTAAAGGATTAAATCTAGATATATGTGATCGCCCTGTAATTGTCCTAAGTGTTGATTAGTTTTAATGCCTTAGGTGTTTAGTATATTCTTAATGTGCAATCTGCCCTATGACCATTGCATAAAGGGTGATTTAGACATGCCTCATGAAATAACTGGTTGTTTCTCTCATTCCAGGAGGAGGTTACTATAACAATCTTTGCTCAATTATGGCTGAATCTCTGGACGCTGTTGTCGTTTCAATCGAGTGAGTACAGCAAGCATGGGGTGAGCTGGTACATCTTGGGTTTCAATGTAATTTGGATGGTTTGGAAAGGCTTTGTGGTTAAGACTAGCAAAACACAGTAGCTGCTCATGCAGGTGGAGAGGAGCAGCTGTCCTAGCTTCCTGGCAGCTGGGTTGCTGTTGCTGCCCCCGCCCCAAATATACCAGCAAAGCCAATCCAGCAATCCTGCCATTGAGTTTTGTCTGTGCCACCACCCGCCCCAGGTAAACAACAGCGAGGCACCTTCCAGGAAACTAGCACAGCCACATTGCCCTACCTGGGAAGCCACCTCTGCATTTAGGATAACATTGCAATTATACATGCATTCACGCTTGTAGTTTTTTGGTGAGGAATCCGATGCAGAAACCAGCCTTGCTGTCTCCCGGTTTCCAAACACAAATCATCCATCATTGGCCGAGTCAGATGCTCTTCCAAACACAGTACAGTGGTACCTCTACTTACGAATGTTTCTACTTACGAACGGAGCTCCGTCCGCCATCTTGGATGCAGTTTAGATAGCATTTTTTCTACTTAAGAATTTTTAGATTGGGTTGCTTCGACTTACAAAATTTTTCTCCCAATGCATTCCTATGGGATTCGACTTGCAATTTTTTTCGACTTACGAATGTGCGTTCGGAACGCATTAAATTAGTAAGTTGAGGTACCACTGCATTTTGGCTCTGTGTTATTATGAATGTTTATACTCAGAGGTTAAGTGCCACTGTGGGAAATACTGCCAGTTCAGGTAAGTGTCTGGGATTGCAGCCCGAGCGAAGGACCACATTAATTCACCTAGATTGTTCTTTACAGGTATAAAAAGCATGTGGTAGAAAATACAAGATGTCTGCAAATGGTCCTGTGTTTAATCCCCAGCATAGCATACCCAGAGAAGCAGACATTGGTGTAGTGATCTGATCATCAATGAAATAAAGAAAATCATGTACTCAGTTCACATTTTAAAAGATATATATGTACCGTATTTTTTCGTGTATAACATGCCCCTATTTCGTGTATGACAGCCCCTATTTTTAGGGACTCCAAATTAAGAAAATGGGGAGATTGCCCAGAGTTGTTGAGTTTTGGGGGGTGGGGATTGCCAAAAATCACTCACCCGCCTTACCAACACTGCCAATCGCACGCACCGCCAAAGCCACCAATCGCATGCTCTATTGCCGCAGCGGCAGCCAATCAACAGCAGGCCTTTCCACAGCCTCCAATCACCCACCAAATTGACGCAGCGGCAGCCAATCAACAGCAGACATGGCCGCAGCCACCAATCAACCGCCCAATCATCACTGACAATCTCCGGCTTGTGGTTGCAGACAATCACCCGTCCCCCCCTCTGCACTATCTGTGTATAAGACGACCCACAATTTTTAACATTATTTTATCATACAAAAACATCCTTTTATACATGGAAAAATACGGTATGTATAAGTTGGCTAACGGTGTCTTTTAATGATGCATCTATGTGCATTCTGTATGGTAGGGATAGGATGTATATTTCTTTGTCGGAGTGGTTGAAATGACCATGATGTCCCAACAACAACTAAACTTTGGAAACCAACACTGGGTAGCAGGGATGGGACAGTGAAGAGCAGCTGCCAAGTCAGAGCAGGCAGGACTGGTCCAGATTGTGATCAAATGACCTTACATCTTCCTAGGTGATAGGGATCCAGATACCTCTTCCTTGTTGTGCTGTTGCAACAGTTTTCCCCCATGCAGGGGCAAGTTCCTTGCATTGTAGCTCAGCCTTCTGACCTGGTTCCCACCATCTCTGACCTTTGACCATGCTGTCTGGAGCTGATGAGAGCTGCGGTCCCAAACATCTAGAAGGGTCCAGGTCGACGGAGGTTCTGCTATAGCTTATAGATTCTGAAAAGCTGTACACCGGGGCTGCGGCCTTTGATTGGATGCAGTGCCGGGTTTACGTATAAGCTAAACAAGCTATAGCTTAGGGCCCCACTCTCTTGGGGCCCCCCAAAAAAAATTAAAAGGAAAAAAAACCTGAATGTACATTTCCAAAATATAAGATGCAAAACAAATGAAATAAAACCTACAAAGAGCAACAATGTTTTGTGGTGTGTAGGCTCCTATGTTGTAAGTAATGGGCCCGCTTGTTAGCCTGCTCCCTAAAATATCACTGGTTTGCTCATTTATACACAGTGGTACCTCAACTTACGAAGACGATCCGTCCCGCAGCCGTCTTCGTAAGTTGAAGTCTTCGGTAGTCGAAGCGCCACTTCTGCGCGTGCGCCGACCGCGCACGCCACTTTGCACAAGCGCAGAAGTTGAAACCTTCGGAAGTCGAATCATTCAGTTGTCGAGGTACGGTACCACTGTATATAGGGTGCCTATATAGATACCTATAGCTTAGGGCCTCATCAAACCTAAACCCGGCCCTGATTGGATGTATTGTTCTACTTAAACCCATTTCCAAGGCATTAAAAGGGGCAGTCCCCATTTAATTGGGCAATACATTGGCAAAGTGTAAGGCCTTACAAAAACCGCAAGTGACGTGCAGTGTCTCTGAAGGAGGAGTTTCCTCTCCCCTCACACATTACAATATACAAAGGAAGAATGCCTTTTTTCCAAAACTGTTGCTAGGCAATTGTTTGAAGAACTGATGGCTGTTTACAATGCACTTGATCAATGGACTTGGCTCTAATAATTGGGTGGCAATCCTAGTGCATACGTCAGGGAAGTTACTTTTTTAAACAAAAAATTGTTAGAAGTCCATAGGCAAGAAGCTATTACATTGCAGGGGAATAGGGCAGCAATATCCTATCTTCGTGCATTATCTTCTCAAGTAAAGTCAACAAGCAAGGTGGGAAATGTTGATTGTGTAAAAGCTCCACCCCCAGTTGACATTCCCATAACTACAGTATTCATGAATTGGAGGGCAATCTTCTGAAGTGGGGAACATCCTATAATACTGTGGGTGTTCTGTTTGTGCTTTACAATCCTTGAAAAATCAGGTGTCTGAAGCTTTGTGGGGGGTCCAGCACACCTACAGGGTAACAAGAGGTGTGGCTAGTATGCTTATTCTCTCCCCCCCCCCGTGTGTTTACTTAATGTGGGTCAATAACTCATAAAGAGGGCTTAAAAGAGATCCTCAGTTCTTTCCCAGTGTCCAGAACGTTAACGGGAGGGGGAGCAGAATTGAGACTCAGAAGAGGCATTCCTCATGCAAGCATTAAAGCAGGCATCCCCTCCAGATGTTTTGGGCTACAGCTCCCATGATCCCTAGCTAACAGGACCAGTGGTCGGGGAAGATGGGAATTGTAGTCCAAAACATCTGGAGGGACGAAGTTTGGGGGTGCCTGCATTATAGCAGAACATAGTTAAGAAGCAATTGCAGGTGTTGAATTTTAAATCTCCGGGATAATAGTAAACAGAACAGAGTGATGAAGTACTAGTGTTTACTTAACTTATTTTTTAAATGCCCCCTTTCCCAGTTATTCTTCCTCCCCTCAAAAAACAACAACCCAGTAACTGATTATGCAAAAACATAAATATCTAGTAATGGGGTTTCTTCCTCCCTTTTCTAATTTATTCTGTGATCATTCCCAGTGGAATCCAGTGGCAAAGTAACTATAATGATGTGTGATTCTCTCCTTGAATGATGTGTGATTCTCTCCTTGAAGAAACCCCACAAGGAGAACTAATTGCCTGATTTGCTCCCTCAAGGATCTTTTGCACTCAGTTGGTTCATTCATTATCTCCCCATATTTACTGTTGTTTTCAGACACAATATATAAATATACTGTGCACATATTGCTAGTTATAAATGTATGTCTGCAAATGGTTGTTTTGTTTTGTTTTTGTTTACCCAAACTCTTGATTATTATTATTTTATTTAACAAGGTTTATAGACAGCTTAATTTTTTTTAAAAAAAAAAATCCCTAAGCAGTTTGCATTAAACATACATAGCACATTCATAAGAAAATACCAATAACTTTTTCAGGATGAAAAGTGTTCTGTTTATTTTGATCCAGCTCAGGGCACCTACTGCGCTCTAGTGGCCTTACGTGCAAATGACAAACTTTTTACATAAAGCACCAACTTTTCTAAGAAAACAAATGACAGCTTTGAGCAAGGCAAAGCTATGTTAAATCTGTTAAATCTGGCATTTTAAGCGTGGCCGCTGGGTTTCTTGTTGCTATGTATAGCTGCCACAGAGTGATACATGTTCCTGATGAAAAAATAACACACACCAGGTAATTCCATAACACTCTGGTGTGTTTTGGTTGAAACAAACAGGAGAGCTTTTATTGGACCAACATTGATATAGAAACATGTACGGTATGCTCTACAGCAGTTTCCCCCCAAAATGATACCCGGGGCACCGTCCCGTTGGATTAAAAGTAGAGCTATGTTTCACTCTACACCAGGCATCCCCAAACTGTGGCTCTCCAGATGTTTTGGCCTACAACTCCCATGATCCCTAGCTAACAGGATCAGTGGTCAGGCATGATGGGAATTGTAGTCCAAAACATCTGGAGGGCCGAAGTTTGGGGATGCCTGCTCTACACACAGTAGCAAAATAGGCTTGCCTGGAGGCTGGTGGTGGAAGCAGAGGATCTTCCCAAGCCAGAAACCACAAGAGGCTGGCTGAGCCAGGAGGGTTGGAACTCCCTTTGTACCCTTCCCATGGTGGAGCCTCCTTTGCTTTGCCATTCCCTGGCATTTCTGGATCTCTTACGGCCCAATGATTAGCCAAGCTAGCGAAGGATTCTGGTTATCGACAGCTGCAAGCCACAATGGCTATATTCTACCGTCACTGTCAGAAGCATCATGTCTTTGAGTACCAGTCACTGGGAACTGCATGAAAGCCTAGGGGGGACGTGGGATTGGTTGATTCCACGAGGCGGAGATGGTCTGCAGCGTGCTATTGGTGTCTGCAGCAAGGGGTGGTGTTGATTGGGTGTTGCTGCGGCAATTGGGCGGGCAATAGGCTGCTTCTGCCGGCGAGGGGACAGACGTTAGGAGGCTGTTGCGACGCACGCGAATGTTAGCGTCGGCCAGGCGGGTGAGTGCAATACTCCGCAAACAAAGCTCAAAAACTCTCTCCCCACATTTTCTTAATTTTTATTCCCCCAAAATAGGGGGTATCTTATACATGGGGGCGTATTATACACAGGAAAAGTGTGGTATTTTGTGAGAATAAGAACGGTCCATGGGTCTGATCCTGCAGGGCTGTGTGCTTCTGTTCTTTTCGACCATGGCAGATTTTGAATACGGTCTGAAGGCACACCGAGGCCTTAGCCTCACCAAATGTGAGCGCCGAGTCCAGAATGCTGCTCCCAAGAGACACTGCTTATTTCGTTGCAGGTACAGGCTCGTGCCAGACTTCCACTTCCCAGTGCAGTTCAACGACGTCCTCCAGGCTACGAAGCATTTTATGCTCCCTGAAGTCCTTGCTCGATATTCCGTGGATCCCAGCAGAGTTGCCATTTCGGGCGACAGCGCAGGAGGAAACTTGGCCGCTGCCGTATGCCAAGAGGTAACATAAGTGACACGTGTAGGGATCCTAAAGCGTGGAGAATATGCTGGGGACCATTACTCAGGGTGGAGCCACACTGCAAAATGTCCCAGTTCCAACCCGTTTTCTGCAGTTTGTGGCACCAAGTAACCGCAGACTACAGAAAACAGGGAGTGGAAGTAGGACAAGCAAAGCATGGCTCTAGCATGAGTTATCCCAGCATGTTCTCCATACTTTAGGAAGGACATGGGCAGCCAACTGGGAGCCTCCAGTTGGACCACATCTCTCATCAGCCCTGACCATTGGTCATTCTATTTAGGGTTGATGGGACCTGCAGTCCTATAACACTTAGAGCACCATATTGACTAGCCCTGAAATCTTCCACTGCTAACGCCCTTCTTCTTGCCAAAGCAGTAGCCAATTGCGCCCCCATTTCCAGCAGGAAATCATTATGTGGGAAGATGGGATATTATGCAAGTTTAAGCAAGTGTCAGTCCTTGGTTTGGACTGTAAGCCAACTTCCAGATTAATAGCTAATTGATGGAAAAGTGGGACATGAATGTGTTTAAAGAGTAGAACTGAGTCTAAATTAAAACCTTATTTATTAAATTTGTACCAACCTACATCCATAGAGCTCAAGGTGGTTCATAACATAAAAACATATTGCGATGGCCATTGGCTATAAACAATAAAACTTCTATGGAAAACACCTGGTGCCTAAAGGTATGTACTGTAATGAAGGCGCCAGGCGAGTCTCCCTGGGGAGAGCATTCCACAAACGGGGAGCCACTGCAGAAGTTGCCACCCTCCAGACCTTGTGGAGGAGGCACATGAAGAAAGGCCTCAGAGGATGATCTCAGGGTCCGGGTCGGTTCATATGGACATTGTTCTTGACATTAGTTCTTGAATGATAAAGCTGCTTAACTTTGGTGCTTCCTTTTGACACAAACAATCTGTAAACGGCAGGACTTCCAACTTCACCCACCTTGAGTGAGGTCAGTTGGTGAAGTTTCTTATATGCCGTTGCTTCTAAAAACTGCACAGGAACCAGATGGGAAATACTTTACTGCATCCATTTGTGGGACTGGGATGGACTAGGATTGCATCGTCTCATGGGAAGTAAATGGCAACAGAATGGGAAAAGTTCAGTCTGTAAGAGTTCAGTTGGAGGATTGTCACAGAGTACAATTTCTCATCCCAGTGCATTTATCTCCAACCTTTACCATTTTTTCCCCTTTACAGCACTGAGCATATATAACGGGCCACTAAGGACTACATGCAGTGCATATCATCAAATGGGCTTAATTCCACAAAAGCTTGCACCACCAAAAAAACACCTGTCTTTAAGGCCTGATGGCTTGATATTCTGTTCTCTGATGAGAGTGAAATTTACTTTTGAGGGCATCAAAGAGAATAAAGCAATCCATTTCTCACTGTGTTTACATATGTTACATTGTATTAGTATTGCATGCAACATCTGAATCGTGCCCTATTTGTCTGCCTTGCTTCCGCAGATGAGTCAAGAGGAAAATATAACCACCAGATTTAAACTGCAGGCTCTGATTTATCCGGTCCTTCAGCCGTTCGATTTCAACACCCCCTCGTACCAGCAGAACGAAGTCACGCCTGTCCTTCCCCGTTTTGTCATGGCGAAGTTCTGGATAGACTACTTCAACGGAAATTACGACTTTGCCCATTCCATGGTGGTCAACAACCACACCGCCCTCGATGTGAGTGAGGCCAATGCCTTCAGAGAACACCTGGATTGGACTTTCCTCCTACCTTCAAGGTTCAGGAAGAACTACAAACCTGTCACACACGCGACGGGGAAGGCAGAAATAATCCGGGATATACCTGCCTTGCTAGACATCCGTGCCGCTCCCTTGCTAGCTGAGAAGGAGGTTTTCCGCATCCAGCCAAAGACTTACATCCTTACTTGCGAGATAGATGTTTTGAGAGATGACGCACTCATGTACGCCAAACGGTTAGAGAAAGCGGGTGTGGCGGTGACTATCGACCACTTTGAAGACTGTTTTCACGGCTGCATGATCTTCACCGTTTGGCCTACCAATTTTTTCGCAGGAATCCAAACCAGGGACAGCTACATCAAGTGGCTGAGTCAAAACCTGTGAAGTGTCCCCCTCTTAAAAACTAAAAACTGTAACTGGTCCCCAAGTCATGTGTACACCTTTGTATGCAATCTTGTGCCATCCATTTTGAAGACTTTGTTGGAGAGTTTTCCGTTGCAGCAGAGTCGTGTGCCGCCAATGACTTGTATGATTTGCTTGGACTGTACACCATTGGGGGGGTTTTTTTGGGGGGGAGTCTTTGAGTAGTCTTGAACCCAGACCCTAAAGGCATTGTAAGAGAGTCAGACCCAACCTGTAGCAGAATGAGGCTAACACTTCAGATTGCAGGAGGAGGAATGAAAATATTCTCCCATATAGAAGCTCTCTTCAAGTGGAACATTGACACAGCAGTGTAACCAATTCTATCCTGGCCCTCTCCCTACTGAGCTTGTTTTTTGCTTGCAAGGAAGGGTTTGCTTGTCAGCTGTAAGGAAGAGCTAAAAAAAACATGGGTTTTCCCATCTGCAAGTCTGAAATGGTATATAGTCCATTGCACCATTTCTTTCTGCTGCCTATATAGGGTGTGTATCCAGCTCAACAGTTCTGCTAGCAAAAGTATTTTTGGCTGCTCGGCGGAATTTCCTGTCTCTCTCCTCCACCATGGGTCCCCTAAAACTGCTCTGGAAAGTTGGTGGGGAAACCCCAGAACATATTTAGGGGGCATATTTAGAAGAGGGAGAGGCTGTTCCAGCATGCAGCCTGAAGTGCTTTTACCAGTGGAAATGCTTCGTTGGGTTCCGGCCATAGAGACCAGGCCCCAAGTTATGTCCAAATTGCTGGGTAACATCTGCACTTCCCAGCACCCGTTATTTGTGAGTGTTAAAGTGGTATAATAGTGCTTTTAAATGTATAGTGTGAACATGGCCCAAATCAAAACAGGGCTGTTACTCTTAAGCACCACTGTCACTCTCAAAGACTAGGAGAAACAGCTTATCCATCAGACCTGATTTGTGACCCGGCAAGTGTAAAGCACCCCACCCCACCCCACCCCCATTTATTGCTTCCTATCAGCCTGCTTTTTGCCATTTTGGAGGCTCGGCAAGCCACCAGATGCCTAAGCTTAATTTAATGGGTCGCAAGTGTTTCAGGCCTGATGTAAATAGAAGACAGCGAGGCTGGGTCCCATAGCTGCAATCTTATCCTACAACATTTAGATTGGTTGCATCCTGTGCTGGTTGGTGCTGGTACCTTTTGGGTACCAAAAGCTCTGTTTGGGATTTCGAGCGAGCGCTGTGGGCACCAGCTACAAAATGACAACACAAAATGGCCGCCACATTTAAAAGAGAAAAGGAACGCAGCTTGGGATGGATGAGCATTACACATACCGTACACACACACACAAGCAATGGGGGAAATGGACCTACGCCAGCCGCAGCCATGTTTGCTCACAGAGACAAACTTTTTGCACCTCTCCTCTGTTCAGAGACAATGGGAGCATTGGTGTTCTGTGGAATGTGGGCATGTTTAAAGGGTTAGAACAGGCATCCCCAAACTTCGGCCCTCCAGATGTTTTGGACTACAATTTCCATCTTCCCCGACCACTGGTCCAGTTAGCTAGGGATCATGGGAGTTGTAGGCCAAAACATCTGGAGGGCCGCAGTTTGGGGGTGCCTGGGTGAGAAGATGCCGAGCCAGTGCAAGCAGGAACTGAGGAAGAGGGAAACTCTCTTTCATGCATTGTGGATTTTGGAAGGGACACCTTCCAAGACCTTTGGAGGGTACCATAGGTGATATGGGTGGGCAGACACAATTGTGACCCCTGTGTGGACAGCACTGACACAGATAAGACTTCAGTACGAGGCAGCGTCTTGAAGCCACTTTTTTTGTGTGTGTCCTAACATCAATGCAAGAGGCTCCCTGGTAGGGCTAAGGAGCCTCCCCCAGTAAGCTCTACACTGGTTATATACAGCTGCCTCCTTTCTGATCAGGTGCTGATCCTGGGGAGATAGGAGCCAACGGATAATGTATCTCGCTCTCCCTCTGTACCACATCCTTCATCTTGTGTGCTGGTATTTAAAACGTTAATGGTATTGTGACTGGGGTGAACTCTTTCTTCGCTTGCCCAATCTGCAGGACAAGCAGGCGCAGCTATTCAAGTTCCTCACTAATGACGAGGGAGCATAAAACAGGCTACCAAGGACTACATTCAATGTCTACCATCAAATGGGCTTTATTCCACTGTAATAAACAAAATCTGCCCTACAAGAGCCCTTGTAGAGTCCTTTGAAGGTTCTCCATCGGTAGGAGGAAATAACAGAGGCCAACCAGAGAATATTGAGAAGCAAAGCAGCTAATAAGCTTGATCTTTATTGACTGTTGCAAACAGGGTGTTCTCTCTCACACACAGGAGAAAAGAGAAGGACCCAGAACAAAGGTGTGCCTGCCCTTATATAGACATTTTGAAATTCCCTGTCCTGGCGCTCAAGACCACCCCCAGAAGCCCCATACATACATCACAGAAGGGGTGTAGCGCAAGACCACCACCCCTACCGGGTGCATCATACATCACAGAAAAGGGCGGTCCACGACAGAAATCTGAGTCCCATTGTTTATTCCATGTCTGTCAGCTGCCTGTTAATGTTCACTTTATTGGATCATGGGGTGGGGGTGGGGAGCCTGGCCAGTCTTTTTGTAATGAGAACAGGCTCACCCTATTCACACCTTAAATGTGCCCTTAAGGCAGGATTTGTGAGCAGAGAGACAATGGGGAGGTTTTTTCCATTTCTTGCCTCCTTTCAGAGAAACCATTTGGTCAGTCTGGGAGAGTCAAAATGGTTTCAGGACTGTCCCCTTTGCTGCTTCACACATGTGGCCCATACATTTGTGTACATGTCTGCTTGGTACATTGATGAACAGTGTAAAAGGTAAAGGTAAAGGGACCGCTGACCATTAGGTCCAGTCGTGACCGACTCTGGGGTTGCGCGCTCATCTCACATTATTGGCTGAGGGAGCCGGCGTATAGCTTCCAGGTCATGTGGCCAGCATGACAAAGCCACTTCTGGCAAACCAGAGCAGCACATGGAAACGCCGTTTACCTTCCCGCTGTAGCGGTTCCTATTTATCTACTTGCACTTTGATGTGCTTTCGAACTGCTAGGTTGGCAGGAGCTGGAACCAAGCAACGGGAGCTCACCCCATTGCAGGGATTCGAACCGCCGACCTTCGGATCAGCAAGCCCTAGGCTCAGTGGTTTAACCACAGCGCCACCTGGATGTGACCCTAATTTGTTTGTTGTTGTTTAGTCGTTTAGTCGTGTCTGACTCTTAATTTGTTTATTCCACCACAAAAGCATATGCCACCAAAAAATGGTTAGTCTTTAAGGCAGGGGTAGGCAACCTAAGGCCCGTGGGCCGGATGCGGCCCAATCGCCTTCTCAATCTGGCCTGCAGACAGTATGGGAATCAGCATGTTTTTACATGAGTAGAATGTGTCCTTTTATTTAAAATGCATCTCTGGGTTATTTGTGGGGCATAGGAATTCGTTCATTTCCCCCCCGCCCCCCCAAAAAATATAGTCCGGAAAGGTCTTTAAGGTGCCCCATGGCTTGCCCCTGCAAAAAGCCAGGCAATGTACAGTGGAACCTCAGTTTATGAACACCTCAGTTTACGAATTTTCGGTTTACGAACGCCACGGACCCATCTGGAATGGATTAATTCACTTTCCATTGCTTTCAATGGGAAAATTCATCTCAGTTTATGAACGCTTCAGTTTATGAACAGACTTCCGGAACCAATTACACCCATGCTTCGGGTTAAATACGCTTCAGGTTGAGTACTCCGCAGACCCGTCTGGAACAGATTAATCCACTTTCCATTACTTTCAATGGGAAAGTTCGCTTCAGTTTATGAACGCTTCAGTTTATGAACAGACTTCCGGAACCAATTGTGTTCATAAACCGAGGTACCACTGTACAGTAATTGCAGCTAAGAGTGCAATACCTTATGCTCTGCGACCGATACTTATTTTCTTTAAAGAGGTGCCTGGCTATTGTCCATCTGTATTCGATGTACTTTTATCCACTCCCCCCCCCCATTCAGAATTTGCCTACTACATGAATACTAGCCACTCATACCACATAGGATATTACTACCAACTTTGAAAGGAATTACTGCAAAACAAAACAAAACACCTGTGACCGATTTAGGTGCTGACTTCCTATTGCTGGTTGGTCTTTTAAAAAGATCACATCTGCAGACGATAACTGGAACACACCTGAATTTGTTTCCATACACTGAATTATCAGGGTTGTTCCAGATTGCTCATAACATATATTTTGATTATTATTTTTTATCAGACTATTTCTCAGAGCAGTCTTTGTTCCTGAGACTCCCATCTCTGGTGTACAGGAGAGAAGTTGGGGTGTTTTTCAGAAGGCACTCGAACCCCTCCTGCAAAATTGTTGCTGCCTGGAGTCACCCTAATGATTCAATCCTATAGACACTTTCCTAAGAGTAAGTTCTATTGAACTCAGTGGAGCTTGCTTCCCACTAGGCATGGTTAGGATTGGAATGTTGTCGTCTTCTTTGGCGATCACTCGTAGCCAAGTAAGATTGTCTTCCATAAACACGATTTTAACAATGGGTCTGTAGGTGACTGTGGAGGCCAATTCTGGATCCACACGTCCTTCCACAGTGGGGACATTGGTTTCCAGGCGGGAGTTGATAATGGTGTGGATTTGCCAAGCGTGCCTTCCTCTTGGCATGTTTCTCCCTTGCATCCTGAGATCGAGTTTCTTCAAAGCCCATGACATCTTTGGTGAAGGCTGTTCTCCAACTGGAACGCTCGCAGGCCAGGGTTTCCCAGTTGTCAGTGTTTATACTACATTTTTAAAGATTTTTTTAGGATTGGAATGTAAGGCATCTCCAGCTAACCTCTTGCAGCCAGTTTTAAATTTATCAACGCATGAGTGCCTTTCACTCACTGAAGAGCACAGTGCTCTGACTTCTCTGGGTTGCACTGTTATGTCTGACCCAGTGGTTAATGGAAAAAGAAGCTTATTATTCAAAATGCAGCCTTATCTGCCTCGAAAATAGCTCAGGGAAGCTGGTTATTTTTGGACTTCGGATGCAAGTGAAATAAGTTTTTTGTTTTTTGTTTACAATGATCTTTATTTAGTTTACAAATTTACAACCAAATATTTACATCATTTCACTTACATCAAATTTCCTTCTGCTTTTTTCTTACATCAAGCAAAAGCTCAAAAAGAAAAAGATAATAAAAAGAAAAAAGAAGAAAAAGAGTAAAAAGAAAAAGAAAAGGGCAAAAAAGACTACAGTAAACGTTGAACTAATATTAATACAAATATTAAAATATGAAATAAGTTATGCCAGCAGGTGGCGAACTTGAAAATAGCTCCCTGGGCTGCAATTTAATACACAGTCTTTAACTCTAGAAATAGATGACAGTTTTCCCTGGAAATACTGAGTTGCACTCATCCTCAAAATACTTATTTTCCCACCACCACCAGCAGGGCAGCTGATCTAGAAATGTGACTGGTTTATTTTGAAATAGACATTCAAGAGTCAAAACAAAGGAGACTCATCACCATACCTTCTGATTTTTGTCTTCCTTTTAAAGCGGGTGCATGCAAGGGGAGGGAGGTCTCCAATTTTGATCAGAACAGCCTTGTCTGGGTTAACCAGCCCCACATTGTTTTCTTGATTGGCATTTTTCCTCCCCAAAAAAGATGCAAGTAACTTTATTATTGTGCCTGTATGTTAAAGCCCCAGGGCTAATGCCAAAATCTGGAGTGAGGGGCAGTTTAGATCAGGAAAACAGCACAGCCAAGAAATCTGCATCTACCGTACAAGGGTTAATGCATATGTTGGTGCAGATAACATGCCAAAATGCATTATATATTAGGGGAATCTGCTGTGCCAAAGAATGGGTAAAATTGCATACCAGAATGTGTATTCAGGAGAAATTTGTGCTGAAATGCACTGAATTTTAACCAGGACTTTTTAGAAAGATACAATCTGATGTGAAAATGTGGAGAACTGAACTTAAGGTTGGAAAAAAGGGAAACTAAGAAAAAACCAAAACTGGCAGGGCTCTGCATGGCCCTCCTGTTTCAATTTAGGGCCTGATTTGGCACTTTGGGGGTTTTGCACAGTGTTTATTAGGGGGCAGAAACACCCAATCTGCTTGCCTGCATCTCCTCCTCAAAACTGCTCACCCCTTTTGACAGCCCCAGATTGCTCTGGGAGGACCCAATCTGTCCTGAGGCTATTTCTCAATCCACTCCAGCTGAACCCTGGGTCAACCAAAATTGGCCCAATTTGGTTTGGGATCTGGTATTTTGGCCAGAGGGAGTGTGCAGCGCTAGAAATTGAGATTTCACCATCCATGGTGAACTCTCAACTGGTGCACATAACTAAACTGCTGACTTCCCTCAGGTCCGGCAGATGACCCTGTCCCATTGCTAATATTGATTTAAGACTCGACTGCTGGAGAGGAGACAGTTGAATGAGAAGCAACCCTATCCTTGGAATAGCAAATTTGTGGTGGTTAGTTGCTGTGATGTATGTACACCAGGAAAGCACAGTCCAGTTATCATGTTGCTATTTCTAACATGTTCAAAGTAACAGCAGCCATAACAACATTAGCTACAACAGCAATACATAATTCAAAAATCTAGTCAGAAAATCACAAAACTCAGCACTCTGTCTTTTAAGAAAGTTAGATTGGATTTGGAATTGGGAAACCAGGGTTCAAATCTGCCACTTGGCCCAGAAACTCACTGTGTGTCTTTGGGCCAGTCACTGCCACTCAGCCATGTGTTGTTGTTTAGTTGTTTAGTCGTGTCCGACTCTTCGTGACCCCATGGACCAGAGCACGCCAGGCACTCCTGTCTTCCACTGCCTCCCGCAGTTTGGTCAAACTCATGTTGGTAGCTTTGAGAACACTGTCCAACCATCTCGTCCTCTGTCATCCCCTTCTCCTTGTGCCCTCAATCTTTCCCAACATCAGGGTCTTTTCCAGGTAGTCTTCTCATCTCAAGAGGTGGCCAAAGTATTGGAGCCTCAGCTTCAGGACCTGTCCTTCCAGTGAGCACTCAGGGCTGATTTCCTTAAGAATGGAAAGGTTTGATCTTGCAGTTCACAGGACTCTCAAGAGTCTCCTCCAGCACCAGAGTTCAAAAGCATCCATTCTTCGGCGATCAGCCCCCTTTATGGTCCGGCTCTCACTTCCATACATCATTCAGCCATGGTTTCCCCCAAAGAATCATGGGAACAGTAGTTTGCTAAAGGTACTGGGAATTGTTAGGAGACCACTATTCCTCTCACAGAACTACAGTTCCCAGAGTTCTCTGGGAAGAAGGATTGGCTGCCAACCAGTTGAAGTCTGTAGGGCAGAGCTGGCCCACTTTTGAGGTGGGGTGAAGCACTCTCCACAGCCAGTGAAAGTGCAAAAGGTGATGTCCTGCCCACTCCACCACTTCCAGCACACCCCTGGGGTGGAGAAGATGAGCGGCAAGGACTTGCAAAATGCCACCCTCTTGCCAAGTATGGCGTGTGGCATCTCCACGGTGGCGCAAATATGTATTCTTCATTGCCTGCATAAGCCTGATGGAAACGTAAAGTTCTCAGTGGGCTTTTAAAAGTTGAAACAGAAGGCACTTGCCTGAGTTGCAGAAGCTTTGGAAGACATGGAGCTAGGGTTGCCATCTTTTCTTTTTTGCCAAAAAAAATTGGGTTGCCATACGTCCAGATTTTCCCAGACATTTTACCGCAAACGGGGAATTCATCCAGACGCCATATGCAAGGGCCAAATCCTGGACATATGGCAGCCCTACATGGAGCTGAGCTTTATCCCTTTAGCCCAGTGGTTCCCAATTAGCAAATTACTCAGGACCCCCTATTTTTTAAAAGCCAAGCCACAGAGCCCCAGTTTCAAAAAATTTGGTAACTCTATGGTAGTTACCCGTGCAAAGCACTTTTTGGAAGAAAATGTGGGGTAGGGCCTAATAAGCAAAGGATTTTAGGTATACTAAATAAAAGTCCCTAAAATTTGTGATATTACCACACAAAAAAATGACCAAGATTTAGTTGGGGGGACAGAGAAATTTAATTCCCTGTGCAATTAACAAGACAAGTGAGTCCCCTAGCAGGGGATCATGCCGCAGACCCCCGGGGTTCCCCAACTCCTAATTGGGAACCACCGTCATAGCCAATTACTCCAGATCAAAAGCACGGCTGCGGAGGCCAGCTGAAAAGTTGGTAACCTAACTATAGAGAGGCTGTTTATGCATCTTGACCTGCTTGCAGAAATGGTTTGTACAATGCATGCAAGGCCTTTTACAAATGCCTGTAAGCAATGACCCGCCACGACTGCCTGAGTCTTGAAGAACAAGCTTCATGGTAAACATTTGTCACATCTGCACTATGCATTTAAAGCGGTATCATACCACTTTAGGCAGTCATTATGGCTTCCCTGCAAGAAATCCTGGGAACTGTATTTGATTAAAGGTGCTGAGAGTTCTTGGGAGACTCCTATTTCCCACACGGAGTTACAATTCTCAGGGCTCCACTTCACGCAGCACAGGCATGTCAAACCTGCGGCCCTCCAGATGTTTTGGACTACAATTCCCATCTTCCCCAACCACTGGTCCTGCTAGCTAGGGATCATGGGAGTTGTAGGCCAAAACATCTGGAGGGCCGCAGGTTTGACATGCCAACTAAGACACACACACACACACCGCAGGAGGCAATGATCGCTCCCAACTTGGATGGCTTTTTTAAAAAAAAGGTTTAGGCAAATTCATAAAAGAGCGGGTTACCAGACCCCCCCCCCCAAAAAAAATTCTAAGGTGTCAAATCAATAAATGTTCAAAATACCTGAGAAATAGGAGCAGCTGGAAGGTATGGCACATGATTTTTGCCAGCTTTTTTTTCCCTTGGTGGAAGTCCTGTGGCCTTCGACAGCTGTGCAACAAGCAGAAATTCAGCAGCCAAAGTTCTCAGATGACCTAAATTCTGCTGTTTGAACAAAACTGCTGAGCAAACCCTGTGTACGCTGACAACAGGCTTTGATAAGTAAACAACGATGCCTTTGCTCGAACGTCAAGCCGAGATGTTTTGCTGCCTGAAGCGTTTCTGAAATGATGTTCTCCAATAGGACCACTTCTTTTTCTTAAATTCTCCCCTATACTGTATACAGAACTCCCTGTACACCTTTTGGACTGTATCTGTGGGTTTACCCCCTCTGTGTCAAATAACTGGGGTCAAATAAGTGTTCTTCACTTTTTATAATACGTGGAAGAGGAATCTCCCTCGGGAGGTTGTGGACTCTCCTTCCTTGGAAGTTTCTAAGCAGAGGTTGGATGGCCGCCTGTCATGGATGTTTAAGCTGAGTTTCCTTCATTGCAGAGGGTTGGACTAGATAACCCTTGGGGTCCCTTCCAGCTCCATGACTCTGTGTTTTTATGCTTCAGCAATATTTCATCATGTTCCTATCATTTTATGCAATTGTATTTGGTACAAATTATAAAAATTATAAATAAAACATGTCCTGTTCGCAAACAAAACATTTAAATAGCTACCTTTCTGCCGGTAGGATAGGGGAGTGGGGCATGGGTGTACCCAGGGTTTTTGATAGGGGCAGGCTTTTGTTAAGGGGGGGCAGAACCTCGGATTTGTATTGATTTGTATTGATTTTTACTTATTAGGAGGGAGCTGACCCCCCTAGGCTACGCCTGGAGGGGGGCACAGGAAGGAAACAAGTCGGAAGAGGGCCACAGACGGGAAAAGGTTGGGAAACACTGTGCTAGAGAGGTTGTAAATAGGAAAGCAGGCAAGTGGTTGGAGGCGCTTTCTGGCTGGTGGGGCAATGCCCCATCAACAGACCATGCTGAACAATATAACACAACACGATGGCCAATAACAATGGCACTATTTATAGACTAATACAAATGATCAGAAATGACAACCAAAGTCTCTAAATCTTCATCACCAGTTGCGGTAGAATAATTGAAAGTTCGATATATACATAATCTGTCACCAAATATTGCCGGAACAGAGTTTGCACATAACCAATCTGTTTCGTTCAATGCCTATCAACAGACCAGCCTCCACCTTAAGACCCTATTTTAGGACCCACCCTATTCTGGTTGTAAATGGTTTGCCTGTTTGCATTTCTTATGGTGAAAGACCGGTAAGAAATATGATACATAGCCATAACATTTACTAAGGGGGGAAAGTCCCTCTCAGTTCAGTGGGACTGTTTTCCAGATAGCTGTGTGTGTAGAATTGCCATTTAAGACATATTATTACGTTAGTCAAAGATTGTAACAGGCTTAAGAACTCTTCTAACAACAATGGTAGGTTTTCCCTGCAGATATGTTATTTCCCTAAAGCACCCACCCACCCACCAAATCAGTGGGGGGATTTTTCTGGTGATACTCAAGGGTACGCAGTACTGGCACCTTTTTTCTGGAAGAAAAGTACTGCAAAAAAAATTACATTAAAAAAAAAACTGTACAACAGTCAACATGCATTTTCTCCTTGGTCAAAGTGCATGGTGTCTACAGCTTGCAAAAAAGGGGGGGCAAGGTAAACATTTGTTGTTGTTGTTTAGTCGTTTAGTCGTGTCCGACTCTTCGTGACCCCATGGACCATAGCACGCCAGGCACTCCTGTCTTGCACTGCCTCCCGCAGTTTGGTCAAACTCATGTTCGTAGCTTCGAGAACACTGTCCAACCATCTTGTCCTCTGTCGTCCCCTTCTCCTAGTGCCCTCAATCTTTCCCAACATCAGGGTCTTTTCCAAGGATTCTTCTCTTCTCATGAGGTGGCCAAAGTATTGGAGCCTCAGCTTCACGATCTGTCCTTCCAGGGAGCACTCAGGGCTGATTTCCTTAAGAATGGATAGGTTTGATCTTCTAGCAGTCCATGGGACTCTCAAGAGTCTCCTCCAGCACCATAATTCAAAAGCATCAATTCTTCGGCGGTCAGCCTTCTTTATGGTCCAGCTCTCACTTCCATACATCACTACTGGGAAAACCATAGCTTTAACTATACGGACCTTTGTCGGCAAGGTGATGTCTCTGCTTTTTAAGATGCTGTCTAGGTTTGTCATTGCTTTTCTCCCAAGAAGCAGGCGTCTTTTAATTTCGTGACTGCTGTCACCATCTGCAGTGATCAAGGAGCCCAAGAAAGTAAAATCTCTCACTGCCTCCATTTCTTCCCCTTCTATTTGCCAGGAGGTGATGGGACCAGTGGCCATGATCTTGGTTTTTTTGATGTTGAGCTTCAGACCATATTTTGCGCTCTCCTCTTTCACCCTCATTAAAAGGTTCTTTAATTCCTCCTCGCTTTCTGCCATCAAGGTTGTGTCATCTGCATATCTGAGGTTGTTGATATTTCTTCCGGCAATCTTAATTCCGGTTTGGGATTCATCTAGTCCAGCCTTTCGCATGATGAATTCTGCATATAAGTTAAATAAGCAGGGAGACAATATACAACCTTGTCGTACTCCTTTCCCAATTTTGAACCAATCAGTTGTTCTCTGGTCTCTGGTTCCTCTGCCCTTTCGAAAATCCAGCTTGCACTTCTGGGAGTTCTCGGTCCACATACTGCCTAAGCCTGCCTTGTAGAATTTTAAGCATAACCTTGCTAGCGTGTGAAATGAGCGCAATTGTGCGGTAGTTGGAGCATTCTTTGGCACTGCCCTTCTTTGGAATTGGGACGTAGACTGATCTTCTCCAATCCTCTGGCCATTGCTGAGTTTTCCAAACTTGCTGGCATATTGGGTGTAGCACCTTAACAGCATCATCTTTTAAAATTTTAAATAGTTCAGCTGGGATATCATCACTTCCACTGGCCTTGTTATTAGCAGTGCTTTCTAAGGCCCATTTGACTTCACTCTCCAAGATGTCTGGCTCAAGGTCAGCAACCACACTACCTGGGGTGTACGAGACCTCCATATCTTTCTGGTATAATTCCTCTGTGTATTCTTGCCACCTCTTCTTGATGTCTTCTGCTTCTGTTAGGTCCTTACCACTTTTGTCCTTGATTATGGTAATCTTTGTACGAAATGTTCCTTTCATATCTCCAATCATATCTCCAATTTTCTTGAACAAAGGTAAACATATCACTGCCAAATTACCAGCAGATAGCCTGCTGTGCTTTTGTGCCTTTAACATAAGGTTGGCAAAGGCAAAATAGGTCCTTTAATTGGTGTGTGGAAGAGCAGAGACTGCTGACATTTCCATTTCTGCACCATTATTAAAAGTTGCAGAGGTCCTGTCCTCTCTTTCTCACCTGCTGCAGCCCAAGCTGCAGATATGAACAGGTGGCGCTTTTGAGAACATTGACCTGAGAACATGATTACTGGCCTGTTTCTCCATATACAGAGGTCAGTTGAAAACTTGATAACCGACTATAAAAAGGGTGCTTACAAGTCTGGATCTGGTTGCATAAATGTTTTATGTGATGCAAACGAGTTCTTTCAAAATGCCATGTTTACAAAGGTTTGTAAACAATGCCCAGCCACGAAGTCTTCAGAAACTGTAATAAAGGAAGCAGAGCGTTTAAAAACAAGCTTCATTGTAAATATAGCTTCATGTTCGGAATAAACTTTCTTAACCCTGGCAGAATTGCTTAGATCAGGGGTGCACAGCCTCAGACCCAGAGGCAGGCTTCCAGCCTCTCTAACTGGCCCTAGACCAGGAATTGGGGTCATTATCTCCCCCATCCTGCCCAGGTCAAATTCGACAGGTAGGTGGGGCCACCCAGCTGTCAATCAGCTGGCATCACAATGACACCAGGTAAGCCTTTTTTGCCGGTACGGTTTGAAACCGTACCATGCGGGAAAATGCACAGCCCCACAAAACACTTTTTGAAATACTTCACTTGTCTGATTGTCGGGTACCCTGAAGCCTAGCGCAGTGCTTCAGGGGACCCCACCATCAGCTGACAGTTGGGTATTGCAGAGTCTAGGAAAAGGGGCTTTGCAAGTCCTGACAATCAGCTGATTATGGGGGCTTGTGAAGCACTTTTCCCAAGGCACCCCTGCAGGTACCACTGATCAGCTGATTGACACCGCCTGCAAACCCTTTTCAACTGAGACAAGTCTTGCCCTACATATAGGATGCCAGCTGTAGGTATGTGTGGCTTGAGCAAAATGGCCAGGAAGTTCAATTGGAGAGGCCTGACAAGCCTATTTAGGTCCCATCCCTGCCTACCCCACAAGCCTAACCAGTCTTGCTCTGATTCCTCTTGCCTAGCTTGTCCCTGTGATAATGTCTCATGCTAGCCTGGATGGAGAGATCTGTACATGTAAATCCATTACTCTGCCCACTTTTCCTTCGGTCCTGTCTGTCACTGCCCTGCAGAAGAATCTCTAGGAGGCAACGTGGCTCTTACTGCTAACAATTTCCTCCTTCAGCCCAGACCTTTTGAGGTGTCCAGCTTTCAAGTTCCAAAGCGCAGGGAGGGACACCTTGGACTTGGAACGGTAAGGTTGCGTTCTCTTTACAAGGTCAGATAATGAAACTTGGCAAATGCACTTTGTTTATAACTAGGCCTTTCGTTTTTGGCCGAACAGTCTGCAAGTTGTTTGCTTGCAGAAGCGCTTGGGGAATTCCACCCATCAAGTTACTGTTTATGTGCTTTCTGGTTCCACCTCTGAGGAACGGAGCACGGCGCCAGTTTCTCTGGGGAAATAATACTCCCTTTCCTTCGAAGGCACATTTTCTTTAAGCCCTCTTTTGTTTCTTTTGAGTCTTGCAGATCAAAACTTGCCTTGCCACTGAAGCACATCATTTCCCATCAGTTGGATGTGTGCATATAGAACTAGGTCATCTGTTGATGTGACCTAATTTATTCAAGCTGTGCGTTCTTTGTGATCAGCTGCTGTTAACATCAGCAATTCACCTTGTGTTTATTTTGTAACTTGGGTCCAGATTGTAAGGATACAAAGGGTGGTCTCCTGCTGCTTTTTCACTAGGTGGGTATGAGGACCAGTAATGGTGGTCCCCTGACAATTGGCCATGCTGGATGGGGCTAGTCCTGCCCTGTGGAACTCCTCGCCTGTAGAGGTTTGGCACAAGCCACCCCTGCTCCCTGAGCTGTCGGGTGGTTAGAAAGTTGGGAGTTGAGTTATGTGAGCTAGAAGCTGGACACAAGGCTGGGCAGCTGAGAGACAGAGCCATGCCTGATTTCTGCTTGAATCCAAGGCTGTGGCTATGGGAGAAGCAAGATCCTTTTGGGGTGCTAATGGTGTGAACCCCTCCATCGAAGGCTCAGGTTGCATATGCATGAAAATAAACTCTTTATCATCAAGACACAACAGTCCTCATTCCGAGGAAACACGAACCCTGGAATTTTGCACCATTTGGAGATTGGCGTGCAACACCAAATATAAAAAGACCCCCTCTCTGCTTTTATATGTGAACAGGGTAAGCAAATTAATAAAATGCTTGTTGGCTATTTTCAGTTTAGCTCTTTTGCAAGCATTCTGTTTTAAAAGTAAATTGCCTTACACAGCAAACAAAGAGGGTGTTGCTTTTCCCACCAATTGTTTCCCTGTTTACAGCAAAACAATTCCAGCAGACTTAGGTTTCAGGTTCCCATAATCCTTCCATTAGTTTCACTTTTGCCTTTGCTGCATTGTGAGAAGCTTGGATGCCAAACACAGCTAGGAAAATAGTTAACACCCTTTTTTCTGCCAATTGCCTTTCAAACTTTAGCTTACAAAGGATTTGAATGCTGCCAATGTTGGTTACCTTTAGCCTGTTGGTTTTGTGTTTTTAAAAATTAAGGGCAGGCAAAAAAAAACTTGTTGTGAACTTGTTAAGTGATGCTTTTCTGCCTAATTTGCCTAGACAATTCCACACGTTTCTGACCATTCAAAGACTTTTCAGTGCAACTTGTTTACAGGGCTTTGGGCATAACCTACATTTTTAAGAACACAAAGGTGGCTGAGCCCTGAAGGACTTTTGGGCTCACCCAAACTCCCTTCCTGATTCCTTTCTGCCTTCCCCGTTTCCAGGCAAACCATCATTTTCCATTTTTCCTGAGCTCAAAGCTATCATTTGTGCCTGTCATGAAAACCCAGTTTGGAAACCATTGTTTGATCCAGATTTCTAACTGTGGTGAGTGGTTTTTTTGGGGGGAGGGGCAAAAGCTAACCACTCTTTACTGGTTCAGATGAAACAGCAAACTATGGTTTGAATAGCTAAGTTGGTTAGAGCATTGTGCTGATAACACCAGGTTGGATCCCTGTATTGGACAACTGCATATACCTGCATTGCAGCAAGTTGAGTTAGATGATTATCAGGGTCCCTTCCAACTCTATGATTTGATAATCGATGATCTAAGTTTGCCTTAATCCAGAAAGGGGTAGCGGGGGGGGGGGGGTTTGGAATAAAAAGAAGAGGGTCCTAGGTCCTTCACGGCGTGTTCACATGGCAACAAAAAGTGGTTTGACATCATAGCTGAACAGCCACTCCAACTCATTTGATATGCATTTGTATGCATTTTCCCACTTTCTAGATCAGGAATCTTTGAATTGTGCTCAGAAACGTACTGGGGGCCAATGTAGGTCTTTCAAGCCAATGGAGGTACAACAGCTATAGCTGTTCCAGGACAACGGTAGTCTGGTCACGGTGATCCATGCATTGATAACCTCAACACATGAGCTGGTGGTGCAGCAATAGAACTGCTGGCACATTGGCAAAGCTAAGCAGGATCCACTACAGTTTCAAACTGGATGGAGGGGCCACCTGTTGAGATTCCTGCCTTGCAAGGGGTTGGACGGGATGACCCTCGGGGTCCCTTCCCACTCTACAATTCTATGATTGCAATGTGCACTTTGTGGAGCTAGCCTTGGCCCTGGTCCAGAAGCTTCAGCTGGGGTGAAACATTGTGGCTGGACTATTAATGGGGACAGATTATCACCAGCACACAAGTCTGTGCTGGTTGCCTATACACTACCAGGCCAGGTTCAAGTTTAGTGTATAAATTTACAAGGCCCATAATAATTTGGGTCCAGCTTTCTCTTCGCTTAACCCTTTCATTACCCCAACTTTTATTGATAGATTTTGATATATTGTAAATAAATTTTTTAAAAAGCAGGAAGTGATTGGAATTTTTTAAAATCAATATTTAATGAAGCAGATAGAAAAAGCCAACCTCATAGCAGAGGTATGAAGGGCCCAAAATGTATAAAGGAAAAGAAATATAGTAAAAAGTATGCAGTCTGTCAAGGATATAAAGACCAGAATATAGGAGAGGCTGGAAGTCACAAGCGGTGGAGGGTGTGGGGTGGAGGGTTCAAATTTCTTTTGTTGTACACAGTTATTTTTCGTCTTTTCATTGCTATATTTCTCATATCTGTCTTGCAAATGAGATTATCTTATATTTTAAAATCTTCTTTCTTTTTTCTCTCTCTTTGCTTTAAATTGTCGATATATGTTTTTTGATTTGATTTCAGTGTATATATGATTTACATTTGATTTTCGTGTATATTTATGTTATGTATGTTTATATTTCTGTTTGGAAAGTAATCCAGAAAGTCTTTTTAAAAATTTAAAAAAATGGGTCCAGGATACAGTCCCTTATATCCCTTCCTGATAACTAAGGTAATCAGAGGAGGGCATGTGTAGTATTGTGCGTCCAATTATGTGGCACGCCTTTCCTGTTGAGGCTCCATCTCTGCTTCTCTTTCCAGTGCCTACTGAAGCCTTTTTTAAAAATAATAATAATAATAAATTCCATCAGGCATTTTAGGTTTGATTGCATGGTTTTAACCTACTTTTCTCTTTTGTACTGTATCTCTGCAAACCACTTGAGAGACTATCATACCTTGATGTAGATCACAGCGCTTCTTTACATATTAAAAAAACAACAACCCAAAACTCTACCCCCAGCTTCTTGACATATAAAAAAGCCAAACTTCTACCCCCAAGAAGGTGGGTTTGCTGAACCAAGCAGAGGCAGACAAAGACCGCCTTGAACAACACATTCCTTTCTTAGTCAGATTGCTGGTTAATAGCCCAGGATCTTTGGTCGATATTTCAACTGTGAGAGCTAATGATTAGGAGATGGCCTCCTCAAGAATGAGGAAATCTCCCTGTTTTCAAATGAAATACTCACCTGAGCCTGGAGTAGCACTGACCCAAGACATTTTGTTGCTGAGGAAAAGGGCAAGATTGTGTCCTTTCCCCAGTTCTGTGTACTGAAGCCAACCGGACTTGCAGAGGAATATTACTTCAATGGTGGCAACAGGACAGCCTCCCCTAGGCTTGTTTAGGGGTAGCACTTTGTTTGTGTGTGGTGCTCCAACAAAGAGGCATGGTCAAGGGAGGGACTCTGGAAGAATGCAAAATTAAAAAATTCCTTCAGTAGCACCTTAAAGACCAACTAAGTTTTTATTTTGGTATGAGCTTTCGTGTGCATGCACACTTCTTCAGATACACAGAAGAGGTATCTGAAGAAGTGTGCATGCACACGAAAGCTCATACCAAAATAAAAACTTAGTTGGTCTTTAAGGTGCTACTGAAGGAATTTTTTAATTTTGTTTCGACTCAGACCAACACGGCTACCTACCTGTATCTGGAAGAATGGGCACACATCTTCTCCCCTGAGGCCACCACCTCTCTCTGCATAATGGTAGGACCAGGATTGACCCTAAACCCATCCTGCAGAGGTGAAGGGTCAGTTGTGTAATGAGAAACAGCACTGGTCAGTTTTGAAAGCCCAGAGGCAGGGAGAGATGTCTGTCGGCGAAAGGCGACTATTACAGTTGTGCTTCTCCCAGAGGATCCTGGGAGGTAAAAGGTGATATAGAAAAAATAGGGGTGGTTGGCTTTTGCTGCCCAACTCCCCAAGGGACTGAGTCCCCCAAGTCCATGATCGGTCAGAGATGAATGGATGGAGACAGGATGCAGTGAAAACAAGGCAGATATTTTTCTGTTGCAACAGAGTTCCCTCCCCTCCTTGCAAGGAGGCAAGAGAGACCCAGAACCAAGAAGAAACATCTCTTTTAAAGGTTTGCATTTTGGTGTGGAGAGGAAGCACATCCCCTCTATAACAAAGGTAAAGGACCCCTGGGTGGTTAAATCCGGTCAAAGGCGACTATAGGGTGTGGCGCTCATACCACTTTTCAGGCCGAGGGAGCCGGTGTTTGTCCACAGGCAGCTTTCTGGGTCATGTGGCCAGCATGACTAAACCGCCACTGGTGCACAGAGGATGAGTGCCAGAGTGCACAGAAACGCCGTTTACCTTCCCGCCAGAGCGGTATCTATTTATCTACTTGCGCTGGTATGCTTTCGAACTGCTAGGATGGCAGAAGCTGGGACGGAGCAATGGGAGCTCACCATCACATGTATTCGAATCGCCGACCTTCTGATCAGCAAGCCCAAGAAGCTTTAGTTTGGTAAGGGTCCTGAGAGTTGCTAGGAGACGCCAATTCTCCTCACAGAGCTACAATTGCCAGAGTTTCCAGAGAAGAGGAATAATTGAATGTTAAACCACTCTGTGAGGGGAACAGGAGTCTCCTAGCATGTCAGCAGCAGAGGCTGGAGCTATGTTACGCAAACTCTCCACCCCCTCACAAGTGACTTGTCTAAGGACAAGGAATCTATGTTAAGGGTAGGATTTGAACCTGGTTCCCCTTTAGACCAACTCAAAAAGCATCCACGCCAACTCTCATTAGAGAAAGACACTTCATATCTTATATTTGATGAGCATTACCATTTTAAATATGCTCAACACACATGTCGCACTGTCTTGCCCTGATCTTTGACACCTGAGGTGGGAGTGTGGGGTGTAGACCCACCCTGTTATTGCACCCGTATTTTTGTTTAAAATTGTTTTTAATACTGATGTAACCTGCCCAGGGACCTAACTGTGAAAGGTGGGTAAGAAATAACAACAACATGCAGCAATCTTGAAGTTTCTTATGCACGCTTCTTGCTTCCGATATCAATAAAAATCTCTACAAAAAAAGAGCCTCAGATTCTTTAAACAATTTAAAGGCCCTCAGCCCCTTTTATAGGAACATTACCCTCCCAGGATACTCTGTTAACCGTGGTCATCCTTGAACAAAGGAACTTCAAAAGACAACTGGCCGAGCGACAGGCTGGGGGGGGGGGAACGATCACAGTTGCCTATTAATGGTGATTCACGAACCTCAGGGTGCCTAGAACTCAGAACAACCACTTTACATAGTGGACTGTAGTCTACAAAAGCTGATGCTGAGATAAAATTACTAATCTTTAAGGTGCCTCAAGACTGGGCATTTCCAGACTGCCACTGTTTTGGGGTGAGATTTAGTCACAAACAGGCAAATGCAGGCTGATTTGGCACTCTTGCGCAAGAAACCCACAGAGCCCCAAATCCCAGACTTTTTGCAATAAGGGGAGTGGGGAAAGGCACTGGAAAGTGTGGGTTAACAATTGCTTGACCCACAAGCAAAGGATGAGGGGCACAGCTCAGTGGTACAGCATCTACTTTTCATGCAGAGGATCCTAAATTTATTTCCAGTATCCCCAGTCTCTGCAGAGCTGCTGCCCATCTTACAGGTATGTCCAACAGGTAGATCGTGATCTACCAGTAGATCACTGGATGTCTGCGGTAAATCACTGGTAGATCATTGGCTCCCCCCCAAAGAAGCTGAACAACTGTGGCTCCCCTTAAAAAAAAAGCTCAACATTTTACCTCCTCCCTGAACAAACTCAACAACTTTGACCCGAACCCCCCCCCCCAAATGGGCCTTCCTCGCTCAACAACTTTGACCTGAACCCCCCAAAAGGGGGTAGATCACTGCCTGTTCTTGACTCTGTGAGTAGATCGCAGTCTCTTGGGAGTTGGCCACCCCTGGATTTACTGCCCTAGATAGACCAATGTTCTGACTCAGTACTGTGTAAGGTAGCTTCCTATATTCCTAAATCAGAATGAACTAAATAGCCAACCGGGTTCAACCTCCCCACAAACTTTGTGGAAACTCATCAGGATGAATGCTCAATAAACAGGTTGTCCAAAAGCGACCTCTATTGCTTTATCTTTGTTTGTAGCCTCTGGTTTACACAAAGAATTTGTTGAATGTAGCCTTTGTTTGCTTGGGCTCTAAGCTCGCAAGGAGGGAAAGAAAGTTAAGATTAGAGTCATTCCAGTCTTTGGGGCTGTGGATATAAATAACTGACAATGTTGATAATAAGTGCTTCTGATTGCTCAGGACTTGTCAACAAACTCATCCCCCACAATTTCAGCATTTGGTATGTTTCTAAACTTACACAAATGGTTTTTTGTTTTTGTTTTTTTGTGGGGGAGAGCATTTCTCTTGCTTTCTAATAGTTGTGGTGTGGGGGATAAGGAGTTTACACGGGCTACTTCCATTTCTTGGGCTTTAAAGCAGTGATTTATTTTTTCCTTTTTTGAAAGAGGTAGTCGAGTTAGTCCATTGCAGCAAAAACAAATGTGCCTGCCAACTTGAGGATAACAATTCATGCATCAAGTTGAAGGGGAGACTGGTTCATCCAAGCCTGAGCTATGATAAATCTGTTTGCCTCCTAGATTCCGGAGGAGCCTTTGATGTTCTTTTCTCCAAAGGTGCAAAGTGGATTCAGCAGGGAGCGAGGATGCACACCTCTTCGATTAAATATCATAAAACATTGTCTACAGCAGGCATGTCAAACCTGCGGCCCTCCAGATGTTTTGGACTACAATTCCCATCTTCCCCAACCACTGGTCCTGCTAGCTAGGGATCATGGGAGTTGTAGGCCAAAACATCTGGAGGGCTGCAGGTTTGACATGCCTGGTCTACAGCTAATCTCAACCTCACACTTAAATGCAACAAGACTGTTGATAAGTTTCCCTTAAACCACAACTCAGAAGTGCAGATTGTTCAGTTCCATAAACTCTCTCCAGCACAATGACAATGGAGCTAAAATGGTTCAGATGTAAACCTTTTAGTTCATCTTAGTACCAGTATTATGTGGCATAGTGGTTAGAGTGTCGGACTAGGACCCGGGAGGCCAGGGTTCAAATCCCCACTCGGCCGTGAAGCTCACTAGGTGACTTTGGTCTAGTGTCGCTGCTTCTCAGCCTAACTCACAGGGCGGTAGTTGGGATTAAATGAGAAAGGTGGGAACCATATACTATGTACAGTGGAACCTCGTGTTACATACCGTCCTCCTTACGAATGCTTTGGGTAACGAGCTCCGCTAACCCAGAGGTAGATGCCCCTTGTTGTGAACTTTGCCCTGGGATGCGAGCGGAAGTCGTGCGCCGACAGTGTGGCAGCAGTGGGATGCGCCATTAGCGAAAGCGCACCTCATGTTAAGAACGGTTTCGGCTTAAGAACGGACCTCCGGAATGGATTAAGTTCGTAACCAGAGGTACCACTGTATCACCTTGAGCTCCTTGGAGAAAAAGCTGGGATATAAACTCAATAAACAAATAAATTATTGGGGAAAGAAGAAGCCCAGGAAAGGGAGGGAGGGGAAGACAACACCAGAAACCTAATTCTGCTCCACTTGTGGTGGTGGTGGTGGTGATGATGGTGTTAAAGTTAAACGGCTCAGGACCGCAATACCTCAAGGACCACCTCTTTCCAACTGAACCTCCCCAAACCCTGAGATCATCATCTGAGGCCCTTCTTCGTGTGCCTCCTCCTTCAGAGGTCCAGAGGGTGGCAACACGAAAACAGGGCCTTCTCTGCAGTGGCTCCCTGTCTGTGGAAGGCTCTCCCCAGGGAAGTTCAGCTAGCACCTTCATTACACACCTTTAGGCACCAGGCAAACTATAGCACCAGAGAATCATAGAACTGTAGGGCTGGAAGGGACCCCAAGGGTCATCTAGTCCAACCCCCTGTAATGCAGGAATCTCAGCTATAGCATCCATGACAGATGGCCATCCAACCTTTGCTTAAAAACCTCCAAAGAAGGTTGCACCACTGGCTGTGGTGGATGGAGCTGACGGGAGGTGAAATCCTATAACATCTGAAGGCCATAGGATTCCCCACCCCAATCTAAGGCTATACTTCTCAGATAGACCCCCAATATAAGGCTGCTTTTGTTTGATGCCACCCTTAAAAAGGTCTCAAATGGTGTTGTCAACTGGCCATAAATAAAGTAGTGGGGCCTGATCCTCTGGCTTCGAAGGAAGCTTGCTACACAGAAAGAAGCGGGTGAAAGTTTTTAGCTATATCAAGGAGCTGCTCCACATAATCACATACTCCTTTGCTGCACCGTTTAATGCCCATTCATGCTGCAAGGGCCAGTTTAAAAGTTATCCATCCTAGTTCAATGCGAGGTCAAGGAAGCTCTCTCAAAGTTTTTTCCCATTCTCCCCCACTTCTCTCCTCCCTCTTCAGACTTCCCTTTTATTTTGCAAATGGGTGTTGTTGTTGTTTAGTCGTTTAGTCGTTTAGTCGTAGTCGTGTCCGACTCTTCGTGACCCCATGGACCATAGCACGCCAGACACTCCTGTCTTGCACTGCCTCCCGCAGTTTGGTCAAACTCATGTTCGTAGCTTCGAGAACACTGTCCAACCATCTTGTCCTCTGTCGTCCCCTTCTCCTAGTGCCCTCAATCTTTCCCAACATCAGGGTCTTTTCCAAGGATTCTTCTCTTCTCATGAGGTGGCCAAAGTATTGGAGCCTCAGCTTCACGATCTGTCCTTCCAGTGAGCACTCAGGGCTGATTTCCTTAAGAATGGATAGGTTTGATCTTCTTGCAGTCCATGGGACTCTCAAGAGTCTCCTCCAGCACCATAATTCAAAAGCATCAATTCTTCGGCGATCAGCCTTCTTTATGGTCCAGCTCTCACTTCCATACATCACTACTGGGAAAAGAACCATAGCTTTAACTATACGGACCTTTGTCGGCAAGGTGATGTCTTTGCTTTTTAAGATGCTGTCTAGGTTTGTCATTGCTTTTCTCTTGCAAATGGGTATAGTCTCCTTAAAATGGCATCTTGAGGATAAAACTTATACATCTTTCAGCTCTAACTGCCTCGGGAAGCTCTGAAGGAGGGAATTAGCAGCACAAGGAAGAAAATATTGTCAACACATAATGTTTTATTATTATTATTATTATTATTTGTACATCTGCCACCATTATTTTGCTAACTGGCATTTTCTAATTTAATTCTGGGAGCCAAAGGCTGAAGATAATTGCCCTTCCTTCCGGTGCTTCTTCTGTCTGTAATATAAATCAAAGAAAGTGCACACTCTAAATTGGGGTCCTGAACCTGGAGATCATTGAGAAGACGTTTCATTTGCTAAAGGCTTTGCCAAAATGAATTGTGCGCAGCTGGACAGAAAGGTAACCCTGGATATTGATGAGAACAAGGGTAATGAAGTCAAATGTGCCACTGACAGACTGTTGGGGGCATCCATCTCTCCCTCTCCTGCCCCCGCCACAAACTCAACATATACTAGAAATATGAAATTGCTTGAAAATACTTGTGAATCACAAAAACCACATGCCTGCAAGATTAAAGGTTCTTGTCACGGATACTGTGAAGTCCACGTTCATAAAATCTTCCTCCACTGGTGGGGGGGGGGAGGAAGTAGCTGTTTAGAAGGATATACTAGCCAACAGCCCAAGATCTGGCTGATTATTCCAAATAAATACAGGACTTTTAGTGAGAATTCCATGTCCTTCCTCTTGGCATTTTCTCAGAAGGAAATTCTGTGTCTGTGTACACATCGCTGTTCCCACCGCTCGGAAACACGCTAGCATTTGAAGGCATGAGCACATGACATTAGCCACAATCCATATCTCTCCTGTGGTTTCTTGAGAAATGTTGCCGTTTGATGCATTTTCCCAGAAACCAACTTCCATGAAGCTGAGGTGTGTACATTTGAAGTCACCGGTGTGCTTGCGCAAGTGACAGCTTCGTGAAGAGTTTCTTAGATTTCCACATGTGCCTCCAGCATGCTGAGGGACCATTGGAACAGATGAATGAAAAATGGCCTGAGAATTGGAAATAGTAGCTGGGCAGATGCTCCCAGAAATGATGTTCCAATAGGAAGGGGCAGCAAAGGAGACCTGACAGTCATTTCTAGAGTCAAAAAGAGTAATGGAGTGAAGGTGACTGACTTTTGGGCATGGTTTGTGTGCCTTTAACAGCTGCATGACAAGCAGAAATCCAGGAGGCGACACTCCCCATATTGCAGTGTCAAATCACCACCTAATCAAAGAATTGTAGAGTTGGAAGGGACCCCCAAGAGTCATTTAGTCCAGCCCCAATGCAGGAATCTCAGACCAAGCATCCAAGACAGATGGCCACCCAACCTCTGCCACTGAAGGACCAGGTGCACAGCCTGGGAATCATCTTGGACTCACAGCTGTCCATGGAGGCGCAGGTTAATTCTGTGCCCAGGGCAGCGGTCTATCAGCTCCATTTGGTACGCAGGCTGAGACCCTACCTGCTGGCGGACTGCCTCGCCAGAGTGGTGCATGCTCTGGTTATCTCCCACTTGGATTACTGCAATGCGCTCTACGTGGGGCTACCTTTGAAGATGACCCAGAAACTGCAACTAATCCAGAATGTGGCACCTAGACTGGTGACTGGGAGCGGCTGCCGGGACCACCTGAGAGATCTACACTGGCTCCCAGTACGTTTCCAAGCACTATTCAAAGTGTTGGTGTTGACCTTTAAAGCCCTAAACGGCCTCGGCCCTGTATACCTGAAGGAGCGTCTCCACCCCCACCGTTCAGCCCGGACACTGAGATCCAGCGCCAAGGGCCTTCTGGCGGTTCCCTCACTACGAGAAGCCAAGTTACAGGGAACCAGGCAGAGGGCCTCTTTTATGCATTACGCTTTCCATTTTTAAGTTTGGAATAGAGTAGTTGCTTTGGAAGATGATCATCAGGCATCCGCACAACATGACCAGTCCAACGAAGTTGATGTTGAAGAACCATTGCATCAACACTGGTGATCTTTGCTTCTTCCAGTACACTGTAATTAGTTTGCCTGTCATCCCAGGTGATGTGTAAAAATTTTCAGAGACACCACTGGTGACATTTTTCGAGGAGTTGGAGATGGTATTTATAAGTGGTCCACATTTCACAAGCATACAGTTAAAGTTGGGAGTACAATAGCTTAGTAAACAAGCTTTGTCCACAATCTCCTGAGGGAGCCCGTTCCACTGTCAATCGGCTCTTGCTCACCAGCTTAAATTATGTTTAGGAAACTGCTGTAGCAGGTCAACCGGTCAGCCTAGCCCAGGCATCCCCAAACTTCGGCCCTCCAGATGTTTTGGACTACAATTCCCATCTTCCCTGATCACTGGTCCTGTTAGCTAAGAATCATGGGAGTTGTAGGCTAAAACATCTGGAGGGCCGCAGTTTGGGGATGCCTGGCCTAGCCCAATATTTATTACTTCACTGGGAGTTAATCTCCAGGGTCTCAAGCAGAGGGTCTTTCCCATCCTTTAATGGAACATGCTGGCAACTGAATCTGTGGGCAAAGCAGATGTCCTACCTCTCAGCCACACTTCCTATGGGAGAGAATTATAGCTGTGAGTGGTACATCTGCTTTGAATGCAGGAGGTTTCAGGCTCAATCTTCAGGCAGGGCTGAGATCATCACCCTGTCTGAAACCCTGGAAAGCCACTGCCAGTCAGTGTCAAAAATACTGTCCTGGACCAGACGGATACATGATCTGAGTCAGAACGAGAGTCAGTTCAAGTCATCCCCTCTTCCTTATAAACATTCAGGGCTAAGTGTTGCTGCCTAAGTAGCCAAAAGGCTACTTCCATCACCCACATGGAAGAAGCAAGTCTTAGCAGGCTTGAGGAGGTAATGTTTCTGGAACGTTTGCAGAAATAATTAAAGAAATAAACTTCAGGAAGAATACCTAAGGGAGGAGAACCCACGATGGTTGCAGTGAGCATGGAATACAGTAATGATTCACCTTAGAAGGAATGGGAAACCAAGAAGAATGGGAAATGGAATGGAGTAAATCAACATAGGATATGGCTGGCTGGTTAGAAAACGTAACACTCGCACTGCATACTGCAACGTTTTATTGCCATACCTGTTTGTTTAGCTTAAATTTATATGACATTTCCCCATGTTGGATTAGTTCCTGGTTAAGGGGAAGTGTGCGAGCACATTCAGGAATATACATATAAAAGTCTCCTTCAGACTTTGCCCCTCAAGGTGAAAGATGGAGCCAGCTCCAATTCTTCCTACATGCTTTATAATGCCTCTGTTATTAAAAAGAGCTAAACTGTTGCCAGAGGCTGGGCAAGCAAGTTCATGAAAGATCAACAGTGGAGCTGAGAAAGATCAAAACAAAACACCTATCCAAAATATACCTTGATTCCAGTTATAGGGAAATGATGCTATTGCTTCAGCAAGTTATCCTTCCATAGAGGGTTAGTTTTATTGGCCTGTACAAACTTCAGATACTCCTCGACTGCCTTTTTGAGATAATTACTACCTGCTGCAGTAAAACAATCTCAGTCTTTGATAGCAATCATTACAGCTTAAAGGCCTTCAGCATATCTGAAGCCATTAAGTTAACTCAGTTTCCTTGATCAGAAGTTGCAAACGTACCATATTTTTCAGTTTATAAGACGAGGTTATTTTATTTTAAAATTATGCTAAAAATTTGGGGTCATTCTTATACACAGAAGTGGAGAGATGGGATGGGCAATTGGTGGCTGCCGCGAGCAGGAGATTGTCAGTGGCGTTTTTGCGGGTGATTGGTGGGTGCAGCAAGGTCCACTGGCTATTGGCTACTGCGGCAATTGGGCGGGTGATTGGCACTTGCTTTCATCGAACGTGCAGCTGATTGGTTGCTTCGTCGATGTGCATGCGATTGGCTGTGTAGGTCCTGCAGGTGAGTGATTTTCGGCAACCCCCTGAAAAAGCTCAAGATGTCTGGGCAATCCCCCCTCACAAAAACGCTCAACAACTCTGGGCAATCTCCCCCCATTTTCTCAATTTGGAGTACTAAAAAAGAGGGGGTGTCTTATACACGGGGGCGTGTTATACAGTGGTACCTCTAGTTATGAACTTAATTTGTTCCGGAGGTCCGTTCTTAACCTGAAACTGTTCTTAACTAGTGGCGTGCTTTTGCTAATGGGGCCTCTTGCTGCTGCTGCGCCGCCAACACACGATTTCCGTTCTCATCTTGAGGCGAGGCAAAGTTCTCAACTCGAGGGAACTCTTCCAGGTTAGCGGAATTTGTAACCTGAGGCGTTTGTAACTCGAGGTGCCACTGTACATGGAAAAATACGGTAAGTTTACACTTGTCATCTGTGACCATTAGCCATGCTGGCTGGGGCTGATGGGGCTGATGGGAGTTCAACATCTGGAAGGCTACATGTTTCCTGCTCCTTCCTGCCTTAGAGAGCAAACTAGTGAAGAAGCTAGACAAGAACTTTATTGTTTTCATCAAGGAACAGAAGAGTAACAACACTATCCACACAACACTCACTGCAGGTTTCCTAGAAAGGAACAAGAGGAGCCCGCTGGATCAGGCCAATGGCCCATCTAGTCCAGCATGCTGTGCTCACAGTGGCCAACCAGATGCCTGCTGGAACCCTGCAAGCAGGACAGAAGCACAACCACACTCTCCCTTCCTGTGGTTTCCAGCGACTGATATTCAGTTGCATTCGTCACGTGCATCGCTGTTTCCGTTTCACTACAGTTCAGCTTCTGCAAAAAACGACGTACAGTGGTACCTCGGTTTAAGTACACAATTGGTTCTGGAAGTCTGTACTTAACCTGAAGCGTACCTAACCTGAAGTGAACTTTCCCACTGAAAGTAATGGAAAGTGGATTAATCCGTTCCAGACGGGTCCGTGGAGTATTTAAACTGAAAGTACTCAAACTGAAGTGTACTTAAACCGAGGTACTGTATGACTGTAATTCACCTTAAAGTCTGCTGTGGTGGAATTTTGTAAACTGCATTACATTATTCCACCCTGTTCATTTAATTGCAAAGGATGTGCGATGTGCAATGCAAATGGTGGCGGGAGAATGCACACAATCGATAGCATACCATTTGTAGACTAAAGGCAACGGTAGCAAACACCAATTGTATTTGCTGGATTGGTATCGGTTCCAGACAGGGGACAGATGAGGGAACACCAGCAAGTTCCATGCCTGCTTCCATTTTCGTCAGAATTCTCTGACATCTCTACCTGCAAGAGAGAGTTATAGCCAAACATGTTGTTCATGCTTTCCCCCACCCCACTGCTCTTTACATCTGATCTTGAGGCCCATAATTATTTTATGAGAGGTCTGGAAAATAAGGTGCAGTGGTCTTAATAGTCTTGACCTACAGTAGTTCACAATGTTTGGTTTGGAAGTAGTAAAATTTGCCTATACCGAGAAGCTACAAAATCTGATTGCTTGCTACGCTGGGGAAAATGTGTGCAGGGTTATCTCTGACACAGTAACTATGTCACACACAAAATGAGATTTTCAGGCCTCGAGAACATTGTTTTAGATTTAACATTAAATCTGCAGCAGGAGATTTAGCAGCCACTGAACTTCATGCCTGAGCCTCTTCTCTGTTCTTTCTATGCATCCAGACCTCAAATCCACTGACACAGCTCCCAGAATTCTTTGGGCAGAAGCCATGATGGTGGCTTGAAGTGGTAACGTGTAACATCTTGTCCATTACAACCTGCAAAATGCTTCCCAGCAACAGGAAGGAGCTTGGGAAACTCTTCTTGATGGAAGAACTGGAGTGTTAGAAATGTACAACCTGCGAAATGCTGGAGAGTGTAATGTTTGCATGTCTATTCAAAGCCATGCCCATTCGACTCTCGCGGTGAACGCGGCTGGCTCACCCAGCTCTTGAGGTCCATGGAAGGCTCCCGGTCACACAGCAAGTTGTTCTTTTTGCTCTGCCTCCCACAAAACACCGATAATTCAGCAATTGTGTTTGTCATGTCAGATTGCACTCCCACAAGACAGCTTGCTGAATAGGGAAATCCTGTCTGGAACAAGATGAGGACGGGAGGGCTCTGTTTATCACATCCTAAAGCTTTGTTTGCGGATGCATAAAGCTTATCGCACATAGGTTTTAAAAAAGCACACAAGAGGGAAACAGCAAAAGAAATGAAAATAAATACAGTGCAACTTCAGCAACAGAAATGTTGGCATCTATTTCCAAACACGCCTCCAGATTGTTGCTCAAATATTATGCTAGTTATAGATAAACTGGGCATATCTAGACGGGGAGTGCTATGTTAGTTCAAATGTGTTGATTAAATGTCTCATTCTACATAGGCACCCATTTATTAATTTCAGTCACACCCACGCCGTATATTGAAAGCACATTAAAAATGTAAGGGATCATGGGTGTAGACAGGATTGGGGGGGCAGACCTTTTGTTGGGGCTGAGCAGAACCTCAGTTAGTTTTGTAGTTTTATTGATTTTTATTGATTTAGGGGGAGGCAGCTGCCCCCCCACCTGCCCCATGCCCCGGCTACGCTCATGTAAGGAATCCCTTCCCCTTCCCCTTGCTCTCTACTTTTAAACTGAAAATAACTTCTACAGTCAAACCTCGGTTTGCGACCACTTCCGTTTGCGACTGCTTCAGTTTCCCACCACCGCAGACCCGGAAGTGTTTGCATCCGGGTTCTGCGGTGCTCGGATGGGCAGAAGCGATCTGCGCACGCGCAGAAGCGTGCATCGGGGAGTGACCGATTCAGGGAGCGACCGGCTCCGCGGAACAGATTGCGGTTGCAAACCGAGGTACCACTGTGATTGCTTTCAAGGACTATCAAGTTTAGAGGACTCTCAGTGAATCTTGCCTTATGAGTTTGGGATTCGGGTCTCATCTTGGAAGTCCAGCAAGGGAAATAACTAAGCAAATACCACTACGATCACCCTCTGATGAATCACGATGCCCAGGAATCATCGTGATGTATCAGCATATACCAGTATTTAGCTGCTGACATTGAACAATGTTCAAAAGAAAGTATCTCCCAGCCCTAGCACTAAATCTCAGCTGCTTCTTCCCGCCTTACTACTACAACAACTACTACTACCAACATTACAAAATTCCAGCTCTTTTCTACTCAGTCTTCACCAATACTTTATCAAGTCCTGACCAAGCCTTCACCTATGTCTTGAAGGTGCAAGATCCCTCAGCTAGCGGAACCACATGCTGCAAAGTTTTGCTAAAATGTACCACCTCAGATCAGAAGTAAGGAATAGCATGTTTGCATACTCTGTCATATACTGGTAAATAGCCTTCTGCATCTAGAACACTAGCAAGTTAAGGACACAATTGCTTTTTTTATTATTCAGTTGTAGTGGAGCAATGGAGACTAATTTATGGTCTGTTTTTTTAGCATACCTAAAATCTCTTGCTTATTAGGGGCTGCCCCACATTTTCTTTCAAAACTTGCTTTGCACAGGTAACTACAATAGAGTTATCAATGTTTTCAAAAAGTGGGGATTCCATGGCTTGGCGTTTGAAAAATAGGGGGTCCTCAGTAATTAGCTAATTGGGAACCTAGCCAAATATGAGGCCCTGCAAATGTTGTTGGATCCCAAATCCCATCAACACAAGCCAACATGGCTAATAGCCAGGGGTGGTGGGAGTTGTAGTCCAACCAGATCCAGAGGTTGACATGTTGGTGACCCCTGCTTTAACCACTAGAGGCCACTGCCTCTGTACCACACCCATCAACCCCCATGGAGCATGATGGGAGAATTATCAGGAGGGCACCAGGTTGGGGAAGGATTTGGACCAAGGGTCCTTCCAACTTTATCGGAATTTTAATTCACTATTAGGTATCCAGTAACAAATTAAGAGAAAGCACGAGGTGAGGGCAAGTTGGCACTGAGCCTGCTACATTCTCTATCCCAATAGATAGACACTTTATAAATATACCAACCCTGTGTTTTATTCATTAGAAATAATTTAATTAAAACACACACAGTTGAAGAAGGGGGAGGCAAAGAAGGAAGGTTTCTTCAAAACTTATTAAGTTTCACAGTTCGATTGCGGGGAGAATGAAACAATTCCTTAACCCTTTGCTGCCGCTGTCTGATCTAGAGAGGAATCACCTTCCCCACTGATTTACAACACTGGGCTTGACACAGCGGTGTGAAGATGATGTGACTTTCAGGTTAGGAATGTCTGTGCTAGGAAGGGTCAGGGTTTGATCTTTAATTTATCTCTTCAGGTTAATGGGAGTATAATTCTATTTGATCTGTGTCCCTGTGTTGCCAGTGCTTTTGCTTGTTAATGTTTAACCCACTTCTGTTTTATAATGTGTTTATGTATAATGTGTTCCTCAGTCTAAGTCCCTTGGGAGACCTTGTAGGTGACCAGCGACTAATAAGATTAATAAATAAATACTCTGTGCGCATACACAAATATTGTGCAACATCTCTCCCATCCCCAGTTATCTCAAAGGTCCACACGCAGCAAGTCGCAGCAAGGAACTTAAATCTCTGCTTTCCTTATCAGGCATGATGCTGCTGCAAGGTCTGTCTCTTTTAGATGGCAAGAAGGCAGAGACCTCCCATCTGGGATAAGGCTATCAGCAGATCTCATGCTGTCAAGGCACCAATACCTTCTTGATTGCCACAAAAGGCATTTTCCTTCTTAGAGAATAAGGACCTGCAGCTTTGCACATTACGCAAATCCCTCGTCTCACACACTTCCCTGATCCAAATTTTTGAGGTCTTAGGGGCTGCCTTGTCAAAATGTTTCTGTCAGGGCTGTCTTTAGCATATGCGCCGCCAGGGTGCAAAGATCTGCCCAGCACCCCCAAATTTAGTTTGTTGTTTAGTCGTTTAGTCTTGTCTGACTCTTCGTGACCCCATGGACCAGAGCATGCCAGGCACTCCTGTCTTCCACCGCTTCCCGCAGTTTGGTCAGACGCATGTTGGTCGCTTCGAGAACACTGTCCAACCATCTTGTCCTCTATCGTCCCCTTCTCCTTCTGCCCTCCATCTTTCCCAACATCAGGGTCTTTTCCAGGGAGTCTTCTCTTCTCATGATGTGGCCAAAGTATTGGAGCCTCAGCTTTAGGATCTGTCCTTCCAGTGAGCACTCAGGGCTGATTTCCTTCAGAATGGATAGGTTTAATCTTCTTGGCCCTGAAGTTTGATAACAGTTCTAATCACCTCGTGTGCTTTTTGTGTGAACTGAGGAAGCTGGAAGTGCTGAAACATTAAAAAAAATCCTTTAGAAATGGTGTGGGAATCCTTTCCTAGGAAAATAATTGACCAATGGGAAAAGCCTATTGGGCGGGTAGAGCCAGAGCCAAAACTGAGCCTGCTTGTTGTACTGCATGATTCTACAGTATAGTTCTCATTCTTTCTCCCCATCCCCATTTCTGCAGGCTGCATGAAATTAGGTCGAGGGCACATGTGGGATGCATACCATAGCAATGCCCTACATTCTAAACTTCAGAATTAGGTCATTCTAAAGTTCAGAATTAGGCCATTCTTTGCTGTGGTGTGCATACCTCTCTGCTCAGTTCAGCAGAGATTCTTGAAGCAAGTAGCAAAAGCGCATTGGGATTTTTTTAAGGTTAAGAGGCGTGAGTTAAAATTATTCCACCAAATACACAAATGTGGTGAATCACCTGGTTAGGCCCAGGTGACTTGCAAAAGCATGTCCAAGACGTGTAAATGAGCAACGGAGACAGGGGACTTTGAAAGACATTGTATATATTGTACTGAGAATTGGGAGTACCGTAGGGAGTAGGGAGGGAAATGAAAGAAAGGGCTCAGGAAGAGACCTTTGACCTCAGTCCTAGATTCTAAAACAACTCCATATATACCTTGGGTTGAAGAGTGGGGCAGTTGGATTCAGTTCAGAGGTTAAGATGGACACAGTGTTTGCAACATGCTGGATACGAATAACGGAAAGTTCTACTTCATATGCTTTTATTTATTTATTGAACAAAATTTGACACGCGGCTGGATTGCAGAGAAAACCTGTGGCAGCTCTCCTCTTCCCTCTTTTGGGAAGTTAGTTCCCAACTTGCCTGAAGGTGGGTGCATAGGGTTGCCATATATTGAAGAGCAAAAAAAAAAAAGAGGGCAGCCTGAGCTGCTGCCAGCCCGAGTTGGGAAAAAGAGGTGTGCCTTTTTCTCTGGCTTGGGCTGGCAGAGGCCCCCCTGGACATTTCCTTTAAAATGTAAAAAATCTGCCTGGATGGGCATGTTGGCTCGCCAACAGAGGATATGTCTGGGTTTTTGCAGACGTACGATAACCCTATTGTGTTCAGGGCCAGATTTAGGTTTGATGAGGCCCTAAGCTACTGAAGGTAATGGGGCCCTTTATATGTCCAGCGTCCTTTGTCACTGTTTTTTGTGTTTAATATACTGTATGCTATACGGTAATTTATGGACTCAATAGGTCCATACACAACACAAAACACTGCTGCTGTATGTAGGAAATGTATATCCAGTTCTCTTTCCTTTTACATTTTTTAGGGGCCCCCAAGAGAGTGGGGCCCTAAGCTATAGCTTGTTTAGCTTATATGTAAATCTGGCACTGGCTGTGTTGCATCTATGCCTGCTAATGAACGTGGCTGGCTGCCCAGCTGGCAAGAGAGGAAGTGAGTAATGGGAATGCCAGACAGGCAGAAATACTCACTTAGCCAACCAAGTGGGGAGGGGGAGCCCCTTATCTGGCGCCACCAAGCCATTTCCATTGGTTTGAATTTGCCATTGTGGATGTTTCAAGCTTCTAGGAGCCATTGAGCATGCAAGTGGCGGCATGCGCCAGCCACTGAGAGCCAAGTGAGAAGACTCTTCTGCGTGGCTCACATGCTCTCCTTTCATTGGCTCTTGGGAGGCTGACATAGGGACCTGGGTGGGGCAGGAGGAAAGGTGAGGCACTGATGACTCCCTACAATCTGGGAGGACTATACCATTGTAATAAGCAAAATAACACCATCCACATAGCTCAGGGCAGGATGCTGTTTGTTGCCCCCGCTAACCTGTCACACATTTGTCTCTGCCAAATCTGGCACTGTACTTAAGGTATAAATAGTACTTTCCTTGAATAACCAAAGTACTTTACACCCGTTCGGACTGGAGTCTTTTCCAAAGCTTTGGTAAAAGTAAATCAGTATGATTATCTTCGCAACTAGGACTTTATGCAAAATAGAGCACTCCCTCTTTCAGGATGCCAGCCATTCTACCGGTACCTGTGTTTCTTTTCCCCTCCAGAGTACTGGGCATGCTCAGTCCTCATTGGGCTGTTTTGGGTCACCTCCCCCATTCTGAGGTTCTTGGGCCCCCTCTTGAGATTCTTCCTGCTCCTATAAACCTGGGGGGTTCCCCTGACTTTTCTGAAACCTCCACCCTGAGCTGTTTGGGCTGGATCTGCAAGCATGAAAAGGCTTGCCTTGTCAGGAGACAGCAGGCTCAGAAAGAGAGCGGAGCTGATTGCAGTTGAGAGGTTTTATTTAAGCACTTCCTGATAGTCCACTCACACTCACTTAATCAGCATTCTCAGCTAACTGAAAAAGCAAACCATCCATATACAGTGGTACCTCTACTTACGAATAACTCTACAGTACTTACGAATGTTTCTACTTACGAATGGAGCTCCGTCCGCCATCTTGGATGCGGTTTAGATAGGATTTTTTCTACTTACGAATTTTTAGATAGGGTTGCTTCGACTTACGAATTTTTTCTCCCAATGCATTCCTATGGGATTCGACTTACAATTTTTTTCGACTTACGAATGTGCGTTCGGAACGCATTAAATTCGTAAGTAGAGGTACCACTGTAACTGCAGCATGGGTGACACTCCAGTAATAGATACAAATTAGGTACACACTAGGTACACACTACAAACCCCGTGAAACATCTTTCGCAAGCAAGAACAGCAACAGCAACTGGTCCAATCTCCTCTCCCACTTGCACTGGAGAGGGGTTTCCAATCCCTCTCGCATCAATTATGCGGTGGGAAAAATCAACAGGGCCATGCGCAATACCATGTGGCTGATTGGCGGATTCTCTATCCCACACCCCACCATCAGGGCAGATACGGCCGGCCTATTCAGGGCGGACGGAGTGCATCTGACACCATTTGGTAATGACCTCTGGCTGCACGACTTGCGACAAGTCCTCAGGGACTGGGTAGACAGCAAGGTTTGATGGCAGAGCATGGGTGATTGTTCCTCGGTTGTGGGACTCTTGGCGGCGAGGCACTTAGGGGCCTCGGGTGGCGGTTTTAGGCCTTGGCAAGGTATCCTTTAGTCTATCATCAATTTGGGGGGATGCATTCATGCTCATGCTCCCTTACACGTGGTGGCGGTTGCAGGGCCCGTTAAAGGGCAAAACCGAGAGTCCCTGGCCCTAGAGCGGCGGCATGTAGTTCAAACTCCTGGGACGAGGTTAGTGGAAGGGCATGCTGTGTAAGTTTGTGCTGGAGTGCCAGTGTGGTGTAGTGGTTAAGTGCGGTAGACTCGTAATCTGGGGGACCGGGTTCATGTCTCCGCTCCTCCACATGCAGCTGCTGGGTGACCTTGGGCTAGTCACACTTCTCTGAAGTCTCTCAGCCTCACTCACCTCGCAGAGTGTTTGTTGTGGGGGAGGAAGGGAAAGGAGAATGTTAGCAGCTTTGAGACTCCTTTGGGTAGTGATAAAGCGGGATATCAAATCCAATCCAAACTCCTCCTCCTCCTCCTCCTCCTCCTCCTCCTCTTCTTCTTCTTCTTCTTCTTCTTCTTCTTCTTCTTCTTCTTCCTCTTCTTCTTTACAGTCCCCTCCCACTGCACCTCATCAGCCTGCATATCCTCAGCCAGACGGGCTGAGAGGGTTACCTGCCAAGGCCTATGCCAAGTTTCCCACTTCTGAGGCTCAATAAAGTTGTGGCCAATTTGAACCCATACTCTGGTCCCTTGTCTCATTCTTTGGGGAAAGGGTAGGCACCACAGATAAGGTTTAGCACGTGTGCCAGCAATTTGAATCCTTGCTTAGATTTGCAACCCATGCTGGATCCAGGAATTAGAAGGGTCTCAGGCCTACCCCCACCCCCAAAAAAAACCACCTCAAAACAAGATGAATGTAATGGCAATGTTACACTATCCTGCCGTAAAGTAACTTTGGTTTATGTTGTTGTAACAGGCAAAGGAATACAAGCAGGAGCAGTGCCTCAAATGCAAATAATTATCTGGAACCTGGAATTTTTGTGGTGAGGCATACATTGAGGATTATGGGTATTAATGGCTACAAGTCAATGCATGTATATTACCTCCAGAAGCATTATGCCTCTGAATACTAGGTGCTGGGGAGAACAGCAAAACTGGGAAACTGCCCTCACATCCTTGTGGGCTTCCCATATCCATTTGGCCAGCCACTCTGAGAACCAAGATGCTATGATACTGCTTTAAACAATCATGGCTTCCCCCCAAAGAACACTGGGAGCTGTAGTTTGTTAAGGATGCTGAGAGCTGCTAGGAGACCCCTATTTCCCACGCAGAGCTTCCGTTTCCAGAGTGGTTTCCCCTTTTCGAAGGGGACTCTGCGAATTATAGCTCTGGCCACCTCTCAGCACCTTTATTAAACTACAGGGGGTTCTGATGATCCTCAAGGTCCCTTCCAACTCTAGAATTCTATGATTCTGTTATTCTAATAAGACAGAATTAATCTGTGGGGTTGCCTACCTCCTAATACTTTTGGACCTGACACACTGCCTTGGAGCTTTCTAGAAGGTGCCTTACACCAAGTTTGTCCATTGGGTCCATCTAACGCAGTATGTCTACACTGATTGGCAGCTGCTCTCCGGAGATGCCGGAGATTGAACCTGAGACTTTCAGCCTTCAAAACAGATGCCATGTCGCTAAGCTGCAGCTTTCCCCGAAGAAAACAAAGTTTGCACAATGGTTTTCTTTCTTTCATCTTGTTTACCTAGGTTCCTCAATACTGTTTACTCGAAAGGTTAGGATAAGCAACAGAGAAGTTGAAATAGCGGAGATAGCTGCAGGATTAAAGCAGATTCACGTTTGTGCGTGCCTGCGTGCATGCACACCCACACCCTGTTCAAAATGCCAGAGGGGCTTTGATTTTGTTTTACTGTACTTCGAAATATTAAATCTGGAGTGATGATCTTTGCAAAGCCATGTTTTAAAGTAATAGGTGAGGACAAATGTCAGTACAGTAAATGGGGCTAGCTCAAAGGCACATATGTTCTTATTAAGCTGTTTTGGTGTTTGTATGTTTTTTCCTGGTCAGAACAGAGTCCAAGGACTTGATGGGCTTCTTATTGTAGCTAGCAATGAGGAAAGGTAGCTCTTTCTTGCAATAAAGGTTGCCAGTATCAGACCCTGGGAGAGCTCATAACACCCAGCCATGATGCCAAGAGAGGGGCTTTCCCACACAGCTCTATTTTTACCAGTTCTCAGAAATAGACTGTGCTTCCTCTTTTGCAGAATGAGTGGACAGCGAAGCCTCTGAATCTAGTATATGAGGAAGTACAACAAGATACCTTCAGCGTAGTAACGAGGACAAGGAAGCAGAGTTTCAGCTCTGTTTGCAAACAGTGTTAAAGCCACACCATTGGTCCATTTCAGCTGAGAAATAATACGTTTTAGGAATCTGCAGTGTGAAACTACCAACTAAGCAATTCAGTGCTGTTCCCTGGAGGGGAACCCTTTTTCCTAATGTCCGGATTAGCTTACTAATGCCAGGATGCCTTCGTTTTCACCAACATGTGTTCTTTCCCCCCCTTTTTTGTGAATGAATGACCACAAAAGAGTTACATAAGAATTGCCTTCTCTTGCCCTAAAAAGGTTGAAAAGTCTTGAGGCACCTTAAAAGACTAATAGACTCCTTGTAGGGGGAGGGGAACCAACAATAGCTGTGTTGGTGCATAAGAAAAGACCAAACTCTAAAGCCCACAGACTGGGTACTGTAGTAGTAGTAGTAGTAGTAGTAGTAGTAGTAGTAGTAGCAGTAGCAGCAGCAGTAATAATAATAATAATAATAATAATAATAATAATAATAATAATAATAATACCAACCCAGAGTGGGTTGTCCTCCAGAGTGGGAAACTTTCAGATTGCATAAGCTTTTGTGGAAGGGCACAACCAACCAGCAGGCTGGATTAGGCCCCCGAAACGGACTTTGGACATGCCTGGTCTACACTGACTGGTAGCTGCTCTCCAGGTTTGCAAATATAAGTCTTTCCAGGCGTACCTGGAGATGAGGGGGATGAAACCAAGGACCTTCTGTGCCCAATGCATGTGCTCTGCCTCTGTGCTACAGACCCAACCATCACCACACGATGGATGGTTGGGGTCTTATTTCAGGGTGTTGGGGTTCCAAAGAGCATGAAATGTTATCATGGAATTATAGAACTGTAGAGTTGGAAGGGACTCTCAGGATCATCTAGTCCAACCCTCTGCATGCAGGAATAGGCAGCTGCCCCATACAGGGATTGAACCTGCAGCCTTGCCGTTGTCAGCACCACGCTCTAATCAAGTGAATGCTGGTGATACCGGTAGTGAAAAGGCCCTGGGTTTCTGTCTCTGACTCAACATATTGGTTTCACTTTTGTTTCCCATTATCTTGGGTACGCAAAAAGTTTCATTTTTCTAGAAACAGGCTGGGGATTTATAAAGATTAAAAAAAACCACACAGAGATGTAAAAGGATAGGACCCACAAAGGAGGGAAGTCCAGGAGATTCTTTGGAATCTTGTTTCTATGTTGTGTGTTGGATAGGTGATTGTAAAAATTTGATCTGAAAACCAAATAAACAAATATATATATATATATATATATATATATATATATATATATATATATATATACCATTATCCTCTGAAGACTTATAAAGTGGTGTGGAACTCCCCCTGTCATTATAACAAGAAAGTTCTTTTCAATTTATTTTTTAACACCTTTTGCGTGAGTACGTAATGTCCATTGTACATGAGTAGCGTTCAGTTATCCATTTAATTTTTACAGCTAAATTTTGGTCTAGGAGTTTCCCAAGGCTTGCACCAGTGTAGGAGGTGACTTCACATGTACTTTCCCTCTTGCTCTCCAGGGAACTCTTTCGTTGGGGCATGTTCTTAGGGGTGCTGCAAGATGATAATGGTAGGACCGCTTTTGCATCTTGCTTATTCGTTATGGGTGATTGGGGGGTGAGTTGAAATTTAAGAGCTTGGCATGGGTGAGCAAAAGAAAGAAACAGAACTCCACCCCCACACCCCACAATCTGTGCCATTCCACACAAAAAACTCTGTCTGTTTCCGGCTATCAGCTTGTTTTCCTGAATTGGAGGTACTTTCAGTCTTGAACCTCTACTGGGAGAAAAATGGCTTAGCACAAGGGGAGGAGGGAAGCTGAAAATCTCTGTTAAGCCAGTCTGAAAGTAACACCTAAGATTACATCGCTTGTGTCACACCAATATACAAACACCTTATCTCCTGAACTCACTGCCTGCTTCCCCCTGTTAAAGGTAAAGGTAAAGGGACCCCTGACCATTACGTCCAGTCGTGACCGACTCTGGGGTTGTGCGCTCATCTCACATTATTGGCCGAGGGAGCCGGCGTATAGCTTCCAGGTCATGTGGCCAGCATGACAAACCCGCTTCTGGCAAACCAGAGCAGCACATGGAAACGCCGTTTACCTTCCCGCTGTAGCGGTTCCTATTTATCTACTTGCATTTTGACGTGCTTTCGAACTGCTAGGTTGGCAGGAGCTGGGACCAAGCAACGGGAGCTCACCCCGTCACAGGGATTTGAACTGCCGACCTTCTGATCAGCAAGCCCTAGGCTCAGTGGTTTAACCCACAGAGCCACCTGGTGCTAACTGCTAACCAACAGAATTACATTAAACAGTGCAATCCTACATGTTTTACTTGGAGGCAAGTGTTGAGTTTCTGGAACCTATTCCCAGGTAACTGTCCATAGTAGGGGCAGGGGGACCTTGTGTTGAGGGCAGCATTCACTTGGAGTTAATCTTTTGGGGGCTGCATGCTGGTGTGTGTCTGTGTGTGGACAGGAACTTATCCCCTTTTTCTAACCTGAAGGAATCATTTCATTTCACTTTTAATTTGTATACTGCCTTTCTATATTACTGCACACAAGGTGTTTTACAAGTTGAAGAAACAAACAGACAGCAGAGATCACATACCTAATAACCATCTGATCCAATAAAAAAAAGTCAGAATAAAAACATGTACTCCATCATTTTCATTTGCCAATCATCCACTGTTGGTAGTTCTTGGGTTTTCCAGTTCTTAGCTAATAATACTCTTGCCGCCGTTGTAGCATACATAAAGAAATTAACATTTTTCTTGGGAATCTCTTTTCCAACTATACCCAATAGAAAGGATTCTGGTTTCTTAATAAATGTGTTTTTCAACACTCTCTATAGTTCATTATAAATCTTCTCCCAGAAATCCCTTACTAGTGGGCAAGTCCACCACATGTGGTAAAAGGATCTTTCTTACATTTCCAACATTTATTATCCTGATTATGATAGATCTTAGCTAATTTTACTGGTGTAAGATACCATATATACATCGTTTTCATTATGTTTTCTCTTAAAAGATTACACGCAGTAAATTTCACATTCTGTTTCCATAATTTTTCCCAATCTTCCATCAAGATATTATGCCCCACATCCTTTGCCCACAATATCATGACATTCTTTGTTTGCTCACCTTTCGTATGCCACTCAAGCAATAACTTATACATTCTGGAAAGTATTTTTGTTTTTGGTTCTAACAATTCTGTTTCCAACTTTGACTTCTCTGAATGGAAGCCAAGTTTCCTATCCAATTTAAATACTTCATTGATCTGATGATCTTGGAGCCAATCATCAAGCTTATTCTTCAACTGCTCATATGTTTTTAACTTAAATTGGTCTCATTCTTGTATCAGCATATCCCTATATTTTAACCAACTGGTTTCCATGTTCAATCTTTTATGTGCTTTAGCCTCCAAAGGTGAAATCCATTTAGGTGTTTTTCTTTCTAACAGATCTTTTTGCAATCAAAACATTTGTTACTTTGGCCACGAAGCACTAAGCACCTCAGAGACCCCTACATTGTTGGAGGACTTAAAGGTTTCCAAACTACACCCTAAGCCAATGATGCGTCTTTACCTAACCTTTATGAACAGCTCTAAATCAGATCCGGAGGGACTCAGGGTAGTGCCTTAGTATACAGTTCACATCTGGCAATGGGGAAAAAATATTGGCCACAGATCTTTGATTGCATTGGGTACAACAAAAAACCATTTTCAGAGTTTATTGGACCCTGCACCTTCTTTTTAGGAAAACTTTCACTAGCATTGATGAGTGTTGGTGTCACAGGCGTTCGTTCTGTGCTAGAGTCACAGTCTTTTGGTCAGAAGTCATCTGCTGGATAAATATTGTTTCTGGTACCTCTTTGAGATTTACAGATGTTAATGTTCTACTGGATTATGTACCAATCCTCTGGAACCTGGCAGAGGGACGACTTAACTGGCTTCCAAGAGCACTCATGGTGGCCAAACTTCTAACACTTCAATCCTAGAAAGAGAAATCTACCCCATCTGATGGTACAATGGACATTAGGATTAAAGATGGCCTCAACAGATAGGAGAATTTAGGAATAACCAACGGCACAAAGATGAGATGGGGAACACCTGGTTTGCTGGTAGTACATGTGGAAAGGATCTAGGGGTCTTAGTAGACCACCAACTGAACATGAGTCAACAGTGTGATGTAGCAGCAGCAAAAAAAGAGAGCTAATCCTATTCTAGGTTGCATCAACAGAAATCTAGGGTCCAGTTCCAAGAAACTAAAAGTGCTGCTCTATTCTGCCTTGATCAGACTCCACCTGAAATACTGTGTCCAGTTCTGGGCATCACAATTTAAGAAGGACACGGACAAGCTGGAATGTGTGCAGAGAGGCTGACCAAGATGATCAAGGATCTGGAAACCAAGCCTTATGAGGAATGGTTGAAGGAGCCTGGTATATTTAGCCTGGGGGAAAGGAGACCGAGAGGACATATGATAGCCATCTTCAAATATATAAAAGGCTGTCACATGAAAGAAGGCACAAGCTTGATTCCTCCTGCACTGGAGGGTAGGACTCAAACCAATCAATTCAAGTTACAAGAAAGGAGATTCCAACTAAACACCAAGAAAAACTTTCTGACAGTAAGAGCTGTTCAGCAGCGGAATGGCAACCTCAGGAGGTTGTGGGCTCTCCTTCCTTGGATGTCTTTAAGCAGAGGTTGAGTGGTCATCTGTCATGGATGAACTAGTTAATATTCCAGCATTGCAGGGGGTTGGACTAGATGACCCTTAAGAGTCCCTTCCAACTCTATAATTCTACTTCTGAGTAAACATTTTTAGGATCATACTTTGATAGTTCCTTAGCCTAGGGATGGGGAACTTTTTCCAGCCTCAGGACCACATTGCCTTGGGGCCAGAAGCAAAAGTTGGTGGAACAAGGATTGCCAGTTTTATGTGCACAACCCTATGTATCTTCCGTCCAGACATGCAAGAGGTATTATCAGAGTTCAATAGCACATCCCAGCCAGACAAAACCACTCAGGAGTCAATGCAGAGCCAGTAAAGGCTGTGGAAATTGTGTGGTCTGGGAGAAGTTCCTAGGGTCAGGGTCTGATGTTTCTTATCCCTAGGACAGCCCTATAGTGACCCATTCCTACTTGAAAACAAACACCAAATATTTGTGGAACTATTCCCTTTAAAACCACACTGCAAACCCACATTAAAGCACAATTTTCAAGGTTTCATTTGCTTGCACATACAAGTCTGCCTTTTGCAAACGCCTGTGTTGAGTTTGTTGGAGCAAAATCAGAAAAGATATGTTTAATGGCATGCGCTTCCTTGGGCTAGAGTCTGCTTAGTCAGATGCAGGAATCTATAAAAACCAAAATGTTTGTTATGAGAAAGTAGAGGTGTCAGGGGAGTAGGGTAGAGGAAATGTTTTGCAAGTTCAGATTAATATTTTTTAATGAACAGATATTCAGGAACCAGAGAGATAAGTTAGAATAGATAGTATCCATTTTCAAACAGTTCTCTGTTTCTTCTTGAAAATGTACCAGGGGTTCATTTTTAAAAGCTATTTTTAATTAAAGCTTTAGAAAACAAAGAAAAAACAATATACAGAAATCAACAGCAAATATCAAGCATTTTTCTTAACATAAAGATGAAAATAAAAGACTTCCAATTCTCCAGCTATCAGCATTTAAAAACTTACGCAAAACTCTTCCTCCATAATAACATCCAACTCTTCTTTCCGCAAACCAACCTTTTTTCAACCTTCAAACCCAGCTATCGCAAACTCCTTTTCCATTTTTTTTGTGCAAAAAGTCCATAAGGGCTTTGCAATCATTAATAAATGTCAATCATTGATTTTCTCTAATTAAACACATATCTGGGGTTCCTCGATTAGGAGAACTGTAATGGGCGGGGCCAGGTTGCCCACATAGACCTTGCTATGGGAATGGGTACCCCAAGGAAAAGTTTGGTGCTATCTGCATGCTCCCTAGTTCTTAAAGAAATGGGAGTGCCTGATCACCTCATCTGTCTCCTGAGAAATCTCTATGTGGGACAAGAAGCTACAGTTAGAACTGGATATGGAACAACTGATTGGTTCAAAATTGGGAAAGGAGTCCGACAAGGTTGTATATTGTCTCCCTGCTTGTTGTTGTTGTTGTTTAGTCGTTTAGTCGTGTCCGACTCTTCGTGACCCCATGGACCATAGCACGCCAGGCGCTCCTGTCTTGCACTGCCTCCCGTAGTTTGGTCAAACTCATGTTCGTAGCTTCGAGAACACTGTCCAACCATCTTGTCCTCTGTCGTCCCCTTCTCCTAGTGCCCTCAATCTTTCCCAACATCAGGGTCTTTTCCAAGGATTCTTCTCTTCTCATGAGGTGGCCAAAGTATTGGAGCCTCAGCTTCACGATCTGTCCTTCCAGGGAGCACTCAGGGCTGATTTCCTTAAGAATGGATAGGTTTGATCTTCTAGCAGTCCATGGGACTCTCAAGAGTCTCCTCCAGCACCATAATTCAAAAGCATCAATTCTTCGGCGATCAGCCTTCTTTATGGTCCAGCTCTCACTTCCATACATCACTACTGGGAAAACCATAGCTTTAACTATACGGACCTTTGTCGGCAAGGTGATGTCTCTGCTTTTTAAGATGCTGTCTAGGTTTGTCATTGCTTTTCTCCCAAGAAGCAGGCGTCTTTTAATTTCGTGACTGCTGTCACCATCTGCAGTGATCAAGGAGCCCAAGAAAGTAAAATCTCTCACTGCCTCCATTTCTTCCCCTTCTATTTGCCAGGAGGTGATGGGACCAGTGGCCATGAGTCTCCCTGCTTATTTAACTTATATGCAGAATTCATCATGCGAAAGGCTGGACTAGATGAATCCCAAGCAGGAATTAAGGAATTAAGATTGCCGGAAGAAATATCAACAACCTCAGATATGCAGATGACACAACCTTGATGGCAGAAAGTGAGGAGGAATTAAAGAACCTTTTAATGAGGGTGAAAGAGGAGAGCGCAAAATATGGTCTGAAGCTCAACATCAAAAAAACCAAGATCATGGATGAGGAGGGTCCGTCCACACCCAGGGCGAATGACATTAAAGCCAAATGGGTTCCCAGCCCATGAGGAAGGCAGCCCCTTAAACATCAGGTGGGAAGCTGGCCCACTACTGGTGACTACTGGTGAAGGTGCCTCAGGAGGAAAGGTCCTCACAGGAGTAAGACACTCCTTTCAAGGAGACCTCTGGAGAGAATGATAGGAGTTGATAGGAGCCTGCTGAAGGTGAGCTGTGGGGTCCAGCAGCTCCAGCTCAAAAACCCCAGAGCTGGGCTGGGAGAGCTGTTGGAACCTGACTTCAAACTTTGCCTCTTGGCTGTCCCTTTGTTGGGGGGTCTCTGTTTATTTGCTCGGATTCTGGCCTTGGAAACTGCTTTGGCTGCTGCTGCTTACTCAGGGGCCTAGTGAAAACAGGGTAAGTTTACCTCACAGAACTACAATTCTCAGCACCCTTAAAGTATAATTCCCTGGATTCTTTGGGGGAATCATGTGCTTTAAATGTACTGTATGGTATCTGTGTTGGTGCAGATAGATAGATAGATAGATAGATAGATAGATAGATAGATAGATAGATAGATAGAGATGATAGATAGATAGATAGATAGATAGATAGATAGATAGATAGATAGATAGATAGATAGATATAGATAGTTATAGATTCTTGGATGCCAAGAGTCAAACTTGGGGCAAGTACTCTTTGGTGAGAGAACCCCCAGAAAAGTTTTAAAGTCACAAAATATGCAGCAAAGTAAACCCTGGAAATATAGACTGTTAGACTTTAAAAATATGCCCTTCCAAGTGTGTTCCAGAATTTCCTTCTTCCCCCAAGATCACAGGTCAGATTCATGTGCTTTTCCATACATGAGTGAGAAAAGTTGCAGAGACAGTAAAACTTAGTTACAAAGTGATACAAATTCCTAGATTATTTATACTCTAGAGTGGCTGGTGATAGCCATGCAGCTGAGCTGGAGTAACCAATTCCAACTTCCCTAAACAATGAGTTTCTCTGGTAGACTTGAATACCTCTTTCCTTCCAAGGTAAGGGAAGCAATGTAGCTAACCTAGCAGGACAGCTTACTCTATGGCAGGCATAGGCAACCTTCGGCCCTCCAGATGTTTTGGACTACAAGTCCCATCATCCCTGACCACTGGTCCTGTTAGCTAGGGATCATTGGGAGTTGTAGGCCAAAATTCTGGAGGGCTGAAGGTTGCCTATGCCTGCTCTATGGTATTAACCCTTCATGCATTGATTAGACTTTAAGTGTGTTGCTGATATTGTGATACTGGTTATCCCAGAGTTGTGTGCAGCCCATTGCTCCAGACAGCAGGAGTGGAAGAAATAATGTGGAAATAGCAAGCAAACAGATTTTGACAGTGGTTTATTTATTCACAATTGCATTTATACCCCCACCTGAGGCCCAAGGGGGTGGCATAACATGGTTTCCCCACCCACTGCCTTCCAATTTTACAATCAGGACAACCCTGCGAGGTAGGTTAGACTCTGAGAGGCACAGTGAACTACATGGCTGAGTGGGGATTTGAAGGGTCCTAGTCCAACGCTCTAACCCAAGCATCCCCAAACTGCGGCCCTCCAGATGTTTTGGCCTACAACTCCCATGATCCCTAGCTAACAGGACCAGTGGTCAGGGATGATGGGAATTGTAGTCCAAAACATCTGGAGGGCCGAAGTTTGGGGATGCCTGCTCTAACCACTACACTACACGGGTCGCTGCCAGGAGACTACATGGGGGTGGCACCTCTTGCCACGGGAACTCTCTGTCCCTGACCATGTTCCACACTGGCTAGACACCCCGAGGTGCCACAGGCGCCCCATCTCTGTTTCGACCCCTCCTGTTTATACTTGTCTCTGGCTTTGCACCCTTGAACTCAGCACCACGCTTACGGGGCACCCTTTTTACGCCGAAAGCATCCCCGGGGAGACGAACTGCTTTTGCAAAAGGGGTGTGCAAAGATTTGCAAAACACAAAAAAGCGCAGCAGCTCGTTCCGGAGCGTTAGCGATAAATCCGGCTTAGCCTTGCTGCCCGCAGCTTTCTGTTTCTTCCTCCTCTCTCGTTTCTTTAAAAAGTCCTTAAAGGCTCCTGTGGCCTGGGAGGCGGAAGGAACAGCAGCAGCAGGAGGAGGAGTCATAAAAGTGTTTGAACTGCGGGAAGTGGCTCCACCTTCATTTAAAGAGAGAAGTAGGGGAGGCTGCCCAGCACAGCCGCCGCCTTGTCTGCCTCTGCCCCCAGCCCGCCCCACCGAGAGAGACACGCAAGCAGATGAGTGGGGCTCCGCGCGCTCCCCTTTGTCTCTAGCGAGCATCATGCTGGCTTCCAGCGGCCCCAGCATGGGCCAGACCTGCGGCCTGGTGCTCATCTTCTCGCTGCTCCTGCAGTCCATATGCGTGGCTATTACTTTCCTCTATTTCTCAAACGAGCTGCAACAGGTCAGTGGAAAATTCGCGCGTGGGGAATCCGTGTTGGGGGTTCTTTTCCTCGGCCGCAGGAGGGCGGACCCTTGCAGCTTCCTCGCAGTGCAAGCCTATGGGTATATTTAGAAATATTGCAGAGGTCTCCTCGGGAGTAAACCCCGTTGAGTTCACTGGGGCATAGCTCCCTGGGAGTGCATGCAAAAAAAAAAAATATTCATGGTTTTTTCCTTCTTCATTTTGCAGCGTTGCCTTTACGCTCCCACGCGAGTTGCAACAGGTCGGGCTTGTTTATCAGGATTAAGCGCCGGATCGCTCCCGCGCCCAAACTTGCCTGCCTTTTTTCTTAGTTCCTTTGTTCGTAAAGCAAAAGGAAAGTTCTGCCATTAGGCGGAGAGGCGTGGTTAATTCGAGGGATCCCAGCTATCCTCTCACCAGGGTTACTTTGAAGTAAAACTAGGAAGGAAGAGGATAATAAAAACGGGGAAAATGCTTCAATTGCGGGTTTGTTTTGGTTTCTTCAAACTCATTTAACCGTTTGTTTCCTTGCCGCACAAAGAAAAACGGGGGACGTTTAGCAGGCAACGGGTTCCATTTACCTGAAAACAAAAGTTTGGCAGAGGTTAAGCCTATTTGCCTTAAAGTAAGTGCCACTGATTTTGGTGGGGCTTACTTGCAAGTAAAAGTGCATGGGGCGGCGGCGTGCTCGTTTTGCACCCCTGAGCGCGCGCGCGCTTATTTCCTAGGAAACGGAAATTGCACGTCTGCAACCCGATGCAATTTAACTCTCCAGTAATCCTGCTGCATTGAGGCTATAATGCTTCCGGCAGGATCGGGATCCCAGTGCTCTGCGAGTAAGTTCCTTGCGAGCAAGTTGCATTGGCCACAACGGGACTTGCTTCCGAGGAAACGAGGCAAAGGATTTGAATGCGAGATATATTACAAAAATTCCCCCCCCCCCACCGCCACCAAATTAGGAAGTATATGTGGCGCTCTCGCTGGGCCTCCCTCCAACCCCACCCAGCTTGGCAAATGGCCAGGGATTTGGGCAACATCTGGAGCGGGGGTGGGTGGGGGACCTGTGGCCTTCCAGATGTTGTTTGACTCCAACCCCCAGCAATCCTCTATACTGGCCCATGGTCAAAGGATGATGGGAATTGTAGTCTAGCAAATAGGTCAAACTTTGCCCACTCCCGGCAGAGGGTCTTCTTTTCATTGTGTGGGTTGTGCGCATTCCAGACATGCAGCTCCCTCCCATAGCCCTGGCAGCCGGCCACTTTGGAGCTGCAGGAAAAGTTTTTTTGCATTTCGATTCTGCCTGTTGTGAAAACTCCCCTGACAAAATGCCAAAGGGGGGGGGACCATTGCTCACTTTTGGGGAAGGGGGTCCGACAGCTGTAGTCTTTGTTCTTGCCGGAATGGATGACCCCCCAGATGGCCAAGTGAAAAAGGAAAAAGAGGGGCTCTTCTACCTTAAACCATCAATGGCGAACCAGATGTTTTGGCACTCCAGCCCTCCCATCATCCCTCACCATTGGTTAAGCTGGCTGTAGCTGAAGCTGGAGAGGTGAAGAACAGCTGGCTATTCATGCTTTACAAAGGGGGACCTATTGTCCTAGCCAATGTGGCCAATGGCTAGGAATAGGGCTACAACTTCCTCACCCCTGGGTACAGCACAAATGTTCCTTACCTCCCCAAGTTCTTGCTGTTGTTGAAAATGTGCTTTCAAACACTGCAAGGGGCAAATGGTTTGATGTGTGAGAGAGATCCTTAAATGGCTCCATAACCCTCTCTTAAAACAGAAAGGGCTCATCTCCCCCCCCCCTTTCGAAGCTCTTTCCCAAACCTACAGTGCTTTTGTTTTCAAATGCAGTGGCTAAACTCAACTGGCGTTTCAAGCTGTGACCAACAAGTCCCCCTGTTTTTGTTTTGCTTCCTTCTGTTAAAAAAGAGAAGAAAAACGTGGTCATAATTTTTTTGAGCTGGCGTAAACAAAAGGCTCATTGGAAAATAGAAGTCTTTGATTGCTTAATTCCCCTTGGTATCTCGGTTTATCTTTCCAAAGGAGATAAAGGGTTCTGTTTGCAGGATAACCTCTGTATGCCAGCCAGTTCTAAGGAAAACTCCTCTTTCTTCATTTGGCTCTGGAAATTACAAGTTGTTTTGATGAGCAGTTTTTCTGAGATCCTGCATGGAATGGCAGCCTGCTTTGTGCATTCCTTATCAAATAGCCCAGTTGTAACAGTACCTACAACCAACTTTGGTGGCAAGATCCTTGGAAGTTTGACTCCTCCCCTTTCCTTAAGAAAACAAAAAACATCCATCACAAAAAGAGAGTTTTAGAACTGGGTGGGGGACAACAGTGGTATTTTTCTTTGTTTTTTTCTTAGAAAGTAATTTTTCAACAAACATACAAACACAAATAACAGCAAACATTAAGCAAGAAATAACTGAGGATCTTCCCAGATTGATAGCACATTCCAAAAATAAGGCTGCGTGGTTTCTTACATTCTGAACTGGAGAAGATTTTGCATGTTTGTGTGTGTGTGTGTCATTTTTGTTACATAAAAAACAATGCAATAAAAATCTCTCTTAGTGGTTGTAATAAAAACAAATAAAATTGCCAAGCATCTCTCATTCGTAATACTGTACGCCTGAGTAGTACAAGCTCGTGTTGCAGTTGTAGCAACATCCCACCAAGTTACCTTTCCATATATAGTGAAAGAACCTCTGTCTGCTCATGCAAATCCAGCCCAGCCATCAGGACTCCTGAGCAAAGGTGGATTCTGATAATACTCACAGAGACTTAAGCGTAATCTTGGTCTGTGCAGTTGTGTACAGTCCAGAAGGGTTATTTAGGAACAAATAAATATCTGGATTTCCTGCATTGGCACGGGCAGGAGACTATAGAAGACCTTTGATTTCCACACCTGTGCTCTTCATACACAAGAGTTCTCATTGGTACAGAAGGCCGAACAACCTCTTGTGACCCCAAAGAGGGCCATTCACACCTCCACTTGCGTTTTTCTCTGTTCTCTCCACTTCCATGAACAGAAGTGCCCTTCTTATTAGGAAGAGGCATTCAGATACATCTTTACTGTTTTCCTAAAGCACCTGATAAACTACAACTCCCATCATCCCTGATCAATTACCCTGCTGTCTAGGGAGGGTGGAAGCCTTTGGGAATTTCAACCTGGCCTACCTGACAGGGTTGTTGTGAAGACAAATGAGACAAACCAGGGTTTGTCAGCCCTGAGCAACTAGGATCAAGTCCCAAGTTACCAATGTGATAAATGCTCTCTCTCTCTGACTAGCGTTGGGGCATAGCTTTATTACGATTTCTTGTTTGGGCACACAAGTGTTTTGCTCACATGGGCAAATCGCGAGCTATTCCTGGAGGGCTTGCAGAGGAGGGGTGCGCCTTACTGCTTTATTTATCTTGACTGGTCTTGCACTTTTTATATACCTGGGGCCTGCATTTCCCACTCAGAATTAACATCTCTCTCTACCATAGACTTAAGAAAGTCAGATTGACACACACTGCTCAAAGTGACTTGGATCGTTCCTGTCCATGCTTTGCTAGGGGGAGCGGAACTGCATGCAAGTCAGAGGACTGCTATTCTGTCGGCATGCAACCAAATTTGAGCTGGGAAGGGAGTCTCCAGCCACAATCTTGTTACATTGGGCTTTAGATGCAAAACTGGGATGTACTTGGTGGTGGTGCAAACAAATGCCTGGCAGAAAGAGGCAAGAGTGTATGGGTCATTATAAACCTGCAGACTAGCATTATTAAGCTTTGTGTAATAACCATGTGGCTTGGATTACTAATGGGTTTTCTGAGTGTGTGTCTTTGTAGGGAAATGTAGCCCTGTGGGAAAAGGGTGCCAATATTGCATCTGAGGCTCTGCAGAAGGGATATCTCCATGGTCCAAATACATTTCCAGCTGCTTTTCTGCTTGGGTGGTGGGGAGAATAGGGGGACTCACAAAGGTGGGAAAGGAAGTGCAACTTTGTAATGTCACCTGCGTTTTCCTTAAACAAGCAAACACCAACAACAGAAAACTGGACATAACAATGGGTTGCACTGAAGGGTTGTTGTTATATACTTCCATCTTCGAATCCCTGCTTTGCAATACAGTATAGGCTCAGAAATACTGGACTGCGTTGCAGGACTGCTGAGGAAGTTCTCTCACGCTCATGTTTACTTCTAACATTGGACCACACTGCAGGGGTGTTAAAAGCAATATACACTGAGCCCGAACCCCACTCCATTCTGCAATATGGGCATAATAGCAGCAGAAACTTTCTATTTTCACTGGAAGAAGGGTTAAAAACAAAACAAAACCACAAAACTTTTTTTTTTAAAAAAAATAAGTTTTTCCGCATGAAATAAGATGTTTTCCTGAATTGGAAAAAAGTCTTTGGTTCTACTTTCATTTTTGAGGGGTGGGGACACATGGCTGTGCGATCACAAATACAATCCTGGATTTTCCCATTCCCATTGTTTGGGCAGCTGTCACTTATACTGCAAAGGAGGGGAGAATGCATTTAAAGGAACCAGGAAGTCTTCCAAACAATAGAGTTATTAGCCTAGAGAGAGTTTTTGTTGGTTTGTTTTTAAGTCTTGTCTGTTTGACATCCTTTGGGAAAGGTGGGGAAGACCCCCTACTCCAGGAAAGTGCATAAGAGCAAACAGCCCAGAGTAAAAAAACAATGCACTTAAGAAGAAATTCCCCAGAGTCCTCCTTAAACCTCACTTTAGAAAAGAGGACAGATTTGTCAAACTGAAGTCACACATCGCTTCAAGGAGGTCTTTGGGTAGCATGCCTTAGTAGCATGAAACATTGCCTCTTTAATTTTTTGCCTCTTTAATTTTTACTGAGAGTTTTACAGTGAGACCTGGCATCTTGAGAACTTGTAGTGTTCCTTCTGAATGTTCAAAAACGCAACCCTTTAGTTAGTCTACAGCAGAGGTCAGCAACCTTTTTCAGCCGTGGGACCATGTGGTGGGCCAGACTATATATTTGGGGGGAGGGGGATGAACGAATTCTATGCCTCACAAATAACCCAGAGATGCATTTTAAATAAAAAGGACACATTCTACTCATGTAAAAACACGCTGATTCCCAGACCGTCCGCAGGCCGGATTGAGAAGGCGAATGGGCTGCATCCGGTCCCCAGGGCCTTAGGTTGCCTTGTTGTTGTTTAGTCGTTTAGTCGTGTCCGACTCTTCGTAATCCCATGGACCATAGCACGCCAGGCACTCCTGTCTTCCACTGCCTCCCGCAGTTTGGTCAAACTCATGTTTGTAGCTTCGAGAACACTGTCCAACCATCTCGTCCTCTGTCGTCCCCTTCTAGTGCCCTCAATCTTTCCCAACATCAGGGTCTTTTCCAAGGATTCTTCTCTTCTCATGAGGTGGCCAAAGTATTGGAGCCTCAGCTTCACGATCTGTCCTTCCAGTGAGCACTCAGGGCTGATTTCCTTCAGAATGGATAGGTTTGATATTCTTGCAGTCCATAGGTTGCCTACCCCTGGTCTATAGTGTTGGTACAGAAGAGCAGTTTCAGGGTAAAACTGGCAGAGAATTGTGCTTTTAATTGTGTCGCTCAGTGGTTCCCAATTAGCTAAGTACTGCAGACCCCCTATTTTTCCAAGAGCCAAGAACATGGACTGCGTACTTTTGAAAATTTAGCTAACTCTGGTAGACCACCAATTGGGAACCACTGGTATAGCGTATTAAACTGGTGGTGCAGACTCCCTGCAGGTCTCTGCTGAACCTTGATTGCACAATCTATTCCCCATGTGGTCTTTTATACAGCTTCCTGCCAGGGCTCTTAATACAAGCCTGCAGACAGGCTTTTCTCTTACACCAGGGTTGGCCAACGCGGTGCCCTCCAGGTGTGCTGCTATACTACAACTCCCATCTCCTTGACTATTAGCCATGAGACCAGGGTGGATAAAAATAAATGGTTTTTTTTTTTACAAAAATAAAAAAATCAGATTTTAAAAAAATTTAAATCAGATTTTTTTAAAATTTAAATTTGATTTTTAAAATAAAATGCCTTTGGAGGGAAAAGCTTTCTTAAGAAAGGTAGTTTTCTATTTAAGTTACATTATAATCCAAAGGCTATTAATCAAGAAATAAGGATTTAAGTTTTTCATGTGTACTAAAACTCAATCTAAGGTTTTAGCTTAACCACATCAGTTAACAAACATGGATACATATATATTGTTACTGTTTTAGTTAAATAAATTGTTTAAATTGTTTCTCTTTCCAATAAAGTACAGCAGAAAAGTTGTCCAAATATAAACAATTAACTTATTAAACCTCACAATAATTTCATAATTATCTGACAATAAATTTCTAATAGTATAACCAAATCAGTAATTTTTGATATAACTGTAAAAACTACTCTGAAAATTTATTATTCCAAAAATGAAACCTTCATCGGGGTTGTAAATACTGTATTAAGATTATACCAGCAAGAATGAGTCTTTCTGTTAAAAAAATGATTTTAATCAAGTCTTACTGACTAGTGATTTAAATCGATTTGATTAAAATCAAATCCAGCCTGCACAAGACTGATAGGAGTTGTACTCCCAACATCTTGAACCTTTGGCTTTCCAGATGTTCCTGAACTACAGTTCCCATCAACCCCAGCAAGCATGGCCAAGGATGATGGGAGCTGTGGTTTGGCACCATCTGGAGATTTTCCACATCTGTACTGGGGGTGGGGTAAGGGAGGAAGTGGTGGAATTGTGCTTGGAGGAGCAATACTAACAGCATAGAGCCAATTCCTTGTGCTTGAATGCAACACACACAATTGGTCTAAAAGTCTTGTACTGTTGTCCCTTTTCTAGGTCACTGCTCATCTTTTTTTCAAAGCGACTTCCTTGTGCACCTATTTACCCAGACATGTTGCTAGTATTGTCTGCTTTTAGCAGAAGCTAAACCTGACTACATAATTGTTCTGGAAACCGCAAGGCCCAGGTGTTGTCTCGCTGTAAACTCTTACCTGCTTCTTTGTAAATTTTCCGGCAATTTATGGTGCAATCCTGCAATCTTGCTGTTTCACAAGAAAACAAACTCATTGTGCCAGATTGTGCAATTGGTGGGAGGAGGAAGTCCAGGACAAGTGCCAGGATTGGTTCCTGAACACTCATGCAGTGTTTCAGATGCAGCATGGTAAGAGGACTTGATAGCTAAGGAGCAGATAGCCTTGAATAGAAGAAAGGAAACTGTTAGTGATAGACCAAGCTGCAAGTGTTGGTGCTGACCTTTAAAGCCCTAAATGGCCTCGGTCCAGTATACCTGAAGGAGCGTCTCCACTTCCATCATTCTGCCCGGACACTGAGGTCCAGCACCAAGGGCCTTCTGGCAGTTCCCTCGTTGCGAGAAGCCAAGTTGCAGGGAACTAGGCAGAGGGCCTTCTCGGTGGTGGCTCCTGCCCTGTGGAACGCCCTCCTAACAGATGTCAAAAAGGAAAACAACTACCAGACTTTTAGAAGACATCTGAAGGCAGCCCTGTTCAGGGAGGCTTTTAATGTTTATAATAGATTGTTGTGTTTTATTTTTCTGTTGGAAGCCGCCCAGAGTGGCTGGGGAAACCCCGCCAGATGGGCAGGGTATAAATAATAAATTATTATTATTATTATTATTATTATTATTATTATTATTATTATTATTATTTGACTTTAACTTGCTCTTCCCACTGTTCCCTCTTCCAATTCCTCTTGCTTGTTTTCCTTTTCTATCAGTTTTCATTTTTGGGGGGAGGGGGTGTGGATAGTTATTGCATTGTTCATAAAAAACTTAATCTAGACAATGGGAAAAAATTTTGGATAGTTTTTAAAAAATAAAATAAAATTCCAAAACCATCCAGGCAGAAGATCTGTTGTGGTTTTCCTGGCTAGATGCTTTTTCCTGGAGTCATATGAATCTGCCGGCTCGGCCACCCAGCCACCCACACACCATAACCTTAAATAAAGCTCCAGTTGTTGCCGAGAATGAAGCTCTCCCATGCAGAGCATTCTGGCTAATTGCAAGAGTCATCCATGTGGGCTGAAAAACCGCTCTGAAAGCGAAAACTCTTGAGACACAGCATAGCTACAGAATGTCGGACTTTCGACAGCATGTTGCGGGAGTTTCGGGGGAAAGAGAATTGCTAGGCGGGAGAACGGGGGAACTTTTTCTTCACTCTGAAGGCTGCATGATGTCATTGGCCGCTTTCCAAGTGGTGGCTGGGCAAGGGGGAAGTGGGTGAAATAAGTTTCTCTGTCTTGGCTGGTCACACTGGAGCTACAGAGGAGCCCAGAGGTTTCTACATACCCACAAATCTTGTTTCTCCATCTAGGCAAGCAAAGAGGCATCTCCACAGTTCCAGGGCACATTCTAGGTACTCAAAAGGAGGCTGTGGAGCAGCACTGGGGAGAAAAGGGGTCTGGAAGAGTCCTGAGGGCCACACACAGAGAGCAGTGTTCGAAATTCCCCAGGCGCGTTTTGCGACTGGCGTGGGTCCAATTGCAACCAAGTGAAGGTGTCTTGGTGCCGGGTTTGGCGACTGCTCTCCACAAAAGATGCTACTCTGTGCAATGGCTTGCCGGCTAATCCATGGAAATTTATTGTCACTGGGTCGTTTCAGTGTGTTGTAAGCCGCTTTGAGTTTTCCCCCTTTAAAATATAAAGCGGCAGAGAAATGAAATTTAATGACGACAACGATTTTCACCGATTAGCTTATATATATCCGAGTTTCTAAGCTTGGCGCTAGGCTTCACAGTTGATTATGGAGGCTCTCGCAGTGGAAGCGCAGGGCCGCCAATCAAAGTGCACCGCCATTCTATGGAAACGCTTCCCTCTGCCTTCCCGCAACCCACTGAATTTGGCTGCTTTCTGCGGTTGATCAAGTGCCACGTCATAGCTCTGGGCCACATCCTCGAAGGTTGAGGGGTTCTAAGAGCCTTGTTCAAAGGGGGTTTCCTGCAGGAAGGGGGAACAAAGAAAATGTCTCTTGACACCGGTAGCAGCTTCCTCCTTGCGGCCCCTTTGCAGGGCTCTCGGTGAAGGCATTACATGGAAGGGAAACTCTGGTCTAACGTATGAAAATGCTTTCCGCACCTTGTTTGCTGTGCGGAAGGGTGAAAATGCAGCCGTGTGAATCTGCTGAGTGGATTGGTTCTTCTGAGGTTTCTCTTTTGGGTCCCACCTCCCAAGAGGAAAATCGTGGATGAGTAACCAAGTTGGTTCCTTCTGGACAATTGCGTTCTGGAGAACACGAAAACTCTGCATGCAGCTTCTGGAACATTTTGGCTGGTCGTAGAGGCATTTTTTACCGAATGTGGATTTTGAGATTTCAAGTTTCGCTCCCAATGGGGTTGCGAAGAAAACAAATAAGCACTTGATTTTTTGGATGCTGCAAGAAAATGAAAAGGGAAGCCAGCCACAAATGATTTTAGTGTGTGTGTGTGTGTGTGTGTGTGTGTAGATCACATTCCTTGAACGAAATCACGGATCTCGTCGTATTTGATACCAGTCTTGGGATTTGGAAGCAGCAGGAGAAGCAAAGGACCTTAACCCATGCAAGTTTTTGTGCCTGATGGTGGAAGGGTTTGGAATGTGGAGATATCTTTATTACCTGGACCAAAGGAAGAGTGCGAGGCATGCTCTTCTCATTGGAGACATCCTGTTTTCTCTGCTTTTCCTTCTTTTTCCCCCCTCCAGGTTCCTCTGGCTTTTACCTTAAGCTGAGGAATGCAGAGATGCCCCAGGGGTAGAATGGTTTTGATGGGTCAGGAGGAGCGAGCTGGCCTGTGTGCTGATTTTTTCTTCACAGCTCTGTATTTTTCCTTGCCCAGCATTCATGCAACTTTCTGGCTCACAGTTTGTGAGAAACTACCCACCGGCAGAAAATGACGCTGAAAATTCCCCCACCCAGTCCGCCCTGGGGTGAAGCCAAGTCATAACAAACTGGGCTAGAAAGGAAATGGGCTTGGCTGCTATTTCTGGCTTAGTTCCATGACAGAGAAAGAAGTTTAAGCTTGGACAGAGCTTCAACTGGTTGACCGTGAGGGTTTTTGTTTGTTTGTTTGTTTGTTTGGCCACCCTGTGGTTTTTAAGGTACCTCCAAAGACCTGAGCTGTGCTTCAAAGCTTGCACAGAGCTCTTCCTGAATGCCTTCAAAACTTGTGCAGAATTCTCCATACAGAAGTGTAGAGTTGGAAGGGGCCTCAAGGGTCGTTTTGTCCAACCCCCTTGCAAGGCAGGAATCTTTCGTCCAATGTGAGGCTCAAACCCACGACCCTGAGATTTGAGACACAAAAAGAGAGAGAGATGCAAACTGCTGCAGAGTTTTGCTGGAAAGGAATGCAAAAAAAGGTCCAATTCTCTGAAAAAGGAAAGCAGAGGGCGGCGGCGTCCACTGAATGCATGAATGGGTACGTATCTATTGGTGGGAACCCAGAAGGGGTTGCACAGGGCAAAGAAAAGAGCCATGACGTGGTGTGATGGCAGTATTTATAGCAGGGACGGGGGAACCTGTGGTATTCCCAGTGTTAGTGGACTGCAACTCCCATCTTCCCACAGCTGATGGGAGTTGTAGTACTACAACAACATATAGAAGGCCACAGGCTCCCCATTCCCGGTTTATAACCTGAAGAAGGCTTTGTTTCCCTTCTCCCTGTGAATTGACAGGTCCTCAAGAGGTTCCAAATCATGCCAAAGGAAGAAGAATCTACTTCCGGTGGCTGGCAAGCTTCCCACACTGATTGCTTGGGTAGGTTAACTTCTAGGGGATAGTTTGGCCTTATGTTTGATGAAGAGGGAGGGAGGGAGCAAGCAGATGCGACTGGCAGAAGGGCTTGCTAAATGCTCCACCTTGTTTCACTTTTAGATAGTGGCCAACGAATGAAGGACACAGCGACAGGTGGAATGAAGAGCGAGCTGCTGCCAGGAAGACATCAACTTTCTTCCAACGCTGGATAAGCCCTCCTTCATCCAGTCTCCCAAAGGTCCAATATTAAAGTCCATAGTACTGCTTAATACTGTTTTCAGGGTGGGTGGAAGGTTTTTATTTTTTATTGTTTGGTGGTTCTCCCCTCCTTTCTCTGCTCCGATTAATAAAATGTTCATTGTATTTATTTTTAATGTGTCTGCTTTTGGTTTTCTTTGAGTTCCAGAATTTCCAGTGTTTTGCAAACATACTTTCATTTCATTTGGGATTCCCTGGGGCATTTGGTTAGTCACAAGAGTACACATAATCGGGTGGATCTTCGGCCTGATCCAGTTACAGGGCCCCCTCTTCGTTTCTTCACAATGGTGTGCGCCTCCGGTGATTTGAATCTGGGTTTCACTCCAGTTCTTCACACCACCTTCCGACATCTGCCAAGAGCAACGGGTTTTGTTTTTTTTGCAGATTTGAGAATCTTCCTTTCAGTGCTGAACTTTTGCACAGATCATTTTTACATCTTGCCCCCTTGTCCAGTGGTTCCCAAACTCTGCTCCACAAAGTCGTTGGAAAGAAAAATAAATAAATATGTGCCTTTGGTATAAGGGTGACGAAAGCATGACTGATTTCTCTCCTGAAAAGTGCTCCACAACACAAAAAGTTTGGGAGCCGCTGCCCTTGTCAATAGTTCCTGAAACCCACCTAATAGACCCCCTTGTTGGCTTAAGTTTACAGAGGCAACTTGGGGAGACAGTTCTTTATTTATACATTAGCCTCTTCCACGAGACTTTATTGCTGTTTTAGTCGCCATCCAAAGGTTTGTACACTCTTTCCCTTCCAACCACAGTTGCTCCACTCAGAGTCTTCCAACCTGCCTCTTCTCAGCTCCCTTACTGGCTTCAATCTTGTGGTCACATTCCTCCTAAACCTTCCTCTCCCTTTTTGCTGCCGCCTCTGCTTGGCTCTCCTCCTCCAACGCACCCTATCGCCTGGGACCTAGTCCGCCTCTTCAGACTGTACCTGCAGCCAAGCCAGGTCATCTGTGGCACAGTTGTGTTTACATCCAGCTGTGTTTGATCCCCTGAGGTGCAGCCGGCGGGGCTCTCCTTGGCTGCCTCTCAGCACAAGGATGCATAGCTCTGAGGTGCCACCAACCTCTGTTTACAAGTCCTCCACATCTATGAAATCCTTGATTGGAAAAAAGGGGTGGGGAATCCTAATCCTGAGGCCAGTGTATTGTAGTGGTTAAGAGCGGTAGACTCATAATCTGGGGAACCAGGTTCGCGTCTCCGCTCCTCCACATGCAGCTGCTGGGTGACCTTGGGCTAGTCATACTTTGAAGTCTCTCAGCCCCACCCACCTCACAGAGTGTTTGTTGTGGGGGAGGAAGGGAAAGGAGAATGTTAGCCGCTTTGAGACTCCTTTGGGTGGTGATAAAGCGGGATATTAAATCCAAACTCCTTCTTCTAATGAGCCACGCGGTAGAATCGAGCATGGATTCCTAAGGGGAACACAGTGGGGGATCTAGTCTTTAAAAAATCCAGTGACGTGCATATATTATTGAACAAATTTGCACAATTTATTCCACACTGTTGCTGTGCATCATTTATACTGGTTTTGCTCATCAGATGCGGGTGCATTTGCCCTCCATGGTGAGGATGGGGAGGAATCTCATTGGATGCGAACTGCAGTAGGTGCTCAGCAGTGCAATCTTACACATGTCTACTCAGGAGTAAGCGTCATTGAGTTTGTTGAATTGATTGTCCTAAGAAGATTCCATACACATCATAACTGAATATATGAACAGTCTATATCAGGACTGATGGTTTGTTCTACTCCTGTGCTGAGCTGTTTTCTGTCTCTTGTATTTTGAGCAATTCAAGAGTTGGGGCTCACTCACACCACTTTCCCCCCCTTTTTTTTAATTCATTTTATGACAACATAAACAAATATTGTCATAATTTGGAGAAATTGATCGCTGGAATCCACCGGACTTGAAGCTTTGCGCAGTGAAGGAAGCGAGTAGATCCACACTTTGCTTTTGCACCACACTGTCTACGTTCGGGGTTCACGCTTTAAAGCTCTGTGTCAGAGTCTCCCCGCTTTTATGTAGACCTGAAGGAGTGTCTCCACCTGCATCGTTCAGCCCAGACACTTGAGGGTCCAGCTCCGAAGGCCTTCTGGCGGTTCCCTCATTGCAAGAAGCCAAGTTGCAGGGAACCAGGCAGAGGGCCTTCTCTGTAGTGGCACCCACCCTCTTCAGATACCAAGAAGATGAACAACTACACAACTTTTAGAAGACCCCCGAAGGCAACCCCTTATAGCGAAGTTTTTAATATTTGGTATTTTATTACTTGTTTTTTTATTTTAAAAATGTGTTGGAAGCTGCCCAGAGGGCGGGGTATAATTTATTATTATTATTATTATTATTATTATTATTATTATTTACTATTATTAATTTTATTTTGCCACACCACTATCCCCAAGGAAACCTGCTCTTTAAAGCTGAATCTGGACAAATGGCAAATAAAGCTCTCCCCCTCACAGTACTTCTGTCGAGACAAACCTAGTCATTTTTCTGGATTGTTGAGGATCGCTACTTACTGCTTTGTGCTTAAAAATGTCTGCCAAACCAGCTAAATGGCAAACAGAAAGGAGAACAGAAAGGGCTTTGCTACCTCCCTCCCTCCCTCCAGAAGAAATTTCTGATGTTCACTTAACTGAAATATTGCACATCTCCCGACCTCTCTGGAGTTTTGCCCAATTGTCTTACACTTCCTTTTTTCTTCTTTTCCCAAACACAGCTTCGAGATTCTTACTCCAAGAACGGCTATGCTTGCCTTACCAGAGAAAACTTTTCCCTGGAAGACTTGGATGATACCAATTACAACGAAGAGGGCGACCCCTGCTGGCAGGTCAAGTTGCAGCTCTTACGGTTAATAAAAAAGGTACGTCTGTAATATCTGTGTCAAGTGAAATCAGAAAAAGAACTTTGCTACAAGAATCTTAGGGCTTGCAGTTTTTGTAGGTTGAGTACCTTAAACATCTGAAGGGTGTACTTAGATCTAAGGCACTCTTCCCCCAACCAGGTGCCCTCTAAATTGTCCAGACTACAAGTCCCACCTAGCATGGCCAACAGCCACAGATGATAGCAACCGTAGTCCAAAACCTTGGAGGGGGGTGGCGCCAGGTTGAGGAAGTACAGGTGGAACAAATAGCGTTTGACAGGGTTGCCAACTGACCAGGAAAAGAACAGCTGCCCTGTGTTCCTACGCCTTCAACAACAGCTTGATGATGCACAGGAATCGAACAGAGTGAATCTTTTTCATAGCAAGGAAATAAATATTATTACTTGCTATGTTAGCAGGCCATAAGTAATTATTAGAGGCCAAAGAGCAGGGGCTGATATAATAAATAGCAATACAGTGGTACCTCGGTTTATGAACACAATTGGTTCCAGAAGTCTGTTCATAAACTGAAGCGTTCATAAACTGACGCGAACTTTCCCATTGAAAGTAATGGAAAGTGGATTAATCTGTTCCAGACGGTCCACAGAGTACTTAAACTGAAGCGTTCATAAACTGAAGCAAACTTTCCCATTGAAAGTAATGGAAAGCGGATTAATCCGTTCCAGACAGGTCCGCGGAGTACTTAATCTGAAAATACTCAAACCGAAGCGTACTTAACCCGAAGCATGGGTGTAATTGGTTCCGGAAGTATGTTCATAAACTGAAGCGTTCATAAACTGAAGCGAACTTTCCCATTGAAAGTAATGGAAAGTGGATTAATCCATTCCAGATGGGTCCGTGGCGTTCGTAAACCGAAAATTCGTAAACCGAGGTGTTCATAAACCGAGGTTCCACTGTAGTAATAAATGCAACAAAAACTTGGAAACACTGTGTGTTTTATACAGGTAAATTTCCCATGCTGCCATAACGGGCTATGTCTGTGGGGCATACTTTCTATGGCAAAACTGGTTTTGCCTCCACTTAATGTATGAAATGGTTCTACCATTCCTATCCTATACCTGTATATGTCTACTCTGAAGCCCACACCATTGAGTTGAGATTTACTCCCAAGTAAGTGTGTATAGGATTGCAGCCTCGAGCATGATGTCACAGACAGTGCGCAAAGCCAGAGCAGATCCACAGGTGTCTCTTTTACGTCTAAGGCATACTGATTCTGCTTAAGTAAACCGGAACGTCTAGTCTTGCTTTAAAAGGTCTCTACTCTCCTGTAGAGCAGCCTCGAGTCCCCAGATGTTGTCAGACTACCAATTCCCACAATACCTGCTGACTAGGAAGGATGGCAGTTGTAGTCCAACAGTACCTGGGGACCGAAGCGTGAGAAAGGCTGCTGTAGAAAGGGACTTTATAGACAGGTTCACAAAGGCATCGAAAAGACGCACAGTTGAAAAGTCATAATGACAGCACAGTTAACATCACTTACGATGTTATTTGTTGCATTTGTACGTTGTGCAAATAGTTTTGCTCATAGCTTTGTGTTCGTATCTTGGAATCTTTTGACGAAGGGCAGTTAAGAAATAATTTTAAGCAAATGCATTTCTTAAATGAACAATGCCCACCGTGCCCAGCATTATTGACAAGAATCCTAGTTCCCCAAAAGGCTCACTGGTGACTCACAATCACCTTACAGAATGGAATTCCACCTTGCCCCTCCGCTAATTTACCAGGCTGGGGGAAAGCTAACTGATTGTATTTGCACTTGCAGATGATGGCCAGGAACCAAGCGGAAGTGGCAAGCTCCTCGGTCCAAGGTATTGATGCAGGCAACATATTTACTCACCGTATTGGGCTGGAGAACGGGGGTGGATATGAGCAGTAAATATGCTGGTGTTGCAGATGCCTGATGGCTAAATCCACTGGAAACTTGAATGTGTAGATTGTGGTGGAAGACAAGTCGTGTGTATGTGGGGGGGGGGAAGTGCATCAGTAGAAAAGGCAAAGAATGTCATTGGGGAAGCACCATAGCTCTCTACTTCGAATGCAAAAGGTGTGTTGGAGGTTCAGTTGTGTAGCTACTACTATTATTAAACATTTTCTTGTTGTTGTTTGTTGTTGTAAACCACCAACAACAAATTATTTATACCCCACCCATCTGGCTGGGCTTCCTCAGCCACTCTGGGCAGCCCCAACAGAATATTAAAAACATGATAAAACAGAGACTGCGATCTACTCACAGAGTTAAAAACTGGCAGTGATCTACCCCCTTTTTTGGGATTCAGGTCAAAGTTGTTGAGCTTTTTTAGGAAGGAGGAGGGCCCATTTTGAGGGGGTTCGGGTCAAAGTTGTTGAGTTTTTTTCAGGGAGGAGGTAAAATGTTGAGCTTTTTTTAGGGGAGCCACAGTCGTTCAGCTTCTTTGGAGGGAGCCAATGATCTACCAGTGATCTACCGCAGACGTCCAGTGATCTACTGGTAGATCATGATCTACCTGTTGGACATGCCTGTGATAAAACATCAAACATTAAAAACTTCCCTAAAGAGGGCTGCCTTCAGATGTCTTCTAAAAGTCAGATAGCTGTTTGTTTCCTTGACATCTGAAGGGAGGGCGTTCCACAGGGCGGGTGCCACTACGAAGAAGGCCCTCTGCCTGGTTCCCTGTAACCTCGCTTCTCGCAGTGAGGGAACCGTCAGAAGGCCCTCAGAGCTGGACCTCAGTGTTTGGGCTGAATGATGGGGGTGGAGACGCTCCTTCAGGTATATAAAAGTACATGCCTTATCCCTTTGTTCAAGTCTTAGAGTCTTTTCTACAGATCAGTTCTATTTGCTATGAGACATTAGTACTGAATACAGTTATAAGGTCAGGAAGAAGTTGGGGGGGGAGAGGAGGGGTGGTGGCAAAATTTATATTTTTTGCTGTGTACTTGTGGGGTTTCGTGTCAGCATCAAATAGACGGGCTCTCTTTCTATTCACTTGTTACGTTTCATCTGTAGCGAGAGAGGTTGGTGGCCCAGGGTGGTATACGCAGAGTTGTATCCAAGTCAGAGGAGACCCACTGACGATGACAGACGTGACTAATTTAGGTCCATCCATTTCAATGAGTCTGTGCTTAGTTGGATACAACCCATAATGTTGGAAGGGGCCTGCACCGTCTAATCCAGTTGCCTGTTCTAACGCAAGGAAGCCAGGACTAAGACACCCTCAACAGATAGCTGTCTATCTCTCTGCCTGCAAAGCCCAACTGGTCCATTCACTTGCCATTCAGTAGCAGGAATGCTCAGCTGAAAATCTATAACTTGAGCCTGTTAGATCTAGTCCTGACCTCTGGGGTGGAAAAGACCCAGGTATTTGACTCCTCCAATGCAACAGCCTTCAAGGTATTTGAAGAGAGCTGCCATGTCCTCTTGACATGTTCTCCAGGCCATTCATGACCAGTTCATTCATCCTTCTCCTCCTACCTGGGTTTGTTTTCCATTTGGCTGACGGATGTTTCATTGCCTTCCTCTGACCCCGTTCCAGTTTTCCTCCATCAGGCCATAGCCGATGGGAAAGACCTGCTAAAGCTCTTGAAGAACTGCTGCCAGTCAAGAGTAGCCAGCACTGGGCTAAATGAACATAAAGTCTGGAGCACCAATGTACCTGACATGTGAAACTGCTTCAGGTGGAACCACAAGAGCCATCTATCTTCTAGCCCAAGCACCATCTGCCTTTGACTATTAGCTGTTGTCCAAGACCTGAGGCATAAATCTTTCCCCATTGGCTGCTTTTGTCCAGAGGGCTGCGTCCGATCTGGGTAGGGCTCGCCACCTGCTGCTCCCCTGGCGCCATACGACACCAGGCATGCCGTATGACACCAGGTGTTTCAGCTGCAAGCTGCAAAGGGAGAATGAGGACCACAGGCCATATGCAAATCCTGTCTCGCCTGCAGCAATGCTGTGGTTGCGATAGTAATTCAAGATTAAAATCCTGACCTTTCTTCCTCTTTCATCCAAGGCGATGCTTCTACTGTAGATTCTACGGCGAGTCAGAGTGTCGTCCCCAGAACGGCAGCTCACTTGACTGGAAGCCGAATTGGGAAAAGTGTTTGGAGCACACAGAGTAAGTCGCTATGTTATTCCGGCAAGAGTATGCTTCTATTTTTTTTACGACAATCAGCTTATGCATCTGCTAAATTAGGTAATAAAAGAAAAGCATTTGGATGTTGCTTTTAATGTGCGATTCTGCCGCTGTGTTAAATATTAAGTGGCTATTGTTTTAAATGACATTTTTTTATTTTGCTTAATCGTATTTATATATTATTATTGCTGCTATTATTATGGTTACACAAGAGGTCTCCAAGTGACTTGCACCGTAGCTGAAACATAATTAAAAATGCATTACAATGTGACGCATTTATACAGAAACACGTGCAATTCATAAAAACACAAAAGCAAAACATAAGCCACTCTTGAGGGCTCTCTGAGCAGAACAGATAACCTCTATCTGGTGTGGGGAGAATCTTTGGCTCTCCAGATATTCAGCAACTACAGCTCCCTTCATCCGCTGTCATTGGCTATCGCTTGCTGGGGCTGAGCTGAACTGTCGTTCAGCAACAGAGATTCCCACACCAGTCCTATATGTTCTTAAGGTTGAACTCAGAATTTTCTGATTGGTTGATCCCTTTGTAGTTAAAATGGGCATCATCCACACACAAGAAAAGGGGCATCGTTGGCAAGCTTGGAGAAACTCCCCAGGATTTACAGGAGCAGATTTTCAGAAAGAAAACATAAGTGGTGGGAAAGTCTTGGGGAGAAAAAACAGCCCGATGCGAAGCATGTTCGGTGGCTACAGAGTGCTGTGTGTCTTGGTGGGGGATGAAATGGAATATCCTGGGAAAGGGCTGGCTGGAACACAGAACAAGAGCTCACTGTACATCGCAACACGTAGCTGCAGGTCCCACTTAGAGATGTAAAATTTCCGGAAATTTTGAAGCTCGAGGAAAAAACTCCAGTTTTTTTTCGGAAAAACTGGAATTTTCAGGAAATTTGGGGGGGGAAATGCTATATTAGCACTTCTTTTTTCTTTTCCAGATTGAAAGTCATTCTGTTACTTTAGAAACATAAAATATAACTATGGATAATTTTAATGGGCATAATATTATCACAACTAGCATATTAAAAATATAGTGTATCCAAACAATTATTACAGAATTTACTTTTAAAATAATATTTATTTGTATTTGTAACAAATGGAGCAACAATCTCCTGAACTGTTTACTAGCTTATGTGGAACAAAAAAAACCTCAACAAAACATTTTTTAAAAATCCAGAAGTAACAATTATTCATATTTCCTCTTCACAGTATTTTTTTAAAAAAACATTCTCATAAAAAGAAGGAAGTGGGACTAAGTTTCAGTGAATGGGAATGAAATTTAATCAGAATCATTTTCTGAGCTGTAATGATCTTCCAGTGCTTTGAGGCCTAGTGAAGAGGAACAGATCCAATGCATACCACACACATGCAAAAACAAAACTGAAACCTTTTTCTTTTCCGGTGACAACAGCACCTCCTAAAGGAAGAAATGTACCTTGTTCTTGCATTGGAGAGTTCAGTTTGTAACCTAGGACTTGCTTGTCCTCACAGAAATTAGAATAATCTGATACCATACGTATTTTTTAAAAAATGATTTATAAAATATTTGCACCCCTTATCTTAAAATATTTTATTCATCATGTTAAAATAAAACATTCCATTTTTTATTTCTTCAATTTTTCCAATTTTTCGGAAAAAAAACAAAAAAGGCTTCAGGAAAAAATTGGAAAAAACCTGTTTTTTTCCCGGGGTTTTCCCGGGCCTTCACATCTCTAGTCCCACTTGTATATTGCAGCAGCAATAAGCAACAACATACACCATCAAAATGAATGGTGAGCTGTATGTCTTTAGAAGCATTAGGGTGAGCAAAGAGACAAGATTGAAATAAAAAGTTGTCCAGAACTTGCAAAAGTACACATTTGCAATTAATTTATCATCGCTATCATTATTACTGTTAGCTGTTTATTTTGTACTTGAAAGGTCTGGAATTTGCTCTAGATTTTTTATTTTTTACACACCTAAAATACACGTTTTCCTTCTTTACCAACCCGCTGCAGATTCCTCGAGCAGAAGCCGTTTTGGAGTCAAAATCGGCACGTGGCAGACAGCCAGCAGGCCTCATTCTTTCCTCCACAATGTAGGCTTGTTGGACGGGGAGCTGATTATACTGCAAGCAGGCTACTACTACATTTACTCCCAAACGTATTTCCGGTTCCGTGAAGAGGAGGATGTCGAACGCCGTTCCGACCCTGATTCGGACAGCGTCAGGAATGCCAGGCAAATGGTTCAGTACATTTCCAAGCGCGTTGATACTTACCCAGACCCGATTCTGCTGATGAAAAGCGCAAGAACTAGCTGTTGGGCGAAAAGGGCAGAATACGGACTTTACTCTATCTACCAAGGGGGAGTGTTCCAGCTAAAGAGAAACGATCGGATTTTTGTCTCTATCAGTGATATGACGCTCGTGGACATGGATAAAGAAGCAAGTTTCTTTGGAGCCTTCCTGGTCTCTTAAAAAAAAGGGGGCGGGGGAGACAGACTGAATCGGACAAGAAAACGACCTGGCTTTGAACTGCACAAAGACAACACTGACTCTCCAGTTTTCTGCATGCAGAAATGGAGCCCCCGTGCAATCCTATTGGCAGATTAACTGCCAGCGAGAGCCTGAAGTTGCCAAGAAATAAAACAAACCTCATCTATCTGTCAATGTCTGTAAAGAAAGACCGGGTGCTAATGGCTGCCATGCCATGTATATGGAACTTGTAAGAAAGTGTATCCAGTTTCACTTTGGAAGAGGATAGGGCTGTACTAGCCCTGTCCCCTGAGAACGATATAGCCTGCAGAACCACTACATACAGTTCATTGCTCCTGCATGCTGGGAAACCACACGGAGCAAGGCGTGAGGTTCTTCCTGCACCACCAGATGACGGTTGTCCCTCTTGTGTAGCAGGTTGCGTTGGGTGGAGTGAGGTGGTGGCCTTTGGCAATGGGAACGTTCAGGAGTTGGATAAACAGTCGGTTGCCTCTGGCCAGGATATTTCCACTGCAAACCTTCCACAAGCAGGAGGAGCGGAGATACATATTGAGAACTGTCACGTGGAAGAGCCCTCCCAGGACTGGACCACTTCATACTGGAGTTCGGGGGGAGAGATAAGACTGGAAGGCTAAACTACTTGACATGTCAACATTGCACATGAATGTTTGGGAGGTGAGGCATTAAAATATGGGGTCTGTTTTACGCTGTCTGAAGAGGAACAGTCCCAGAAGGGCTACACCATGTGACATACCCATATTTGCTGTTCACCTCTTACCAATCATCTTATTGATAAAGTCTGCAAGAGAGCAAAATTTATGCTCTCTGATTATACACAAGATTGGGGAAATGACCCACATCGCAGGCTGCAAACTGTTGCCCACTTGTTGAATATTTCTCTTTAAAACCAGGCTACTCTGCCTTGGTACCCTGATTTTTTTTTATAAAAAAACCTTAAGCCCGTGTTAATATTTTTTTTAAAAAAACAATTAAGCAAATAAATAACATAGAAGTATTCACATGCACAGACCACTTCAATTCAGTCAAGCCTGAACACTGGAGATAAGGTTGCCTTTAACAGCATTTGAGCTGCACAGAAACCAGTTCCGATGTAGATGAGCATTCTGACTGATGAGGTTGACGCTAATTGCACAAAAACAGGGCCTAGTTTAAAAAAACAGCTGGTAAATCTCAACTGGAAGGTGTATCCAGTATGTGATGCAGAAGTGAGTAATCTTGTGTTTTTTCGCAGTGGCGGGGGAAGAGTGACATTTTTAAAGACTTGTGGCTTAGCTTGCATATGAACCAGGAATCCACGTTTAAACCAAACACTTGGAACAGTTCGATAGTAAGTCAACTTCAAACCATGGTTTATGAAGCTGGCTCATTGGGACTAGCCAGAGTTTGATTTGAACCACGGTTTCCTGGTTTTCACATAGCGATACGCCAGGAAATAGGGAGCACGTGGCCTCCTTTGTGTTGTTGCATTCCAATCTGGGGGTTGGACTGCGCATTCTCTATGCCCGCATTAATCCCAAATTCTTTTAAAAGTGAAAAGAGAAACTGCATGAGTTCTCCTGGCCATTCAGGAGGAGAAAGGCTTTGCTAAGTCGTCTTGAGGATTGTCTGCATGGCACTAAACTGCAGCAGGAGGAACTTGAGGTCCTCTGGATGCTGTCAAACCACAACTCCCATCATCGCAGACCACTGACAGACAGGGCTGATGGGAATTGTGAGTGTGATATTATCCATAAGGCCACAGTTTCCCCATCAGTGCACTAAACTGTGGTTTAGCGTTACATGCACAGCAAGCCCCAGCATCTCTAAAAAGGTGGCAACCACCTGTGGCATTTACCATTCTCAGGGAGATACTGTTGAAAAACAACATACATTTTGAGCCAGAGGGTGCTTTTGAGTGAGATACAAATACAGGAGTTAATGGTATTGAAGATGAGTAACACATTGCCTGCATTTTATCTTTTTCTTTAACTGGCGATTGGACTTTGGTTTTTCCCTGAAGGCCTCTCATATTCATTTGACGGGCTACAGGTGACCCTGCCATGCATCCCAGAAAAACACAGCTGTTTGCTTTTACAATTACTGCTCCGTGTTCTCAGAATTCCAGGATCACGAGAGGCGACGGGGGGGGGGGGGGTGTTTTATGACTAGATAGGTCAAAAGCTTCCCTCAGTTATTAAACACAAAACAGAATGCTCAATGAGTGTTTATTCCCAAGTAAGGTTGCATAGTGCTGGAGCCATATGTGAGCCTCTCTATCCCTCGGTCATATATGAATAAAAATAGTAAATTTTGTGCCTTGTGTCGGGGGCGTGTGGGTGTTAAGTCAGCCTCCAGCCTCCATATTGAAAGTGCATGTGTAGGGCCATTGGCTCACACAGTCTCACCCCCCGCCCTCTTGCACATTCAGGTGCCATCAGAGGGGCTTTGTGTGTGTCCTGATGTAGGCTCGTTGACTTCCATGCAAGGGGCAATCCTGATTGAGCCAGATTCTGCCCTCAGCCTGGAGGAACTTGAGGCCGGCACCTGTGTGCAAATGTGCGTGAGCGCCTTCTCAAGGCAGTGGAGTGGGCGGCTGGAGCGTGGCCACTGCGTGCAACAGGGTGGAGCTAAGCCTGCATGCCCCCCTCATGTATTCTTCCAACATGTTGAGAGGGGGGGTCTGTCACCGAGCCCCCTCCCAAGTATATGCACCCCGTTTGTAATGTTTCTTTTTATTTAGAATTTTGTATAAAACAAATCCAACATGCAGTTTTCTTAAGATGATTGTCAAATTTTGTAAATATTTTTTTATTAAAACAAAAATTTCTACAAAAGTGTGTCTTTTCATCATCATGCATCTGGGCCTATTATTTATTATTATCGTTATAATTATTACTAATCTTTTTACCCTTACAGATACTCAAGGCAGCCTACACATAAAAAATAAGAACTGCTAAAAACATAGGGAAAAAAACATTTTATATCTGTTTTAAAGCTGCCAGGGCAGGGAAGTCCTTTAAAGAAAACCAAAACCTATGGTTGCCCTAAAAAAGAAAGAAAGAAAGAAAGAAAGAAAGAAAGAAAGAAAGAAAGAAAGAAAGAAAGAAAGAAAGAAAGAGAAAGAAGTGAAGCATTTCATGACATGGAAGTAGACCGTTCAAAGTCGCCTTGTAATGGCCACAATTCAGATTTTGCTGTTTGACAGCTGCAGGAACAGGTTCAAAAAGCAGCAAGATCTCTTAGAGAGTTGCTAAAACAAGACCAATGAGATGACTGAAAAGGCTGCTGGGAAGAGCTCCCCATTGATAGATATACAGTGGAACCTTGGTTTACAAACACCTCGGTTTATGAATTTTCGGTTTACGAACGCCACGGACCCATCTGGAACGGATTAATTCGGTTTCCATTACTTTCAATGGGAAAGTTCGCTTCAGTTTATGAACGCTTCTGTTTATGAACAGACTTCCGGAACCAATTGTGTTCATAAACCGAGGTACCACTGTAGTCACGCATCATCCTAGGGGAAGTGGGATCACACACTTGATTTCGCTTCCAGTATTGAGTGGCGTCTCAGCAGCATGGGGAAGCCATGTGGCTATAGCTGCATCACCGCAGGGCAGGGCTTGGCAAGGTGCCACCTTCAGCCCCGCCACTTCCTAGGGAGCCCTTTGAATGTCAGGGAACCCGATCACCCACCCTCATTCATGGCAGCTTGCCAGTAATGGAAATACAGTTGTACCTTGGTTGTTGGAATGGAATCCCTTCCGGAAGGCCGTTCGACTTCCAAAGTGTGGCTTCTGATTGGCTGCAGGAAGCTCCTGCAGCCAATCGGAAGCCCCGTCGGACGTTCGGCTTCCAAAAACAGTTCACAAACTGGAACACTCGTGGCATTTGGGAGCCAAAACGTTTGAGAACTAAGCTGTTTGAAAACCAAGGTACAGCTATACAAGAAGCTCTTACCAAGGTATTCAGTATTCACATAGAGACGTGGGATACAGTCTCTGGGATAATGGCATTGCTCCGAGTAATATCTCCCCTTTTACTCTGTCGTCAGCAGCTCCACCCCTTATATGGTGGCTACATGAGGCCCTTCGCTTTCTGCTCTCCCACTTTCACTGCCGCCCTGGTCCTAGGAGAAGCGGGGTCTGGAATGCTTTCTAATGATAACGTGTCAGCCAGCTGTTCTGGCTCTGCTGCTACCCCCTCCTCTCCTTCCATTATCTCCAGCTTTGTGCTTCTGTCTCAGAGTCATGACCTGCAAACCACCATTGTATATACTGTCCTCCTCCACCATTCCAGTCTTCTGTCCACCAGTCCTTGACACCGTCCCAGTAAATGTTTCCCCGGAAACACACAATTTATGTAATCTGCAGCCACAAGCTATGTGGCATGGATCACTGGTGAATACTCTTTTTTTAAAATAATAATAATAATAATAATAATAATAATAATAATAATAATAATAATTGTTTAGAACTCAAATTATATACAATTGCGCTTTTAATTTTCTGTTTTAATCTAGTACCATCCTCTTGTTTCTTAATATATTCTGCTGTTTTCAACCGCTAGTGAACACTGATTGATTTCTAGACATGCCGGGCTCGTTGGAATATAGCACAAAATGGCTGCCACATTTAATCTGGCATGAACACAAAAAGTGTCCTGCTAATGCTCCTCCTTCAGTTGGGGAGACAACTTGCCTTGGCTCACCATTGTGCTCAGTGGAATCTTTGCCCCTCTATTCAGCAAGGGCAGGCAAGGTGCCCAATCTTGGAACCAAGCAAAATAGGGGGGGGGGAGCAAATTCAGTTTTGCAATGGCCAAAACACCAGTGAGGGATGTGGTCTGAGGAGAGAATGGTGGCTGAGGGTCCCCGGAGCCAGGGAGAGAAGTCTGGAGGGCAGCATTTCTCTCTCCCCACCCCCCCAAGCCTGAGATTTCCCATCTCCTGCCTACTAAAAGCTTAATGTGAAATTGGCAGAAGTGTGTCTGAAAATACAAGAGAAACGGAGCAGTATTGTAATGCTCTTCATGCATTGCAGGGGATTGGACTAGACTACCCTCGAGAATCCCTTCCAACTCTGAAATTCTATGATGTCCTTGTTAGCTTCCCAGAAGCCTGGGAAACTGCATGTCAAGATGTAGGTTATTCTAAAAACTACCAGGCAGGCTGCTCAATATTGTCTACAGTTGGGACGTGGGTGGCGCTGTGGTCTAAATGACTGAGCCTCCTGGGCTTGCCGATCAGAAGGTTGGTGGTTCGAATCCCCACGGCGGAGTGAGCTCTTGTTGCTCGGTCCCAGCTCCTGCCAACCTAGCAGTTTGAAAGCACACCAGTGCAAGTAGATAAATAGGTGGGAACGTAAACGCCGTTTCTGTGCGCTCTGCTTTTCGTCACAGTGTTCCGTTGCACCAGAAGCGGTTTAGTCATGCTGGCCACATAACCTAGAAAGCTGTCCATGGACAAACGCCAGCTCCCTCGGCCTGAAAGCGAAATGAGTGCCACGACCCCATAGTCGCCTTTGACTGGACTTAACCATCGAGGGGTCCTTTGCCTTTTTTTATTGTCTGCAGTGACTGGCACAGGCTCTCCGGTTTTGCAGCTCTACATCAATATGCCAAATGTGAGCGCACACTGTCCTCCCGAGTGGCAAACTTATCATAAGCCATTAAAACGTAATCATGATGTACTGCGGCTGTATCAAACGTGGCGCCTTTCAACTAGGCAAAAGCAAGAAGCCTGTTACATCCAGTAATCAAATAACGCCGTCGTTCCTTTCCACTTTTCCATGAGCTGATGGAAATAATGTCATTTCAAAATATAGGTAGATTTCTCTCCCCCCCCCCCCTGCGCCGCCACTCACTCACTCCCGGCTCTTTTCTGATGGTCATGTTTTTTTCCTCCCTCTCCTTTTATCATCCTCCAAAGGAAATCACAATGATTGCACGGAGTTTGAAAATATTTCTATGGCGACAAATTGAGATGCCATGACCACCTCTTCGGCTAGGACAGGATAAAAATGGGGCGGGGAGGGACAGAGGGTGGTTTTGCCTCTGCTGCTGATCACCTGCTTTAGCAGGTAGGTACAGTGAGGAGGAAAAGTATTTGATCCCCTGCTAAATTTGCCCGTTTGCCCTTTGACGAAGAAATGACCAGTCCATAATTTTAATGGGGGAGACAAAATAACAACAGGAAAACCCCCAGAAACCCAGAAGACAAAGGAGCAACCGGAAAGCAATTTCAAGGGCCATCAACTCCTCCTTGAACAATTTGATTGGCTGAGCGTTACGCAGCAAAAACAAGGCACCCTTTGCTCACCTTTATGCTTTTCCAGCTCTGCGCTGTCTAAACTCTATGAACGCAGCAGAATTAAATGATCGAGCCTTGAGGTGTTACAATGGGCTGTGGCTTTTACTAGGGTGGAGTTAGAATGTCACTAAAATAGCAACAACGTGCTCCTCTAGGATTCTAAATCTCCCTGCATGCAGAAAACTGCTGTCTTCAGATACATGAAGGACTGTCACATAGAGGATGGAGCAAATTTGTCCTGTTGCTCTAGTGCAGGCATGTCCAACAGGTAGATGGTGATCTACTGGTAGATCACTGGACAGCTGTGGTAGATCACTGGTAGATCACTGGCTTCCCCCCAAAGATGCGCAACAACATTGGCTCCCCTAAAAAAAGCTCAACAACCAGTTTTTAAACTCTGTGAGTAGATCAGAGTCTCTTGGGAGTTGGCCACCCCTGCTTCTAGTGCAACATTTCTCAGCACTGAGTCCCCAGATGTTGTTGGCTTACAACTCCCACCATCTTTGGCTAACAGGCCCAATGGTCAGGGGGTGATGGGAGTTGTACTCTGACGACATCTGGGGACCCAAGAAGTGTTAGAAACTCAGATATAGAAGCTAATCACCCAAATTGCACCTTAAACCTAGGTTATGGTCACCACAAAGTAATGCCTAGGCACACTATTTTTTTTTGTAATAATTTTTATTAATTTTACATAATAAAGAAAAGAAAATACAAAACATATTCCCCCTTCTTCCCTCCCTCCCTCCACGAGTCCCCTTCTGCCACAAGAGAGTCTCATAAAAGGTGAGCAGTCGAAGGTGGTCCATTTTATAGTTGAGCTTCTCCCCTCCTCACTCCTCCCCCCCCAGGACCCCCCTGCCACCAGAGGCTCCAGTATGATAAGGAAGGGTGAGGACGGGTATCCACCCAGCTAATTTTCCATGATTACATTAATATCTAAAAGAAAAAGAATAAAAGATTAAGAAGAAAAAAGGGGGGAAAAGAAAAAGAAAAAACAAACAAACCATCAAATATCTAAATCTCTTAACATTGACTTAGTGACTTCCTCATATCCCCTTTTCCTGGTTTTCATAATTTCTAATAATGTCCATAGCAGACTTCTTCATCCCAATTTCAATTCTTATTCTTAAAACAACCATTCCAATATCTATGCCTAATATCTGAACTTATCTCATTCTTTTCTTAACACATTTCTCACTTTCCTCCTGTCCTTCCTCCATAGGCCCCCTCAATGCCTAGGCACTCTAACCCAGCCTTCACTCACCTTGGTACCTGCTGGGCTGCAACTCTAATCACCCCGGACCATGGGGAAAGCTGGCTAAGGCATATGGGAGTTGTAGTTCAAAGCACATGGACAGTACCAGGTTGGAGACGGCTGCACTAACCACTAGATCATGTTGATTGATCTGTTTGCTCTAAGGCCACCCCTTCTCATCTGCTGCCTGAGGCAGCTGCTCCACACACTGCCTAATGGTAAGGCTGGATCTGTTGGAGAAATAAAGGAATTAATAAACAGGGTGTCCAAATGGCCAGGGAATGCAGGGGGTACAGCTTGTGACATTTCTAGCTGAGCCCTGCACAGAGATGTCACAAAGTGTACCTAGAGCATCCTGTACCCTTTTGACCCTGTTGTTTATGCATGTTTGTCTCTGCACTCATGTGCATCTATAAAATTGCTAAATTAGGACAACACACTGCGCATCTCTGCGCCATGATAAAACTGCTTCGTCTTTCATTTAAGGTGTCACGAGACACCTTTGCTTGTTTCTGCTGGAAGAAACATAACACAGTGACCTTTCTCAAGCGACGCGGTGTGTGAATCAGGTAATCAAGTGCAGGGAATCGAAATGAAATTATCTTTCTCGGGTTACTTCAAAGGTGACATGGCAGAAGTTTATAAATTCAGGCACGGCAAGGAGAAAGTAGATCGAGAGAAGAAGTTGTTCTTCCTCCGTCATAACGCTAGAACTCGGGGGCAGCTAATGAAGCCGAATGTTGGAAGATTCAGGACAGATTAAAACAGGCTTCCTCAACCTCGGATCTCCAGATGTTTTGAGACTACAATTCCCATCATCCCTGACTACTGGTCCTGCTAGCTAGGGATCATGGGAGTTGTAGGCAAAAAACATCTGGAGGGCTGAGGTTGAGGAAGCCTGGATTAAAATAAAGTACTGATTCAGGGCTGCAATAACAGTGTGTTGTAGTCACTATAGCAGGCTGTTGTGTGTGCTAGGTTGCCTTAAGCTCATGAGAAATAATTTGATAGTAGAGCTATCTCAGGGTCATGGGTTCGAGCCCCATGCTGGTTGAAAAATGCCCACACTGCAGGGGGTTGGACTACACTAGACTATTCTTACGGCCCCTTCTACAATTCTGTTGATTTTGAACACAGAACATAGGCTGAGTCAGACCACTGGTCCATGTAGCTCAGTACAGCCTACACTGACTGGCAGTGCCTTGAACCGGTGACCTTCCTGCATGCCAAGCAGATCCACCACCACCGAGCTACAGTGCTTCCCCAGATCTGACGATTTCCAGGGTGATGTGCAATGATACAGATATGCGATAGATGGTAAATGAGAGATAGATGAGATAGATAGATAGATAGATAGATGATAGATAGATAACTGAAAAATGTCTTACCCTGGCGCCAAAAAATAAAGTAGCTTCAGCAGGAGTCAAGCCTCCCTGGGGAGGGCATTTTAGAGCTATGGCTCCTCCTACCGTGTACCAACACAGTGTGCTTCAACAACTGGTGGTACCCGGAGAAAGACCTCGTCTGAAGATCTTAACAGTGCAGGCAGTCTGGCGTAGGAGGGGGCAGCCCATGTGTAATGGATTACAGTTATCCAGCTCTACGGTTATCAGAGCATGGATCACTTCTCTGCCACAGCTGGCTGACCAGGCAAAGCTGGTATAGGCATGAGACAAAAGAAGGCATGCGCTAATTGTGGGCACATATTTTTAAAGATGCAGCCCTGGAATCATCCCATTCCCTGCTGCTTTAGTGATTCACAAGTACATGGGTCCACAAATGATGTAAAATCATCTTCTTCTTTGGTGAAGCAGTGCTGTTTCTCACCCTGTGGTTGCAAGCCGCTTCTGCGAATGTCTCCTGGTGCTCTGTCTCCCCCCCCACACACCTCTTTTCTGTTTCCAAATCCCTACAGCACGCAGTTGCCAAATGGCAACTTCTCTGCTCTTGAAACATCTCAATTAGTGACCCTTGCTTTTTTCTACTCACAAATATAGTTTAGCACTTGATACAAACACCTATACTTTCCTTTCTCATTGGCACACGCAATACCTCTCATCGGTTTTGGTGCAGAGGATTTTTTCCCTCCTTATGCACGTTATCACACAAACCATTCTCTTTCAGAAAGGGCTTGGGGATGCTGAAGGCTCCCCCCCCCTTTTAACTGCGCTGCTGCGTTGCGTTGTGTTGTGTGCGAGTGTCTTTTTAAATGCTAGTTTTGACGACGCGCACTGTGTTTTATTGAATGCTATCTCTGCCGCTGGGTTACAACAACATAAAATGAGCTGTGCTGGATCAGACCAAAGTCCTGTGTCCTGTTCTCACGGTGACCAACCAGTTGCCCACGGGAAGCCCAATTGAAGGACTTCCCCACTTGTCATTCCAGAGGCACCCTGACTCCAACAGCAGAGCGAGAACACAGTCTTAGCGGCTCAAAGTCAAACCCTTTGACAGCCTGGTATGGATTTGTCTAGCCCCCCCCCCCATCTCTAATTCACTTTCCCCAACCTCATTGGCTCCTCTGGAGTAAAAATACAGCGGAAAACAGAATAAATGAATGAATGAACACTGGTGAACACTCAGAACACGGACGGACGACAGCGCACAGTCAGAGCACCCCCCCTTTTTAGGACCAGAATCGCCGTTCACACGTTACGTTCAACGGCCGCGCAACGTGCGTCCACAAATAAGGCTCGCCCCGCGCGAATGCCCGCGAGCGTGCGCCCACCTCTCGCCCTGACACGGGCGCGGCGGCGGCGACAGCGTGTTCCGCGTGACGTGTGAACGAGCTTCTCCGCCAATACCCCACGCCCCCTTTCCCTCATCCATTCATTCATTTCTTCCCGCTTCTCATTCCCCTACCGGCTCGTCGTCTCGGCGCGCAGCACGCGGCACCTACCGCTTCCTTCGCCAGAGCCGTCGAGGCGGAGGCCGGGGGGCTGGAGATCCTTTTGCGGGCAGAGTCGCTGGCTCCGGAGCGGAGCGGGGCTTGCTTCGCGCTGCTTCTCCCCAGCTGCTTCTCCTTAGACTGGAGACGCGTCGAGGGCGCGCCGGGCGCCGCTGCTCATCGCCGCTCAGAGGTTTAGGAGCAGGCGGCGATTCCGCCCTCGATCCTGCCGCCGCTTACCTGGGCGAGCCCGGGAGCTGCCTGGACCGCGCCTTTCTTGCAAGCCCGACCCTCCTTCCCCAGCTTGGAGGCGCTCTGCACCTGCTCAGAGGGAGACTCGCCTGCCCAAGGCTTTTTCTGCAGGGAGGTGCAAGGAGCACGCCGGAAGAAGCGGCTGGGATAAAGAAGGAAGGGCTGCGCAGTTCAGGGGTCTGCATGCAGAGGAAGGTCCCATGTTCGAGTCCTGACATCTCCAGGTAGGGCTGTTTGCGTGGAGAACTGCTGCCGGTCATTGTAGACAGCATTGGCCTAGGGAGACCAAATGGGCTTATTCTGTGTGTTCCTAATAAGAGAACTAGAGCGGTTAAAAGGGGGAGGGAGAGCTTCCTTCCTTTCAAAAAAATTACTCAGACTAGTTGTCATTTCGGTAACTTGCACGCTAGGATTCATGGTGGAGAGGGGGCATTCTTTAGCCTGTAATGTGCGCTACTATTTCGAATGTTCTCACAGTGTCCGATGATGAGGGTGCTTTACCTTGCTTCAAAATGAGGAGGACCTGCTGCATTGGGAGGCAACCTTTTTCTGCTGAGTGGGGCCCTGGATTTCTGCTCCCCCCCCCACTCTCAAATCAGCTTTGGGATTCCCAAGCCATTGCCCATTGAGAGGGAGTAGCCATCCTGAAAGGATCAATTTGCCTACTGCTTCTTGACTGGCGCTGCTGACCTGGCTGGGGTGGGTGGGGGCTTAAAGAGTGGCAAAAAGGCTCCGGGTTGTCCTGTGCCCCCACATCAACGCATGCTTAGAAGTTGCCATGGGGTTTTTAATGCAACTTGATTCCCGCGTTGCAGGGGGTTGGGCTAGATGGCCCTTGGGGTCTCCTTCCGACTCTACGTTTCTTTACAGGACACGTAATCTAAATAGAATAGAATAGAATCATAGAGTTGGAAGAGACCACAAGGGCCATCCAGTCCAACCCCCTGCCAAGCAGGAAACACCATCAAAGCATTCTTGACATATGCCTGTCAGGCCTCTGCTTAAATACCTCCAAAGAAGGAGACTCCACCACACTCCTTGGTAGCAAATTCCACTGCCAAACAGCTCTTACTGTCAGGAAGTTCTTCCTAATGTTTAGGTGGAATCTTCTTTCTTGTAGTTTGAATCCATTGCTCCGTGTCCGCTTCTCTGGAGCAGCAGAAAACAACCTTTCTCCCTCCTCTATATGACATCCTTTTATATATTTGAACATGGCTATTATATCACCCCTTAACCTTCTCTTCTCCAGGCTAAACATACCCAGCTCCCTAAGCAGTTCCTCATAAGGCATCGTTTCCAGGCCTTTGACCATTTTGGTTGCCCTCCTCTGGACACGTTCCAGCTTGTCAGTATCCTTCTTGAACTGTGTCCGTCAGTATCCGTCTTGTCCTTATTATGACCATCAGTGCTTTTCAAACGAGTCCATTCTCACTTTCACACAATAGCCATCGCCAGGTGTAGAGCAATCAAGTGAATTAAGGCACATGTGATTATAGTTAATTCTGACTGTCTGCCCATCAGGAATCGAGGGCGACTGCTATTCCACATGAGTTCACTTATCGGTTGTGTGGCCTCAATGGAAAGGCACCTGAAGTTTGGAATTTAGCTTTTATCTCAGATTCAGGCTCTCTTCTGACTCCCATACCTCTGCTCCTGAAAGCCTTGCTCATCTGGTTTGGGTTGTTATAGAGGCCTTTGTAGGTCAACTTGCCTAACCCCCTGTTAAGTGTAGGGAAACCAGAGCTTAGAGCAGGCACCCCCAAACTGTGGCCCTCCAGATGTTTTGGCCTACAACTCCCATGATCCCTAGCTAACAGGACCAGCGGTCAGGGATGATGGGAATTGTAGTCCAAAACATCTGGAGGGCCGAAGTCTGGGGTGCCTGGCTTAGAGCATCACCGATGGACAGCTGTCCAGCCTCTGCTCGAAGATCTCAAACAAGGAAAAGCCCACCCAGCACACCTGGCAATGGCTTCCTTTGCTGAAGTCCATCACGAAGCTCCAACCAGCACCTTTCTCCCTGGGACTTAAGCCCTTAGATCCAGGCCTCCTCCTAACCAGCTTATTGGTTTGTTTCCATACAGCACCTCCCGTGCCATTTGTCGCTGCCACCACCACAATTGCCTTGTTCCGCTTCGGGCATGAGCAGCAGCTGATGTAGCCTTTTCAGACCGCCCCACTGCCCCAGCCTGTGCCCCGGCGAGAACCCCTGGGGATGTACAACGAGAGCAGCCTGCAGGTTGCGATGGATTACGTCAGCGACAACGACACGTTGCCCGAGTACCCTCTGCACCTCTTCCCCGCGCCTCTCCTCACCAGCGTCACTGTCACCTGCGTGCTTCTTTTTGTGGTCGGGATCCTGGGCAACGTGATGACGATGCTGGTGGTCTCGAGGTTCCGGGACATGCGGACCACCACCAACCTGTACCTGTCGAGCATGGCTTTCTCGGACCTCCTGATCTTTCTCTGCATGCCCCTGGACCTCTTCCGCCTCTGGCAGTACCGGCCCTGGAACCTCGGCGACCTCCTGTGCAAGCTCTTCCAGTTTGTCAGCGAGAGCTGCACTTACTCCACCATCCTCAACATCACGGCTCTGAGCGTGGAGAGGTATTTGGCCGTCTGCTTCCCGCTGTGGGCAAAGGTGGTCGTAACCAAGGGCAAAGTCAAGCTGGTCATCCTGGTGCTCTGGGCCGTATCCTTCGCCAGCGCTGGGCCCATCTTTGTCTTGGTCGGGGTCGAGCACGAGAACGGGACCAACCCGTCGGACACCAACGAGTGCCGGGCCACTGAGTACGCGATCCAGTCGGGGCTGCTGACCATCATGGTGTGGACCTCGAGTGTCTTCTTCTTCCTGCCCGTATTCTGCCTGACCGTCCTCTACAGCCTCATCGTGAGGAAGCTCTGGAGGAGGAAGAGGAAGGACATCGGGCCCAAGACATCCATCCGGGACAAGTACAACAGGCAGACAGTGAAAATGCTAGGTAAGGGTAATTTGATTCTGTTTCTGACATGGTGTGTCCCAGTAGACCAGAGTTTCCCAAACTTGGGTCTCCAGCTAGGACTATGATTCCCATCACCCCTGGTCCTGCTAGCTAGGGATAATGGGAGTTGTAGTCCTAGCTGGGGAAGGAGGTTTGGGAAACCCTGCTGCTGTAGACCCGAGATGTGAAATTTTGGAACAGCTACAAGGGGTGATATCTAGCATCAGTCACACTCATGGTAACTTAAGTCCGTTGATTTCACACTGCACATTTAAAGCACTGTGATTCCTAATAGTCAAAGGTTTTTTGGGGGCGGGGGGATGTAGTTTGTTCAGGGTGCTGAGAGCTGTTAGGAGACCCCTGTTTCCCCCCAGAGCTACAATTCCCAGAGTGGTTTAGCAATCCCTCTTCCCAGGGAACTCTGGGAACTGTAGCTCTGCAAGGGGAACAGGGGGTCTCCTAACAACTCTCAGCACCCTTAGCAAACTACAGCTCCCAGAATTCTTTGCGGGGTAGCTATGACTTTTTAAGGTGGTATCATAGCGCTTTGAACAGATGGTGCAAATGTATCTTCCGTTTACTATGAGTATGACTAAGTTGGAATTATTGTGTTTATATTTTAATTGCCTTCCACATGCATCTCGATGCAATGGTTAGAATGCAGCAAAAGCAGCTAAAACACTTTAAGACAATGTAGAAAATAGCAGCAGATTTTTTTTTTTTTAAAAAAAATGAAAAATCCATTAGACATCCATGGCAGAGTCTCGCTCATCCAGCTGGGAAGGCTTGTCAGAACAACAACAAAAAAATCTTCAATGGTTTCTGGAAAGTGCAAATAGCAGGCATCTGTTGTGTTGCAAAAGGAACGAGGTTCCTGCTCTGGGTCGCATGAGCACATGCAAAAGGGCAGATTGGTAGGACATCTTTCCATGCATTCAAGGGGTAGAGTTTGCACAGAACCAACACATGCAAAACTGAGCACACACAGGCTCCCATGTGCATGGTCTGGTCCCTTGGAAAATGGAGCTTTACAGGAGCCTGCATGTGCACACATGTTCAGGTGTGTGCTTGCAAGCTCAGTGCAAACGGCATAGAATGCATGGGTCATCTCCATCTGTACGTCAATTTGTACTCAAATGAAGGAGCAAAACTAGGACTGAAGCTCCTGAGTGTATGAAAATGCTATTATTGATTATGATCATAGCCTCTGAGCAGTGTAGATTTCTCTCACCACTCCCAGGCATAATAAGTAGGTGAAAGGATCCCCACTGGATTCTGATCAAAGGTCTATCAGATTCACGACTGGATGCTTCAGGGAAGCCCAGAAGCGGCACATGTGGGCAATACCAGTGGCGTTGTGGTAAAATTCAAAGTGCATGGCATCCCACAGCAGGTAAAGCAAGCAGAAGTAGCCAGTGTGAGTTCCAGATGTTTGCTGGACTCCAACTCCCATCAGCCCCATCAGCCATGGCCAATGGGGGGGAGAAGATGGGAGTTGCAGTCCAACAATATCTGGAGGACACCATGCTGGGCACCTCAGTTGTATTGGATAGATTGTTGGACTTGAAGAACAAAGGAATCATAGAATCATAGAGTTGGAAGAGACCACAAGGGCCATCCAGTCCAACCCCCTGCCGAGCAGGAAACACCATCAAAGCATTCTTGACATATGTCTGTCAAGCCTCTGCTTAAAGACCTCCAAAGAAGGAGACTCCACCACACTCCTTGGTAGCAAAGGAATCTACCGTCTACACTGACTGACACCAGCTCTCTGAGGTTTTGGACAGGAAGTCCCTCCCATCCCTACCTGGGGATGCTGGGTCGTGAACCCCAAGGTTCTAGCACTGTGCTAAAGCATCAATGTCTACTTTGCTAGTGAAGACCTGGGTGCACATCCCTGATCAGTTGTGGCGTTCTCTAGGTGCTGTGAGCCAGTCACTGTTTGAGCTGAGCCTCCCTCATACATACTGCTCCAACAGATTAGAGATTTATCCTCCGTCACAATGGGCAATGGCCCATCCATGCTATGCTTCTACTGCAACTGATATTCAGTGGGATCAATGTGTCTTCAGGAGCCGGCAGAGTGCCAATACTGATGGGACCTCTTGGGACCAAGTAAGGAGGTCCATATGACTTCCTTTCCTGAAAATCTTCAGGAAATCTTCAAGGCAATGACATTTTATCCCTTCCTTCTTTCCTTCCTTCCTTCCTTCCTTCCTTCCTTCCTTCCTTCCTTCCTTCCTTCCTTCCTTCCTTCCTTCCTTCCTTCCTTCCTTCCTTCCTTCCAAAGTTAACCACTGGACAGTTCTTATTTGTAGTTTTTAATTCACCTTGGCATTTGAGGTTATTCTTGGAACCATTTTTTATCATTGGAGGCCCAGGTGGCCTCTGTGGCAAGGACTGCCAACAACAACAACAACAACAACAACAACAACAACAATAACCTACCCATCTGGCTGGGCTTCCCCAGCCGCTCAGGGCGACTCCCAACAGAATATTAAAAACACGATAAAACATCAAACATTAAATACTTTGCCTTCAGTTGTTTATTTCCTTGACATCTGATGGGAGGGCATTCCACGGGGTGGGTGCCACTACTGAGAAGGCCCTCTGCCTGGTTCTCTGTAACCTCGCAGTGAGGGAGCCGCCAGAAGGCCCTTGGAATTGGACCTCTGTGTCTGGGCTGAACGGTGGGGGTGGAGACGCTCCTTCAGGCATACAGGACCGAGGCCGTTTAGGGCTTTAAAGGTCAGCACCAACACTTTGAATTGTGCTCGGAAATGTACTGGGAGCCAATGTAGGTCTTTCAGGACCAGTGTTATATGGCCTCGGCGGCCACTCCCAGTCACCCGTCACCTATCATCAGCATCAGCTGGTTAAGTCGACTACACCTTTTATTTTTGTTATTGCATTCATATCCCAATATTCTCCAAGGATCTCAAGGTGGTGTACATCGCCGTCCCCCCTCACAACAACCCTGTGAGGTAGGTTAGGTAGAGAAGCAATGACTGGTCCAATATCACTAAGTGCATTTCATGGGCAAGTGGGAATATGAATCCTGGCCTGGTCCAGAAGGCTCTTCCTGCGTCCTTCTGCTCTCTTAGGTGATTGTAATGCATGCATTATCAATTAAATGCCTGGCATGTGGCCCCTTTATGAGAAATGTTCAGGTCCCTGGAGGCTAGCTCCCAGAGAGAGCTGTCTCAGAGTTGTGTCCTAGGTGGCGAAGTTTATTTCTACTCTGTGCGGGCTCCCAGGCTTCATCAAGAATCAAGTCTGTTAAACCATTAACTCAGTTTGTAGTGAATTTCTACTTGAACAGTGGAGGACAGAACAGTTGGGAGGACAGAGAGATCTGACTCAGCTTCACATGCCCGATGCACTTATGCATAGAAATTCAGTAATGAATGCACGCAGAGCTCCTCTGAAAGGCCACATATAAATATTTTAAATAAGCGTAATCCAAAGAACTCTGGATCCAGGCCCCCACAAGTTACCAACACAGAAATTACTTATACCAAACTTTATCAATACGTGTTTATGTTATGTTTGCGCATGGATATATTTGTGTGGGACTTCTCGCAAGAAAATGCACCCGCTCCAATTTTGCTTCCTTTTTTCTTTTTTTGCTGTTCTAAACAAAAACACCCCACACATGTAAAGTTACTATTAAAAGTGATAAATATACATGGCCCTTGACAAATTCGGTCACCTCAGGCAACTGTCATTACAGAATTCATTCCACAAACTGTTGTTTTTTAAAGTGCGTAATCCTAGGCATATCTAATCAGATCTAACCAGTGTTAGAAACTGAGATATGAAAGCTAGGAGCTGAATGGCACCTTAAACCTAGGTTATGGGCGCCACAATGGAATGTCTGGGCACACTTTTTTTTATAACAAGAATGCAACGCTGAAAATGAACGAACTGCAGGTAAAAGATTATGTTCATCTTCACCAGGTCTAGTCCTTCCCCTGCCCACCCACCCCCAAATATTATTCAGAGGGTCTCTTCTCCAGCCTTCAGAGTGTAGCTGGAAATTTGGAGGCAGAAAAATGGTCCTCCTTTCCTTCCACTCTGCAGTTTAAATCTGAAATCTTAGGGGCAGTACTGTGCCCAGAGCTCAGAAACTAATGAAATCCCTTGTCGCAAAATGCGCCTAGAACAATGGGGGTTTCGAATACCATTTAGTTCACTGAGACTTTACTCCCAGGGAAGTGTTAGAGGTTGGCAGTCTAGAGAAAAGCCTAATAATCACTGCAGTCATGCCCCCACACTTGGCAGAGTCATTTGATTCTGCGTAGAGGAAATTAAACTGACTTCATTTTTATTAATGTCTGCTACTTGCCATAAATTGCTACAGAGCGGCCTATGTTTGTCCTGTTAAATTAAATCTGGGCAATTAGGGCTGTAACACTAGACACACTTCTCTGGAACTGTGAGTAAGCCCCATTGAGCTGCAAGGGATTTACTTCCGAGTAGACATGCAGAGGATTGCACTGTGGAAACTCTGTATGATTTATCATCATAAGAACTGGGCAGAGGGATTTTCAGGATTGCAAGGAGATTACCGCACTTTTCCGTGTATAAGACTAGGGTTTTTTTCCTATATATATACTAAAAATAATGTTAAAAAGGGAGGGGGTAGTCTTATACATGGGGGCAATCTCTGCCCATTTTCTTAATTTTGAGTCCCCCAAAATAGGGGGTGTCTTATACACGGGAAAATACAGTAAATACCTTTGATGGAGGAGAGGTTTGTGTGTTATGTTTTGACTCTGGGGCTTAAAAGAAAACCTGGGCAGAACCCATTTCTCTAATGACAACAATCCCACTGTCTTAGTGCTGTTGCTAGTCATTTCTTAGCTATAAAGAATTGAGCATTGAAGAGAGAAATGAATATACGGCAGAATATTTCTCATGCAATTTAGGTAACACTCCCTAATCCAAAGCTTCTAGGCAAATGCAAGTCCCCATGAACTTTGGATCCAATTAACAGCATGTGGATGGACTCAGGTGTTCGTCTGGCTGTGTTTAGTGGGTCTTATTTGCAGGGAAGTGTGCGTCGGATTGCAGCCCAGACCTTATTTTATGGCAGGGAACCTGTGGCTCCCCAGATGTTGTGGGACTAGAACAGCCACCCACCCCAGATGTCATATATCGTCAGCAGGGTGGGGGAGCCTGCTGTTTTGGGTCTTGCGCCCTCGGGTGAAGTTCTGTGGAAGGGTGTTTGTGGTGTTGCAGGGAAAAGTAGCAGGGGAAGATGGATGCCCAGGAAAGTGTGGAAGGGTCAAGCAGCCCCTCCCAGCTGCTGCTTTTCTAAGGCAAACTACACCTCTTCCTGCTTTCCAGCAGATTTCCAACACCATATTTCTAGCTGGACCTTTCACTACCGGTAATATCTTACGCCACCTCTGTAAATCAGCAGGGTGGAAGGAGAAAGGCTAGCAAATAATATGATATCTCCATTTCTCCCTGACATGTATGTTTTCTCTTTCTTTCTTCCTCCTCCTCTTCTAGCGGTGGTGGTCTTTGCTTTCATCCTTTGCTGGTTGCCTTTCCACCTCGGACGTTACCTGTTTTCCAAATCCTTTGAGGACGGATCCCTGGAAATAGCTGTCATCAGCCAATATTGCAACTTGGTGTCGTTTGTCCTTTTCTACCTAAGTGCCGCCATCAACCCAATCCTGTACAACATCATGTCCAAGAAATACCGGAAGGCGGCTTACAGGCTCTTCGGCATCAAGACACACAGGAAGAAAAGGCTGTTGGGGTTGAAGGAGGCAGGATCTCCAGTGTGGGCAGAGTCCAGTGTCAGACAAACATGACGCCGCGGATTGGACCTAGCCGTCACCTAAAGCCACAATAGAAGGGGAAATATATTCAGGTTAAAGGAGCTCCCTGGTCAACCATCTGCTTTGCATGTAGAAGGTCCCAAATTCAACCCCCTTTATCTCCAAGTAGGGTTGGGAGCGTATCTAGTCTGGAACCCTGGAGAGCTGCTGCCAGTCAGTGTAGACTATATGGAGCTACATGGAACCGATGACCTGGCTCCGTAGAAGGCAGCTTCCGATGTGGAGCTTTCTGTGGAGTGGAGAGTGTATTGTGGAAATAAGTTTTGTGCATAATAAACATCAGCAGAGAGAGAGAGAAAATTCCTACCTTTTCTACCATTTTCAGTGATTCTCTATCACTGGGAAGAAAGGTTGTTTGCCATCCACAAGATGCAGGACATGAGCTAATAGGGCTAATAGGGCTGTGGTAAACGGTGGGGCAAGCAGCAGGAGCTGGGCAGAGCCAGGATGGGGTGTGGTGCTACAGAGAGCCCAGGAAGAGCAATGAAGGAAATTCTAGAGGGATACACAGAGCTCATTTCCTGTTCCCATTTCAAAGATCCCGTAAAGATGTCAGGGCCATGCCCAAGGTAGGGGAACTCTCTTCTCCTGCATCTCTTTCAAACAAAGCCTATTGATCGTCACTCAACTGATTTGCCAAGCGGCAGCGGATGCTCACATGTGACTGGCTAAGGACAGGGAATGTGAATGCAGAATCCAGTGTCTCTGGGGCACCTCCAGAGTTTGGAATGAGTTCGTTTGGATTCACCGAATTTGTTCAGAAATCTCCAAATTGCACCTGAAAGCAAGCTCCCATAATTGCTGAGTGAACCAACCATGAATTAAGAACATTGAACTATTTCTAGCTCATCTTCAAGTCCATACTCTTACATGGTTTTTTTTTTTTTTACTCTTTAAATTCTCTGGGCATTTAATCTTAAATATCGCAATTGTTGTGGGGAGTTGATTAAACCGTTCACATCCCACTTTGTGTTTTGATGCTTTTGCAGCCACCTTAAGTATGTTTTATGCATCAGCACAGTAGTTTGTAACATTCTGAATGATGAAAGGTGTTTTTTTTTTTGTTGAGGATCGTTTGGGTGAACTTCAATCGAGCTGTGAACTGACTGTGAACTAAGCTAGTTCATTTTGTAAATGGACGAGCCTGAACTGGAATCCCTTTTTAGACATGTTGAAGCTGAACCAGAACTCATTTCTTTTTGAAGTTAGCTTTCCAGGCTCTGGGTCTGGGAACATCTGTATGCAAGGGGGCGGGGAGGGATGTGTGGACCTAGACGTTCTCTGAGTGTTGTGGATTGAAGGGGATGCAATATGGACTCTTACAGGTGAGTGGGGCACCTGTGAGAGTGGGAGAATGAATGAGATCTTGCCAAGAGTTGACAAGCATAGGATATCCACGATTCAGCAGCAGGGAGAGGATGTTAACATTAAAGTCTCAGGACAGCCCTGTTCCTATGAATGCTACAACTGACAGCTCCAAAAAGTGTCTCCATTCAATTCTTACACACACACACACACATTTCAAAACGATGCAGCTCCTTTCTATACAATAGCTGACACACTCTAGAGAGCTGCTGCCTTTCAATATGAGTGAACAGAATGTCAGCAATGAATGTTTAAAGAATGGTCAGTGAGAACCTTAGCTTCCCCCCTCTCTTTTTTTGTTCACTATAGGATTGCCAGGTTTGCAATATTCATCCTAATCATAGCCAAATGCTGCTGCTCAGGAAAAATAAAATAAAAATTACACGGAAATGTTGGTGATGTACGCTTAGGGCTGACTCGCACAAACAGGTATATCACCTGACAGTTTGTCACAGGATGCCTGCTGGAAAGATGTCAGTGGATGGGTCTCAAACTTTGTGTTGTTGAGGCACGACAAGTGGCAGGGCACCAAGAGAGTGCTTGCTCCATGTTGCAAAGCTTGTTGTCACATCGTTATTGCAGTGACGCAACACTGCCATCGCTTTGTTATAAGAAAGAAGCTGGCCATTGTTAGGGGATGTCCTGAGATGGGGGCTCGGCCCCAAGTTATTTTGAGCTGGGCTGTATGCCGCACACCTTGCCTCCTTTTATTTATTTATATTACCTGTTCAATTCATAGAGTCCTTTCATGCAGACAAGACCATTCCCATTCTTCCCAGAGATTTACCCAGAGGCACAGGGAGCAAGGAAAGTTTCTGAAAGAGAGGTTGCTGAATTGCAATTCATTAGCAAGCTTAAAACCATGGAGCCACCTGGAATGAACAGAGACATAGGATTCTTTTCTCATTATACATAATCAAGCTTTCCTTAGCACCTCAGCCCTTGCTTCCCCCCCCCCCCCGCAAGACCAATTGCAGTCATTAACAGTCGTTAACAGTCATCAACAGGTTTACCACTCCTATCAGCCCATCACCCATTCCCATCACCCCCACCCTCCCACCCTCTGAATATACATAAGGGTCTGGTTACTTCTGTTTCAGTGTATCTGATGAAGTGTGCATGCACACGAAAGCTCATACCAAAACAAAAAGTTAGTTGGTCTTTAAGGTGCTACTGAATGAATTTTTTTTATATGTGGCTTTAACTTGCTAAAAACTTGCCTTCACCTGTTACTACAAAACATTGCTTTTCAAATATCTCCAAAGGGGAAACAAAATCAAGGCCCCTCAGACATTTGAAACTGTTTGTGTGGGGATGACGAGTCTGCTTTAATCCTGCCACTAATTCTGCTATTTCAACTTTTGTTGCTTGTCCTAACCTTTATCAAAATCCCCGGAAAGCTTCTGACACTCAGTGTGAACAATATTGAGTTAGATAGACCAGAGCTCTGACTCAGTGGACAGCACCTCCCTATGTTCTTACACCACCTAACAACTCGGCCACCTCATGCAATAGCCCCCTTCCTCCAAAAACGATGCAATTTTCGTACTCCCCCCCCCCCCGCCCAGGTACTTCTCCTTCAGAGAAGATGAAGGGATCAAACCACTTTCAGTAAACTGGGCGCAGAAAATCCTACTGGAATTCTTGAAGGGGTGGAATTTGATTTGGAATGGGCTCAGCGTGTGTGTAAATTAACAGAAGAGGAACTTATTTGGGATGTGGTACAAATAAACCAAATACCTGGCTGGGTGGTTAATGGGAAGAGCATTAATTAAAGGGGGATTTGGATGGGAAATTGATTGACTTGCCTTTGAAGAAATGGGTGTTCTGCTGTTGTAGCAAAACGTAGGACCACAGGAGCGATTTGCGAAGCTGGGATCGAAGGGCACGTGGCTGTCGCGACCACCTCGTGCCACCCTCCCTGAGCCACTTTGTAAGGCTGGCTGGTGCAGCAGGCTCCGTTCCCCCAGCATAACATTAGCCACCATCCGTACTGATCCCATGAATAATGTCACGGTCATTTTCACTTGACAAATTGTTTTTCATATGGCTCGTCCCTGCATCCCCAGAGTCCTTTGGCTCTTCCCTACGACCTATTTATTGCACATTCATCCTGCTTTGCTTATGGGGAGGTTAGACAATGTCTGGTCTTTACTGAGTTCTGATGTGTTTGCAGGGCAGTTATATGACAGGGGGAATTCATCCCGATTTGCTTATGGTCTGTTTATACATCTTTCTGTTAATCATCCATTCGCCCCACACTTTCCACCACATTTCCCCATCAATTTCCTAACTACAAGTAATAAACACACACACAAAAGTGGATTTGTTGTACCAGGGCGACAATAGTTCATTAATTGCGCAAACCTAAATTTCTGGTCTGCACCTGAATTCCCTCCCACAAAACCAGGACAGTCTGGAGGCAACCTTGTAATTGCAGTGCACAGCATCTGAGACGACACTTCGCCTGCCTCCACATTTTGCAGCTGAAGTTCCTACCTTTACAATCCTTCTCCTTGCTGCCAATTTCAGCAAGGTTGCAGGGCTTAATGAGCCAGAGAGAACTTCCCTTCACACTGTGGAGGCTTCCATTACTCACGGCAAAGCCTATCAGCCAGGCTGAGGCTGCCTGTCCCTCTTCAGCACAATGCAGCAGCCTGGACTAAGTCAGACCACTCTGGGGGAACAACCCTAGGCACAAGAAGCTGGCATAAAGCAAGCTGGGGTCAGTAGAGTCAGAATCGTATCCAGGCTCCCTTGTGGTCTTGGCAAGGAGCTACATTGGGGCCATCGCCATCCGTTGAGCAGGGGAGCAGCAGCCCTGGGAGCATGTGGATGGGCTAGTGAGCTCCTAGCCCACTCTGAGCCAGAGTGGAGAGGCACAATTTTTGTGACCCACTCCCAGGCCTGTACCCTTGGTGGAGGCCAGTGGCGTAGCATTGATTGCAAGCACCCGGGGCCGCACAGAGAGGTGGGAGGGAAACAGACGGAGTATGCAGGCTGAGACCCTACCTGCCCACGGACTGTCTCGCCAGAGTGGTACATTCTCTAGTTATCTCTCGCTTGGACTACAGCAATGCGCTCTTATGTGGGACCTTTGAAAGCTACCCGGAAACTACAACTAATCCAGGATGCGGCAGCTAGACTGGTGACTGTGAGCGGCCGCCGAGACCACATAACACCAATCTTGAAAGACCTACAATGGCTCCCAGTACGTTTCTGAGCACAATTCAAAGTGTTGGTGCTGACCTTTAAAGCCCTAAACCAGGGGTCCTCAAACTAAGGCCTTCTAAATCCGGCCCACGGACAGTCCGGGAATCAGCATGTTTTTACATGAGTAGAATGTGTCCTTTTATTTAAAAAGCATCTCTGGGTTATTTGTGGGGCCTGCCTGGTGTTTTTACATGAGTAGAATGTGTGCTTTTATTTAAAAAGCATCTCTGGGTCATTTGTGGGGCATAGGAATTTGTTCATACTATTTTTGAAAATATAGTCCGTCCCCCCACATGGTCTGAGGGACAGTAGCCCCCTGCTGAAAAGGTTTGCTGACCCCTACCCAGTATACCTGAAGGAGCGTCTCCACCCCCATCGTTCTGCCCGGATACTGAGTTCCAGCGCCGAGGGCCTTCTGGCAGTTCCCTCGTTGCAAGAAGCCAAGTTACAGGGAACCAGGCAGAGTGCCTTCTTGGTAGTAGCACCCGCCCTGTGGAACGCCCTCCCATCAGATGTCAAAGAGAAAAACAACTACCAGACTTTTAGATGAAATCTGAAGGCAGCCCTGTTTAGGGAAGCTTTTAATGTTTAATAGATTTTTGTATTTTAATATTCTTTTGGAAGCCACCTAGAGTGGCTGGGGAAACCCAGCCAGATGGGCAGGGTAGAAATAATAAATTATTATTATTATTATTATTATTATTATATTATTATTATTATTATTATATAATGTATGTTCAACTGCAGGCCCGGCTCTAGGTGTAGTCCCGGTGGTGCAGGGCGCCAGGGCGCCGGGCCGGCAGGGGGGGGGCACTGCGTGACGAAGCCGTGCTGTGAGGGCGGGGACGGCCCTGTTCAACTGCCTAGAGGTGTCTGCGTCACCCAGGAGTAGTAGTAGTAGTTTGGATTTGATATCCCGCTTTATCACTACCCGAAGGAGTCTCAAAGCGGCTAACATTCTCCTTTCCCTTCCTCCCCCACAACAAACACTCTGTGAGGTGAGTGAGGCTGAGAGACTTCAGAGACGTGTGACTAGCCCAAGGTCACCCAGCAGCTGCATGTGGAGGAGCGGAGACACGAACCCGGTTCCCCAGATTACAAGTCTACCGCTCTTAACCACTACACCACACTGCAGCCCAGCAACAGAAGAGCACAGCTGTGTTGAGGCAGCGCCGGGTGTCGAAATTTTGTGCCCGCTAACAATTTCCCGCCTGGGGCAACCACTTCTGTGCCCCCCCCCAACGCTACACCACTGAACCTAGCCAATCTCTAGGTACACCCCTGCATAGAGTTACACCAGATACAACACTAAATGGTACAAGGTCACCCAACTGCAGCTCTGAGAATGACGTGTGTCCTCAGAACCTGCTTCTTTAAGGCGACAGTGATGTTCAAGCTGCTAACCAGCTTTGATCCTGAAAACAGACTGTTTGTTTAGAAGGCCTTGATTGCTCATAAGCATTCACCCCCTGTTGTTTCCTTGTGAAAGCTACCTCCCAGGGAGCCAGGCCTGAGGTCGATGGGTTTCTTATCTTTGCAGTCAATTTCCACATTGTTGCCTGCTCTATATTGACGTAAAGAATGCAATGTAGGGTCTACAGCAGCCCCCTACTGTCTTTCGCTACACGTGGGAGAAGATTGGAATCAACACTCTGTTGAATCTGTAGAAGATGTTAAGGACTGAAGGTGGGAAACAGGCTACAAATAGCCCCCCAAGCTCCAGTTGACAAGTTTTTAATACCTTGACACTTACGCAATGGAAGGAAAGGAGATGGATCAAGTTCTCCGCTGAGCAAAATTAACAGGACTGGACCACAGCCCCATAGACTCGGCGGCCCATAGGTTTGCCACTGCAACCTACTTATAAGGCTATCGGTGGTCAACCAGCCACAGAAAAAGGAATCTTGCTATCAATAAAGAATTAAAACATTTATTGGGCATAAATATATTACATATACACTACAGATACAGATACATACATAGCGTAATATTTGCAAAAATCTATACATTAAAATCGATATGGCAGTTTTAATACAATGCGTATGAAATAGTTAAATTTACAATACAAGAAAACTTAGGATTATTTCTCTCAAGAGTTGAAAAGCTTGGAATGTTTATGTCCTATTAGTGAGGTAAAAAAAAAACCAACCTAAAAAACCCCCCAACCCTTTTATTATTATTTATTTATTTTTTCAATTTAAAGAATTGTGCAAGGATAACGTTCGGAAACATTCAATTTAGGGCACTTTCCCCATGATAACAGTGAATACTGATTTACTGTCGCTGACGAAAACAGGATTAGAAAACTACAACATTTCAAGTTCATAAAGGACAAGGCAGATAATATAAAAATGTTTCTTTTCCTCTTAAATAGTTTCTTAAAATACTTTCCCAACTTTGCATTTTTTAATTTTTTTACAATTTCTTTAAAGTCTACAGGGTTGGGAATGGGGAGCTTGCCTGTACACAGCCGAGACTGATTTGGGCCAGGATAGACGTACAGTATAAGGAAATATAACAAAGCCATAAGCAGAAACAAGTCTGCTGTTTACGGAGGCAGAATCAGGAATGATTTGGATTTGCAACACTTTTCTTCTACATCTGCATCAGAGAGGTTAGTTCTAGTCAATCCCTATGGCATAAATGGCAGTGTTTGCAAAGAGAACCATACATGTCATCGCACGATATTTCATGGATCATGGCAGTGTGTGTGTGGAAGGGGAGAGGGCTAAGGAAGAGACATTTGATTTTCAAAACTACAATAAAAATACGTAACAAATTATTTTAAATACTTTCTCGATAATAAAGTGTTACAGACTTCCCTCCTCGGCACATTTATTCAACCTTATGTAAAACTACAATTCCATATCTTTTATTTTTAAACACTCAAAATGTATAAATCTCAATTTCTAGAGCGCCTTTACAAAGTTTACAGTAGTTTGTTTCCCACTCAGTTTTAAAGGTGTTGAGAGATTTTTGCTGTAGTGAACCAGATTTTTTTTTTGTGGGGTGGGGGTGGTGGAAGAGGAAGAGTGGGGGGGGGAAGGGACCTCTACAAAATTGTGGCGTTTTGAATCATCAGCTTTCAAAACCAGCTGGCCCCACTCCGGAGAAAAGTTAGCTACAGCGAAGACCAAGGGCGATACATTGCTTAGACATTAGAAGCCATGAGAGCCCAACATCCCAGGACTCACTTCTCCCCTTAAGTTCAATGAAATTTATGCATAACTAACTTTTTCTAAAAGGGGCACTTCCCCCTCCCCTTAAAGAGACAAAATTTCACCAAAACAGCATGTCTGGAACTTATATTTGTGGTCACCCAAATTCCACACAAGAAATAAATTTAAATTAAAACGCACACATATAAACACCACTAAGGAACATCTGACAAGCCATTGACTTTGGCCAAAGGAAGTGGGGAAGAGAAAAAGAGGCAAGTTAAGCTCAAGACCATTAGTTTTCTAGGCAAATTTATAAACTAACGATAGTCAATAACAAGATACAGAACCTTTGTACTAGTTTGCTACATCTAGAGAGGCACAAAGAATAATTCGTCAAACCTTAGAATATCCTTCCAAGAGATGGTCATGTTTTGCGTTTCACTTTAGCTTTGGCTACATGTAAACTTTTCGGTCGTTGATCAAGCGTATAATTCAACAAGCTCTGATACTAGACAAAACCCCACAGATTAATTCAGTTTCGAAGCCATTCCACAGCAAGCTGCTTGGCTTATCAGACCCCATATCGGAGGGGAGGGGTTCATTATTTTTGGCAATTAATATACTAAGACACTCCCATTCCCCCAAAATGCGCAAGTAAAAGTGTAAGAAGGTTAATAATCCTAGGAATGCTGATGTGGGTAGACCTACACTTATATAAAACAAAAACTGACAATAAAATAAAATTGAAAATATAACATGCTACAAAGGAAGGGGGCGGGGGAAATTTAGTACATAAGTACACTTTTTATTTTATTTTTTTACAATAAATAATAAGATTGCACTGTAATTGGCATTTAAAGTACTGTATGCAGTATATAGTATAAATAAACCTAGATCAAAAATAATGTTGGTTCCCCCATTACTTTGGTTATGGGAATATATGCTACTACAGGGACACTTGTGTTGTAGCTAACATAGAGGACAGGCGAGCCAAGCCAAACCAAAGACAGCAAAAATATACAAAACGATTATTTTTATGTGTGTTTCCCCCCTCTCTTTTAAAAAAGCAGGGATATGCAAAGTGTTGGAACTTCCCAACAGCTGCCCTGCCAAGCCAGGAGTCGTGAGGCAGGCGTTTGCCCTGTGCAAGCGCTGCAGAAACACAACTTGAGTCCGTTGCGACTTGGGGCTGTGGTACAAGGGGAAGTTCCTGGCCTGTGTCTGCTGCGCCCTCTTGGAATCCATTCCCCCCCTCCTGCCTATCAATATCCCCTGAGGCACTTGGACAACATTGATATTGTATAAATAAGCCAATGATTCAAATGCTTAATATATATATATATATGTATATATATCAAGGATTTTGATGGATTGGATAAACATGCCCATCTGGGCCAGCGATGTAAAGACAATGTTCTGAAAGGAAGACAAGAAAAAAACACAACCTTGACGTTGGCTCTTGCAATGGGTCACATTTGCTGTGGGAAGAGCGCAAGCTTAAGGCTGGACTGAGATGTTACGGGATGTACACTGAACTTAGCGGCCGCCCTGCCTTCTCCTCTTCCGTTCCTCCCTACTTACTGCAACATGGGTGATATGTGTGCCCCGAAACATTGCCCAGGAAGCAGCAGCCTTGAGAAGTTGAGTGGGGCTAGAGGACATCTTGCAATGCGCCGAAGTCACACCCTGCGTTTTGTCGCGGCAGGTGCTTCCTGGGAGGAGCAGGAGCAGGGCATGCCAAGTTCCGGCCTGAGAAATAAGGGACTGGACTGGACCGGAAGTAGCAGACCGGAAGTAGCGCTGCCGCCATTTTGGAACTGGGCAGAGCATGCTCAGAAGCGACTTTTGATGCTGCTCTGCCCTGTTCCAAAATGGCCGCCACGCCAGAATAAACTGGGCAAAAACAAAAAAATCAGTTTTTTCGGCCGGGGAATACGGGAGACTTGGCAGCTATGGGCATGGCGCTCTGCAATGCCTCGCATTCAAATTATGCCTCTGAGGAGGACTCATTCCCAGGTTTCCCCAACAGATGGGCGTCTCTCCCCTCCCCCCTTTAAGTGGCTGACTGAACAATTACTTAACGTCAAAAAGGTAATAATACTTAATATAAATAGCAAAGGCAGCAAGCTCTCTCTCGCCAGTTCTAAACATATAAATCAAGGTGAATATATCTAGTGATTGGATTAAGAGTATATACAAAGGCAAACAAGTTAAAAGCAGCTTTATTTTTTCTTTTTCTTTTTTAAAAAAAGACCAGCTGGACACGGGAGTAACTATTGCACAATGCCCTCTTAAAATTACTGCTATAAAATAAAATAAGAAATGGTAGGGACTGTAATGCTTTGTCACTTATAAAGCTATCTGGTTATCAGATCTGTTATGCAGGCAGCTCATAGTGCGCAAACAACTGGAATAAGGAGATTATTATTATTATTTTTAAATGAACTTCATGTTGCAGGATAAATTATTTGGATTGAAATGTGCTAAATATATAGTTGATAATGTAGCGGAGTTTAATTTTTTTTTTAATAAAAAAACCATGTAGAAAGAAAGGGGGAAAAAAGGAGGGAGGAGAGAAATGTAGTGGATATCATTGTATGCAAAGTTGATTAAATCATCATTGTTTTTGTCCAACACTGTGTATTGCCGAACGCCACATTCTAACCGCGATGCTATACTTGGTGATTAAGGCTTGTAGATGCGGAAGAGCTGAAAGCAGTTATTCTAATGTAATAAAACTTGCAACTTAAAAGACTGCAATGATGTTAGCAAACAAACCAACAAAACAAAAACAACCCCAAGAAAGTGAAGGCAAAATTGGTTACATTTCTGAATCCATTGAAAGCAAAGTAACAAATACAGAATAGATTATTTTTTAAAAAAAATAAAAATAAAAAAGGCAAAAACAGGCTACTTGCTTTTGGTATATGCCCTGGATATTTCTGACCAATTCCTAGTCTTCTGAGTTTCGAAAAGGAACACCCAAACTCCCAATATTTCCTAAATAGGGCTTATCCCTATGCCCACCCCGTCCCACATTAATCCAGGAAAAATGTATAAAATGTATTGGAAAACACCACTGGGGGCGGGGGAAAGAGAAGGAGAAAAATAATAATAACAATAAGAGGAATATCTGAATAAAACATGTGGATAATGCGTAGCATTAGTTAAAATGATACTTTTGTAATGGGAATCTTTACTTCATAAACAAATACTGTAGTATAAAGGCAAATAAGATGGAGACGCTGGCAAAGCCGAGGACTAGGAGGGCGGCAAACTGTTCATCCGAAGGCATCATACTTTTCGTCTTTGCGTCATCTATCCTTCCCATTTCCCCGGTGAGCATCAGCTCCCTCCGCTGGAGCAGAAAGGCAACAGATGGGCTGAAAGGTCCGTTAAGTTCTTGTGAGGTATCCAAGCACCGGCGGCAAACACACACACGGAATCGGTAGTCTGTGTTTGTCTGAAGGCCTGAGATTTGGAACGTCGTCTCATCTCCCTTGTACACCTTTGGGGAACAAACGACAAAAAAAAAAAAAAAAGGTTGCTCAGGGATCAAGTCCACACACACACACACATACACTTAATGGCTGGTAGCTACCGTAGGTATCTCGGAAACTTTCGATTCCCAAATACTGGGGGGGCTAAATGCTGTGAAACAGGAGACAAGGAAGGATGGCCGGTCTCTGCTGAAAAATGGGAAATAATACTTTGTAGAAAGCTGCACAACTTATCCATCTGTTATTTATTTATAAAATGTCTGCTTTACTTCCTCGCAGAGGCTCCGCAGCAGCAACCCATTCGTATGCCGAAAAACATGTGCACGCACAGGAATGATTCTTAAAAAACCACAAAGTAAGTGAACTGAAATGAAACATTTAATTTTAATGTTTTTTTCATTACGACGCTAAGATGCAGATGGTGACAGCAGTCATGAAATTAAAAGATGCCTGCTTCTTGGGAGAAAAGCAATGACAAACCTAGACAGCATCTTAAAAAGCAGAGACATCACCTTGCCTACAAAGGTCCATATGGTTAAAGCTATGGTTTCCCCAGTAGTGATGTATGGAAGTGAGAGCTGGACCATAAAGAAGGCTGATCGCCGAAGAATTGATGCTTTTGAATTATGGTGTTGGGGGAGACTCTTGAGAGTCCCATGGACTGCAAGAAGATCAAACCTCTCCATTCTGAAGGAAATCAGCCCTGAGTGCTCACTGGAAGGACAGATCGTAAAGCTGAGGCTCCATTACTTTGGCCACCTCATGAGAAGAGAAGACTCCCTGGAAAAGACCCTGATGTTGGGAAAGATGCAGGGCACAAGGAGAAGGGGACGACAGAGGACAAGATGGTTGGACAGTGTTCTTGAAGCTACGAACATGAGTTTGACCAAACTGCAGGAGGCAGTGCAAGACAGGAGTGCCTGGCGTGCTCTGGTCCATGGGGTCACGAAGAGTCGGACACGACTAAACGACTAAACAACAACAACAAGATGCCCAGACAACTTTGCTGTTGTGAGGCATACGAACAAGCAAACTGTATAAAGCCGCACCCTGCATTTTATCAACTGCATATTACAGGGGAAGGAGGCAAAACTGGGCACAGGGTGGCTGGATCATGGAGCATCATCCCAGGGATTGTACGCATTTCATCTTGGGCATGTACAAGATATGTATGTCCCAAAAGGCTTTTAGCAGTTAAAGCAATGTTTGGGGCAAGCCCTCCTTATCAATACAAGTTGCTTTTCGGTCATTTATCTTACACACAGCGACCAACAATCAGACCTGACTTTCTGCAGGGGTAGTGGAAAACTCCTTAGACATGGCATTTATTACAGATGGGATATGAGTTGTCAAAAGCTGACTCAGGGTTTTCCTGTCAGATGGAAGGGCGATTGTTGTCCTGTGAGGGTAATCATGCATTGGCAGAGCTTGGAACAAAATCTCTGTCCGTTCATGTGCAATGCTGCAATGAGAGCCAGCCACAAGTTATACCAGACAGCATGACCTATGGGGGACTCAAAAAAGGAGGGTTAAATAATTCCCCCAACCCCAGGTCCCATTCACTGCCGTATGTATTTGTCAGATAATGTTGCAATGAAATGATCAGTAATCTGCATTTGCAAACCACACATAATTGCCATAATGACAAACAGGGAGTAAATGTGCACTTGACACACACAATACATGTATCATAGCAGGCATTATTCATTTTTTAGATAGCAATTGATGAATTACTCCTTCCACCCAAAGAGTTGCAGGTGAGTAGAGTTGCCCTCCTATGTACACAAGACAGGTAGGAAAACAATGTAAAAAAGTTTCTCTCGGGTGCATTTACTGGTATCATTATTAAGATTGCTACTGAGATTTCACCAATACAGGCTAATGAAACACAGGGAAGCTATGACTCAGTGAATATGAATCACTAAGTGGGAGAAAATATGAATCTGCATAAATGCCTGGCACGGGGTGTTCAGATTTAGGTGGCAGAAAAAGCCAATAGGGATTTTGCAACAACCTTTGTAAATAACAAACCACTTTTCAACAATTTAGGGAGCAAGTAGTCAATATTTTAAATTTTAACAGTGAAGTGCTATGACGTGCCACCTGTTGCTTAAGCCCTGGATTTAAAAGCTACAGTCTCTTTGGGGGGGGGGATGGCCACCTTCTCTTATCAGCTTCCTTTTTTCAACACCGCAGAGATTCAGATTTGCTTCGGTGTAAAGAACTCTATCGGCTGAACAGGAGATGCAACAGAACGTTGTGGCATGGAGTTCTGGTTCCAAGCTACTAGGTGCATGTCAATATTATAAGTATATTGAATCTGGCCTGGTAGCAAACAGGCAGCCAGTGATTGAACAAAGGTGTTCCCAACAGGCTGTACCACACAACAGCTGTGCCACTGCATTCTGCACCAGCCACAACTTCCACGACAGCCCCAGCTTTGAGGTCATCTGTGAATGGATCACTGTGGCCAGACTCTCCGAGCCCTGGGAGAGGAGATTGCAGCCACCATTCTTCTCCAGTTCATAGAATCATAGAGTTGGAAGAGACCACAAGGGCCATCCAGTCCAACCCCCTGCCAAGCAGGAAACACCATCAAAGCATTATTGACATATGCCTGTCAAGCCTCTGCTTAAAGACCTCCAAAGAAGGAGACTCCACCACACTCCTTGGTAGCAAATTCCACTGCCAAACAGTTCTTACTGTCAGGAAGTTCTTCCTAATGTTTAGGTGGAATCTTCTTTCTTGAGGTTTGAATCCATTGCTCCGTGTCCGCTTCTCTGTAGCAGCAGAAAACAACCTTTCTCCCTCCTCTATATGACATCCTTTTATATATTTGAACATTGCTATCATATCACCCCTTAACCTTCTCTTCTCCAGGGTAAACATACCCAGCTCCCTAAGCCGTTCCTCATAAGGCATCGTTTCCAGGCCTTTGGCCATTTTGGTTGCCCTCCTCTGGACACGTTCCAGCTTGTCAGTTGTTCTGCTGTTGTGCTAAACCATGGTTTGGCTTAGCCCACCGTTCGAGCACAGGCTTGTGGTTCCTGGGCTCTCTCAGACAAACCTTTATAACTCATGGTTAGTCTAGAGAAAGTTAAACCACAAATCCAGGTTTGGAAGACCAGTGAACCTATCAGGGAAGAGCAAAGAGACTGTGATCTCCTCTGCCCTCCTCTTTGGGGGTCGTTGCGCCTTAGGGCAACACTAACACATACTGCCCATGCTTTGGTGCTCAGCCAGCCCTTGTGATCTGCGCTCCATCATGGCTCAATCGTGTGGGATTTCTGTTGTGCTGACCAGCACGATCACCATATTACTGATTGTGCTAGACCATTTTTGCACCATTCCTCATCACCCCCTGCCCTCCACTCCTGCTTTGTTGGAGCTTTGGCGATAGAAAAGGTCACCTGCTGTCTTGCACGACTCTTGCTTGGTTTTCGACCCCCATGTCGGCTGATAGGGGGAAAGGCATAGCTGAGAATGGCTACTAGGCTCAGGAAAAGTACAGCACCAAGCTTGTCTTCTTCATTCGGTCTGTTTACGTCTGAAATCGTGCCTGCCAACTGCACCGCCACACGCCCTCGCTGTCGCACGCTAAAAGCATGATCATCAGGCAATTACAGCAACAAAACAAACCTTGCAGCGCCATCTGCATGCATGGGAAAGTGCCAAAACCCCATCCACTTCTACGCAAATTTGCCAAGAGAGCTCCCCGCCCCTCTGCAACCACCAGGGGGGCTTGTTTCCTTTAAAGCTAGTCCTCTTTGTTTTTGTGCCGCAGGCAGGTGCAAAGTGAGAAAGAGGCAGGTGATCGCCCTTCCTCCCCTCACCCATGTGCCATTGCTTTGTGTCATCTCAGGACAACTGCTTTGCAAGTAGCTTGCATCCATTTGGAAAAGCAAACAGGGTCAATTTGCTTTGCTCACTCCCCCCCCCCTTCAATGCACCCTATGTCTGTATTATGCAACAAGTTTGCAATGATTGTGCCTGAAATTATATAAAATTGAATCCCTATAGAATCTGCAGCTCCGTGTCAGAACATCTGCTTTTCATGCACAGGGTCCACGACTCAACCCTGGCACCTCCAGTTAGCACAGGGACAGAGTTCTGGCTTAAACCCTGGAGCGACACTACCAGTCAGAGCAGACAATATTGAGATAGGTCTGAAAGAAAGCAGCCTTAAAGACTAGAAGCATGCTCTCTCTTTCTGTACACACAAGATACCCAGCTCTTCATCCTGCACAAGCCCTGCATGGTGTGACTACCAACATCTTAATACAACCCCCCCCCCCGTCCTAATTTCCACTGCAGAGAAATGTTGCATGACTTATTAACTTAACGCCTTTTAAAACTTTGCATATCAGCAGCGCTGTATAAAACTAATTCCTCTCATTTCTGACTTTTCCTCAAAGCAGCCAAACAAAGCAGAGGGAGAGATGTTTGCATTAAAGAGGCAAAAAACACACACATGACCACCAGCAGCAGAGGATCAGAGCTGGGATCAATACTGGCCATCACTCCTGGCGAAAGGATACACGTGGAGCCTACGCTCAATACCCAAGGCAAAAAATAACACTCGTAAAAACTAGAAAGGGGGCACTTATATAACAAAACGGTTCTTGAAGAGGAAGTGTTATTATCTCGCTCAGAGTTGCAGTTGATTGCCAGACAAACACCTATTCAAGAGAGATACGTCACTAACAATTGCAGCTCTGATCAATATCTTAAGACAGAATATCTTAATCAATGGGCAAGAGCAAGCTGGTACTGTAATCAAGATATGCACGTTCCTCTACCAAATTCAGATCTGCTTTTTTGACAAATAATGCCTCTCGTGACATTCCTTGAGGTATTTTGCAGCAAAACAGACAAGGGAGCCTCGTGGCTCTTTTAAAGACCGACAAAATAATTACGGCATGAGCGACAGGAAGGAAGAGCTGGTGTTGTGAGCTTCATGCAATCGGCCTTGGGAATGCTGTAACAGTTCAGTGATGTTAATTGTACTGTTTGCTGTTTATTGTGGTATTACTTCACATTTAAAGTGCTGTTGCCGTTTTTATATCCACGCTGCGAAGGCTAACAGCAAAATAACCCCAGCGATAAATGTGCTTGAGTGATCTGCAAACAAGACAGGGTGGCGGTGGAAGCAGGGAGAAGATGTACCGAAGCACCTCAGACTTCGGTACAGTACATCAAAGCTAAACACGATCCCTTGCTCGCAGCTTCTGCTTAAATAAGTAGTAAAAAAAAGAGCATGTGGCTGCATGCTTCCTATTTATTACACAGAAATTTTAGCTCATGGTCCGCTTTCTTACAGCTCGGCCTTTTCGTTACGCAGTTGCTCTGGGAGGCAGTCAAAAGTTTCGGTCCCTTTTAACTGGGAACAAGTGTTTTCAGTCTTTGCGTCTATTTTGCAGGAAGGCCTTTTTGCCTCTCCTCCATTCACACAAACTCGAGCACCGTCGCTCTAAGCACGGTGGCAAGTGTGCAAAGAAGCAAGTAACAGCCACTGAGGTGAAATCATCAGGCCTGCCACCCACCCCCGGGTTGTAAGCAGCGACACGCTCTGCCAATTTACCCAGAGAGAGCCTTGGCTGTAAACAGGTTCCCTCAAAAAAGCAGTGGCAAATGGAGAGCGCAAACGGAAAGCCTTTCCAGTGCTTGTACGATAAAATGTGTGGCTTCTATCCGTTTGGCGATGTACTGCCCAAACGCCCTCTCTCAACATTACCTCTGGATTGAGGGAATATTACATTTCCCAGCACTAAAAGGCACTATTATTTTGTGCATGGCTACCTTCTCCTCCTCTTTCACGAGAGCACATACATTGCTATGAATTTTGTGCTTCTGGACTGCCCTTATTTGTTAACAGCTCAAGCTGCCAACTTACGGTGGAATGTGAAAAATCCTGAAGAATCCATACCCATGGACTGTGCATTTTTAATGCTCCTTGTGTGTGCATGTTCTCTTGCCCTTGGATACCTTGCTCAATTTTCTTACTCTTTCTGGAAAACAATATAAAAAGCCTTGAACAACTTAGGATACCCTAAGGACCCCTTGAGTCCTTATATCCAAGCCCCCTCCTTCTACTGACCTTCCTACATTTTGTGAAATGCCTATGGAATCCTTGCCTAGGCAGGCATGGTATGGGCTGGTTTTCAAACACCCCTAAAAACCTATTTTTAACCTGATTTTTTAAACTACTCCTTCAAAGCTTTGCATTTAACCCGCCTCAGTCTTTCATGCCTCGGTTTTCAGCTGCTAATTTAGTATCTGTAGTGCTTCAAACTTCTGCTGGGGGTTATACCCTGTGAGGCTTTGGTGTTTTAGCAAATATTGTGCTTTTCATGTTATGTTTGGATGAATTTTATGATTTTAGCTATTTTGTGAGCTGCCTTGGGAGGGCTTGAAGAAGAAGAGGAGTTTGGATTTGATATCCCGCTTTATCACTACCTGAAGGAGTCTCAAAGTGGGTAACAAACTCCTTTCCCTTTCTCCCCCACAACACCCACCACCCTCTGTATATATATAGGGTCTGACACTTCTGTTTCTAGTGTATCTGAAGAAGTGTGCATGCACACGAAAGCTCATACCAAAATATAAACTTAGTTGGTCTTTAAGGTGCTACTGAAGGAATTTTCTTATTTTGTTCCCCCCCAACAGACACCCTGTGAGGTGAGTGGAGCTGAGAGACTTCAAAGAAATGTGACTAGCCCAAGGTCACCGAGATGCGAACCCGGTTCCCCAGATTACAAGTCTACCACTCTTAACCACTACACCACACTGGCTTGCCATGAGAGAGAAATGAATGACTGGGTATCTATCTGTCTGTAAGCAGTTATGGTAGGAAAATGCCCCTTTTTATTTATCTTGTATAGGACTATGTTCTGTTTTAATTGCTTTGAAAGGCATCACTTTTGACAGGCCAATCATTCCAACGCAGTAGTACAGGCTTGCGCAACAGCAGAGGCTGCCTACCGCTTTAGGCCAGTGCACCTATCTGAAATTTTGAGAAAATGCTGTGGGCGCCGGTCACAATATGGCTGCCATGGGGCTTAGGTATCAACACAAAATGGCCGCCCCGCCTGAAAGAGCAGAAAAGACAAAAACATAAAATGGTATGTGTGTTATGTTTCCCTTTTGAGTACCCGGTTTCAGACCAGGAGTAAGGGGGCAACCGTTTCAACGCTGGATGCTTGCCAAACTGTCTTGAGTCATATAAGGAAGAGATGTTGGAAGAATAATGATAAAGGGGCTAAAAATAAATATGAAAGTAAACATTATGAATATGATGTACAGGTGGTATATAACACCAGTGAAGTTAGCAAAAATGTACAAAACAGATAACAAATGTTGGAAATGTAAAGAAAAGGAGGGTACTTTTACCATATCTGGTGGGAATGTAAGAAAGTGAAGGACTTCTGGGAAATGATTTATAATGAATTGAAAAAAAATGTTGAAATATAAATTTGTTAAAAAACCAGAAGCCCTTCTATTGGGTATTGTGGGTACAGAAATTCATATGAATGATAAAAAATTGTTTTTATATGTGACAACTGCAGCAAGGATATTGTTAGCCCAAAGGTGGAAGTAAGAAGAAATGCCAACTAAAGAAGAGTGGCAAGAGAAATTGATGAAGTATGCTGGGATGGCGAGATTAACTGGGAAAATTCGGAACCAGCAGGACCAGACTTTCCTAAACTGTAACCAATTGACATCGCTTGTAGGGTTAAAAGAGGTTTTGTAAGGAGTAATATATAAAGTATTGTGAAAAGAATTAAGGATAGGTATTAAGATTTGAATTTATAGCAATAACTGTAGTAACAAAATGCATAATTAGAAAGGATTTTAGAAAACCATCAGTTGGGGTTGAAGGAAGTCTTAGGCTGTGATAGCCAAAGACTTTGAAATGATGTTTAAAAGGATGATATGCTGGAAAATAGGTGTAAAAACCAATAAAAATGTTTTTAAAAATATGAAAATAAGTCTTTATGTTAAAGGGTTGTGAGAATCCAAGAAGCAAAATGTAATTCTAGCATGTTTGAAATTTTTGAGGGGGGAACATTGCTTATCTACAAGAAATCCACGTAACACTGCCAATATTTCTTTTCTTTTCTTTTCAATGCCTGAAGGTGATGTAAACATTTCTCAGCTTTATTGCTCCAACATGGGTGTTATCCTTAGGCATTACATAATCTTAAAAATATACTTATATAGTATAATAATAATAATAATAATAATTTATTTTCAAGCAATTCACAGATCATCTTCTGAGTTTAGTGCTGCACCACTTTAAGAGCAAAGACATAAGATGTGTACTTTAGAAACTTGCTTTATAGAACAGCAACGTACAATGCCATCAGCCCGAAGGACTGCACACATAATGTCTGCAATCCAGGCTTGAGGGACCCAGCTAACCTGCATATATTATTTGTTACTCTCCCATTTGCATATCGTTGGTGTGAACCTGCTGGGGGCTAGGTCCACAGATGGTGATCACGCTGTGCTACTTCCGAGAAGACATTTGTATAATTTGCAGGGGGATATTAGGAGAGGCAGCCTGAAGGCGGTCATCAGTGAAAATGAACCTTGGAAAAAGAATCAATGGAAATGTTCCCCTTCAAATCTACCGAGCTTCCCCGTTATCTGAAACTGGCAATGAAAGGGTGAAGGCAAGCACAAACAACATTTTAAGACTAGTAAAGGAGGGTTAGAATAGTAAAGGAGCGCCTAGACTGCTCTGAAAACAACTTCCCCCCCGTCTTAGAACAATCTCTAGGGAAATAATGTTTCTGCCAGTAACCTGAGTGGTTCCAGTTGAATGGTGAAAACCCAGTTGAGGAGGGCACACAATTAACTAGTGCTTCTTTCCACCAATCCTCCAACCCTCCAACCCATTCCACCAATCCTCCAACCCATTGCAGCTGTTTTTCAAATAGTTTTGACCAGTGCTATTTTTCTAGAAAAAGAGGTGCCGGAACTTACCATGAACGCTTCCCCCTATCTCTTAGAATGGCAATGGCGCCACCTGAGAGGTGCCGGAACTGAATTCCGATGAGTTTCCCCTGAATAAAGCCCTGGTTTTCATTTTCCTAAGTGTGCAGGCATTCAGATTGTTCCTTTGGCTTTTTTGTTAACTTTTCCCTTGTGTGTTTTACAGACTGTTCCCCTCCCCACCCAATCTTTTCTTGCCCCTTTTTCTATTAACTGCTCACAAATAACATTGGGAAGGGCTCACCTTCGACTCTCATTTTGAGAAATATGTAATACTAGGAAAAAAGGGTAGGCATATATTCAAATACAGTACACTGAAATGCCTAATGTCTAATCTCAGTTCTATTGATAGTGTTACAAGCTTGGGGGATCAGGAAAATGCTGTGGACGTAACGTGTCTTGATTTGGTGAAGTCCCCCAGGATATTTTTTGGGGAAAGCTGATAAAATGTGGGCTGGGTGAGGTAACTGTTAGGTGGATTTGTAGCTGGAACCCAAAGGATGCTCACTAATAGTTCCTCATCTTCCTGGGGAAAAGTGACAAGTGGGGTGTCAGAGGGTTCTGTCCTGGGTCCGTCATTGTTCAGCATCTTTGTAAATGACTTGGATGAAGGAATTGAGGAGATGCTCATCCCATTTTCAGTTGACACCATAGTGGAAGGGGTAGTCAATGCCACAGAAGACAGAACTGGGATTCAAGATGACCTTAATAGATTGAAGAACTGGGCCCAAACTCACAAAATGAAATTCAATAGAGAGAAATGTAAGGTTCTATACTGAAGCAGGAAAAAGCAGCTACACAAATATAAGATAGGGGATTAATATCCTCATCCACGGGCAGGATATAATGAATAAGTCCAGTCAAAGGCGAATATGGGATTGCATCGCTCATCTCGCTCTCAGGCCGATGGAGCTTGTGTTTGTCCACAGACAGCTTTCCGGGTCATGTGGCCAGCAGGACTAAACCACTTCTGGTGCAATGGAACACCGTGACAGAGACCAGAGCGCAAGGAAACACTGTTCACCTTCCTGCCACAGCAGTACCTATTTATCTACTTGCACTGGTGTGCTTTCGAACTGCTAGGTTGGCAGGAGCTGAGACAGAGCAATGGGAGCTCATCCCGTCTTGGGGATTCAAACCGCCAACCTTGTGATCAGCAAGCCCAAGAGGCCACCCGCTTTTCTATTCTGAACATGACTTCACTTTTTAAAAAGATCATCCAATACTCCTATACAAGCCAAATGATTTAGAATAATATATGAACTATAAAAGAAACATAAGGAAATCTAGTATTGTCATATTGACTTTTGGGTAAAAATGCCCTCTTTCCCTACCTGTTTGTACTCAGACTCTCTTCCAACCAGGACCTGCAGAATGTAACTGATAGGATCTCCCTTCATGGGGGGTACAGCTTCCCAAGCAATTTCACAGGCGTTTCCTTCCAGCTGTCTCACTCGAGGGGCTAAAGGCAAGAGATATAGTAAATACAATTAATTCATTCCTCCCACCCATCCGACTTAAAATAAGTGAGAATAGAACATAGATCAGGCATCCCCAAACTTTGGCCGCTCAGATGTTTTGGACTACAATTCCCATCTTCCCCTGACCACTGGTCCTGTTAGCTAGGGATCATGGGAGTTGTAGACCAAAACATCTGGAGGGCCGCAGTTTGGGGATGCTTGACATAGATGGTATGGTGAAACAGACAACCAATGGATTGAAACACAGAATGTATCTGCAATGTTTCTTTCAATTTACAGTAACCCATGCATACCCAATCCTAATCCAAAATATTTTCTTATTAGAAAAGTAGAAAACGAATGGAGGAGATATATGGAGAGAAAGAGAGAGCCATGTGGAAGAATGTGGCTTTCCTTGTTGAAGATACCAGATATGGTTAAGCTGGGGTTGCCATACGTCCGGAATTTCCTGGACATATCCGGAATACTGCATTCGTCAGCAGCGTCCAGGTGGAAAGCGGCCAAATGTCCAGAAAAATCCGGACGTATGTCAGCCCATGTCAGCATCCTGTTCTCAGAGTGGCCAGCCAAATGTGTGGACCCAGCTTAAGAGCACTCTCCATTCCTGTGGTTTCCAGCAACTGGCATTCAGATAGCCTTTCCCCTCCTTTCAAGATTCTAATGGAATTGTTACACTCTTGGATGGGCACAGGGACTCTGCTGTTCTTTCTGTACCAAAGGCAAACAAAGCAAAGCTTCTGGAACTTGCCGATTTTAGACTGCAATTCAGATTCACAGCATGCAGTCTGGGCCCCGGAGGGAAGCATGATTTGTTATCAGCTCACACTGCACTGCCCTTAGCACAAGCTGATTGTTACTCTTGGGGGGGGGGGAGAGAAATCCTCTTCCATCAAGGCAAAAGCCATTGCATGTCACTTAGGGCCCCATCAGCTACAGGAATCTGATTTCTCAATAAAGCAGAAAGCTTTCAAGCAGCTGACAACCGCACAGCCATGCTTCTGTCCCCATGGCGATCATCTATAACCATCTGCAGCAATGTTCTGGTTATCCCAAAGTTTTCCACCCCGAGGGGGTGGGGGAATACAAGAAATGTTTATTTTAAAAGGAATAAAAGGGTGAGGGGAGTGTGTGGTTGCTGGACAAAACACACCAAAAGGTCAATGGAAAGTAGGCAGAAACCTCAACTGCCATCATGGCAAATCCAAGTTATGCAAATAATTTATCAGCTGCTCAGTACTGCATGGTTGGCCTATATCTGCCCTGAAAGACAATGGAGTGTGCTGCCAGGGGTAAAGTCAAACCGCCACCCAACTCTGCGACTGCTGAGGCAGCAAAAACTCATAATTGCTGCCTCCAGCATTGTTTTTGCTGTGTTAGCAGCACCGAAGGGACCTCTCTGGGGTGCAAACCTGGGCAGTATGTATGGAGGTCCTGGGCTGCCCAGATGACAAGATTCCCCTCTGATGGGGTCCGAAGGAAAGCGGAGCACTACGTTTGGCTGCAGGAGTTGCCATCCAATGGCCTTAGGGACTCCACTCCAGATTTATGTAGGGTTTACTCCTTAGCTGTTCCTTCTCCTGAAGACGTCCCACAAGGCAGTGGGTACAGATTTTCCTTGGGGTTTACCCCTAAAGCCTTCCTCATGAATGGGTGTAACCACAACCCTCAGTGATGAAGTAAAAACAGACTAGCTGCAATGGCTCTGACTCCATGGCTTCTCAATACAGTTGTGCCTTGGTTGTCGAATGCCTCGGTACTCGGGGGTTTTGGCTCCCGGAAGTAAGTGTTCTGGTTTGCGAACGATTTTTGGAAGCCGAACGTCCAACGCGGCTTCCGCTTGAGTGCAGGAAGCTCCTGCAGCCAATCAGAAGGCGCGCCTTGGTTTAACCGTATCCGGGAGTCGAATGGACTCCCGGAAAGGATTAAGTTCGACAACCAAGGTAGGACTGTACTCGAGGCTGCAAACCACTGGAGGGGAGAGTGCTGTTGTACTCAGGTTCTGCTTGTGGGTTTCCCACAAACATTTCCATGCTCACTGCAGGTGTTAATGAGACCTGGGCGGATACGTTACACTTAATGGTCTAAAAGGAGGCTAAGAAAACAACTCATATTGATGAAGCTCTAAGGTAAAGGTAAAGGGACCCCTGACCATTAGGTCCAGTCGTGACCGACTCTGGGGTTGCGGCGCTCATCTCGCGTTATTGGCCGAGGGAGCCGGCGTACAGCTTCCAGGTCATGTGGCCAGTATGACAAAGCCGCTTCTGGCGAACCAGAGCAGCGCACGGAAACGCCGTTTACTTTCCTGCCGTAGCGGTACCTATTTATCTACTTGCACTTTGATGTGCTTTCGAACTGCTAGGTTGGCAATAGCTGGGACACATCGCGGGGATTCAAACCACCAACCTTCTGATTGGCAAGCCCTAGGCTCTGTGGTTTAACCCACAGCGCCACCCACGTCCCTTGATGAAGCTCTAGCTCAGGCATCCCCAAACTTCGGCCCTCCAGATGTTTTGGACTACAATTCCCATCATCCCTGACCACTGGTCCTCTTAGCTACGGATCATGGGAGTGGTGGGCCAAAACATCTGGAGGGCCATAGTTTTTTTTGGGGGGGGGCTGCTCTAGCTGGTGTAAAATCAGGGTAGCTCCAGAACCTCTGTCTTACTCCCCTCTTTTATCAAATGGGGCAAACAATCATGTCCTCTCAACAGTGACTATGAAATCATAGTGTATGCTACAAGTGCTGTACAGGGTATTAATAATAATCTAAAGCGTCAGGTGGTTAGTTTACTTCCATAGCCACACAGCCCAAACCAGGAGGTGTGTCTCTTTTACCTTTGATGGCGGGCGGAATGGATTTGGTTGTGCTGAAGGTAAACACTTCGGAGAAAGGTCCTTCCCCAGCTTCGTTTACGGCTTGTATTCTGAAAGCGAAGCAGGTGAATTCCATCAGCCGTTGTACCTTGTAGGTGTGACTTGGTCCCCTATAGATTGGAATAAATCTAAAAAACACAAGGGGAGAGAGAAGACCAAGTTAGTTACTATTTACTGCTTCAGCGTGTTTCATTAACTCAATGTGCTCTTTACACACAGCTGTGAACTTTGGGTTTGGATCTAGCGATTGCTTGGACTGTCCGGACATCCACTGCTTTGATGTTCTGCACTCCTGATGATCAACAGCAGGAGCATAGCTTCATGTAGTAGTCGAATACTAATTATTTCTCGGAATATATCTGGATCCACAACATTAAAATGGTTGTAAAAGGGTTGGGCTCAAACATAATGCAGCTCAGTGGCCAAAAATGTTTCAGAATCAAGATGAAACTACTGCAAAGGACACTTACAATGGGGATTGAAAAGAGAGGTTGTAGAAAGTCGGGTACCCAGTGGGTCAGTTGCAGATGTAAAACTGACTTCCTGCAAATTTTGCAAGTCAGGCTTAGAGCACCCTGCTCCCCAGTTGCAAAGCAACCCTTTGTTTACCTCGTTATAGTAAACCATGGTTAAAGGCCAGCATCTGCTATGATGGTGACCGTGCTGACGCTAAGCAGTTTTCTTCTTAATTGGATGTCCAAACCCACTTCAAGCCCTGGTTTTGAATTCTGGTTAGTGTTCACCTTGGTTAACACCTTGGAAAACCATTCTCAGGCAAACAAAGGTGGAGCTTACACTGTAAGAGACATGAGAGGTGGAGGGAGCACTGATTTCTGACTTCGGCTTACGATTGGCAAAACCATGGTTTGCTGCAAGTTCTGCCGATGACCATGGTGCCACAAACATAAACCTTCTTCTTTCTTTCTTTTTTTTAAAAAAACCTTAAATACCCAGGAAGCACCAACTGCTTACTACTAATTCATTTCCATCAACAAGTGGCTGTGGAAGAAGCTACTGTGATTTCAAGGCAAATTTGGTTGTGCTAATCAGTCCTAACCTAGGTTTTTACTCCCTTGGTGTAAACTAGCTTGCCCAAAGTAAAAAGAGTATGTTTAGTAGGTAGCCCAGTGTCATCCTATGTCCCTGAGCACCCCATATGTCATCGATTAGCAGCGCACACCACTAGGCAGATAAAATATTTTTAAAAATATTATTTAGAAAATGTATATACTGCTTAACACTTCTGGCATAAAAGAAAACCCAAGCAGTTTACGGAAAATGGAAAGCTTATTGAATTGTCATGCTGTCCTTGCACAGGTGCCTTGCTAATCTTCTCTGCAGATCATGTGCACAATAAAGTAAGGGAGAACTGCCTAATCAACAATGGGCCCAGTTAGGACTACGTCTTTATTTTGGGTTGGATCCAGAGGACAGAGGAGTGGAAAGACACTAATGATATTCCATAAGCACTTCCAGAAGAGCTTGTGCAAGAGTTCATTTAGTGCCATAAGACGAAGGCTAGGTGTAGCATCTGTCCCCGTGCTACGTGTTTTTGTCATTATCTCTGGATTTAGCTTTTTCACTTTTCTCACGCAGGGCTCTAGTGTGAAGGGTCACTACGTCCTATAGCGAAAGAGGAATTCTGCATCAGTCTGTCCTTTACGCAGAAGGGTGCCTTTGGACCCAACTCGTAAGTTTTTCAATGTCAGGCTTTCAATATAGTTTCCAATATTGCTTTCATTCATTTATCTGTTTCAAGCAGACTCGTTTATGGTAACAGATACGTATTGTAACTCTTGACCTTCAATATTGTGCCCTGGTTTTGAGGTTCCAGAGACACCTGGCTGGTCATGGTTGAAAACATGAGACACTGGACCAGGCAAACCTCAGTCTATTCCAGCACCATCCATTATTATCATTTCTATGCATAATTATCACCTGCCTGATTCTTTTGGAGGCCAAGTTTTTAAACCTGGATGCAATGTCAGACATATGGCACTGGTCGAGAACAGCTAATCAACTCCAATTTTTAAATTTTCTAACTCACATTTATATTCCACCTTTACTGCAAGGGGCTCGAGGCACTGTACACAATTCTCTTCCCCGTCTCATTTAGTTCCTCCAACAAATCTGTGAGGTAGATTAGCCTGAGATGCAGTGGCTGGCCCAAGGGAATTCGAACTCGGGTCTCCCAGATTCTAGTCCAACACAACTACAGTGGTACCTCTACTTACGAATTTAATGCGTTCCGAACGCACATTTGTAAGTCGAAAAAATTCGTAAGTAGAAGCAACCCTATCTAAAAATTCGTAAGTAGAAAAAATCCTATCTAAACCGCATCCAAGATGGCGGGCGGAGCTCCATTTGTAAGTAGAGTTATTCGTATGTAGAGGTACCACTGTAACCACTATGCCACACTGGATCTCTAATATGCAAGACGGCGGCAGTCCAAACAGTCTGAAAGGAAATGGCTTCCCTCAGCGATGAGTTTTAAATAGAGGAAGAACAGCCCCAACGAGTAATCTCGATTATGCCTGGAAAACTCATGCTGTGATTAAACAGTAACAACAAAAAGTTCCATCTTTATTATGAACACTGAAGCTTCAAAAGGTAGCCGATCTCTTAGGTAAAGCTGTGCAATTCAGTTAAGGTCTGAAGCACGCAGTTTGCATTCCCTGACAATTTCTCCTTGTCACATCTCAAAGCAGAATGGCTGGCTGCTCCCTAGGCAAGAGAAATTAGATATGGGGTGGGGTGGGTGAGAGATGCACCTAATCAGGTGTGCTGAGTTCCTCCCAACATTGTGGGGGGGGGGAAGAGACCGTCACATGTGCATGACATCACTGATGCCCCTCTTCCATGCCCTTCCCTCGGCCACAAGTGAAGCTGAAACCACCAGCAGCTTCAGACAACTTGTGAAGACTTACCTTTCTGCCCAGGCCTTTCCCTGATCCACAAGACTGGGCCCTGTTTTATGTGTATGAACCCCCTGAATATGTTTTATTTGCTTTTACACCAATTTAGGTTGCATTTTTTGTTTAAATGATATATGGTTTTATATTGAACACCTGTCAGATATCTTATGCCACCATGATGGCTGAAGAAGCATCTTCCTTTGCCTGTTGTGGCTTGATTTCAAACCACACGGGCAAAGGCTCAGAGTTTTGCAGAGTTCTCCAAACCCTGCTCCCCTTTGCCTGGGGCAGCTTGAAATAAAACCAGACCAACAATGGCACAGGGGCTGTGACGTTACCTGTCCCGTTATATAGGACGCCAGGTGGCCATGGCATATAGGCTTGCTGTTGAGGGGCTCCCCGCTGCTGGTTTCTATATTGCTCAAGGCAGCTAAACAATTAAAAGAGAATCCATCAAAATGCAAACCGAACCGTACTAGCACCTGCGAGACTTCATGCCGCAAGGCTTCAGATTCCAAGTCCAGGGGTCCCTGATGCCAATTGCACTGCTCAGCATCACCTGCTTCTAAATAAAGCCAGGATGCAAACCAATAGCAGCAAAACTTTCAGGTACTTTGCTAAAACAAGAAAAGGCCATGAAGGTGTGTGTGTGTGTGTGGGGGGAGCCAAAAGAGCCCAAGCTTGACTTTGCAACGGGTTTGTCACCAACTGACGCTACATTTTAATGGGAGCTCAGGTTTTGAAAAGTCTAAATTAATAAAGCTCAGGGAGCAATGAACTGACGGAGGGGACGATCCTCAGAAAACTGCCCTCGTATCTTTTCTGCATTAACGAGAACCAGCCCTATTTGCTGGCATTCTAATATCAAAAAGAACATTAATGTACACACATACAGAACACGGTGTTCCTAGAAAGAAGGCTCAGGAGATGGCAAGCCTGCGATGCGGTTGTCAATATAAATTTATTCTCCGTAAGGATCTTCCAGGAAACTCTTTGCATGCCACTGCATTGAATTTCCTGTTGACGTTTTAAGACACTCCAGTCAAACTTGGGAATTATGAACAAAACCACAAACTCCCGTTCTGTACCCTTGGCTTTTGAACATCTATTCAGGATTCCCTCCTCCCTTTTTTTTATTTTCTATTTCGGAGAGAGATTTTCCTCTTCCCAACAACTTCATTCTAAAAGGTAAGCACCCTAAGCCTGCAAGCTTTAAACACCAGGTGAAATTCAGTGGCATAGATTTTTTTTAAAATGTGATGAGCGATGGCTCCACTCACTAGGTGCAAATTCAACCTCTCTCTCTCTTTTTGTACTCCAGGTGAAAAGACAGAGAAAGGGAAGCAAGAAGGAGAGAATTAATATCCCAATGAGCTAACCTGTTGACCTGAGGCTGTTTTCTCTGGGCATTTGAAAGGGAGGTTTACACACCTCACTAAGCAGCAATCGCTAATAGTTAAATGAGATGCGATTCACATCGCAGGGAAGTGCCAGTTTTAAGACAATAAATGCTTCACATCTCTCCTGCTCTTGAAAGAAATTAATGTCGAACCTGCAGCTAATTATGGGATTTCCCCCCCACCCCCACCCCATCTAATTCCATGCTTTAAAACCGCAGCAGATAATTTGCCAATGAACTGAAGAGCACAAAGTTTTGAGAAGTGCTTGAAGTAGGAAAAAAAGGGGCCAAATCATTAGATGATGTAATATAGGCAAACCCTTGACTTGCTGAACGCCCAGAAACCTTTAAATGAAGATGGTACACCGGCAGGCAAGGAAGTTGTTTTCCAGAGCCTCTTTGCAAGCAAACAATGTAGCAAGAGTTTTAACAAGTGCTAATTGCTTTAACAATGTAAACAACACAGTTTAAGAAAACCAAACCATTTCTACAGTGGCCAGGAGGTGTATATCTATCTCTCAATCTCGATCTCTCTATATAAAATTTATACCATGCCCATCTGGGATGCAGTATTTGTTTCCTGAGATTTACAGAACCAACAGAATTATTATTTTCCCACTTTAAAAACACTCCCGGGGGCTTACTTAAAATTATAGAAGTATTTTTTTAAAAAAATTCACCAGTACACAAACTGTGGGTATAATTGGCTAGGTTGCTGTAAGTTACTGTATATCCATCCACATTGCAGCAGATCCATTGAAATTAATAGACCCAAGTAAGCCAAGGACACTGCAGTGGGTCTAACTCTTCAGTAGAAATAACTCCAGCTACAAACCCATGATGTTAAAATCGGGTTGCTATATAGAACTGACGAAACAGTTGTCTGCAAACATGATTCTGGGTTGTAAAATGCCATCTGCCTTAGTTAAACCTACAGGACATTATTGCAACAGGAAGCAAATGACACTTTTAGATTACCTACGGAATTCATTGCCTGGTCCAGGTATAAAGATTTACTAGAAAGGAAAACACCTAAATGGATATCGCCTTTGGAGGCCAAGGCTCGTAAAAGGTTAAATACGGAGACCGGTTGGCCGAAATATAGAGATTTGCTGATTGAAGATGGAGACCAATTTAAGTTAAAAAATTATGAGGAGTTAAAAGGTAAATTAGATGATTGGCTCCAATACCACCAGATAAATGAAGTGTTTAAAACGGACAGAGTAGTTGGTTTTCAAACAGAGAAGTCAAAGGTGGAAACAGAATTGTTAGAACCAAGACAGGAGTGCCTGGCGTGCTATGGTCCATGGGGTCACGAAGAGTCGGACACGACTAAACGACTAAACAACAACAACAAGATGAAAATACTATCCAGAATGTATAAATTGTTGCTAGAGTGGCATACGAAAGATGAACAAACAAAAAATGCTATGATTTTGTGGGCAAAAGATATGGGTCATAATATAATGATTGAGGAATGGGAGAAATTGTGGCATGAGAATATTAAATTTACTGCGTGTAGTTTGCTAAAGGAAAATATTATGAAGATGATGTATAGATGGTATCTTACACCAGTAAAATTAGCAAAGATATACCACAACCATGATAACAAATGCTGGAGATGTAAGAAAGAAATAGGCTCATTTTATCATATGTGGTGGACATGTCCACTAGTGAATGTCTTCTGGAATAAGATTTATAATGAACTCAAGAAAGTGTGGAAAAACACATTTGTTAAGAAACCAGAAGCATTCCTACTGGGCATTGTAGGAAAGGAGATTCCCAAGAAGAAGATATCCTTTTTTATGTATGCCACCACAGCAGCAAGACTTTTGATAGCTAAATACTGGAAGCAACAAATATTACCAACGATCGATGAGTGGCAGATGAAGATGATGGAATTTATGGAATTGGCTGAGATGACCGGACGAATCCGCAACCAGGGAGAAGAAGCGATGGAAGAAGAATGGAAAGATTTCAAATTGTATTTTAAAAAATATGCTAAAGTAACATATTAGACTAGAAATTAAGTTGTAATTAAAACTGTGGAATATGTGAAGATGTTATTTATAGGGAAAGAAGAAATTTTTATGAGGTGAATACTCTGATATAGAATTTGCTAATTAGAAATGTATATAAGAAGCACAGGAACGGGAACCCGAGGAGGTCCCAAATGTACAATGTGAGGAGATAAGATATAATGTTTTAAATGTTTTTGTTTTTTGTCTTCTTTTTGTATTGGTATTTTATTTTTTATTTTGCTGTTTTTTTATTGTCTTGTGAATTCCCCCCCCCTCTTTTTTTGGAAAATTAATAAAATATTATTATAAAGGCCAAAAAAAAAAGGAATTCATTGCCACAAGTTATATTGTGAGAATTAAGTGTCTCTAAGTTTCTTTGGGGGCACGTAGAAGAGCTCTGAGCTTTGCTTACAGCAGCAGCACAGTAACTCAGGCCAGCATTTAGGCCTTGGGTAGGCAAACTAAGGCCCGTGGGCCGGATCAGGTCCAATTGCCTTCTGGATCTGGCCTGCGGACTGTCCGGGAGCCGCTGCGTGGATCACCAGCGCACACGTTCTTTCCCTCTCCCTCACACAGCGCCTCCGCCTCCTCCCTCCCTCCCTCCTCCTGGCTTCTCCCTGCCCTGCCTAGAGGAGGAGGGAGGCTGGGCTTTGTTGGTGCCAGCAGCAGCAAAATCGCGCTCAAGCGGCTGCGATGTTAAGCAGCCCCTCTCCGGAGGCCTTTCGCGCGCTGCTCATCATCCTTCCGCCACCAGCCCCTGCTGCTCACAAGACACAGGTAAGCAGCTTGTGGTGCTCTTGCATCTTCCCCCTCCCCCAAAATATAGTCCGACCCCCCCCCCAAGGTCTGAGGGACAGTTTGCTGACCCCTGATTTAGGCTATGCACATACCAAAAATTTAAAGCAACTCCCCCTCCCAAGAATCCTGAGAACTCTAGTTTGCCCCTCACAGAACTACATTTCCCTGCAACCTTAACAAAGTACAGTCCCTAGGATTCTTTGGTGGAGAAAATGCAATTTAAATGTATGGCGTGTACCAAACTAAATCTACAATTTGTTTAGTCTGATCATTTTCTATAGGCTTTTGTTAAGAGTTAAGAATCTCAGTTCAAACCATGGCAGAAGAGTATTTCACAAGTCCGCCTTGCAGACACAGTACACATTTCTCATGTATTAATCAGAGGACACAAAGAATCTCAATTAATAGACAACATGAAGGACAAGATGAAAACAGAAAAGGTGTGTGTGTATGTACAACATACCCATGGGATATGTACCACAGGTATATCATAGAATTAATACTTTCGGACAAATAGGGTGTCATCCACTCCCTTTTTTGTCCTTTTGTTTCCTGATGAGTTTGGCTATTTCGGAATACTATAGCAACCATATGGCTCTGTCTTAATTGCCAATTTCCTTTCCTTACTTGCTAGCCAAAGCCTAAAATATGTGCATGCTGATTATTATGAATGAATATGATAATGCACCTATTTTTGTATTTTCCAGAGAATCTACTCGCGGCGCTCTCGGTGCTGGACTGAAAGCAGGCACTGCTGTTAAAGTGGGTGTTAATGATCTTGATTCAATTAAAAGAGTGTAAACGGGTTCCTAATTAGACTCCTTGAAAACCTGCGGCAGCTGCGTATTAACTGTATTCATCACTGGGCAAAGCAGACTGTGTGTTTTGTGGGGTCTGTTTACAGCTTTACGTACAAACTGCTTATACCCAGAGCATCATTTCAAGGCTAACATACTGGGCCAGTTCAGATGCAGTGGCAATGGGTTGGCATTGGTCCAACCAAACCATGGGCTTGTCTTCATACCAACAAATTTGTCTTCCTGCATCGCAGGGGGGTTGGACTAGATGATCCTTCGGGTACCGGTGCAATACTAAGATTATATTGTTCTAAGTGATTCAAAAGGCAATGTGAATGCAGTGAGGTTAAAGCAGCTTCTTGATTCTCTGCAGTTAGGATGAGGGCTCCTTCACTCTTCTCCATATAACCAAATACACACTACCAGAAAAGTGGAATATATGAAACGCAGTAAATAAAAATAAATGAAATAAGCCCGGGGGGGGGGGGGGATGGAAATCTCAGAAATGCATGGAAATCCTATTAGGATTTTATTCCTAAATGCTCGTTCTACTTTTACTGTGGTTAGGTTTCTTCATATATATATATATACTGCCAGCAAATTTAGAAACCAAGTATAAATTATAGTTCATACAACAAAAATCTTTTAAAAATAAAATATCAAAAGAGCAGTATGAAACTAAAATAAAACTGACACATTCTGAAACACCATTAAAAAAATAAAATCAACATTAAAGTCCCAGGCAAATAAATTTTTTTAAAAAAAATAAAATAAAAAATATGCACATTTTTTATTTTAACAGTGATGCTATACTTATGATTTGTGAGCTTCCTTAAACTCTGGAAATGACATCCTAAATAAACATGTGACATAATAAGATCAATCATGGTTTCAATGTAACTGACTCTGAATTAGAATCGCTTAGTTCTTTCCACAGCAGGCAAATGAACAAAGTGAAGCAATTACAACAGAAGCAGGAACAATTTCTTCGAAGAAAAAGAAAAAGCCAGGGCAAACATGTCCGGTCATGACAGCTACATTTTGAAATGAATCTAAATCAAAAACTGAGATTTCTGACCAAGTCTGCATATTGCTTGCTTCCCAAAGTGAATCTCAAAAAAGTCATTTGAGACAAACACCAGCATCAGAGGTGGGAAGAGGTGAGCAATGGGCATTATATTACAAAACAACTCCAGAGCAGTTGCTCATATGTCATTTACGTGGCATGGGAAGAGCTCAAACAACATTTCTGACCTTTCCCGATGAATGCAACATGTGGCTTGATGAAGCTGGTTCTAATAAGGTTGAATTAAACCCATTAGAACAAATTACTACAATTTGTTCACTCTCCTCCCTCTACCCCAATCCTATTCAAACCCAGCTATTTAATGTTTTTCACGTCTGGCTGTATAGTTCTGGTCCAGATCAGGGAGCCCAGTGAAGCGAGATACTCTGTTTACTGTAAGATAATAAGCACATCCTTTTGGGGATGGTGCGACCTAGTTAACGCTTGGCTAAGGGAAGTACTTAGGCCAATGAGTAACAAGATATGTTTGCCCCAAGCATTGCTTATATGGCGATTCAAAACTATGCTATGAATTATTCATTTTCTGCTTCTTAAACGGATCAAGAAACGACAAATCCAGCCATCTTTCAAGGAGCACAATCCAACTGGTGTCTTACATTCATAAAGGGTGACATGATTGCTATAAATGTGGGGCTCTCATATGTTGCTCAAGGCACTTTTATCATTATGCAGCTTTATAAGGAAAGAATTGCAGGCAATAAGCATGAGACAGAACCGTTCCCGCCAGTCTCCTTAGAGCGACTAATGGGCCAGTACAGCTAAAATTGTGGGACTCGAGGTGGCAAGCTGATCCCCTCTGAAAATCTAGCAGCATATTCTTGGAAATCGCTTGATTAGACAACGTGCAAATAAATCATGATTCTGCTGTAAGAAGATTACTGCTACAAACATGGAGGGCAGCAGCAAATCTAGCAGCAACTAAACATCCGTCTGAATGCAACATGTACTTTGGGGAAGCACCTATATTCCATTTGCCAGTGGTGAATCCCGGCAACTGTTTTCAGCAAGGTCACTAATGGTTTTGAACCCATTTCCACTTTCCCACCCTATCACTTAAAACTGCATTTTAACCTAGACTAGGACCCCCCCTTTTTGGCTTGGCCAAAATAAAACTCTTGCCACACCAGCACCTCTAAGCAGAATGAGTGAAGCACCTCTTTCCTGACTTCAGTGCCTACAGAAAGCTGCAGATCAGAAGACGGGTGTCAACCGGGCCTCACCCTCTTTCCTCTTCTTACCTCTTGTTCTTGTCCTCAATCTGCAAGATGTACAGCATGTCATCGGCAGTGTGCTGTTTGGAGCTGCTCTCTCCCCACTTCAACTTCAGACTCTGAGGACCCGCTGCAGTGCACTCTAGCCGAGGAGGTAAGGGCGGCAGAGGCCTGGTCTTGGCCTTAATCGAGTGGCTAAAAGGTCCCGCTCCGATGCCATTTACAGCCTGAACCCGGATCCTATGGTAGGAAAGCAGCCAAGGGGTTTGGGGTGGAAGAGAAAAAAGAATTACAGTCATACCTCGGTTTAAGTACGCTTTGGTTTGAGTACTTTCAGTTTAAGTACTCCACGGACCTGTCTGGAACGGATTAATCCACTTTCCAATTACTTTCAACGGGAAACTTCACTTCAGGTTAAGTACGCTTCAGTTTAAGTACTCCACGGACCCGTCTGGAACGGATTAATCCACTTTCCAATTACTTTCAATGGGAAAGTTCGCTTCAGGTTAAGTACGCTTCAGTTTAAGTACTCCACAGACCGTCTGGAACGGATTAATCCACTTTCCATTACAATCAATGGGAAGGTTCGCTTCAGGTTAAGTACAGACTTCCGGAACCAATTGTGTACTTAAACCGAGGTACCACTGTACGTTAAAAGCTGGTTTTGAGCCTATCAGTTTTCTTTCTGGCCCTCACTTGATGCAGAAAAGGTGAAGTATAATGGCTTAATTGACACTGAAATGAGAATGTCTAAATGTGTATTGGTGAAAAGGTTTAACATGGGGCTATATTAAAGTCAAGGAGAGCACTTTGTAATGTATTTTTGCATTAAGTCAGGTTGACAGAAACTGTTCTTCGAAAATATATGAGAGCAGGAGCAGAGTTACTGGTAAATGAAACTAGCCATTTGGCCATGGTGCAGATGGGGTTGGAGCAACAGAAACTTCCATGGTCTGCATCAGGGCACACCAACCTCTTCCAAATAACAAGGGCATTTCAATTTTTGAGGCGCTGCTGTGGGTACCAGCAAAAAAGAAATTTATATATATGTATAAAATAAATTCCAAGACGCTCCTCCCAAAATTAAACGAGTGTCACCAGCATAGATGGCAATCTCTGCATTATGCAATCTCAAGATAGAAAATTTTGAGGTACCATGACAGGGGAGTGAACTGTTAATTATCTGATTTGCATGTTTATCATGGGGCAAGTGATTCGGATGATTTTGCCTCAGGTAGCACAACGTTTTGGCTGTCTCTGCGCAAACAATTAATGCAATGATGCCGGAAAGGTCTAACCACATTGGGGCACAAAATCAAATATTTCATCTTCATCAGACCCATTAACCAGCGGTTAACGTTATTTATGAGAACCCAATTGCCAAGCAGCTCAGCCAGAACCAGAACTATCAATTTTCTGGCTGGCTGACTTGGCCCAATGCTTTGCATATTGGGAAATATAAAAACCAAAGTTCCTGGTGTAAGTGATGAATTGCCCAGTTGGACCATTTCCTTCTTTAAATAACACAAGAAGCATCGACTCATACAGAAAAGCTGCATGTCTTTTTGCAATGACAAGGTCATACCGCTTTCCAAATAATTTTTAACAGGCCATTACTTGTGTGTGGCTAACTCAAAATGCTAATGGCTCAACAGGACTCCTGTAAATATAAAGGACTTGGCTATTCATTGGATACACAAAATCAGTTGAAATCTCAAGTCGGCATGTGAGCAAGATTTAACTACATTTACTGGATGTCAGTCTGAAATGAAAAAATGGAGGTCAATTTCCCATGTACTGCAAGTCCTTGTCATATTTCAGACCTATTGGCTGCATTGTGATGCCATGCAGAAGCTATGGTTTATTGTGACAGGAGTAAGGCTGGGCAAGTTTTGGGTTTGCACACTCCTCTGCTGCACTTTCCATCTCTGGGTAATTTTAACTATGGTTTGTTAAAGCAAGCCGCCTTCTATGGACTGAGTTTGCTTCTTTCAGACATGGCCTAATTAAGATTTAGCACCGTTTGAGAGGTTTAAGTGACATGAATTGTTGTTGTTTAATTAGAAAAAGGAAGTACAAGCCTCAAAATCATCCTTACAGTCACACTGGAAGAGACAAGAGCCCAAAGTATGCCTGAATTTGTTCTTGTCATGATGAACCATGGTTTATCACGACATGCAAATATAGCCACCGACTTATTTTTTTCCAAACCAGGCAAAAACTGCTTTACTTCACGAGCCTTTAAAAGAGCAGTTTAAACCATGATTTGCATTGTAAATGCTGTTTTAGCTTTTTGCATTAAGTTTATATCCTATTGTCTTTGTGGTGGTTTTGTGATGTGTCCTGGGGAACGTATTTGAAGGATGGGACAGAAATTATCAAATAAATAAATGAATCAAAAGCACACTGAGTAAACTATTGTAAAATGGTAAGTGCAGAGGAAATTATGGGTGATATCCAATTATATTCAGAGTAGACTCACTGAAATCGACGGATGGACTTTCAATGAATCTACTATGAGTATAACTAATCTTGAATGAACGTGGTGCCAAATGTATTGCTCTGCTTTCCTCTGGCCCACATCAATGATACCAAGAGGGGGGCCTTGTCGTCTGGGCAACCTGGGACCTCCATACATTCTGCCTAGGCTTGCACCCCAAAGAGGTCACTTTGGTGCCACAATTGCAGCAAAAACAATGCGGGAAGCAGCAGTTGCAAAGATGCAAGATAAAAGCATAATGTCGCTTTGAAATATGAAGCAGTATAAAAATTACGTAAGTGATAATAAGAATGATGGAGAAGGAGCTAAAGTTGCTGCGGTGGCTACAAAGACAAGCAACACAGAACAATTTTGCAGCAGCCTTTGCTAAATGTTACATTCGCGATTTAAAATGACATCCTTTATGATTTCAACAGAGCACCCAAGGTTTGGTCATCATTCCTTGAAGGACACCCACAGCTCCCTTCTGGACTTGCAAACATAAAGCTGATGGAGAACATTAAAAAGATACAAATGTCCTGTCCTGGGTCATTGCTTCTGTCTGGACAATAATCTCTTATGTTTCTCACCAGACAGATCAAGTGCAGCAGTCTTTTCAATCAGAATACCTAGTTAATGCTTTTAAGTTTGTTGTTCATTTGAAACATGGGTAGGCAAACTAAGGTCCGGGGTCCAGATCCGGTCCAATCGCCTTCTAAAGCCGGCCCATGGCCGGTCTGAGAATCAGTGTGTTTTTACATGAATAGAATGTGTCCTTTTATTTAAAATGCATCTCTGGGTTATGTTAGGAATTTGTTCATTCCCCCCCCCCAAAAAAAAATATAGTCCGGCCCCCCACAAGGTCTGAGGGACAGTGGACTGGCCCCCTGCTGAAAAGGTTTGCTGACCCCTGATTTGAAACAAAAGAGACAAGCATATTCCTTAAAATATCAGCAAGTTTTGGTTTATTTTTAAGTATTTAAGGGGGAAAATACATTTCAAAGAAAACAATTTTTTGAAAAAGAAATTGCAGGATGACCTCATCATAGCAATTCGCCTACAGAATGTAAGGCAGAAAGTTTTAAAGATTAGCATCATGGAACAGGGCTGTGTATATACTGCTTGTGCCATTAATCACCCAAATCCTGGAGCAAGAAATGACCAGTCCAGCATTGTAAGTTTCATGGACTGGCTGGAAGCAGAGGAGTGAAGGGAGGCATGAGCTAAGGAAGAAAGGCTCCGAACCAGGGGACTGGTGGAGGGACAATGATGAGTGGTCAGAGGGAGAAGAGGGAGCAGACTGGGAGGAGGAGGTGTCGGAAGCTGAAGAGGTAACAGGGTTTAGTGAGCAGGAGCAGGCTGTGGCAGAGAGAAGCCCAGAATCAGAGGCAGATGTGGAGGCTGGAGAAGAGAGGGCCCAAGAGGCAGAGCAGAGGCAGGCTGCTGAAGAAGCCAGGGGGGGGTCTGCTCTCCTGCTCCCCTCCCTGCTGGTCTCTCAGAACCAAACGAGGTCTGAAGAGGTCGGAGCAGGGACAGACAAGGCGACAAAGTCTCAGGCTGCTTGAGAAAGACTCAGGGAAGGAGGAGACTTGGAGAAGGCGGAGATCTTCAGTCCCCACGATCACCTCATAGACATAGGGGCAAGAGTTGCTGTGCTCACTAGACCTGAGCTGTTTTATTTATTTGAATAAAGAGTTGATTTCACTGGCACCTTGAGAGTTACTGCTGACCCATCTTCAGGAGCTATTTCTTCATAATAATATTAAGAGGCTTGCTGGACAAAGGTTCATCTAGTCTAGCATCTCCCCCCAGATTTCTTTGCACCGTGTAATCTCTGCGATAAATGCTTAACACAACCTTTCTTTTCGGCATTCACCCCATACAGCTGCCATTCTCTTGAGTGGGTGTTGTGTAGCAGTAGCCACAAATGGACAATGCCCCAATTCTGGTCCTGCCTGCAGGCTTTCCGTGGGAATCTGGTTGGCCACTGTGAGAACGGCATGCTGGACTAGATGGGTCACTCGCCCTGTCCTCTTATGTTCTTATGAATGACATTGGGTAAATAATTCCCCTAAGCCTCTGTTCCCCGTTTTATGGGGCTGATACTAATGGTCCCCTAATGGCCATGAAGCACCCTGTGAGCACCTAGCAGGCAATAACTAATAATAAAATTCAGTGTGCATTTCCCTGTCCCTTGCCATTATTAGAGATAATTTGGATTGAAGAGCCATTAGAAAGAGGCCCGAGGATGGGGCAGCTTTGAGCAATCTTAGAATTAACATTCGCCGGCCGACCTTTTACCGACATTCATTCCTAAATTAAAATAATTTCTCAGAAGTCCACAGGGGAAGAAAAAAGAAGAAGAATCATAATAATTATCAGCTAAGCCACTTATTTATCCACAAAGATACATTAACAGAGCTAATATGCACACTTAATAATGACTGCCCCAAATCTGAAAAATGAGCACACTGCACCGTGCAGCAAAACCTTTAATTGTTTCCCATATTTAGGATGTACGCTATAATTAGTTCAATCTGTTCTCATTTGCACAGCAATGCTGGAACAGCTATCATAGTTTCCAAACATCTAAAGACCAAAAAGAAGGTCAAAACCCTGAGTGAATGATGATAGTAAACAGACTGACCCAGGGCTTCCATGAAACGCTCCCACAATCTTAAGCATGGGTACCCTGTTTCTCATATTTTAAGACATACCCATAAAATAAGCCATAGCAGGATTTTTAAGCATTCAAGGAATATAAGCCATACCCCGAAAATAAGACATAGTGATAGGCGCAGCAGCAATGCTGGCCGCGGCAGGAGGAGGAGGAAAAAAATAAGACATCCCTTGAAAATAAGCCATAGTGTTGTTTTTTTGAGGAAAAAATAAATATAAGACATGTCTTATAATATGAGAAACACGGTAGCTACAAGTGAGAGGGGCTTGTGGGCAATGCTACTCCCAGGTTGTCTATCCCTGTCCTGCGAGCTCTTTGTGTGTGTTGGATGTGTGTTTGTTGTGCCTGTCAATCACTTGACGTGACAATGATTTTGCTATGTTAAACTATTTGGATTGCTTGGTTGTTTTGTTTATTGTGTTGCATTAATATGTTGTTCATTGCTCTGGGGGATGTTCAGACCAAAAGGTTTTGCATAAAGAAGCAGTGACATAATACAACACAACACAACACAAGGGGGAAGCAGCAATGAATGTGCTTTCTTAAAATGTTGTGTTATGCCATGTCCCCTCTGGCAGCCATTTTGTGACTGGCACCCAACAACAGCACTTTCTCAAAATTCAAAATGCGCCCACCGGACCAAAAACGGCTGCAGTTTTAAACCCGCACTTACCGGAATGTGGTTTCTGGAAGCAGGTCGCTAACGACGTAACTTGTGACGTTCCCCACCGGGATAATAACATCGCCGAGGTCGACGTTGTAAGAAATAATCTCAGACCCATTATTGCACGGTTCATCCCAGTTCAATACAAGGCACACAAAGGGTGAAATTGGAGAGGCATCCAAGTGCTCATCATCGGATACACAGAGAGTGGTCACGGCATCAGGGACTGACGCTGGGGCTGTACAGGTCACCAGGTCACTGTAAGGTCCTGCTCCTGCCTGGTTTATTGCCTGTGGAGTGAAACATTCATTGCATTACATCAAGTGCTACTTACACCCAAGGCCTTTCGGTGAATAGAGATATATGCTTCTGCCGCCTGAAGCAGCAGCCTCACTCTGCCTAATGGCTGGGCCGGCTCTGGTTTCGATGACCTTACAGACCTGCAATTATCCATAGAACTAAAGCTTGTAGTATTTGGAACTAAAATTCCATTTTAATTCTACCTAGATCCTAACTTGTTCGCAAAAAACCCACATTATTATACACTCGCATAAAGAAGAAAGGAGGTTACCTCCCGGCAGCAATACAAATAAAACCCTCTTCATGATCCTAAAGTTAAGCGTCTCGATTTACCTGTAGCCTACAGAAATAGTGAGCTGCGGCTGATAACTGGCTGATTTCAAAGGAGTTGCCTGTGCCACTGTAGGCGAGTTCTAAGGACTCTGCGTCTTCTCCCCACTCCAGTCTGTATTCTGAGATGTCAGCACCAAAGCTCTCAGGACTCTGAAACACAAACACACGCCTGTTGGGTCAAATCTGAGCCTAAAATGGTCTTAACACAGGTTAACAAGGAAGGAAAGTGCTTAAAAAACAAAACTGAGATCATTTAAATTGTGCCTGGGTGTGTGGCTGAGCAGGGGCTAAGAGTCTCAAGAATGGAGGTCCATCCTGATTTAAACCTTTTTTTCTTAGCACTGGCGGTCTCCAGCAGTGCTGTTCTAGCTGCGTTTCAGTGCAGATTTTAAAAATCAGGAATGAGCGGAATTCCACTGAGAGGAAATCAGCAGGAAGCTGAGACCTAATCAAGATATGAAATGCTGAGGAACAGAAAGTTAAGCCATCCAGAATTGTGGGTTTTTTTGGGGGGGGGGGCAGGCTCGGTTCTCAGTCTGCTTTGGGTTTCTAAGGGAAAGGAAGAGTTAAATAGTGATTCGGTAAAAACAAAAAGGGCTCTTAGAAGTTGGCTTCTATGGAGGAAGAAGAGTGAGGCAAACCTCAGGCCCTTTTGGCTTCAGCCAAGGAGAAAGGGGTTAGTCTTACACATCTGGGTCACATTGCCAGGCGGGGATGCTGAGGAGGACGCATTAAAAAAAGGGGCTAAGGAGATAGACAAAACTCCAGCCAGGAAAGGATTCTACAATCACACATTTAGGCTTTCGGAATACAGTAGTGGTTTAAGATTCAGTCTGCTAAATTATTGTTTTCTCGAGGAATGAAAGGCTATGTATTGTGATCATTACACAACCTGCACTCGTTTATTTCAAACTTTCAAACTCTGCATACGGAGCAAACAGCAATCTGCAGAAAACTCAAATTCACGTTTGTTCCGAATGAGTGCTAAAGAGTGGCTTTAACATGGGGAAAGCTCAGGGGCAAAAACAGCAACAACAACACCCAAACAGTGCAGACCCGTGCCTGGAAAGGTTAAGTGTGGATAAGCCCTAGGTGGGAGCTGCAAACTGAAAATTACGATACTTAAAAAACGCCCCTCTTACCTCCCAGCTAACAAGTACACTTGTATCGGAAATGAAGGCAATGGAAGGTGCTCTGCACTGCCCGGGGGGCCCAGCAGCGGTTGTGAGTATTGTGGCTTCGGAATACGTCCCATACTAAAGGAAGGAAAATAAAACATATATATTATTACACAATATAAACCACACATATTATTTGTTAGTATATTTAAATGAAGGATCTTGATTGACATTTCTCTTCATTTTCCTCCCCACACTTCAAAAGCCATATCCGTTCACAAAACAACCTCTTGGCCCAATAAGAGGATTTCTTTCCCTCCTGGCTAAAATCAAGTCTCCCATCCTTCATAGCAAGTACCTCAGGATTGCTAGCGAACCCTCCTTCTCCACAGATATAATGCTCTTGAACATTCAGTGTGGCATCCCAGAAGCCTAGCCTACAGTCAAGGAAAGAAACTAGCTTGTAGCCTGTTGCATAAGTTGGGTTGTACTCAACTAAGTCACACTCAGGGTAGGCCCACTGAAACTGGCGTTGACTATTGATGCCAGTAAGCCTACTCTTGAGTATGGCTTTGTGGTGTACAACCCTACATTCAATCACTGAGGGAAAGGACCAGGGAGACATGGGTCATATCCACGCCATCTGTTTAAACTTTAAACAGCACCATTTTAACCATCGTGGATCCCCTCCACCAAATAATTCCAGCCAAAGGCCTGGTTGAAGAGGAGCGCTTCGTCTGGTGCCTAAAGATGTATAATCCAGGCGTTAGACAAATCTCCCTGGGGAGTCTTCTACAAACAGGGAGCCACTGCAGAAAAGGCCCATTCTCATGTTGCCCCCCCCCCAGACCTCTGGTGGAAGAGGCACACAAAGAAGGACCTCATGATTATTGCAGGGTCTAGGTCAGAGACCTTGGACTGGTCAGTACCTCTCAGCCTGACCTACCTCACACAGAGTTGTTAAGAATAAAAAAGGGAGGGGCACATTAAGCTCCTTGAAGGTAGGCCTTGCAATGTAATAAATAAATAGGAATATTGTCACAATGTGTGGTGTAGTGGTTAAGAGCGGTGGACTCGTAATCTGGTGAACCGGGTTCGCATCTCCGCTCCTGCTGGGTGACCTTAGGCTAAGTCACACTTCTCTGAAGTCTCTCAGCCTCACACACCTCACAGAGTGTTTGTTGTGGGGGAGGAAGGGAAAGGAGAATGTTAGCCGCTTTGAGACCCCTTAAGGGGAGTGATAAAGCGGGATATCAAATCCAAATGCTTCTTCTTCTTCACAAGCTTCTGATCAGAGCTGCAATTTCAACCCAATGGTTTCCCCATGGACTCATTCCAACGCTTGGGCTTACCCCTCCGTCATTCAGGGCCCTCACTCTGAAGTGATAGGTTGTCCCAGGCAAGAGATTGTCGACCGTGCACTCGAGACCCGGACCATGATACACCTCTGATGTCGCCTCTTTGGGGCCAGTCATTTCTACACTGTATGCCGAGATGTGACAACTGCTGTCTGACACAGGAGGAGCGTCTGGATAAAAAAAGACATTATAATAATTACTATATTCTTAATATTTATTCATCACCCGCCCTTCACCCTAAGGTCCCAGGGTGGGTCACAATAGTAAAACACAACAAGGGAAAAGGTTTTAAACAACTTACAACCATAAAAATAAGGTGGGTCCTAAAATAATAAGTGTCAAAAGCCTCAAAGTAAAGAAGGGCATCCTCCAGAAGCTGTATTAAGCTGGTGTGTGTGTGTGTGTGTCCCCCCAAATAATATTAGTTTTCCAATTTTTAAAACAAATCAATGCCAAATTACATCAAATTTAATAACCCCACCAAAGCTGACTTCCCATTCTTCGTCCAAGATGTGTCCCCACATTTGTATTTATGCTTTTCAAGTTTGTACATTTCACAAATTTTACAATCATTTCTGCGGTTCATTAAATTTATTTTTAATATCTTCTGCATACCCAAATTAACTTAATTTACCAAACTGACTTATTCATCTACTTTAAATATATACTCTTATAAAACTGCAGGTTATTACAATAATCCTGCCAATGTTCTTATCTGATATTCTATATCAATTCACCTTTCATTCCTTATATTCAATCTACAATTATTAATTTTTGTCTTCCTTCCCCATTATCCATTAGCTGTTGGTTTATTAATTCCTGCCCACATATTGACGTAACAGTATCATATTCCCGCATTGTGCCAGGAAGCACACAGCACCCCCCACCCCTTTTTTGAGTGGCGGTGGCGAATTTTCACTAACTCCTCTGATAAGAGCAATAGCTAAAACAGATAATCCACAGGATGCAATGTGGTGCAGGTAACCAACTTGGACGGCTTAAAAAAGGGATTAGACAGGGCTGCTTTCAGTTGTTTATTTCCTTGACTTCTGATGGGAGTGCGTTCCACAGGGTGGGCGCCACTACCGAGAAGGCCCTCTGCCTGATTCTCTGTAACCTCACTTCCCGCAATGAGGGAACCGCCAGAAGGCCCTTGGCGCTGGACCTCAGTGTCTGGGCTGAACGATGGGGGTGGAGACGCTCCTTCAGGTATACTGGACTGAGGCCATTTAGGGCTTTAAAGGTCAGCACCAACACTTTGAATTGTGCTCGGAAACGTACTGGGAGCCAAGGTAGGTCTCTCAGGACCGGTGTTATATGGTCTCGGCAGCCACTCCCAGCCACCAGTCTGGCTGCCGCATTCTGGATTAGTTGTAGTTTCCGGGTCACCTTCAAAGGTAGCCCCACGTAGAGCTCATTGCAGTAGTCCAAGCGGGAGATAAACAGTAAGGCTACCCTTTTAACCTTACCTCACCGTCAGGTTCCCCCACCCTTGTACCCAGGTGTCCTGATTGCCCGGAACCTTGTGTTCCTGAATTTCCCTGCAACCACAGAGCTGTTGCAGAAAGATGTCCCAGCAGTAGCGATGGGGCGAAAGGAAGAGCCTTCCCTCCACCACTATTGAAGATAAGGCCAGTCCATGACTATTGTGAGAATAGGTCTGCAGTGAAGGTTCCATTTCAAGAAAACGGAACTTTTTTCTTCTCTTTCTTCGTCTCTTGCAACACCTGCACAGCAGCTCTTTTTGGGTAACGAAGCGGCTTGCACTTTTATCTCAAACTGCATTCAAGCCAACTGAACAGCACACTCAAGCGCACAGCAAGGTTGATTCCTTCCTTGTCAGCAAGCGGAGCTTTCTCCCCATTTAGCTTCTGGTTAAAACTAATGGCCAGCAGAATGGGGGCGGGGGGCGGGAAGGGCCATGAATGCTTTGAAAACAAGGGTGAACTATAAAATGTGTTGTATAAAACCCATCGTCCTTCAGCTGCAGCTCAAATGCATTTGTTGCTGCAGTACAGTGGTACCTCCGGTTGCGTACAGGATCTGTTCCAGAGCTCTGATCGGATCCCGAGCTTTCCGCAACCGGAAGGACTGCTTTTGCGCATGCGCGCAGTAGAGCGCTTCTGCGCATGCGGCAAAACCTGGGGAAATACTTTTGGGTTTGCCGCATTTGCATCCTGAAGGATACACAACCGGAGATATGCGTATCCAGAGGTACCACTGTATATTAAAGCACACAAATTAAGTGCGCAAATTGCACAGTTTTATTTACTAAAATCTCAATTTCCTATGGAAACCCTTTAGACATCTAACACTAATTATTTACAATATAGTAATCCTATATATTATTATGAGGGACGCGGGTGGCGCTGTGGTCTAAACTACACCGCCTAGGGCTTGCTGATCAGAAGGTTGGCGTTTCGAATCCCTGCGACGGGGTGAGCTCCCGTTGCTCGGTCCCAGCTTCTGCCAACCTAGCAGTTCGAAAGCATGTCAAGTGCAAGTAGATAAATAGGTACCGCTCTGGCGGGAAGGTAAACGGCGTTTCTGTGCGCTGCTCTGGTTTTGCCAGAAGCGGCTTAGTCATGCTGGCCACATGACATGGAAAAGCTGTCTGCGGACAAACATCAGCTCCCTCGGCCAGTAAAGCGAGATGAGCGCCGCAACCCCAGAGTCGTCCGCAACTGGACTTAACAGTCCGGGGTCCCTTTATCTTTATATATTATTATATTATCTCCCCCCCTACACCGCTTGCCGCCTCTGGCTGGGAAAAAGCTGCAGTTTGAACCCCCAAAGTAGAGTTGACAATACTGAGTTAGATGGACTTTTATTTACTGTAGTTGCAGGTACCTTTTCAACAAACGAAAACAAAAAAAAAACCCTGTGCTGTTGGAACAGGAGAAAACCAATTACGAAAGCAAGCTCCTCTTCCCAGCTTACCCCATTGCAGCTGCACTTCCTTATGCTTTGGTTTGCCAAGTACTCTGGGTGGCTGACACTGGCCCGGAGCGACGCTTAGTGTACGGACAAGTAAACTTTCGGAACACTGGAAAAAGAAGCAATGCAAATTAGATTGAAGACCCATCTGGGCATTCACTTCACACAGTGGAGGGAGAGGGGGTGGGAAGAGGGGGTGGCTACCAGCCTGCCAGCCGTCTACGGTGCTTGTGTGCACAGGAATTGTCTGTGGGGTGGGTGGGGGAGCCTTCTACATGTGGCACAGAGTCCAAAAGCACATGAGGGCCATCCCCTTGCTGAAGCTAAGCAGGTCTGAATCTGACCAGTGCCTGGATGAGTGACCAACTGGGGCAGAAAATGCAAGCTGCCTTGGGTTCCACGACGGAAGAAAGGCGGAATTATAAATCTAAGGAAATAAATACAGTGCTACCTTGGTCCTCGAACAACCTTAGTTGTTGAACAAATCAGCTCCCGAATGCCGAAAATCCGGAAGTGTTCCTGTTTTCAAACTTTTTACGGAAGCCGAACGTCCGACGCGGCTTCTGCTTGAACAGGAAGCTCCTGCAGCCAACCAGAAGCCGCGCTTGGTTTTTGAATGGTTTCGGGAGTCAAACTGACTTCCGGAACGAATTAAGTTCGAGAAACAAGGTAACACTGTAATAATAATAAAAAATTCATGGGCTTTCCCAGTGATTTGGAGCAGCGCATGCAGAGAGGGCTGCTCTTTCCAGGTGTTCCTCCTCAACAGGCTGTGTGGGCAGGTGAGTGAATCTGCGAGGGATGGGGGCAAGCAAGCACAGCTCCATTCTCCCACTCTGTATGACGGTTCCTCACATGGAGCGAATCCCCGAATAGGGCTTTAACTGAGCTCGCTAATTGGATTGCCTGCGGATACCTGCCCTTGTTTTTCTTTAAAAAACCAATTTCCCCACCCAGGATGTGCACAAAAGTACAGTCAGGCAATTGCAGATTTTCCGTATAGTCGTACCTTGGATCTCAAACATCGTGGCTCCTGAACAAATTGGCTCCCGAACGATCGAAGCCCGGAAGTGAGTGTTCTGATTTTCGAACGATTTTTGGAAGCCAAACGTCCTGTGCGGCTTCTGATTGGCTGCAGGAGTGTCCTGCAGCCAATCAGAAGTCGCACCTTGGTTTTCAAACGGTTCCAGGAGTCGAACGGACTCCCAGAACGCATTCTGTTCGAGAACCAAGGTACGACGATACACACTTTTGCAGTTTTCAGGTTCTGTACGAATCTGACAGATCAAAAGGCAAAGTATAAGGCTATGTCAGTGGTTCTCGAAGGCTGTGGTGTGCCACATTGGTGTGGCAGGAGAGGATGGCAAGATTCAAGGACAATTAAAGAAACCTTTAAACATTTTGTTGCAGTATAATAAAAATAACAATAGTTTTATACGTTCTGGATGTCCCATTGTCGTATTATAAAGAAGTTGTGTTTTATGTTAAAAACCAAGCACTGCTAGGAGTTATTTCTTTTTGTTTTCCAACACATTTCTTTATCAATAAAAAATTCGCATGGCACGAGCAAATTTTTATTCTGAAAGTGTGGCCCAGAGAAAAGAGTTTGAGAACCACTGGACGATGCACTCGAAATAGTTACAGTGGTACCTCGCAAGACAAATGCCCTGCAAGACGAATTTTTCGCAAGACGAATGTGTCTTGTGATCTGATTTGTTTTGTGAAAAATTCGTCTTGCGAATCGCGGTTTCCCATAGGAATGCATAGAAATTTAATTAATGCGTTCCTATGGGCAAAAAAAGAAATTTCAATGCATTCCTATGGGAAACCGTGATTCACAAGACAAATTTTTCGCAAAACGAATTGACTCGCAGAACAAATTAAATTCGTCTTGCGAGGCACCACTCTATATGAGCACAGCGAGGAAAAATAAAAATGAAGGGATTGAGTGGCATGGAAAAAACAACCAATCCGCTCACCTCAGGACACCGAAACCAATAGTCTGAGACCCTAAGTGGAGTTTATTAGCTTCCCCAGCTAAAAAGATGATCTCCCTATCAGGTAAACCTGAATCTACAGGGCAAAAGCATAGAGACTGGTGTTCTTTGACAGTAATGTCACATGGATTGGAAATGAAATGGAGAACGCACACAGCTGCAAGCACGCAATAAACTCTGGTGCGGGGAATCCCTGGATAGCCTTAGGTCTTGAAGTCACAATGGCGCATTAAGAAGATGCAACCCCACACGTATTTTGTGTGCACATATAAATAAAGACTGATCTGCGCTCTCCTAACCTCAAATAAAAATATACAAAGCACTAGCTTGATATCTCAACCAGTGCTTAGAACAGGTATGTGGCGGGTGGGGTGAGATGGGGAGAAATAAAAGAGAATTCCCCGCTTCCCCATAATTAATTAGGTGAATGGCAGCAGGGCTAGGAGGAGAGGTACTTTTCACTGTTAAGCCATACTTACCTGACTGTGTCCACCAGTGCTAATACAGCATGCCCGGAGCTTATACAAAGTCCCTGGTTTCAAGTAAGTACACGGACATTCTGTAGCCGATCCTCTGTAAGCCACTTCCCATTGATTTGCTGAAAGGTTAATTGGGCTCGCTCAGGTAACTGATAAACAATTACTATAGGGCTAAGGTACTATTTAGATTTCATTAAGCCACAGGCCTTCCAGTAATTAATAGAAACGGTTGCTTTATAGGGAGAAGTGGTCTATAGATTTAAACCAAAAAAATAATGAACCAAGGCTCATTTACCTACTGAAAAGGCTTCCTGAAAGTGGTTCTCCATTAAAAAGGTACAGGTGGTCATTTTGTTTTGCTGGCTTTGTACAAAAGCCTCCATTCAAAGTTTTGTGACAGGCAGAACAAAAACCCAAAGGTTAAAATATAGGGTTATTCTCTTCTAAAAAATAACTATTAATGGCATTATATAAAACAAACCCTAGACACAATTTAAAACTTCTTAACTATGGTTTGTTTGTTTCCTAAAGGGGGTGGCTAATTTGCCAGGTATCCAATTAGCAATATAAAGTGAGAAACCTCTAAGTGAAATCAGGAAAAAATGCCATTCGCTGTTCACTTGTTTGCTACAGAATCGAATTAAATATAAAAAAATATAAAAAAATAAAAATATTATCAAATGCAACAACACGTCTCATACTTCCTGCTCCTTTAGTCAATGGAAAATAAATCCACAATAAAAAAAATCCTGGTTGGGCGATAACTCAAATGAAATAGTTTGATACAATCTAAAATATTTGATATACAACCTCATTTAGATAATTATTATAACCCTCTTCTCAACTGTTGATATTCAATAATGTTTTCTTGCAATAGTTCAATTTACCTTCAGAGCTTCCTTCTGAAATTTCTAACAGGTAATTTAGGATTTCTGAACCACCATTATCCTGAGGAGGGTCTGTTAAAAAAGGAAAAAAAGATCTTGTTACAGAAGCTACAGAAGAGGGCAGGCATGAATTCTTCACAGGTGACTAGTAGATTCAGAATCTATTCTTTTTGACATGTTGGATCCCCTCTGTACAGTGCAAAGATCATCCACCAGATCCCATCTTAAATACCACACAGCGGCCAAAGACACTGGAATGAACCCAGCAAGTTATGGGTTGCTACAGCAGAGCAGCTGTAGGAACTCCCAGCTGCACTGGCGTATTCTCAGCTGATGCTGACTTGATGGGAATCAAGGACATACACGTGCAATTCTTTACTCTTTCCACTCCCAACCCTCGGTTTCATGCCCACTGCCCCATGTTGGAGGCACACATGCTAGAGAAGTATGGAGGGTTATATTCAACTTTTACTCAAAGTAAGCCCACAGAAATTAAGAACGCAAGAAGAGCCTGCTGGATCAGACCAATGGCCCATCTCACCCAGCATCCTGTTCTCACAGCAGTCAACCATATGCCTGTGGGAAGACCAGCAATCAGGATTCGAACACAAGAGCTCTCTCCTTTTCCCGCAGCTGCCATTCAGAAGCATTGCTGTCACGGATCTAAGTTCACCATGAGCTTTAATTTCAACGGTCTACTCTGAGTAATACTTACTCAAATACAACCCGCAGGAATTTGATACCCGTGTTCTAAAATGATTATTGTTTTATCTTTGATTGTACTACTAAACTTCCAGCTGACCACCTTGTTACTGGATCTTTCAGGTTATAAAGCCAGCCAAAACTTGCATTAAGCATAGATATTTCATTCAGGTTCCCTGCCAATCTGCTGCCTCTGTGGCTTGCTCCTTCCCGTTCCTGGAACAACATCCACCTTCTCATTCTTTCTTTCTTTCTTTCTTTCTTTCTTTCTTTCTTTCTTTCTTTCTTTCTTTCTTTCTTTCTCTCTCTCTCTCTCTCTCTCTCTCTCTCTCTCTCATGTTAAAAAAATGCTTGTTGCTTCATCATAGCTGTCAACTTCCCCCCCTTTTAAAGGGAAATTTCCTTATTCCGAATACGATTCCTCGCGAGAAAAGGGAAAAGTTGACAGCTATGTGCTTCGTGTTAACTTTCGCATATCATTTTCTCTCTGTTTTTTAAGCTATAAAAAACTTCCGCATTAAAAAATATGCAGAAAATTGAATCTTGGAACTTCTGCATGCAAAGCAGGTGTTCTGCTACAGAGCAACAAACATTTCCCATATGAGTTCCTTTTCCTTATATGTTATAACTAGTATAAAAAGGTAAAGGTAAAGGGACCCCTGACCCCTGTCCAGTCGTGACCGACTCTGGGGTTGCGCGCTCATCTTGCATTATTGGCCGAGGGAGCTGGCGTATAGCTTCCAGGTCATGTGGCCAGCATGACAAAGCCGCTCCTGGCAAACCAGAGCAGCACATGGAAACGCCATTTACCTTTCCGCTGTAGCGGTTCCTATTTATCTACTTGCATTTTGACGTGCTTTCGAACTGCTAGGTTGGCAGGAGCTGGGACCAAGCAACGGGAGCTCACCCCGTCACAGGGATTCGAACCGCCGACCTTCTGATCAGCAAGCCCTAGGCTCAGTGGTTTAACCCACAGTGCCACCTGGGTCCCATATAACTAGTATAGCCCCTCTATTTTGAGACCTAGTCTCTTTCTTGGACCAGTCTAGTTGGCCCTTATCTGTGCACCTCTGCCCATTTCCCCCCCTCCTCTCTTCCTTGCTACGCCACTCTCCGATTTCTTTCTCTACCTGCATACAGACAGGTGTGCAGTCTCTCTCATAGTGGAAAATGGAATGCCAAACAGAAACCACTACAATAGCACCTTCCTGCAACTCCAGACCCCCTCCTGATTCCACAATTTAAAGATGCGAGACGACGAAAGCCCAGTATTACGCAAAAGGCACCTTACCCCATTTGACGCTGAAGCCTTGAGATGTGATTGGCCCTTTCACAGTGGGTCTGGTGGGAGGCCCCGGCCTGTCAGGGCTTGTTGTACAGACCAAGACGTCGCTGGGACTGCTCTTCCCTTCTACGTTGGAGGCAATGAGCTGCAACAAAATGGACGTGATTATCTCTGTGTTCCAAATTATAAGTTGCCTTGTGCAAGAGACCCGAAAGAATCACTTGAGAAAGTAAAGTAAGAGGGCTTTTAAACCAGAAAGTATATAAAGATTGGAAAATATTCAAAGAATATCTAAAAACATATTGCGGAACTAAACTGATCCTTGTAAAGCATACTGAATAATTGTTATGAGATGAGAATACAAGAAGATTAAGCAGGAGTAATACCGTACAACAGGGGTCCCCAGACTTACCGGGCTTTGGGCCGGTGCCCGCTGCGCCGACCGCGCGGCGGGCCAGAGGGCAGGGGAGTGCGCGCGCAGCAGGCCGGAGGGCGGGGGAGTGCGCGCCCGTGCGCATGCGCACACGGTCGTAAAAAAAATCGCCAAAAATCGCTTGTGCGCATGCATGCGTATGGGCCTCCCCCGACCCGGAAGTGCACCAGAAATGACCTCTTCTGGGTCGGGAGAGGCCCATACGCATGCGCACAAAGGATTTTCGGCGTTTTTTTTCCGATTTTGAAGATCGCCGCCGCGCCATAAGAGCGGGCGGGGGGTTGTCGCGGGCCGGATTGGGAGGCCAATTGGGCCGCATCCGGCCCGGGGGCCGTAGTCTGGGGACCCCTGCCGTATAAGGATGTGCGCTAAGTATAAAGAAAAAAAGAAAAACACAAATGATGTATATTCCTGCGTATAAGACTACTTTTTAACCCAGGAAACTCTTCTCAAAAGTCGGGGGTCGTCTTATATGTCGGGTCGAATTTCTTATACGGCAAGTATATCCCAAACTCTATATTTTAACTGGAAAAGTTGGGGGTCGTCTTATACGCCGGAATATATGGTACAATGCGAAGAATTGGAAGTTTTCTTTATTTGAGAAATGAATCCATATGACTGTAAATTATGGTTTTGTATGCTGTGTCTATTTTCCCCCCTTTCCCTTCCTTTTCTCCTTTTTTGTTCTAACTTTTTATTTCTCTTTCTTGATCTTATGTATGTATATATATGTGTATTTTAACCAAATTAAGATGATTTTAAAAAAAGAGAGAGAAAGTAAAATATGGGTGGCACCTCAACTAAGTTTTGCTCAAAGCAAAACCCACTGAAATCAATGAACCTCATTCATTTCAGTGGGTCTACTCAAGTACAACCTAGCCAACTAGTCTACGGGTGGATTTTAGTGTCTCAGAGGCCACCCAACTAATAATAATAATAATAATAATAATAATAATAATAATAATAATAATAATATTTATACCCCGCCTATCTGGCTAGCCTTCCCCACACAGTCTTAGCAAGCATCTCCTACACCAGGATCTGAAAGATGTTGGGTGCAAACCACCATAGGTTTTTTGTACTGGGGCTGTATCAAATGTTAGTCCTACTCAGAGTCGAACCATTAAAAACAATGGATATTACTCAACTTATTAATTTCAGTGGGTCTACTCTGAATGTAAGTTAGTTGAATACAACCCACTGAAGCGAACAGAACCTTCATTGGAATTAAGTCTGAATGAAATTAGTCATATTTATTTCCAAGTCACTTAATTTCTCTTATTGCACTTTCCGATGAAAAGAAGGGTCTCATTAAGCTTGGTGGGAACCCAAGGTTTGCAGGTATAATCTCCCAGTGGGGGGAGGGGGAGAGGGGAGGGGACAAAGGCAAAACCCCCAAATGACAAACAAATTGTTCAGTAAGGACTGAGTGCGCTCAATGTCCACGGAATGATTAATAATAGTAATAACAACTATTATCACCACCACCACAGTCATTTTATTTATACCCCACCCACCTGGCTGGGTTTTCCCAGCCACTCTGGGTGCCTTACAGAATACTGTATATATAACAAAATAAAGCATCAAACATTTAAAACTTCCCAATACAGGGCTGCCTGGCTGATTTTGGGGGGCGGGGGCGGGGCGGAGATAAAAATGGAAAATGGGTGCGAGAGGGAATGTACAGCAGCCCTTCACACACTTCAATTACTTTTCCATATTTTTTTCACTTGTAAATTTTCTATCACAAAACTGAGCAATTGTAAACAGGCCAACAACAAATTCCTTCCTCAGCACTGAAACTGGTTTCGAAGGTTTCTGAAACAACATAGAAACCTGCAAATTTTGTTTGCTAGGTGAAAGTGAAGCAGCAACTCCCATTCTAAACTGCTTTCAATTCCTGCAAAAATTGTCTGCCTCCCCCACCTGGAAATAGACTCTTAAAATAGTTATCAACAGGAGATAGGTCTTTCGTTCTGAATATTTCACGGCATTTTAATTGCTACTTCTTTGAGCAACTGTGTAAGAGCTGACACGGAATTTCAACAATGGAGCTGCTTTCATATTGCTAAGTAACTATTTCTGTAGACACAAATATATTTCAAATCAAGCTAAGAATTCTTACATGTACATAAAGTATAAACTCTCAAAAAACAAAGTTAGGGCATCATCTAGTGGTCAGATACTAAAATTACAACTAAAATTAAATCCAGATTTTTTTTTTGTGGGTGCAAATTCTAAGCACAACGAGGAGCAGCAAGCAGATGTAAATTAAATAGGAATGAAAGTTTTTAAATAAATCAATTTTTAATTAATTGGTAGGAACTCAATGTCAATGATAACTTGAGTGAAAGACATAAAAGGTTTCGTTTAAATGCTATTTTGGTTCGGACATGTTAGGGTAGCAGAGCAAAAAAGCTAAAATTCAATATGGCCTTTCCTTCTAACCATTTTAAAACTGGTTTTTGTTTATTAAATTGCTAGCTATTTTCCACCTGCTCCATGCATTGAGCACGGAGGTTTGCCAAATATGGTAAGGTTGCCATATTTCAAAAAGTAAAGACCAGGACACACCAAACCTTTTTTTAGGGAAGACCCCAAAATTGTTCAGTCTTTTTCCCCTTCTTCTTCACAAAAATGCCTTTCGGAAACCCCACCCTCCGGATGCCAATTCCGGACTTTTGCTTCTACCCCTCTTCCAAAATATTTTCATTGCTGTTTCAGTAACAGATAGCATAACGATATTTCAGAGTGTGAGCAAAAGAAATCGAAGATACATATCTATTGACAACAAAATAGGCTGCAATCCTAATCCTGGAGCAACAGGATTTAACAGAGTGGGGATGCCATCACCTGTAGCTGGAGCAGACAGCAGGGGGCATGCTAACTCCCCCAGACTGCCCCATCTTTTAACCCAATAATCCCAATTCTCCAAACATCTAATATGATCCATGTAAATATAACATCACAATATGAAGAGTTAAGTCCTGCAATAGAAAGGGGGTGTGTGTGAAAAAGGAGAGAGCGCACCTACCCTGAATTTATATTGTGTGCTTCTTTTAAGATTTTTCACAGTACATGTTCGGTCTTCTCCAGTGTACTTTGGGTGAAACACACTATCCTAAGGCGTAAAGGAGGAAATAAGTTAAACAGGAACTACAGAGGCAATTAAGGAACACTGTCAACCTCATTACGTCGCTAAGCGAAAAGGCACTGTTGCCCCATGACGACAGATTATCTTCTCTATCGCAGAATGTGCCTTTCATGCAGGCAAAATCCTCCAGGTTCCTCCCAGGACTGAATTATTATTATTTAGCTGGTTGCAGAATGTCTCTGGCACATTTGTTGTGGGCTTAAAAAGCAGGGGATGAGGGAGAGCGAGGGAACAAGCTGAGAACTTGGCAATACCTCTCAGGACTGCACCAGACCCTGCCCTCTTATCAAACCTTCCTGGGCTACCGTAGCCTGTTTGCCTCCTCAAACAACTGCGGCACTCAAACCAAACTTCCAAGCAGACAGAGCGCAACCCAGTGTTGGCTCTTCCAGCCATGTGGGCACCTTCTCACAAGGGGAGGCTCTTTTCACGAGCATGAATATAAAGCCTCATTTATGAGCTTTAAAGATTATCCTTAGACTGATAATCTAAGGCAACCGCCCTCTTCTGTCAAGAAAGATGACTTGCAAATGTGGCACCAAGCGCCCTGCATTTTGAGAAGTGGTCTCAAGTCATTTCATTTTCATTTGTTTACTGTTCTGTATTGTATTGTGCTTATTAGTATTTTAATTCATGTGGAGTGTTTTAATTGAGTTGATACAGAAACCGAGAAATTTCGTTGTTCCCGCAAGGGGACAATTACAATAAAGATCTATTCTATTCTATTCTGTTCTGTTCAGTTCTACCTGCTTGCCAATGCTTTGCTTATACAGTGGTGCCTCGCTAGACGAATTTAATTCGTTCCACGGGTCTTTTCTTATAACGAAAATTCGTCTAGCGAATCCCATAGGAATGCATTGAATTTTTTTCGAATTTTTTTTTTGCCCATAGGAACGCATGAATTGAATTTCAATGCATTCCTATGGGAAACCGCGATTCGCTAGACGAATTTTTCATAAAAAGAATTCGTCTAGCGAGGCAACCTCCGCTAGAAAAAAACCTTCCGTTAAGCGGAAATTTCGTTAAGCAGGGCATTCGTTAAGCGAGGCACCACTGTAAACTGATGGTGCACTACAAAGGTTATCAAACAAGCCAGAACACTGCGTAATGTGTGATAAACCTGGAATAGTTGTAAAATACTCATATTTGTGCATCGGTTGTGTGAGCCAGCCTTCCTTAACCTGGTGCCTTCCAGGTGCCTTGGACTACAACTCCTATCAGCCCCAGCCCACGAGGTTGATGGGATTTGTATTCCAAAACACTGGGCAAGCCTGACTGGTATGAGCCACTAATTCTTGCAAACATGAGCTGATGATTTAAGGCACCACCATCGGCTAGGTTTTTCCCCTAAAAAACAATGCCAAAAATTAGGGGGCGCCTTATACACGGATAGTGTCTCCCCACGCTTTCTTAAATCGGAGTCTTATAGACGGAAGGATACGGGGGAGTCTTATAGATGGAAGGATACGGTAATAATAATAGTACCCCACCCATCTGGCTGGGTTGCCCCAGCCACTCTGGTTGGCTTCCAACATATTAAAAACATAATAAAACATTAAACAAACTTCTCTACCCAGGGCTGCTTTCAGGTGTCTTCTAAAAGTTGTATGGTTACTTAACTCCTTGACATCCAGTGGGAGGGTATTCTACAGGGTGGGCGCCACTACCGAGAAGACCCTGATGCTATTTCATCACCATTAGAGGATGACTCATGGGGGCTACAAAGGACCCACCATGTTGCACTGAGATAGGGCAGGAGAGAAGCGACTCAACCTGAGCTTTGTCCTTAATCCCCCTCCCCCCCAAAAAACCCCCCAGTGTGTGTGCTTGACATACAGTGACAAGCTGCAATAAAAGGACTGCCTCTAATTGGACCCATTTGCTCTTTTGCTTTGGACAGGGAGCCATTTTGGGTGCAGCCCTGCACACATACCAAGTTCACACATGTTGATGCGGGAGCCTGCAACAGGGGCGAAGAGAAGAGCTGCCCAGAAAAGGGGGTGGGTGGGTGGGGAATTTAAGCAAAGCGCAGTGGAAACTAAGGACACATAGAAAGTACTCAGAAAAAGCTCTCCGCCTCCAACACTCCCTGGTCTGGTTTCACAAAGGATGCATAGATTGTCCCTTGCAGCCAAGGACACCATTATTTCTGGGTCCCTTCAATGTTGTTTCTATGGTACCACATAGCGAAACGTTTTGTGTCGCGAAGGTTTCATAGGAACGCTCAAGTGTAGCACTTTAAGCCCAGGACATCTGATGACGAAGGTTCAGGCTTGGATTCAGATATAACTTTTTTTACGGGTTGATAGGAGATCTTATTATTAATATAACCCTCTGTTCACAATGGACTCGAAGACCTATACAAATGCTATAAAAGGCCCTTGAGACATTCCGGGGCGTTGCGACTTTTCAGCTGAGGCTCTATCAGTAACAACCAGGAAGACAATTCAATAAGCAGCAGCCCCCAATTTATTCAGATTGGTGCAGCTGCATGAATTTCTGCCTCTGTAGCTATTAAAACAGTCTAGTGGGGCCTGCAACAAAACTTTGCAGCATGGAGTGCTGCAACAGCCACCCACAAACCCTTACAGGATGTGTCATTCCAACCACACTAGCCCTGGCTTTCTGCCCTGCCTCATCATCCCAATAATCTGTGAGTATTCCTTCCCCAATCATCCCCTCATTTTCTCCCACTGCCCTCTAGATTCCCCCCCAAAAACCTTTATTTTTTCCTTCCTGCAAAGGGTAGGTTTTCCCCAAGCCTGCTAATATATCCTTCTCCCTGTCTCTGTCTCTGTGTGTGGCATTTTGGCCGCATAAAGGATCCACACCGATAGAATGAGCTCACTATTTAATTTATCAAATGACATATAACAGATGAAAGTATAAGAGTTTTGCTTCGTGGTTTCATGAGCTCCAAAGTCTACTTGGAGCAAACAAATCCCAGCCAAGACTTCTGCTGGAGACTCTGTGACACAGAACTATTCCACTTCTTTCCCAACTTCTCTACCATGAAGACACAGCATGGGTGGCAGTTATGTGCTGCCAACCTGAAAGAATTAACCTTTGCTCAACCCAGAGCCGTGGTTTTCCTCAGGAGTTGGTCAACTTCCGTGGATGTCAACTGACCCAGAGTTATCGTGTTGACGTATCCTGACAGTTCCCAAACTTTTTTCATCACCAACCTCTTGAAATTTTCTGATGGTCTTGGTGGACCACTTAAATGACTTTTCTGCCTGTTGTGGCAACTCTAATTCACTTTGGGAGATGCTGCATCATTGAATTTCTATTCCTTCTTTTATTTATGTTGCATTGCACTTTGCATTCTATAGAAATCAAACTATAATATACAATAAAATGCAATATACAAAATGGCAACAGAAGCAATAAATATAAAATTAAAATCAGTACTGTCAAGGCGGTTGCTGGCTACCCTCGAGCAACGACAATCCAAACCATCTTGTCTTTAGTGCTTTTATTGTGAAAACTATTTACAAGGCAAGAGCTTCATGAAAACATGTCTACTCAGTACTATCAGATTCTCCCAATGGTGCTTTTCAGCTCCTCCCCCAGCAGAGTAGTTTGGGGGCCCCAAATCTCCTCCCCCTGCGTTTGCGAGCCGCTGATTGCTTCAGTTCCGGGGTGAATTTGAAAGGACACCCCCCCTGCTGTTTCCCTGCTGGAACTCTCTGCTGGCCCCTCTTTCCTTGCTGATATCACAGACTGCAGGTAGGGCTCTTGTATGCTGCCTGAGCCCCGGCCCGCTCCACTCACTTCCTCCTTCCTGTCTCCTGTCCTTCCGCTGTTGTCCGAGCCATTAGAAGAGCTGGATTTGATGGGGGATGGCTGTTCCCTGTAAACCCAGCCCCTTACAAGTATGGATATTTAATGCAAGCATGACATGGACCACCTGAATGATGCTCATGGACCACACAGTTTGGGAACCTTCCTCCAAAGGATAAAGGACACCTCGTTTTTACTGCACATCCGGGACGATTTGTGCTCATGATGCTATCGGGGCAGTCACACCCCGTAACATTTTGTACCACAAATGTTCCAATACATTTTTGTCCCGCTTTTGTTGCACTTAGCCTCTCTGGGCAGCAATAATGCGGCAGCACTGGGGGAGCCTTGCAGGACAACTAGTACACAATTATCGTGTTACGAACATGTTGCAGAATACACCTGCAATGAAACACCAAGAGGAGGGGGTGCCCTGGATTTTCAATCCAGTGCGGACTTTCCCCTGTATTCAGGTTCATGCCAGACCTTCCTGGATTCGGTTGCATTAAATCAGAACTTACATTATCCTCCTCCTGAATCTCCAGGGTGTAGGTGGTCACTTCCTCTGGCGTGCAGCCTTCTGCTTTGTTCCACTGCAGGGTGACCCAGGTGACCCCAGCACGGACAAGCCTCGGTGCAGAAGGGGTTTGTGGAATATTCCCTGATGTGTAGCATACAACTTCTTGGCTGAAGCCACTAAGGAGCAAAAGAAGAGGGAGAGCTTGGCCCTTCAAGCATACTGCATACTATAATGTAACTTGAAAAGAAAACTATCTTTAGAAAGATTTTTCCTCCAAAAGCATTTTATTTTAATAATCCAATTTAGGAAGAGTTTGGATTTGATATCCCGCTTTATCACTACCCAAACGAGTCTCAAAGCAGCTAACATTCTCCTTTTCCTTCCTCCCCCCCAACAAACACTCTATGAGGTGAGTGGGGCTGAGAGACTTCAAAGAAGTTTGACTAGCCCAAGGTCACCCAGCAGCTGGATGTGGAGGAGCGGAGACGCAAACCCGGTTCCCCAGATTACGAGTCTACCGCTCTTAACCACTACACCACACTGGCTCTCTGATTTAAATTTTTTAAATCCAATTTTTCTGATTTTTTTTAAAAATCATTGATTTTTATCCACCCTGCTCCTTAGTCTCAGTGTTGCCCCTACATAACATAGCAGGGAGGAGGACAGGCTCTGCCTGGCACTGACTCAGGCTCCCCTGACTGCTGGTCTCCCTGCCATCCACCCTAGCTGCCCCACAGGCTCTACTGGAACAAAGTTGGTTGGACAATGTAGAAAGCAGAATTCTGGACTAGGCAGGCCTCTGGTCCGATCCAACAGCGCTCTTCTTATAATTCTTAAGAGTTCAGTTTGGGAGGCCAGCGAAACACGTGGGTGCAGCTGTGATCAGGTGCAACTTACCTCATGCCTATGTCATTCTGAGCTGCTAATCGGAATGTGTAGCCCACAGCCGGACAAAGCTTCGTCAGCTTGTAATGTTTTTGGCTCCCAAAGTAACATTCTCTGAAAACATTGCTTCTTTTTCCCTGAAAGAGAACAGCACAAAACTTAACATGGATTCATAAATGTCACGTTTTCCAAAGTCAAAATTGGACAATCTTTCACTAATTGCTTATCGTCGTTAAAAAAATGCACATGTGCACATCTCTTTCTGTGCAATGCCTGCATGTACCTTATGCTGCACACTTTGATTGATCGATCGGCATCCTCAACAAACTAAAGCCTCGGTTTTGGGTTAAAATTTGCACCTGAACAAGCTGGTGGAGCCGACGGCAAGTCTGGGAGCTCCTGGACAGCTTGCCACTAAGCAGGCTACACTGAAGTGCCTGCTTAACTCTCCTTTTGTCATATTTATTTATTTTCTAAAGAAACTTAAAAGGCAGCTTCTCCTTCTGTATCCAAAGCTGGCAGACTTGAGAAATAACTTGGTGTCTCAATCACAATACCGTTTTCTTTCAGGAGCTTACAAAGATCACCTCTGTAGAGTTTTTGAAATAACTAACATTTATGACAGCTCATTTAAGGCAGCAAAAAAAAAGCAAACGCACTTGAAGTCAGCAAATACAAAAAATATACAATTTTATAACAACAACAATTTATTATTTATACTCCGCCCATCTGGCTGGGTTTCCCCAGCCACTCTGGGCAGCTTCCAACAGAAAAATAAAATACAGTAATCTATTAAACATTAAAAGCCTCCCTAAACAGGGCTGCCTTCAGATGTCTTCTAAAAATCTGGTTGCTGTTTTTCTCTTTGACATCTGATGGGAGGGTGTTCCGCAGGGCGGGTGCCACTACCGAGAAGGCCCTCTGCCTGGCCCTCTGCAACTTGGTTTCTCACAACGAGGGAACCGCCAGAAGGCCCTCGGTGCTGGACTTCAGTGTCCGGGCAGAACAATGGGGGTGGAGATGCTACCTTCAGGTATACAATTTTACACTCACTTTAAAGACTTTAAGACCTTAATACCTGGGATATAAAGCACATGACACCCCCCAAAGAATCTTGGGGGTTGTAGTTTATCCCCCCACAAAGCTAGAATTCCCAGTACCCTACACAAACTACAGCTCCCAGGATTCTTTGGGGGGTGTCATGTGCTTTAAATGTATGGTGCATATGCAGCCATAATAACCTGCATGGTTTGTACTGTACTGGTGTTTCTGAATTGCGTTATTTACATGTTGTCGAAGATGTTTTACAGGGTATAACCACAAAAAAGCTGACTTTACACCTCCAGAATTCCATTCTCCTGCGTTTGAAGGATTTCGTGCTTCTCTATAGAACAGATTTATGGTAAAACAGAAAGCTTATTGCTGTTTTTCCTGATTGATGCTCACTTACCTCATCCCACTCTAAAAGGTAGCTGGTGATTTTTGAACCGTTGTCGATAGGGGCCTGTGTATGAAGGGGGGGAAAACAGAACAGAATGGGAAACTGGCAGGAAGCTTACAGGGGGAAAACGACTCTTAGAAATCCCCACAGCAAAAATTTAAACAGATGTTGCACCTGGAAAGAGTAAATGGGTTCCATTTACACTTTCATGATCATCATGTATATAGAAACACAGAAAGCTACTTTATACTGTGTCAGACCATCTAGGCCAGTATTGCCTACACTGACCAGCAACAGCTCTCCAGAGTGTCAAACTGGGGTCTGGGAATGCCGGAGGCTGAACAAGTGTTCTACCACATCAGCTATAAAGTGCCTTCATTTGTGCCTCTTCTGGCGGCCATAAGCAATACTCTTAAGAAATTCTGTTCCCCCTCTGAAGCAAACCTGAAGATTGCCTCACACATCACACCAGCTGTGTGGCGACCACTGAGCAGAAAATCCACAAAGGAAGCATAAAACAGCCTGCACGATTTGAGCCAGTTTTAACCACATTGCTGAATTTTCCCTTTTCTGAGCCCAAATGCTACAGAAACGTCTTTAACTTCCCCACACAAAACGCTACAATGGAGTTCCTCTCAGCAGAAATGGCTTGATGGGTTTAACACGAGAAGTGACGTAACAATATGCCATGGTTTGGTTTTAGCCGCATTTTGGTTCAACAAACCATGAATCACCTCAAAGGCGACCAAACAGGCTATGGCTTGGTTTCTCTAAAGCTTGGCTTGTTCTCCAGCTGCTCTTGCCTCATGTTGCTGCTGCTTTGTAAGCCTCTTGGGGTGGTTAGGCAAGGCTGTTGGATTTGGACGCAGCATCAGTTAAAACAAGCCATGGTTCATAAAAGGTAAAGGTAAAGGACCCCTGACAGTTAAGTCCAGTCATAAACGACTCTGGGGTTGCGCCACTCATCTCGTCGATGTTTGTCCGCAGACAGTTTTTCCGGGTCGTGTGGCCAGCATGACTAAGCTGCTTCTGGCAAAACCAGAGCTGCACATGGAAACGGTGTTTACCTTCCCGCTTAGAGCGGTACCTATTTATCTACTTTCACTCTGACATGCTTTCGAACTGCTAGGTTGACAGGAGCTGGGACCGAGCAACGGGAGCTCACCCAGTTGTGGGGATTCAAACCGCCAACCTTCTGATCGGTAAGCCCAAGGCTCAGTGGTTTAGACCACAGCACCATACCAAGGCAGGCAGGCCCCACAAATAACCCAGAGATGCATTTTAAATAAAAGGACACATTCTACTCATGTAAAAACACGCTGATTCCAGGACCGTCTGTGGGCCGGATTGAGAAGGCGATTGGGCCGCTTCCGGCCCATGGGGCTCAGGTTGCCTACCCCTGGCCTAAACAAACCATGGCTTATTGTTACAGGTGAACCAGGCCAGTCACTGATAGCTGGGAGACAGGAAGAAGATCAGGAGGGAAGCCTGACAAAGGCAGGAAGATAAAGAGAAGCCCTTCAAAAAATTCCTTAAGAATGTCCATAGGAAGGGCCCCGAGCCTAGCAGAAGGTGAAGGATTCGATGACTCTTGGGATCCCTTCTAACTCTACAATTCTGTGATGGTGCAAAGTCCCGGCCCACATAGGAAACAGCTTATTGTCAACGCAAATGTACTTTCCATTGCCTTGCTCGTATATGCCAGAAACAGTCCACCAATCTGTTTTTTGAAAGGATACAGCACAAAAAGGATCTCAGAGCTTTTACACTGCTTACCTTCCACTGTAACGTTAGGGAATTTTTGGTCCTGTGCGAAGGTTTGGGTGGGAAAGGACATTCCGGGGCACAGCTGTGCGTGGTGAAGCTAACAGGCTCTGAACGGGATCCCTTTACTGAATTGTAGACGGCATATACCCTGAAATAGAGAACAAAGTTTGAAGGGGGAAAATACTGTAAGTAGGCGTTATTGATCTGGCTGCAGCTGAAGGAGGAGTGTCTCCTTGGCTCCTTTCGCCAACCTCACTAGAATGTCTCTGTTTTAGCAGTTTGGTGTTGGGCGACGTGAACAACTTAGCGCTATCTGACGCTGCAGCCTCGCCGAGCACCTACTGCATGGATGAAGGACACGTGACCTGCTCAGATGCCGCTGGACCACAACCCCCAACATGGTCAATGATCAGGGGTGATGGGAGTTCAAATCCAAGAACACCTGAAGGGCCACAAGTCCCCGTCCCCCAATCTACTTTATTAGAGCCTTGGATGGTAAATGACTGGGAAGCCAATGTAGGAGCAGGATATAAATACCACACAGACATGTATTTTCTGAAAACAAGTGGATGTTTGATAAGTTGCAGGAGCAGTTTGTGCACAAGTATACAGACATGCTGTGTATGTATATTACAGTAAAGGTAAAGGGACCCCTGACCATTAGGTCTAGTTGTGACCGACTCTGGGGTTGCGGCGCTCATCTCGTGTTATTGGCCATGGGAGCCGGCATACAGCTTCCAGGTCATGTGGCCAGCATGACAAAGCTGCTTCTGGCGAACCAGAGCAGCACACGGAAACACCGTTTACCTTCCCGCTTGGAGTGGTACCTATTTATCTACTTGCACTTTGATGTGCTTTCGAAATGCTAGGTGGGCAGGAGCTGGGACCAAGCAATGGGAGCTCACCCCGTCGCAGGGATTCGAACCGCCGACCTTCTGATCGGCAAGCCCTAGGCTCTGTGGTTTAACCCACAGCGATTCATTTATGTGGTCATGCAGTCACTGAAGGTTGTTAAATCAATACACTGTTGTTGTTTAGTCGTTTATTCATGTCCGACTCTTCGTGACCCCATGTATCTTGCTTTTCAGCAGTATAGGCTCTCAAAGGAACCTATAGAAGAAAATTAACACCACCACAATACAGTAGAACATTCAACTAATGAAAGTTATTCACTAAGCGGATAGATCTTAAGATCTATGGCTTCGTATATTGCAAGGTCTGAAAAGGGAACAAGCCTGGGGCCAGGAATACATTACTGTATGTGTCCCCCAACAAGAGGAACAAAACAGGAAGAGCTCTAGCTCATTGCCACCCACCTTGCTTCCAAGGGGAGAGGATAGGTCCCAAAGAACAGGAGGGAGCCAATCCCTGTATCTATACAGATTATTTTCAATCCTGGTCAAGGTTATTGTCTCCAGCTGAAATATGCTTTCCAGAACTGCCAGTTACTATCTCCTGACTGACGGCTGGTTAGTATTAGAACAAATTAAGTCCTTTTATGGGCTGCTCTCATCTGGAGGTTTGGCTTAATAATGAATCAACAGGACACAGCTCAAGCCCAAGATGTGTCTGTATAATCTGTAGGCAACAGCTGAAAGTAAACTATTAAAATGCTCCTGCATTGTTGAATGCCCTTCTCTCTGCCATACATGCACCAGTTATTATGCATCAGTTGTTTTAGATGTCTGGTAAAGAATTTTATCATTTTGCTTTCTCCAACCCATAAGGTTGGAAAGTTCTGTTAGTGAATTCCTGTTTTTATAATACTCTTTTATCGGGTTTTTATGCTTCGTATACACTTTACTGTTACATTTTTGTATACAAATTAAAACAGTTTTTTTAAAAAAAGAAATATTAAGCAGTTTAGGAATGCTTTAAAAGTAATTAAATGAAAAATATGCTACTGTGTAAGAGACTCTTTTTGCTAGAGTGGACCCAGCTTTTGTCGGGCAGTCGGAACCATAGCTGCCAAGTTTTCCCTTTTCTCGCGAGGAAGCCTATTCAGCATAATAGAAAATCCCTTAAAATAAGGGATAACTTGGCAGCTATGGTCGGAACAGTTCAAGTTCAAAGGCACAAGCTCAATATGCAGACCAAATGCAGGGGAACGGAACCAGAAACTAACCATCTTCAGTCCAGACAAGCCCCCCTTGCCAGCAGAAAGTTCAGCTAAATTTAGGTTATTTATTCACATCAATATGGCCCTATCTTGGTTCAAAAATGGCCTCCTGCGACTAGGGGGAGACAATGCCAAAGAGCTTCTCCATATTTTGAGTTTCAGTGTTCTCTCTTTTTTTGCAGGCTGAGCAGTGAATCAGAAGCTGGTGTGAGAGGCAAGAACATTTGCGCCATCCATTTGGCAAGGCATGCCCATGACTATACTGAAGTTCTAGAATGGGAAGCTTTGAAGAACTGGCTTGGAGTTCTCAAGGAAGACTAGCACTCCTTGAGAACTGGTATAGGCATGAGCCAGTGCAAATCTTGCCTCAGCCATCAGTTCGCTCATCAGTTCGCCTTGACATATGGCAATATGTGCACTGTATCTACTACATTGTAAAATGAATGAGTTATCACAAATGTTTACGTGTTTGTACGTGTATCTTTTGACTGCAAAGCTCCTTTAAAAGGGATGCAGACAAAACAAAGCAACTAGAAACCGTATAAGAAAATTGTGTGGGTTTCTATTTGACGCTACTCAGCGCTGAACATGACCCACAGTGACATCTCCTTGGGAAGAAATAAGACACCTGCGCTCACAAAGGAGTGACATATGCAAGATGCTGGAAAGCCTTATAGTGTAGGATTCTCAGGCACCGCAGCAAAAACCACAGGCATATTCCAGAACAGTTTATCCCTCTGAAAATGTCAACCTCTGGAAAAGGTTGCCAAGGTCAAGACACTCTTGACTTCGCTTTTGCGCTCTCTCGTCTAAACTGGGCAACCAAATGAACACATAAATAGCTTCTCCCGTTTAACTTTGGGTGTGCTGTCGTTTTGGGTGCAATTTGGATCCAGCCGTATGTTTCCTCCTCTGTGAATCATTTCTAGGCCGTATCTCTTGGATGCCTTCTTTATTGGTGTGTGAATGTGGAAGACGACACATGGAGCAAGCAAAGGAGACAGCTTCTCTGCCTTTGCCAAAACGTAGCAAGGCAACCCGAAGCAATTCCCTCCCTTAAACCAAAGGGAACCGACGGCTGGACAAGAACGCTTCCCTCACACTGTGACATGCCAGAGAAGGGAGTTCCGGTGGTGGCAGAGAAACAAAAAGCCCACCAGCTGCTCATTCGCCCTCAATCTAGCACAGGTCCAGTAACCTGTTTGGGGATTTATCTCTTTTCTTCTTTCACCCCCCTTCTCTGGGGTCTGGTAGTATTTGGGGAGAACTTGGGCAGTTAGCCAACTACGTCTTACTTAGAGCAGATCCATTAAGTTTAATGAACAAGACTAAGTTAGGCTAATTAATTTCAATGGGTCTACTCTAAGAAAAACTTAGGCATTTCCATAACTGTTTTTTTTTGCATGTTACGTGACTTTTCACATAATGTAAAAGCCATTTCCTGGAAATCAAGTGGAAGCTTAAGGCGCATTTCTGTGTCGTTTCCAGGAAAATACCATTTTGCAACTCCCTTAACTTGGAAAATGGTGGGAGTTTTGTGCTGATAAGGTCTGGGGCAGCCTGTAGTTCTTTCTGGCCATTTAAAATTTAGCATGGTGGCGTATTAACCAAAAAGCCACATTTCTACAATACAACAAGGTACTGCTGTGCAAAGGGCAGTTGAAATTGGGACGGAAATACTAGTGTTACATATACAGTAAAACTAATGCAATAAACTCCATGTCTGAACTCAACCTTAGTTGACAACCATCCGTTGGTTCCACATTCATTAACTCAAGCATGGAGAAACTCTAGCCCAAAGGCCTAACTGAGCCCACCAAGGCTCTTCATTCGGCTGTGAGGCTGCTTGGGCCTAGCCATGTCCATGTTTGATGTGGGGCAAGTAAACTCAGCTGGGCTGAAATGGAGACACTTACTTTGTGTGGGGGGTGCTTTTTTGTGTTTTGTTTTTAATACTCTGCGAAAGCCTGTGCTGGAGTCTCCAGCTTTTGTTGGACTACAAATCCCATCATTCCTAGCTAGCAGGACCAGTTGTAAGGGTGATGGGGATTGTAGTCCCAAAACTGGAGGCCCAAGATTGGGGAAACCCTGCTGTAGCAAGACTGAGACACAATATTCTTTTTTCTTTTCTTTTTTTGAGGCAGGAGTCTACCTTATTATTATCACTCAACCATTCTAGGAGCTTTTTTAAAAGCAGCAATGGAATGTAAAACGATGAAATAAATAATCTAAATAGGCAGGGAGAGATCTGGAGCACACAACCTGTTTAAACATGTGTGGAAAAGGGGTCTTATCCTTGACCTATGTAGTCAAGAGAAAAACAGAACATTTCCAGTATTTTATGTTTACTCACATTACAGTGACCGTCCAAATATTGACAATCCCAGATAACTTTTGTTAATATCTGCAAACTTAGTGATACACTGGGGAACACCAACGATCGGTCAAGCTGGTCGCAGTTGCCAACATTGACTTGGATTATGTCCCCAAAGAGGGGGAAACAGATTCTGTTTTCAAGCACTTACAAAATGAAGCCGGATAATTAAATATCCACATGTAAATGTCAGCGACGATAAAGTTTGGGACAGTCCGCTGCAACATCCACCACCGAATGGATGGAAACTGCAAAATCTTCCCAACCAATGTAGCTCACCTGACATGATATTCCGTTGCTGGCCTAAGATCTTTCAGTTTGTATTCCAATTCTTCTCCACTGGAAAAAGGAAATGAAAAATGGTAACATTCATACAAAGAGTGCCAATTTACATAAATGTATAGCACACCTCACTTCTAAAGACATAAAGAAAGAGCCTCATAAGGAAAAGTAGTAATTTCAAGCAGTGCAAAATGCAACTAAGCACAATAGAGCTAATCCCAGGTTTTATTTTTCATTACAGAGTACACACACTGTAAATATTTCTTTCTTTAAAGACAGAGCAACCTCTAATCAATGTCTAACACAGTCCAGGCATGCTCATATTGCTGATACCAAAGAGAAAAATGGTCATCAATGGATCATGGAGGCTAGAGGCCTAAATCAGTCTTACCCCACTCTTCTTCTTTTTGGGTATTCTCGAGTCAATTCTGGCGCTTTTTTACAGCTTTTACAAAATATATATTTTGTATGCGTATGCTCATTGTTTCATTCGTTTTGTAAACCTCTCTTAAAGGGCAAAATAAAAATACTACTACAAATGCCTTCTTGGATACCATGGAGAGTTTTAAAGCAGTGGAATACATCAGGGTATGGCTGTAAAGGTACTGTACAGTGGTACCTTGGTTCTCAAACTTAATCAGTTCTGTGAGTCCGTTTGACTCCCAAAACAGTTTGAAAACCAAGGTGCAACTTCCAACTGGCTGCAGGAGCTTCCTGCACTCAATCAGAAGCTGCGGAAGGTGCGTCAGCCGTTCAGCTTCTGAAAAACATTTGCAAACCGGAACACTCACTTCCAGGTTTGCGACGCTCGGAAGCCGATTTGTTCGGGAGCCAAGCCATTCGGGAACCAATTGGTACAAAATATGGATTGTGTGACTACAGTGACAGGCTCACAACATGTAACCTATGTTACGAAAGCCAACCCATTGTGCCCAGCCACTATGTTCTAAACTCGTTCCAAGTCCAGAGCACTTACAACAGAAAGGCCTCATCTGCACTACACATTTAAATCAGTGCCATACCACTTTAAACAGTCACTGCTTCCCCCAAAGAATCCTGGGAAATGTAGTTGCTTAAAGGCGCTGAAAGTTGTTCGGAGACCCCTCTTCCTCCCACAGAGCTACAGTTCCCTCGGAAGAGGATCTTCCAATACGTCTCAGCATCCTTAACAAATTACAGCCGCCAGGATTCTCTGGAGGAAGCTGTGACTGTTCAAAGCGGTATGATGCTGAACTTGACTTGAAGCCCACACTTCCACAAGCCCCATTGCTTCCCATATTAAAACTCAGTGACATCCAAGCTTATGGAAATGCTCTCAAAGGCAAAAGGCGAATTCGTAAATTTCTTTGCTAAATGGCCTCTTTCTAGATGAAATGTGTGGACTACACAGTAGTCAAGTTGGCATCCCACCAATATTCCACTCTGGAAGTCATTGGGATACACACACACACACACAGCAGACGGCTATTCCAGCTGGTGAACACTATGGAAAAAAACACTGGGAGGGGAGCTGAAAGGGAGGAGGAAATGGCAAAATGACAACAACTGTGAAAGTGGAAGGAACATTGTGCTTCACTCTGGAAAAACAGCGATGGCAGCTTCTCTTTACCCTTCCACCCCAACTACCTTAGATTTCTTTAAAAAAAAAAACACCATGTAAAAATCGTAGCACTTGCATATTCTCTACCTGTAAATCATTTTGTACTTTCCATCCCTCCCTTTGTCTGATAAGGCAACTTCGTAAATACAGGTATAAGGCAAACCGTTGCTGTGCCTATCCACACTCAGAAGGTCATTTGGAGGAGACCATGTGAGCAAAACTGTCCTCGCCTGGATATCGGAAACCTAGAGAGACAAAAGAAGATGGCGTTAGTGTCAGTGGCGAGATGAATCGTGGGCATGTATGCATAGAAGAGGTGAAGACACCCAACGGCATCACCAAAGTTAGGGTGGTGGTACTCAAACCCCCAAATAAACTGCTGCTTGCGCTCTACTAGAAACATTTTGCAGCTGAACCAAGCGGTTGCACCCATCCCTGCCCATGACCGAAGCCTTCTTCAGGTATCCCATTTGCAATATTAAGAGTCACAACCCACCCCCCTTAAAACTAGTGGAAGAAGCTGGAGCAGCTATGCTTATTCTACCTCCTCTGTCCCCATCGTCTTTCATGACTCAGGGGGGGGGACTTTCTGCAGTGGGAGCCTGCTCTGGTTGGGTAGGCTTCTAGAATGCACAGGGAGCCTACAGGAGCGCTGAAGTTTTCTTCACAGTAGGAGCACTGCACGCAGTCACCCTCCAAATCTTGGAAGCTAGACACAGTTGGCTCAGAGCTGCGTTCCCTGAGGGCATCAGCTCTCCAAGGTTTCAGACAAGGACTCTCTTCCAGCCTGAAGGTGCTGGGACTCAACCAGAGTCCTTCTGCTCTAGAGATACGGCCCTCCACTGATGGGGCAGACTGAGCACACTCAACCCCACTTCCTCCTCTACGGTAAATGAATCCTGTGCACAGACACATGCCTGGAAGTTGGTTTAGGGAGATATAGGATTAGGATTTCCCATGTTTTTCCTCTGCTAATCAGCAGTCCCATAGGGAGACGTGTAACTTTTTCCTCCCATGCCCTCTCTGCTGCTATTAACACGAGGAGGGGGAGGCGACAGGTACAGAAAGTGGGGCTGCCAAAAATCACTGTCGCCCACATCATGTCTGGTTTTGACCCAGACACACCAAGCCTGCGTTTCGTGCCAAGCTCAATCTCTGAGCCCTTTCGCCGAGCCAACAAAGACAGCGATACCGGAGAAGTTATTATCCACAAACGCACTTAATCTTATCCCGCACCAAAACATCTGCAACCCTGAAAAGGTCCACAAATGACTTTATGATCTTATTTGGAGTCCACTCCGAAAACGAGTTAATAAATCTTGTGGGCCATGTTTATCAGGCAAAGGAGGAGGTTCACGTAGCATTAACATTTTTCTGAGCTTATGTAAAAAAAGAAAAGGGGGGAAAAACCAACACCACGGTGATTGCTTCAAACACCTGGAATGATTAAAGCTGACATCGAATTAAGCCAGACGTCTGCAGTGAAAGCTCAATGTCTCGAATGAGACGGTGCAATTAAAATGCCTCAGGGATAAAATGGTAGCCAAGAATAAAATATGTTTACAGCTGAAATAAGCCCCTACACAAAATGTTTGATATCAATTAGGCGTTTTATAGGTCAAAATGAGGACAAAATACAACCAAATTGGATTGGGGGAGGTTCTTTTTCTTTTATTTTAATGCATAACTAAAAAGAGCCCCCCCCCCCCCGGTTTTGTTTATTATGGACACATGCTTGCATAACTGTTTTGCATAAATTCAGACTAGGACTTGGAACTTAATATACCGTATCCAGCCAATGTTCTGTTGGAATGCTTTCTTTCCTTTATGATCACTAGCTAGGACACACGTATCCATTTAGAACATATGGCTAAAAACAAAAAAAGAAGAAGTTTGGTATCCCTTTATAAACTTTAATAATTTGCACAATCCAGAGAGCAAAACGAATAGCAATTCCCGTGGACGTCCCGGGAAGAAAATCTTGGAAAACAGGGAGAAAGAGGAGAATTTCACACAGGGAGGCAGCAAGTTATGTCGTTTGTTCTCCTAGGAGGTTAAAGCTCTGTTTTCTGGGAGAAGAAGGTGGCATCACAGCTTCCGATGAAATATAAGGAGGCTGACTTGCCTCCTATAGATCAAGGATGTCCAACCAGTCGACCTCGATCAACAGGTCAATCCCCAGGTGATAGCGGTAGATTGCGGGCTCATTTTCCTCCCTGTGCACCGTCCTGACCTGGGGAGAATTGGTTGTCTCTGAAGCCCCTGCTGGCTGGCTGCGGCAAGTTCACTTTCCAGGGAGTGTTCTCTTCTCATGAGGTGGCCAAAGTATTGGAGCCTCAGCTTCACGATCTGTCCTTCCAGTGAGCACTCAGGGCTGATTTCCTTCAGAATGGATAGGTTTGATCTTCTTGCAGTCCATGGGACTCTCAAGAGTCTCCTCAAGCACCATAGTTCAAAAGCATCAATTCTTCGGCGATCAGCCTTCTTTATGGTCCAGCTCTCACTTCCATACATCACTACTGGGAAAACCATAGCTTTAACTATACGGACCTTTGTCGGCAAGGTGATGTCTCTGCTTTTTAAGATGCTGTCTAGGTTTGTCATTGCTTTTCTCCCAAGAAGCAGGCATCTTTAAATTTCGTGACTGCTGTCACCATCTGCAGTGATCATGGAACCCAAGGCAGTAAAATCTCTCACTGCCTCCATTTCCTCCCCTTCTATTTGCCAGGAGGTGATGGGACCAGTGACCATAGGTTGTTTTAATTATCCAAAGGCCTGGGAGAAGAGGAATGTTTCCACTTGAGGCCCAAAGATATGTAAAGAAGGTGCCAGGAGAGCCTCTCTGGGGAGAGCATTCCACAAGCAGGGAGCCACCACAGAGAAGGCTCGTTCTCGTGTTGCTGCCCTCTGGACCTCTCATGGAAGAGGCACACAAAAATGGATCTCAGGCGATGACTGCAGAGTCCAGGTTGGTTCACCTGGGAAGAGGCGGTCCTTGAGGTGCTAGGCAGCTTCATTGGTTTAACCGGAGAGTCAAAATAGATTCCACTGACCCATCTAAGTACCTTGGATTGAGCCACAAGGTACCAAGCAGTCTATGCTGAATGCAAGTTGACATTTGCTGCAAAACAACCCGTCCCTAAGACTCTACTATATGCACACTCCATTGGAAAACTTTCCTGTGAAAGCCCCATCCGGAATGAATGAGAGCTGGACTTATTGCATAGCTTGGATTCATTTCTAATATAGTTTGTGCCCTAATTAAAATACCACAGGGCCATACATCTAGGTTGAGAGAAATTGTTTCTTCTTGTACAGCTAGAACAGAGAATCACAAAAAGCACCTTTCTTTGCTTGGGTAATCCAAACTATTCAGTCTGTTATTACACACACACACACACACACACACACACACACACACACACACACATTAATTTCCCCCTTTAGCCATACAATAGCTCATCCGGTATGATAAAGACCCAAAGTTGTCTGTTAGAAACAATAATCCAAATAAAAATGCCCACTTTAAGAAGGAATGAAGAAAGCAGATTGCAGTTTAATTGCACTTTTTTTTGGGGGGGAGGGGAGAACCCTTCACGGCAGAGCTTCTTTAATCAGTATGTCTAGCACAAGTTTTCTCAGCTGCCACAGAAACATTTTAATTTCAAGATCCTGGTACTGATTGTGTGTATGCACATCACATCTCCAAATTTCAACCCACAACTCAGACCCTGTAAAAAAAGGGTTGCTCTTATAAGCAGTACTTCAACCATGTCTCTGAAATACGGAGACCAGCAGGTAGGTCAGTAGGCAACATTCACTGGATTTTCTTACTGGTTCTCTAGTCTACTATTCATTGAACAATCACCCTTTCCTTCTTTTGCAATGCACCCCCTTAACCGAAAAACATAGCCAATTAAGCAACACAGCGACGAGGCTGGTATTACTATTTCTACAACGGGATTGCTTCTGTATGGTTCTCTCTCTCTCATTTGGACTCGCACACAACAAATATGAGATCATGCATGCAACTACTAATTCACGTGCTCACATATGTGCCTAAGTCATCAGCGAAGCACGCTAAGGCCATCTCAAACGAAAGCCCGTAAATACCTTTCTACCAGACTGCCCTGTTACATAATCTCAGCATGCCACACATGTGAAAGGAAAGCTAGGAATAATGCAAGGAATGCAGCTGTAAACATTTTACGTGTTTACGGGGGCTATTTCTGTACATTCGCTTAAAAAAAAAAAGCCAGATGACTAATGGTCTGATTGCATGAGCTGCAGCGGAAATTACGTGTTTTAAGATAAGGAGGCACAGCTGCGCCAAAGCAGCCTCGTGGCTAAGGCAACTGCTGAGATGGGACCTAGCTAAGGAAGTAATGACCACAGGGATGCTTGAAGGACTGAGTGCAATTCAAACTCCGAAGTGGTGTTAAGATTACAGCTTTAGCTAACTACTGGATTGAGATGCACTTCTCATACTGAAATTCCCTACCTAAATAGGATATCTTATTTCAAACAATGCAGACCAGTGCAGAAATCATAGCTGCCGAGTCTCCCGTATTCCCCGGGAAATACCCGTTTTTCCAGCTGTTCCTAGCTGAAAAAATGGATTTTTTTGTTTCCCCCCCGGTTTATTCTGGCACGGCAGCCATTTTGGAACTGGGCGGAGCATGCTCAGAAGCGACTTTTGATGCTGCTCTGCCCAGTTCCAAAATGGCTGCAGTGCGACTTCTGGCGTGGCGGCCATTTTGGAACTGGGCAAAGCAGCATCAAAAGTCGCTTCTGAGCATGCTCTGTCCAGTTCCAAAATGGCGGCAGCGCTACTTCCGGTCTGCTACTTCCGCCTGGTCCCTTATTTCTCCGACAGCAACTTGGCAGGTATGGCAGAAATGCAGCAGAAATACGGGTGAAAAATATATGAAAGTAGCACAGATCGGAAACGGGACAGATTTGTCCGCCCTTAGATGACTACATCCCAACCTAGACCAGGGGTGTTTTTGCTCTGGCTCAGGGGTCCTTGAGGTCAGTGGCTGGAGCACGCAGCTTCAGCTAGCAAATAATAATAATAATAATTTATTATTCGCACCCCACCCATCTGGCAGTGTTTCCCCAGCCACTCTGGGCGGCTTCCAATAAAGATTAAAAGTACATTAAAATGTCACACATTAACTTCCCTAAACAGGGCTGCCTTCAGATGTCTTCTAAATGTCAGGTGGTTGTTTATATCTTTGACATCTGATGGGAGGGTGTTCCACAGGGCGGGCGCCACTACCGAGAAGGCCTTCTGCCTGGTTCCCTGTAAACCTCACTTCTCACAGGGAGGGAACCGCCAGAAGGCCTTCTCGGTAGTGGCGCCCGCCCTGTGGAGCTGGACCTCAGTGTCTGGGCAGAACGATGGGGGTGGTGAGATGCTCCTTCAGGTCTACTGGGCAGATAGTTAAGAGGCTGAAGCAAGCCTGAAGTACAGCAGCTACTGCTAGATTTCTATATACTGTACACACATTCTATATAGATGCAAGCAATCGAGAGGCTTTGTCCTGCTTGCCAACTGCAAAGGCCAACGGGGCACATCCTCTTGGGCATGAAAAATAATGGTGCCTTCATTTAATTACAGGAAAATATCTATGTATCAATATTGGATGATACCCAATCGTGGCAGCCCACGTCTGCAGCAGCCACTCTGCCAGCGGGAGTCTCGTTCTTCACAGCACAACAGTGGAATCAGTGAAATCCAATGGGAGCTGTGAACTTGGATGATGATGGTAATAATAATAATAATAATAATAATAATAATAATAATAATAACAATAATTTATAATATTATTTATTATTATAATATTATAAATTTATTACTATTAAGCAACCCCTACACTGTGAAAAATAAGCTTGTGTGCTACCAATGACATAAACTCCAAAGCTACTTTGCTACACTAGATCCCATGTTACACTAGATCCCATCCCCTATCTTCAATTTTGCACTGCTGTGTAATTATTATTTTTCGTCCAAGGCCAGCGGATCACATACCTGCGGTTTTTCAATTCCAGAAAGGACATCTTGAACCCTTTTTGTTTCTGTGTCGCATTCTGTGCAGAAAGAAAAAAAGAGGACACTAGTTACAACTTTTGCTTCAGCAGGAAGAGCGTCAACCAAGTTTTGAAATCATCCACATGCGAGTATCGGAGAGGTAATGTAGAGGCAAAGCTTTAACCATGGATCAAAGGGAGGCACTGTGAACTTTCATGCTCCCTATGCGTATAGTTCATAGCTGTCAACCCTCCCGTTTTTTGCGGGAAACCCCCTTATTTCAATCCGTTTCCCGCTGGCAGCCCGGATTGTAAAATATCCTGTAAAGCTCCCGCATTTTAAAGGAAGCAGCTCCTGTCCCTCCCTGCCGGTCAGGGAGGCTCCACTCAGCGCCCCCCCCCCCCCGCGAGCAAACAGCCAGCCGCCGCTCGGTAAAAATGCTTCGCTTGGCGGCTGGCTGCTCGCTCACTTGCCGAGTGCTGCCAGAAATTGCCTCTGCGCATGCCCGGGCATGCGCAGAACCGATTTTCAGTGCCGCTCTGCCCATGTTTGGGCACCGGAAATCGCTTCTGTGCATGTCTGCACATGGGCAGAGCCAGCATCGGAAATCACTTCTGCACATGCCCCGGCATGCGCAGAGGCGATTTCTGGCAGCACTCGGCAAGTGATCCCTTATTTTTAAATCCTAAAGTTGACAGCTATGATAGTTCCTTCCTTCTCCGGTGCAAACTACGACCAGTATTCTAAGGCTCATGCCGAGATCAACTATATTTATTTATTTATTTATTTATTTATTTATTTATTTATTCCGAACCTCTTTTAACTACATTTCATTGAGAGAATTCCAAAGTGGCATGTACCTGGGGGGGGGGGGGATCTATCAACACATCACAGAAAGACCATATAAAAACCAATGTATTAGAATAACAATACACAGTAAAATGCAAGGTGCAGATTAGAAATGGATGTCAGCTTTAGTCAAAGTCAAGAACTGCTGTTTATGTCATTTTAATTTATTACCTGCCGTTCACCCTAATGTCCTATGGTGTTTTACAACCATTTAAAATGTAACATTGGAAACAGTTTTAAAAACCTACAATTAAAAATAATAATGAAATCACAGGAAATAGGCTGCTTCCTGAAAACATACACCTGAAGTTGTGTATATATTATACACCGGAATAATGTATAATGAAGTTGCCAGACACACCTCTGTAGGGAGGGATTTCCACAACTTAGGGGCTGCCACAAAAAATGCCCTCCTCCTAGGCCACCCCAAACCCGAGTGTCTGAAGGCAGCAGAACTACCAGGAGGGCCCTTCCGCCAATCTTAAAATACAAGGTTTTGAAGTTAATCTCAACCAGATTATGAAGCCAGGGTTTAAAGCTTGGTGCCAGTGGAAGGCTATGGTGAACTATGGTTAAGGTGGGAGTGAGGGAATTTGTGCTGGAGAAAAGTGCCATTCTGTTCCTCTAACCCTAGGTAAGGAGCAGGGGGTGAAAGGAATTTCCTAGGTCCCTCTTAGAATCAGAGTATTTTGGCCAAAACCTAATCTAGTATGCACTGAGAGGCCTGGGGGCAGGATTTTGGGCCCTCTAGTTGCTGCTCAACTACATCTCCCATCAACCCCAGCCAGCATGGCCAACAGTCAAGAGTGATGGGAGTTGTAGCCCAGGAGCATCAGAAAGGCCAAAGGTTCCCCACACCCGATCCAGGCCATTAGGTAGGCAAAAGAACTGTCTTTGTGACATCTGGAAGATGAACAACTGGGCACAGAATCATGAGTAAGAAAGCAGGTTTAATAATTCAGTGTCAGGAAAGTCCTCAGAATTTGGCTACGAAAGAAGAATTATGAAGCTGTGTATAGTTTTGTCCACGGAAGATCTATAGTTGTTGACCGGGCTGAAAATGCCTTGATCCTGCCATTTGTGGAAGCGGAATGCTGGCCTGTTTCCTTTTGCATTCGAACCATCTAGCAGACAAGCCATCTTTCCAGGTACATTACTAGGGGAAGACAACACACTTAAGGATGGCTGAGCATGGCGACACTGTTGAGCTCAGAGACAGGCAGACTATGCTAAACTGGTCTGCCAGCTTCAGACAATTTCCTTCGAAAGGAAGGAACACAGGATGATTATTCAGCCTCTGGCAAAGACTCCGAACGGCATTTGGAGCACAACTATAACAAGTCTTACATATCATTCTGATTCTGCCTACTTTGGCACAGAAGAAAGCCAATTAGATCTTTATGCCCTTGTTTATGGGAACATTCCATAGTAATAATCCTTTCAATCCTGATTATACCATCTATCTCCCATCCTTTGGATTTGTGCTCCCAATTTTGCTCCCAAATTGCTCCTCTTCTCTCTCTACTTGAGTTAATTCAAGCTCAAGGCCAATAAGACATCACTACTCAACTCATAACAGGAAAGGATATGGTGGTAGCTTGTCCACTTAATAACAAGAATAGTTCAGTTTGAAAAAGAAAATAAAGAACCTGACCAAAAGCAGTGCTTTCCAAGAAAATAATCTTCAAGCGGATCACACATGACATCGCCTGGCTGCCAAAGATCATGACACCAAAATGTGGACGGAAAGCTACTAATCTCTGAAAATCCCAAAGGCCATTCTGATAGTACTTTAAGAATCCAGATCCAAACTATTTGCATTCTTTCAATGAACCACTTAATATGCAAAAAACACATTGTAAGTGAAATATACACGTGTGAAAAGTTCTCCACAGTCTCAAGGCTTCACAACCAATGATGCAGTACAACTATGAATGCATGGAACATTTGGAGCTCTGTATTGATACGATCACAACTGACCACAATGGGAAACAGATGAATTCTGAACAAAATGGATTTTCCAGGAAGAAAGTACCATGTAATAAGAATTCATATGGCTCAGTAATGGAGGCTCCCTTTGTTAGGTAACAATATTAACTTCAAAATTTTCTTATAGATGTATCTTAACAGTAAAACCACAAGCCACTAAATGTTAAGAAACACTGGATGTAACTCAACATAAACGGTGTATTGTAATTATGTAATTATTCAATTAGTTGGAATTGGTGTGGATGGTTTTTTTGTTTTATTATGGGTTGTATTTATTGGTTTTATTTGCATTTGTTAATGATGGGTGAATTTTTGTTTTGCTTTCTGATAATTTTGTTCTGTTATTTTATTGCAACACAGTATGCAAAGTGGATTCTTGAATTTTTGTTTCGTCTGTTTTCAGCCATATTTCGAATTGCTACAGAATGGCAAAGTGATTTTTGTCACGTATTTTGCAATTTCTATGGACTGTAAACCATCTCAAGTACAGTTAATATGGAGAGGCAGTGTGCAAATTTGAAATGATGTGAAATAACTTAAAATGACTACCCAGTGGATCTGGCATTTCCTCCTGAAATCTTCAGGGTGGGGGATAATCAAATGCCCCTTTTCTTTCTCACTGCAAAATTCTTTATACTTATTACTTCACCTTAGCTGCCAGAAGCTGAAGCTGAATCATTCTTGACCTTTAATCCTTAACATGTGGACCAGATTTTCTCTCTTTACATTACTTTATAGCTGGGATTCCTGTCACACTCAGTAATGAGATGAGATAAAAATAAACCCACAAAGCTCAATGAAATTTCATTTCCCTCTCCATGTGGAAAAAGTGACAATTTTCTACAGTAACTAACCTCAGCGTTGACCCTTTTCAAGTCACTGATGACTAGCACACTCCAGCTGAAGCACTGGATAAAAATAGGATACAGGGACTATAAAACAAACATGGCGGTTATTTTAGATATTAAAGGGGTGGGGAACAGAACTCTAAACATACATTCCCGTGAGGGATGACCGATTCCTGTTATGACTTTGGCAAGGGTCATATTGTTAAGGGCTGAGGCCCAAGAATGGACTATGACGCTGCTGTACCCAGACAGGGGGAAATGGTGGCCAAATATCATTTCTCTGGGAAGGATATACAGTGGTACCTCTACTTACGAATTTAATGCATTCCGAATGCACATTCGTAAGTCGGAAAAATTGTAAGTCGAATCCCTTTGGGAGAAAAAATTCATGTTGAAGCAACCCTATCTAAAAATTCGCAAGTAGAAAAAATCCTCTCTAAACCGCATCCAAGATGGCGGACGGAGCTCCATTCGTAAGTAGAGTTATTCATAAGTAGAGGTACCACTGTAAATGTGTAACATAGGCCTCTTCCTCCTACCACAAAAGGCCTTGTCTTCCTTAGGCCCCTTTCATTGACCTGTTGGCCTTCAGAAGTTGTTTGGACACCCATCTCCCATCAGCCAGCGTGACGTAATAGTTGGGATGATGGGAGTTGTAATCCAACAACATTTGGAGGGCTACAGGTTCCCCATTCCAGCTTTAAAAAGCTCATGGCACGTATTTATATTAATTATAAAAATACTCATTGATAAATCAGGCTTTGCTCCCAACCACTGAAATCGAGTGCAAGTTAGGAGGTGGACTTGCCAGCCTAAATTTGGTCCATAACACTTTCGCACATTTTGGGTACTAACATCCCGCAGCACAAATGACATATAAATGGTATTGGGAAAGGAGGGAAGAAGCACATCTAAATGGGCACGAGACACACCGAAGAGTGAAATATGAATAAGTATTCAGTAAACCGCAAAGTTTATTATTTATACGCCACCCATCTGACTGGGATACCCCAGCCACTCTGGGCGGCTTCCAGCAAATCAAAAGACAGTAAAGCATCAAACATTTAAAACTTCCTTATTCAAAGCCTGTACTGGCCCATTTTCGCATGTGGATTAAAACAAGCGAAGAAACAAACAAATCACCCTTCAAGAAATTCTTCAAGAAAACAAAGCCAAACTTTTTAGTACAGCTATATTTTTTCAATGTCCCCGGGAGGGATGGCAAAACATTAAATGCTATTGTTCCCTGGGACATTTGCAGACCCATTTTCAACACCTGCGGCTCTAGCTGCTCCCTGGGGCTGTTAGCTGTTGGAGGCAGATTGCTTGTGGAATTTGTTGGAGTCCTGATTCCATAGGAGGTCTATGTTCTGACCAGGATCAGGTGGGCCCATTTCAGAATTCAGATCCACCATTCCTCAAGCATTCCTAGCGCACTGCTCTTCCACATGCTCTAAAGACACATTTGTTCTGCAGCCAGGAAGTCCTGTTAGCAGGGTCAAGTCCCAGGTATACATTTATCTGCCTGTTAAAAGCTCTACATCCAGCAGAGGTCAGCTGAGAGCTAGGAGGACCTTCTGAAATGATCATGAAGCGAACCAAGCACCGAAAAGATACAGGAGCAAATAAAAGATTACACATGACTCCACAAAGGCTTAGAGAAACAAGATGCCCATCAAAGAAACACACCCATGATTCTAACCTTCATAGGACCAGTGAGAAAGTTCTGCATTGTTTCCAGATTTGCCTTTTATTATATAATGCATCTACTTATGGCAAAATGGGAGGTGCAACTATGGAGAAAAGGACAATGTTAGGGATGGGGTAATCTATCAATTCTGGTTCCTTTCAATGCCTCATTTTTCCATTCCTTAGTTTGGCTTTCCAAACTTTTTAATGTTCTTTTATTGACTAGTTTTATGTGCTGTTGTTGTAAAATGCTCTGATTTCTCTTTTATAAAAGAGCAGAATATAAATATTTTGTATAAAGAAATAATAATAAAAAAACAACCCCTCCACTGGTGCCCTTCCCTGTTCGGATTCCGTTCTTAGACTGACGTAAAGTTCTCAAACCAAGACATTACTTCCGGTTTTGTGGAGTTTGTAAACCGAATCATTTGTAAACAGGACTGTTCTTAAACCGAGGTACCACTGTACATATGACTTGAGCGGAAGAACTACATTGCAAAATTCGGATAACTGCAAATATGGAAGGCTGTTTTTTTAATAGTTTTTGTAGGGTTTCACCAAGTGCAAATTAGCTAGGAGCAACTTTAAATGCAAACTGAGGTCAATTGGCCTCCTCATCCTTATCAGCAGCAGATAAACCAGTGTGCCAGTATTTTACAGGATTGGCATGATCCTCAGATATTAGACATAAGCCACAAACCACAGGACTGTGTGATGAACTTCCTGTGGTCAGTGTAACTTTTCTTCTTTCTTTTTTAAAATCACGAATAGCAACTCTGTGCAATGCATGGGGAATCACTTACAGCCCTTTCAAAAAGTGCTTGGTGTAAGGCACCAGCACTCTTGAACTAAGCCAGGGTTTCCCAAACTTGGGTCCCCAGATGTTTTTGGACTACAACTCCCACTATCCCTAGTTAGCAGGACGAGTGGTATGGGATGATGGGAGTTATAGTCCCCAAACAGCTGGGGACTCAAGTTTCGAAACCCTGAACTAAGCTAACAGCAAGATCCAGGAAGAAACTATGGAGCATAGACATTACACAAAGTCAGACCATTATTTCCTTTCAGCTCAGAATCTATACTGTCTATACTGAGTGGCATCAGCTCTTCTGAGATGTAGATCGTCCTTGGTGTTACCTGTAGAAACCAGGAACTGAATCTGGAGCTCTTTTCATGCATAGCATGTGCTCGGGAGTCTCTCCCTTCTGCACTACGCTGCCAGCTTGCCAAAGGAAGAATAGTGGTCTGCCTGTCTGTGCATGATTTATTTTTTGCATTTATACCCCCCCCCCCAATTTTCTTCCAAGGAGCTCAAAGTGGTATGCATGGTTCTCCTCCCACCCGCCTTATCCTCAACAACCCTGTGAAGATGAAGATGAAGAAGAGGAGAACTCGAAGTCTAGCTAAGCACACCTAAGCTTTCTGGGGGAGGCCAAATGGAGTAAAGGTAAAGGTAAAGGGACCCCTGACCATTAGGTCAAGTCGTGACCGACTCTGGGGTTGCGGCGCTCATCTCGCGTTATTGGCCGAGGGAGCCAGCGTACAGCTTCCAGGTCATGTGGCCAGCATGACAAAGCCGCTTCTGGAGAACCAGAGCAGCACACAGAAACGCCGTTTACCTTCCTGCTAGAGCAGTACCTATTTATCTACTTGCACTTTGACATGCTTTCGAACTGCTAGGTTGGCAGGAGCTGGGACCGAGCAACGGGAGCTCACCCAGTTGTGGGGATTCAAACCGCCAACCTTCTGATCGGCAAGCCCAAGGCTCAGTGGTTTGGACCACAGCACCATACCAAGGCAGGCAAGCCCCGCAAATAACCTAGAGATGCATTTTAAATAAAAGGACACATTCTACTCATGTAAAAACACGCTGATTCCAGGACCGTCCGTGGGCCGGATTGAGAAGGCGATTGGGCTGCTTCCGGCCCATGGGCCTTCTGGAGAACCAGAACCATGGGCCGCTTCTGGAGAACCAGAGCAGCACACAGAAACGCCGTTTACCTTCCCGCTGGAGCAGTACCTATTTATCTACTTGCACTTTGACGTGCTTTCGAACTGTGAGGTTGGCAGGAGCTGGGACCGAGCAACGGGAGCTCACCCCGTTGCGGGGATTCGAACCGCCGACCTTCTGATCGGCAAGCCCTAGGCTCTGTGGTTTAACCCACAGCGCCACTCGTGTCCCTTGGCCAAATGGAGTGCTCCATGTTAAAACAGGAACCCCATAACTCCAATGGGAAGGAAATCTGGGGAGTGAGGAGGATCAAGAAGAATTGCAATAATTTAAGCGGTAACTTTCATTCCTCCGTTCCCTGTGGAGTAAGATAAATGTGGCAAAACTGAGTTTAGACGAATGCGAAAGATGAAGGAAGGCACAGGAAAGGTGACTCTTAGTGGTGTTGGCTCTCAGCAAAGCCTCAAAAAATAAACGAAGCCCCCTAGAACCTTGCGCTGATTTGTCACGTTTCTTGGTTTTAAAGCTTCTTTTTACGAACCAGATGGATTTTTACGAGGCCTATAGGACGCCTACACGCTGGCCTGGATCAACAACAAACAGAAAAGGATTATTACCCAAAGTTCTGCAAGCTGAGTTGTTCTGTTGAAAATAGTTCCTTCTCCTCTCCTCCTCCAGCACCACCCCATCATATGCCCTGCATTGCAGGCGACATCAGGAATGGGGAAAGATCCCGTCTTAATGCTCAGAGGGGTAGAAAAGTACAAGAACTTTAGAAAGCCACGCAGACGGGACCAATTCTCAAAAACACAGCAAATATAAATGCCAAGTTGAGTAGGTTTCCAAAGGGCGGGCGGTGATGAGAAGGAAGCAGGATTCGGCTTAATGACTGTGGCATCTGATTTGTCTGCATTTTTACCACCTGTCTAATCTGAAGCGTTCGGGATCTTTCCTGTTTTCCTGTGTAGGCAAGGTGAGAAAGGAGAAGGTCGGAGCAGCATCTTGTATCCAGGCCTGGGAACCGCATTGCACAGCAATAATAATAATAATAATAATAATAATAATAATAATAATAATAATAATTGTATATGCTGCCCATCTAACTGGCAGGTTCCCAACAAAAAATAGTAAAATATGCAATAAATCCCCATTGATTTTATCTGAATTTACTTCCAGCTATGTGCGTTGAGGATCATAGAGGAATCACAGAATTGTAGAGTCAGAAAGGACCACCAGGGTAATTCTAGTCCAACCACTGCAGCTCAAGAATGTGAGCCAATGGCTTGAAAACTATGCTATGCTGAGCCCTGGAGGTCCTCGGAAGCATACCAGAGGTCCTTCGATGGAGGGAGCAAGGGATGTGATGTAAAAAGCAACAACTCCCCCTGCACGCACGCACAAAATCAGTGCAGGGATAGCACATGGGGCTGATAACACCAAGGTTTCGTTGCTTTTAAGCCCTCTGTCCCCAACCTGGCATTTCGCTTTACCACTTCCACCAATCCTAGCCTACACTGGCAGCTTTCAGGGCTGATGGGAGTTAACAGTCCAAAATGTCTGGACGACGCCAGGTTAGGGAAGGCTGTTTTAAGCTGTTTCCCCCTATTCGCTCCCGGAATCAAGAGTTGAGTGGCCGGTGGCGAATTTCTTAAAGCTGCAAAACGTAGCAAAGCCAATCGGGATTTCACTTTCCAGACTCCACCAAACCATGTTGCCTATGTATCTGACAGGGACAGGGACATGCATGACTGCACCGTCACATGCCGTTTGGCTGCGAGGAGATTAGCTAATGACAGATGAAGACTGCCTGCCTACCTGTACTGATTCTGTCCTGCAGCCATGGCAAAGACTGTAGGAAACGTTTCAGGCATGCCTCTGCCTGAGTGAGAGGGGCGCCTTCAAATAGGCTCCAGAATCCTCTGTGATGTTGTGAAGTTCAGATATGTAGGAGTTTCTCAACAGACAAATCCATGTGGCGCAGGGTCTCTGAGGGTAGAAATCTCGAAAACCTCCAGCATGGGGAATTTACAGTGCCAGAGTCAGGTACGCAATAAAAAAAAGAGCTTGTTAAAAGTCTCAGCTACGCAATGTCTCTGCGCTTCCTCAGAGTAGAACATGCCTACTGCTTATTGCACCCTCGCAGAAATCCTTTATGAAAGCAAGGACGGACTTCCATGCACACAATAAACAGACGGTGGGTAAAGTAAATGCATCGCAAACCAAATCAAGTTCCCACGAGGGGAGGAACGGTTCTCATGTTTGCTCCGAGAGCAGCTGTGTTATGCAAATTGTTTGAATTGCAAGCCCAAAAGCTAATTAAAATATCTCCACTGTAAACACGGCTTAAGGGCTTCTCTCTGCCCGGCCCCTGCCCCCACCTCGACTCCTTCACAGCAAAAACGGAAAAGGTCCAGCTAGACACTTAGCAGCCTGGCGATAGAAAAGTAGTTGCTGTTTCAAGCAGCCCCTCCATTCCAGGGTGGTGACATAAGGACTGGGTCCTTCTATGCTGCATGCCTCACTCCCAAGCGCGGTTCCTCGCTTGCAGATATGCCAGTCATAACATCATCTGCGCGCTCAGAATTTCTTCCAGGTTTCCAGAGGCCGTGACCACTTCAATTGCTGGCAGAAACCTTTCGCTGGTGATGCAGAGTGTAGCCTCCAATTTGCTAGACAAGAGAGTGTGTCGTCGTCCCCATAGGTCGATTCCTAATAGCCCCCCCACATGCTTCCGTGCTCTCATGGCAGCTGCCAGTAGGTTGTCCGAATCCCATAAACTTCACATGCCTTCACTCAGCTTGCGTGACCTTGGGAGCCAGCAACCAAAATCACCATATACCTGCCTGTGCAGCTACATCCCTTGCCAGGAGGCCAAGTTACCTTCTTTCATTGCTGCCGTCACCATCATGCAATAGGCATGATTCTGTATTTTAACGTGTGTTTAGCCAGCTTCAGTGAGCTTTATGTACTTGTGCTCTAGCTATCACCCCACCTGCTCCATCACCCCAGATAATCCCTAGTATTTCAAGCGGCAAACTGGGCTCTGCAGGGCCAGAGAGGGTGCCTGGCCCATTGCACCATTCCGTTCCATACCAAGACTAAGACCTGGATAGGATTGTAAGCTCTCTAGAAAATAGGCATTCAAGAATCCTTAAGCATTTGGAGGCAGACCAACTTAATGGTCTTCTACCCTAGCAGAGGAGGCTGTTGTTGTTGTTGTGAGACCAGGCATGCCAGGAAATGGTTTGACCAGGATAACAGAGGAATCACAGCCCCAGACCATCCCACTCAAGCTCTGCAGCAAGGACCAATCTGAAGTTATGCTCCACCTTGCGAGTTGGGCCAATGGACCATTTGAGAAAACCGCATGGTTCTCATGGCGGCCAAGAAGTCCCAAGCTGACCATTGAGAACTGTCTTAGTGTGAATGTCCAAGTCCCACAGAACAACTCTGTTCTCTGTTCTTTTGGTTTTTTGTCTGTTCTGCTTGGTTTTTTAGTTTTATTTTTGGATTTTATGTTTGTAATTTTGCATTGAAAATAAAATTAACAAACAAACAAACAAACAAACAAACAAAGAACAACTTGAGGTTCTCCAACACCACCATACCTGAGACCACAATTGGCCAGCTTGTTCATGGGGATCTAAGATCGATGGTGACAGGTATCAGAGGAAACCTATGATTTCAGAGGATCAGTGATTGGTATACATCACTGAATATTTTTGACGTTTTGCTTATATTCATTTCCGAAAGCAAAGTTGGGTGGCGATTTAGGTGAAGAAGGAAGTAGGATGCTGAAGCACATGAAACAGAACTCTGGGTGGCACGAGCATGAAGGTCACAGCTTGGATTTATGATCTTCCTTCCTCCTTTTTTACAACTGCTTAAATACAGCAACAGCGGACACCCACCCCCTGCAAATATTACTGGCCCAAGATCTGAGCCAGTCCTTGCAATGAACAACATACAGCTGGCCAACTGAAGGCCAAGCAAAGCTTTCTTGGTAATGTGGTGCTGCCTATGACAATATACGAGGGCGAGCACAGCTGATACCACATGTGTTTTGCCCCCTTGAAGGAATGCTTTTTGCCTTGCAAAGGGGAACGACAGATACACAGCATGGAGCACAGCCACGGCTCATCGGCTTTGAAGCATCCGCCAATTAAACAGCAATACAGAAGCTGCATACATGGATAAAAGGCAAGTCCAGAATCAGCGGGTTGAACTTTAGCCTTTCTTCTCAACGTTAACCACCAACTCGGAAGCTAGGTGGCCTCTTGGTGGCTACAGCGAGAAACAGAACTTTTGTCTGGAATGCTCTGAATGCATCCAGGCTGGAGAGCTGCTCAGCCATCTTAGCTTGGGGATGGTGAGCTTTGAAATCCTTGGCTCAGAAAAGTCTCAGCTTCAGCCCTGAGCCATCCAAAACAACAAGGCTATGACTCTCACAACAGCCGTGTTGTTAGGCTGGTCCCTTAGTAGTTGGCAAGTAAATGCAGGAAATGCAACAACAACAACAACAACAACAACAACAACAACAACAACAACGAGGGCATAGACCTGTATAAAATTTGCACATGCTAATTTCTGCATATGCATGCAAGTTTAAAGAAATCATTACTATAATTTAAAGGGAAATACGATTCATCTCGCCATAGTGCGGAATGCTGTGACCGGATGATCTGTGTGCTTGCAGTCCTAGTATTACCTGTTGGTTGGCAAAATCCAAGGCTTCTGCTCTCCCTTCTTATAGTTCTCTGTCTTCAAATCAGGCTTGGGCCAGATAGCCCTTAAAACAGAGGATGACTCCATATGACTTTACAGGAAATGGCTCTGTGAAGCAGGACCCATGGCCATCCTACGCATTATTTCTTAAAAGAATTGCTCTGCCTTTGCTCGGGAGCTCAAAGTAGTTAACAGACTAAAAAAATAAAAACGTAATAAATATAGAAAGCTGTTGTATGTTGAGTCGGACCATTGGTCCCTCTAGCTTAATGCTGTTTGCACTGATTGGCAGCAGCTCTCCAGGATTTCATCAGTGAGTTTCTCCCTAACTTACCACCTTAACTATATTGCTTTTAACTTTTTAATCTTATTTTTAAGCATCTCGCTTAACCGTTTAGTTGTCTAATGAATGACAGCAGCGGCAGAAATTTGTAAATTAGCATTTATTTTGCAGCATTTGCAAAGGCTGCTGTGCGGTTTGCAAACGAATTGCTCCACATATCCTTGCAAATGACCTATTTTTAGGAGAATATATTTGCTTCCAACTTTCAGAAGCTGTGCTGTGAAAAGTGACACGGGGTAGCAATGCTACTCCCATTATATTTTGCTTATTTTTATAGTTCTTTTTTTTAGGCACATAGCAACACACTCCAGGAATATAGGACAGAGCAGGTCACAGATTCAAATAACAATAGCATCCGAACTTCGGTTCTGCGGGGACAGCCAAGGAGAAATGTGACAATCTTTTCAGACTTCGTCTTGGAAAGAAAGCAACAACTCACACACAGTGGCCACGGTCAGATGAATGAACCTCGACTTAACAAACAAACCATAGGAATGGAGGAAGATGCCTTACACGGAGGTAGATCATTGGTCCATTTAGCTCAGTACTGTCTATAAGGCTCTTCAGGGTTTCAGGCACGGGTCTCTCTAAAGCCTACCTAGAGATACTGGGGGCAGAATTTGGGACCGGCTGCATGCAAAATAGATGCTCTACCAGTAAGCTATGGCCTTTCATGTGAATGGGTTTTCGTGTGAATGGGATGGTGGACCGGCCCATGGCTGAAAAAGGTTGCTGAGCTCTGAGTCAGAGCCAGAGGCTGGCGGCTGCATATGTGAGCATCACACCTTCCTCCCTTGTCGGAGCAGCGTGCCTCCTATCCTATGGTTACTCTTTTTTTTTTAAGCTGAGTAGCAACAGGGAGTCAGTAGTGGGGGTGGTGAGGCAAAAGACCCTGGGCCCAAGCACACATGCATATTGTATAAAGGTGCAAAGCCCTTATTTCGCACCCTGTGAAACATAAATGTGCAGTTTTTTAAAAAACTGGGCAATGGCTGCCGGCCTGCGGCTCCCGGGCCTCCCCTGATCTGTCCAAACAGGGGGTGCAGACGATCGGGGGAGGCTCGGGAGTCATGGGCAGGCGGCACACCATTGCCCAGTTTTTAAAGGGTGCGTAAGAAGGGCAGAGAAACTGCACACCATGCACCCCTCCTGGCCAATGGCCATCCACCTGCAACTACCCAGTCTCCCCCATCAGTCAAAACAAAGGGGGAAGGAGATCTGTACCACCGGCCGTCCCTGGTTCCCCTTTGGCAGTGGCAGTCAGCAACCCGGAGCCAGCAAGAGCCAACTGCGCTACCAGGCTGGCTCCGGGCTGCTGAGGCTACTGCTGCCACGTTTCCCGGGGACAGATTTGCAAATCCGGGGACTGTCCCCCGGGGATGTCTGGCAACCCTACCCTACCCTAAGCCAGGCAGAAGCTTCCCGGGCTTTCGGAAGGTGGTGAGAGGGGTCTTGGACCCATTGGAGCATTGCGCCTCCCTCCCTGAGCCAGGCAGAAGCTTCTCCCTGGCTTTGGGAAGGAGGCACCAGGCTTTGATACCCTAATTTACAGCAAACATTTAAGGAACTGACCTAGTTCCTCTAGTACACTGACCGAATGCCACTGGTCTAGCCCAACCCCATGCAATGCAAGAATCTTCTGCCCAAAGTGGGGCTTGAACCCACAACCCTGAGATCCAAGCGTCTCACTCCCTGCTGGAGTGAGCTGTCCCCTGCATGCAACCAATTGTGCAAGCGAGAAGGACTACCTGCCACCAACATTTCTCGCAAGGTAACCTGGAAGGTAGAATATAAATATTTGTAATAAATAAAGAAGACCCCAGTTAAAATAGAACATGGAGCCGTCATATTCTGGGTTGTTTAGAAGTCATTAAACATAGATTTTTGAGTTTGGATGTAATGGGAAACTACAGTGACCTCTGTGAGAGCACAAGAGGCTTGTTCGTATCGTGACTTGTTAAGCCAGAATTTTGTCATCTAAACTCTGAGTGTTGCTTTCTTAGGTTTACAGCTATTGGTTGCAAATGGCTTAGGAAAATGTCATTCCTCTGACTTCTGTTTCATTAACATTGCCTCATCCTGATCAGTCTTCTAAGAAGGAAATCACACACCTGTAAAGCAAGGTTTCAAGGAGATAAGAGTATTCTTGGACCATCAGCTTTAATGCCCTTTAGCGGGAAGTGGTGTGTGTGTGTAAACAAACATGCTATTTAAAAGACACATCCAAAACTGAGCAATATGTTCCTTTGAACAGTAAATGCAAATTGGTCTGAGAAGTTCAACTGAATTCCAAAGGAAACCATACTATGGTCTGGGTTAAGAGGTTTCTAGCCTGAACTAATAAACTGAATTGGCAAAGGATCACACAAAGCCATTGGGTTTAAGACAACAGCATAAATGATGGCAGAGCAAAAGCTAGACACTGTGCATAAAAAAGAAGCCTGAAAAGCTTTCAAAGAATATCTGGGGCTTGTTCTTTCCCTCATCCATGCCCATGCAGTCTAATAAATTGGTATTATCAAGTGATTAGTTTGATTTCAACCTAGGCTAGGGTTCCGGATTACACACCATGCACTGAAAATTGTCAGAGGTTATTGCAGCTACTCCTGAGTAACGACTCTCCACAAACTTGTCTTTCAGAGTCTTTATTGGTGCACATTATTTACAGTGTGATGAGCTGTCGGGTTCATGTCCACGCTATTCCGTGTCAGAATCTGGCACTGCCCCTTTCCGCCCCTTGGACCAACATAAGAGCCTGGGGACAGCGAATCTCCTCCCTTAATTCCTCCTTAATCTCCTCCTCCTTAATTCCGCTGCCGGGGGAAAGGGTCTACGCTCCGTCTTTTCCCTCTCCCCCCTTTCCGTCTCTCTCTCTTCCCGCCTGTGGAGCAGGGGCTCTTCCCTGCTGGCTCTCCCTCTCTGCTTCCTGACTCCCTCCTTCAGACCCTGCGCTTCTGTGGCTGCTTGGGGAGGAGCTGCTCCTGATGATAGGGGGAGGTTCTCTATACTCTCTCCCCCTTACATCTGTCTTAGGAGCCCAGTGCAAAAAGTTAAGAATGAGGAAAAAACAACAACAGTTGCTTTATAGTACAGGCGCTGAGGACCTTTTTTAGTCCGAAGGCTGGAACCAGATCTGGTCTACCCTCAGTGGACTATTGCTGACAGTTTAGTGCCTTACAAGAAGCCAAAATTGTTCCAACAGGCTTTCCCAGTCGGATGAATAGGTCTCTGAAATGGGACAGCTGCATATTCCTGCATTGCAGGGGGCTGGATCCTCAGGGTCCCTTCTAACTCTACACTTCTGATTCTGACTAGATGGGCCACTGGCCTGATCCAGCAGACTCTTCTTATGTTCTAAACAACAGTGATAACGAACACCGTTCTATATACAGCTGTCAGAGGGCCTGGTATGGCTACTCTAGAGTAACGACTCCAGCATGGTCTTTTAAGGTTTTTATTTAGTGCTGATTATTTACAGTGTTCAGAGCAGTAAAAATGCATCCTTAAGGTGAGGTGTCTGAACTCCCGAATGGCGATTGGCGCGTTTTCTTCCAGCACCACAGCTTTGGTAGACCCAACCTCTTCCCCCTACGTTTGCGTCGCAATTCGGGAGTTGGGGGAATTGGCCTCCCCCCTGTGCGTCCTACTTCCTGTCCCACCTGCGGCCTGGGCTCCACAACCTTGCCTGAGCCTCGGACACCACTTCCTGACTCTCCGCTGGAGGCAGAGCTCTCCTTACTCTCTCCCGCGCTTGGGGATGGGCTGGAACTTAAGATGGGAGGGACTTCCCTGTATCCCTCGTCCCTCACATCCATCCCCCTCCCAGGCTCCTCTCCCCCCCTTCCTAGTGGCTCTCCGCTTGCTGGGGACGAGTGAAACCCCAAGAAGTCTGTGGCATCCGAGCCTGTGGGTGTAAAAATTTCCCCCCAATCCTGCGATCTTTCTCCTTCCCCCTGAGAAGACGGGAATCCCAAGAAGTCAGTGGCGTCAGAGCTGGTGGGAGTAAAAATGTTCTGCCAGTCCTCTCCTGCCTCTGACGTCGTTGACCTCGGTGAAACCCACACCTCTTCTTCCGTGTCCTCAAATTCCGCTTCCCATCTCCATGGAGAGCTGCTGCCTGCTATCCCTTCCTCCTGCCCCTCCCCCTCTCCCTCCCTTTCCATGTGCCAGGGCTTGGGCCTGTGGGGGAACAGGGCGTGGAACTCTTCCACTAAAAATTCCTCAGGTACTTCTGTGGCCGGTATCCACTCATTGTGGGACGGCGGAGTGTCCTCCCATGCTATCAGGTACTCCAGTCCTCTCACCCCTCTCCTTGAGTCTAAAATCTCAGTTGCCTCATTGAGCTGTCGGGCGTCTCCCGTCTCCCCCCCTCCCTCTGGAGGCTGATCGCTGTCCCTGAACCTGGTACTTTCCCTGTACGGCGACAGCAGCGATCTATGAAACACTGGGTGCACTCTCATGTCCTCCGGCAGTGCTAGCCTGAAGGCTACCGGGTTGACCTGTTGCGTGACCGTGAAGGGGCCCAGCCTCCTGGGTGCTAACTTCTTGCATCGCCCCCTGGTGGGAAGACCTTCTGAGGATAACCAAACCTTGTCCCCCACCCTGATGACCTCTCCCGGTCGCCTGTGGCGATCTGCCCCCTTCTTGTACGCTTCCTTGGCCCTCTCCAAGTGTTCTCTGAGCTGCTGGTGCACCGTCTCCAGGTCCTCTGCCCAATCCTCTGCCTGTGGGCCCTCTTCCTCCTCCTCCCCCTCCCTCTCCGGGAAAGATCTGAGGTCGCGCCCGTAGTTGGCCTTAAAGGGCGACACCCCTGTGGAGACGTGCACCGCATTGTTGTAGGCAAATTCTGCCAGTGGCAGGCGATCCACCCAGTCCGTTTGCCTCTGGCTGACGTAACATCTCAGGTACTGCTGCAGAATGGCGTTGACCCGCTCCGCCTGTCCATTGGTTTGCGGGTGCCTAGCCGTCGACAAGCTGACCTCCACCTGCAGGAGGTTCATGAGCCGCCTCCAGAACCTGGAAACAAATTGGCGGCCACGATCCGAAATAACCCTTAAAGGCAATCCATGCAGTCTGAATACGTGGTCAACAAACAGTTTGGCCGTCTCTTCTGCCGAGACCGCCCTGGCACACGGTATAAAATGGCACATTTTGGACATGAGGTCCACCACCACCAACACTGCGGTCTTGCCCCTGGACGACGGCAGGTCTGTGATGAAGTCCATGGACACTACTTCCCACGGCCTGTGCGGTGTGGCTAAGGGCTCCAGCAAACCAGCTGGTGGCGCTCTGACCACCTTTGCTCGCTGGCAGGTGTCACATCCCCTTACATAATCCCGAACATCCTCCCGCACCCCTGGCCACCAGAAGTGTCTCATGACTAGGTGAGTGGTTTTGTCCCTTCCAAAATGACCCGCCGTTGGGTTGTCGTGCATCTGCTTGAGGGCCTTACCTCTCAGCTGTTTGGTTGGCAGGTACAGGGCTCCCTTGTAAAAAAGCAAACCCCTCCTTTCCTCAAAGTCTTTGGCCTGCTCCCCCCCCCTCTCAGTTCTCTGAAGATGCGGGTGGCAAATTCATCAGCTGCTGTCAGTGCTGTGAGTTCTGCCTCGCTCACCACTGTTGCTCCGCAGGACCATGCTGATGGGGGGAAAATATGCCTGGGTGCCGGTGGCAACTCCTCCTCCATGTACTCTGGCTTGCGGGAGAGGGCATCCGCCCTGACATTCTGCTCTCCCGGGATGTAGTGGATGGAGAAGTTGAAGTTCGAGAAGAACTCTGCCCACCGTATCTGCCGCTGGTTGAGCACCCTGGCAGTTCTCCAGAACTCCAGGTTCTTGTGGTCTGTGCACACCTGGATGGGGTGCTTGGCGCCCACCAGAAAGTGTCGCCAGTGCTGGAACGCAGCGTGGATCGCGAGAAGTTCCCTGTCAAACACTGTGTAGTTGCGTTCCGGCTGGGTCAGCTTCCTGGAGAAGAAGGCACAGGGTCTCCACTCTCTGTTGGCGTCCAGTTGCAACAGAATCGCTCCCAGAGCCTTGTCCGAAGCATCTGTCTCCAGGCGTAGGGGCGCATCCTGCACCACGTGGAACAGGTGCTGGTCTGAAGCGAATACCCTCTTGAGGCTTTCGAACGCTGCTTGCGCCTCTGGTGTCCACCGGAACTTCTGCTTGCCTCTCAGGCAGTCGGTGATAGGAGCCGTGACGCGAGAGAAGTTCTTGATGAACTTCCTGTAGAAGTTCGCGAAGCCTAGTAGGCGTTGGGCATCTTTGCGCGTCCTGGGGCTGTGCCAGTCCAGGATGGCCTGCACCTTGTCCTTGTCCATCGCCAGCCCCTTGTCTGACAGCTTGTAGCCTAGGAAGTCCACTTCTTTGGTGTGAAACTTGCACTTCTCCAGCTTCACATACAGGTGGTTGTCCTTCAGGCGCTGCAACACCTCCCTGACATCCTTCACATGCTGCACTGGGTCATTGGAGTAGATAAGGATGTCATCCAGAAAGACCAAGCAGTTCTTGAAGAGGAGGGACCCCAGGACGTGGTGCATGAAGGCCTGGAAGCATGCTGAGCCCCCTTGCAACCCGAAGGGCATCACCAGATATTCAAAAGAGCCCAGAGGCGTGAACATCGTGGTTTTCCATTCATCACCCTCCCGGATCCTAATCAAGTTGTACGCCCCTCTTAGGTCGAGCTTGGTGAAGATCTTGCCCCTGCGTGCCGCTGTCAGGAGATCATCCACTCTGGGCATGGGGAAAGCCATTGGCTCTGTCACCGAATTCAGCCGTCTAAAATCCACCACCAGACGGCGCTGTTGCGTGTCTTTCTTGTCCACCCAGAAGACCGGGCTGCCCCCTGCTGCCTTGCTTTCTCTGATGAACCCCCGCTTGAGGTTCTTGTCGATGAAAGCGCGCAGATCCTCCAGTTCCTGATCTGACATGGCGTACAGCTTGGCTGGGGGTATAGTTGCCCCTGGCACCAGGTTGATCTGGCAGTCAAAAGGCCTGTGTGGGGGTAGGTGGTCGGACTCCGCTTCGCTGAAGACCTCCTGCAGGTCCCAGTACGGCTTGGGTATTGCCTCACCCCCCTTGACGTGCATGGTGGCCACCGTGGCTATCGGAGGCCCCTCCCCTGGTTGGTGCTGCATGCAATGTTCCAGACAAAAGTCCGATCCAAAAGTGATGCATCTCTGGTGCCAACTTATGGAGGGGTCGTGGCGCGTCAGCCAGCTCATGCCCAAGACGATGGGGGGGTCTGAGATGGTTGTGACGTTGAAAGCCAGTGTCTCTGAGTGCCTTCCCACCGTCATTCTCATGGGGGGGGTTTGATGCGTGATGGCCCCTCCCAGCAGCTCTCTGCCGTCAATGGTGGCCACGTGCAGGGGAAAATCCAGCTGCAGAAGTTGGATCTGGTGCTCTTCCGCAAAGTTTCTCGAGAAGAAGTTGGCTGAGGCACCACTGTCAATTAAGGCGAGGACTGTCAGGGGATAGCCATTTGGGAGCGTGAGCGTGACTTCTAGAACCACTCCTGCTCTGGGAGGGGTGGGCTGGCTGTGCTCCTCTCTGTGCGGGTGGGCGGGCGGGGGCTGTTGTCTGCTGACTGTGCCTGGCCGCTCCCACTTGTCTCCTGCAGCCAGGCTGTCTCGTTTCCCTGCTGTGGTGCTGCGTCAGCTGGGGAAGGTACAACCGTTCCCGCCTTTCCTTGCCACTCTCTGCGATGAGGGCAGTCTCTGACGCGATGCCTGGGGGAGTTGCAGAGAAAGCAATTCCCGCCTCTTCCCTCCTTGCGTCTTGGCGCCGCCGGGGTTTGAAAAGCCCGCGCGCGCGCTCCTCCGATCTCCATCGGTTCCGGCTCTGGGCTTGGCCTGGGCGGGTGTGGGGGCGGGCCCTGGGGTGGGGTTTGGTGATGTGGTCTGTCCTGGGAGCGTGGGAACCAAGGTTTTGCTGCGCGCGTCGCTTGTTTGTCATTCCATCTGGATTCCTGTCTCACCCCCACCGCTAGCGCCGCTTTGCTTAACTCATCCATAGTTCGCGGTTTGGGACCTCTTGCCAGCTCATCCTTAACGTCTGCGTGCAAACCCATGTAGAAGGCTGATTTCACTGGCTCACTTTGCAGATCCCACCCCAGTTTGTGCACCAGCATGGTGAATCTCGCCCAGTAGTCCCTAACTGTCGATTTTCCTTGTGTTAAGTTATGAAGCTCCTCTTTAGTGGCCTCCATTTCACTGTCACTAGCGTACATTATTTTTAAAGCTTCTAGAAATAATTTTGCGTTCTTCATGCAAGGATTTTTTTGCGCGATGAGCGGTCTTACCCATTCTCGGGCGGCCCCCGTCAAATGCTCTATGATAAAGGAGACTCTGTGCGCGTCATCTGGGAATTCTGCTGCATGCAATTCCAGCGCATAATTTATTTCTGTCTCGAATCCTAGGTACTCCCTAGGGTCGCCGCTAAACTTGGTGACTAGGCTCTGTCCCCTTCTCACTTGGACTAGCTGCGGCTGGGGCACCCCCCCACCTCTAGCGGCTTTCTCCTCTTCCAACTTCTTCTGTAGGTCCAAAACCATCACCCTTAGCTGTTTCTCAGTCTCCTCTTTTGTCCTCACCTGGTCCACCAGCTTGTTCAGCTCCTCCTGCGCCCCTCGCGCTTCCTCCTGAGCGGCATGCAATTGCTGCTGTGCGTGCGCTGTGAGGTTCTGCAGCTCCTGCTTCGCTGCTTCGGCCTCCAGCCTCCAATGCTCAGCCTCTTGAGCGCTCATCGCTGCACTCCAAAGTAGCCAAAAAAAAGATTCGGGAGTTGCTGTCAGAGGGCCTGGTATGGCTACTCTAGAGTAACGACTCCAGCATGGTCTTTTAAGGTTTTTATTTAGTGCTGATTATTTACAGTGTTCAGAGCAGTAAAAATGCATCCTTAAGGTGAGGTGTCTGAACTCCCGAATGGCGATTGGCGCGTTTTCTTCCAGCACCACAGCTTTGGTAGACCCAACCTCTTCCCCCTACGTTTGCGTCGCAATTCGGGAGTTGGGGGAATTGGCCTCCCCCCTGTGCGTCCTACTTCCTGTCCCACCTGCGGCCTGGGCTCCACAACCTTGCCTGAGCCTCGGACACCACTTCCTGACTCTCCGCTGGAGGCAGAGCTCTCCTTACTCTCTCCCGCGCTTGGGGATGGGCTGGAACTTAAGATGGGAGGGACTTCCCTGTATCCCTCGTCCCTCACAACAGGTAACAAGCATCCTAATAAAATATGAAGATTCTTATCACAACAAGTTACATTATCTTTATAAATTAGTCCAATACCCCAGAGATCACCAATATGCAAAATTATCACCAAGGGCAGTATCTCCAACCAGGCAGATGAAGCTCTCACCATCCAACTTTGCATCCAGATATGCACTGCAAATTTGGGTGTGCATCAGGACACAAACAGGCATCCCATCTGCAGAGCAGGTTTTCCTGGTACTTGGACAAGTAGAAGTTTCACAAAATGCTTTGGTGAGACAAACCTGGGCTTCTTTAAAAAAAGAAACTTTAAAAAAAAACCCACCTGTGAAACATTACTATACCCAATTAGGAATTTTTCAATTCATTGTGTTAGATTTTTCATGATGATTGCCCAAGCCACGGAGAGCTGCTTTCGAATTTAAGAATGGGTTGGGGGATTTCGTGAACCGACGCCCTCGATCTTGCTGGATATTTCACCAAAGGCTAAAGGGAAGACTTGAGCCTTAAGAATTCCCTGTCTGTCTCTCTCTCTTTTGCTGGTGAGAAGGAATTTCGAGTGTCTGCTTTAGAGTCAAGATGCAAGTTTTCATCACAGGGTGATGAAAAGGAAGCTGAAAAGTCCAGACTAGTCTCTTTTGATTCCTCATTCATCTGTTGCAAGAGGCACTTGGCTTTTGTGGGGAGAGGACCGGGGAAATTCTGCAGCAGACAAGTAGAGGCTAATAGGATAGCCTGAGCCAAGTTATTACCCAAGAAACAGAGAAAACAGAGTTTATTAACCATTTCTCTCAATTAATATTTTGAACCCCCCCCCCTTCCCAAGACCACACTAGGGTGCAGCCAAAGCGATAAAAGGCTCAGTTTGAGAATATTACGTAAAGCCTCAAATTTGAATTGAATTAAGAGGCCCAGGTAGTAAGTAGTAAATGAACTGAGCTAGTCATAATTAAGGGGGGGGGGGAAGCTAATAGGTTTTGTGTAAATTTTGTTTTACGGCTGAGTGCGGCTTTGAAATTGCAAGCATTCCATCTGCTCACCAGCTGTGTACTCTAATCCCCTTTAATAACTGCAGCTTGCTCCACACCATGAGAACCCAAGGCCCTTCAAAACTTTTCCTTAGCATTCACTGCCAGAATTGGGTTTTTTGGGGTTGTTTTTTATATATATAAAAAAAGCACACATCTCTGCAATGAATGCAGCATCCATGTGACTCTGCCCTTGATGGCTGCTCCGAAACTTCATGCCGATCCAGCGTCTGGCACCTGCCTTTTAAGAGAGAGCTGTCAGGGCAAGGCTGGGGGGGAAATGGTTCCCAAATCTAGACAGGAAGGCAAATGGCAACCATTCAAAGGTGGGACCAGAGCTATGAGGCCACAGAAGCTGGGGAACTGGTTTTTTAAAAAATATTAATTTATAATGGTCCATTCCACTTTCTCCAGGATGTTGTTGTTGTTTAGTCGTTTAGTTGTGTCCGACTTCGTGACCCCATGGACCATAGCACGCCAGGCACTCCTGTCTTGCACTGCCTCCCGCAGTTTGGTCAAACTCATGCTGGTAGATTCGAGAACACTGTCCAACCATCTCGTCCTCTGTCGTCCCCTTCTCCTTGTACCCTCCATCTTTCCCAACATCAGGGTCTTTTCCAGGGAGTCTTCTCTTCTCATGAGGTGGCCAAAGTATTGGAGCCTCAGCTTCAGAATCTGTCCTTCCAGTGAGCACCCGGGTTTGATTTCCTTCAGAATGGATAGGTTTGATCTTCTTGCAGTCCATGGGACTCTCAAGAGTCTCCTCCAGCACCATAATTCAAAAGCATCAGTTCTTCGGCGATCAGCCGAATTATAAGAATTATTATAATACCCCAGGAATTATAAGAAGAGTCTGCCGGATCAGGCCAAAGACCCATCAAATCCAGCATCTTGTTATCACTGTGGCCAACTAGATGCCTACAGAAGCTCAAAACCAGGCATAGGCAACCTTGGCTCTCCAGATGTTTTGGAACTAAAACTCCCATGATCCCTAGCTAACAGGGCCAATGGCCAGGGATCATGGGAGTTGTAGCTCCAAAACATCTGGAGAGCCAAGGTTGCCTATGCCTGCTCAAAACAGTTCCTGCGCAAAAGAACACTCTCTGCTCCTGCAGCTTCCAGCAACTGATATCCGGAAGCATATTGCCTCTGGCCGTGGAGGCAGAGCACAGCTATCATGGCTAGAAGCCGCTGATAGCCTCATTTTCCATGGATTTGCTTAATCCTCTTTTAAAGCCATCAAAAAGTTGCCGTCTATCACTGCCTCCCGCGGGAGCAACTTTCGGAGTTTCCTCACTCCCAATTCTGCCACATGCAGATCACCTCCCAAATGATAAAGCAGGGTAACATCTGCAAACAGACTTGACCCTACCAGGCTCAAAACCCACAGAACCTGGGCATGAAAACAACCCTGGTCAGCCCACTCCAGTTGGTGAAAATGCAACGCTGCACCATGTTTGGTTCTGAAAAGGGAAGCCCTACAGGGTCACACAGGGTCCCCTGCTTCCTAACTATGCTGGAGAGGTTGGGAACATAATGTCTGCAGTAGGCCATTGATTGGTATTTTAGATTTCGAGATATAAGACTGGAATTTCTTCTCATGCTGTGGGATAAGTTTAGGGATAAGAACCTGTGGTCCTCCAGGTATCCATGGACTCCAAATCCCATCAGCCGCAGCAAGCATGGCCAATGGTTCCCCTTCCCATTAGTTAGTTTTTTTTATTAAAGATTAATCCCATGTCTAGTTAATGTGCTGCCCTCCAAATATGGCAATAGGCTATGATCAAATGCCTAAGGTTTGTTTCCATTATCTCCCTGATACAAAAGAATGGCAGAACAGGCGAAACTAATCATGGACGCGACAAAAGTCAATTTTCACCCTGCTTTTGGTTGGAGACCGGGGTTGCGGGGGAAGAGCTGGAAACTGCAAGACAGGAACTCTGTAGTTCGAAAGCAGGAAATACGGCTGAGGAAGCATTGTGAAAAATTAGTCATCCACATTCAGTGAGAATTTGGCTTCTCGGCTCTCGCCACACGCAGCAAGTTAACACAGCAAAGGATGCTATCTCATACTAAGAATCTATGAAAATGCAGTAATATTATGCAAGGACAAGCCCTACCATTTAAGCAAAAAGGCCAGCTCCAACATTTATGCAGGGCGAAGGGGATTTGCAGGTATCGTTTCAGGCTAAGTAGCATGCCAACTGTCTTGTCTATTATTATAATTTTCAGAACCATGGCGGAGGGGCTGTCAAGTGGAATTTGCTGCCTGAGGCAGCAAATGTCTTGGGCCTCCTCTGTATGTAAGTTCAGCTATTTTATCACAGACTAAACTCTTTGGCAAGATTCACAGAAACACACCCCTGGCGAAGCACCAGCTGTCAAGCAAAAGAGACCCTGCCTGAAACGATGATGTATCTTTAAGCTTTTAAATAAGAGTCCTCCTTGTATATACTAGGCTAGTGATCTCTTTACAACAGGGAAATCTCTTCCCTTCTACATACACCTTCAGCCTGCCTGCCCACAGCTCCAAATGTCCAATTTTTCTCAGCCAGCAAATGCATTTTCTCCTCCTCCGCATTTCGTAATCCATGACCCTGGTCAACAATGGGCTTTCCTCTGAGAAGGGAGGTGACCTTCCACCAAGAATTACACTCTCTGTGTCTCTTTTGCTTATGGATTGGCAACTGGAACTGCAAGAGGCATTCGGGTGGCCAGATGTGGTCCTACTGCGGGCAATTGCTACAACCAGCCTCAAAAGCGCTTTAACCAGCCTCAGCATCAGCCCTACTATGTTGCTTTACTCCTCAGAGTAAGAACATAAAACCAACAAAGACCCCACCCTCCATTTTATTAACCGCAGCTAGATTAATAATGGCCAAAATAATAATAATTGGGATGACTTTAAATGCGAATCTTTTTGAAGTCTGAATTTTGCAAGTATGGGACATCGTGTTTATGTACAAATTAACCATTTCACAAAAGGAATATTGATCAGGGGTGGGGGAAGAATCACACCTTATATACGGCATGCCATCCTTTTTACTGACTTTGTTGAGACAACTGATCATGCTTTTCACCGTCCATCAACTCACAGAATCTTACGGAGAGACACGTTCATTTGATGGCCTTTCTTGGAACATCTAAAACTACAACCATCTTTCCTGTACAACCGCTAAGCTCTCTTTTCCTTATATGGGTATGTTTTGTTACTTGAAATTCTTGTTGCTGGCATCTGTCTGTCTTGGGAGACAATGGAAGAATGTGCCTTTGGAGGCGAAGTCAAACTGCTGCAAGGAGGCAGCGACTGGCCTGCTGTGACAACTATAAAACAGCAATGGGGGGGGGGAGAGCTAAGTGTTTAGTTTTGCTGGCACTTAAGGCTGGGCATCCAAATCTGTTTCCTAAGACTGGATCGGAATAGGAATAGGAATAGGAAAGAAGAGGTTGCATAAGGAATTGGTCTAACTCCTTAGAGCTAATTGGTACCACCAGCTGCACTGTGTTTTGCAAACCAGTAGCCAGATTTGTAAGGCAAGCCACAAAATCCTATTTATCCCATTGACAATCCACACCACTCACGAGATAAGGTTACCATAACATCCTTCTGGACCTCTAGAGGGGTTGGGAGCTGGGGGGACAGTCATACAGTGGTTCCACTCCTTCTTCCTGGGCCGTGTTCAGAAAGTGGTGGTGGGGGATGAGTGTTCAGACCCCTGGGCTCTCACTTGTGGGATGCCTCAGGGTTCTGTCCTCTCCCCCATGCTTTTTAACATCTATATGAAGCCGCTGGGAGAGATCATCAGGGGGTTGGGCTGGGTGTTCATCAGTATGCGGATGACACCCAGCTCTACCTCTCTTTCAAATCAGAACCAGTGAAGGCAGTGAATGTCCTGTGTGAGTGCCTGGAGGCGGTTGGAGGATGGATGGTGGCTAACAGATTGAGGTTGAATCCTGACAAGACAGAAGTACTGTTTTGGGGGGGACAGGGGGCGGGTGGGTGTGGGGGACTCCCTGGTCCTGAATGGGATAACTGTGCCCTTGAAGGACCAGGTGCGCAGCCTGGGAGTCATTTTGGACTCACAGCTGTCCATGGAGGCACAGGTTAATTCTGTGTCCAAGGCGGCTGTCTATCAGCCCCACCTGGTACGCAGGCTGAGACCCTACCTGCCCGCAAACTGTCTCGCCAGAGTGGTGCATGCTCTAGTTATCTCCCGCTTGGACTACTGCAATGCGCTCTACGTGGGGCTACCTTTGAAGGTGACCCGGAAACTGCAGTAATCCAGAATGCGGCAGCTAGACTGGTGACTGGGAGCGGCCGCCGAGACCACATAACACCGGTCATGAAAGACCTACATTGGCTCCCAGTACGTTTCCGAGCACAATTCAAAGTGTTGGTGCTGACCTTTAAAGCCCTAAACGGCCTCGGTCCTATATACCTGAAGGAGCGTCTCCACCCCCATCGTTTAGCCCGGACACTGAGATCCAGCGTGAGGGCCTTCCGGCGGTTCCCTCACTGCGAGAAGCAAAGCTACAGGGAACCAGGCAGAGGGCCTTCTCGGTAGTGGCGCCCGCCCTGTGGAAAGCCCTCCCATCGGAGATCAAGGAGATAAACAACTACCTGACATTTAGAAAACACCTAAAGGCAGCCCTGTTTAGGGAAGTTTTTAATCTGTGATATTTTAATATATTTTGTTATTTGTTGGAAGCCTCCCAGAGTGGCACAGAAACCCAGCCAGATGGGCAGGGCATAAATAAATAAATAAATAAATAAATAAATAAATAATAATAATAATACTGTCTAGCACAGTGTGTGGAGATTTGTAGGGTTGTAGGGAAGGTTGGGGCAGACATAAACTGCATAAGCCATAGTTTGCCAGTACATTTTCAAAAGCAAATAATGATTTCAATCGCTGCACTTAGCGCAAAAATAATTTAGAATAATCTCTGAACCAACCCTTCAGCTCACTTCAGACACCCAACCATCTTTAACAAATCATAATTATGCTTGGCCTGACATTTGAACTGATAAGCTGTTATTTGCAACCGGCTGACAAACTGGAATTGGAACTCTTGAACTGAAGTCAGTTTACAGAGACGATAGTCTGTGCAGTCTATGGTTTGGCATGACACATGAATTTACAAATTACAGCTATAGCCATTGCTATACACCCAGAGGTGGAAGCACCATGAAGACAGAAGTGAACTTGCAAAGCCTAATGCTAATCATCTTAAGAATGGAAGGAAAAAAACAGATCTAAGCCATGGTTTAATCAATGTGTGCTCCCATACTGGTGAGTCAGAACACACAAAACTGACCACACTCGTATCTTGCATGTTTGCATGCTTCGAAAGAGCTCATGAACCTTGCCACAAATGACTGCAGCTATCTGAGCCCTTGCTCAGCCTCTAAGTTTGTAAATATATATATATAAATAAAATGTTAGTCATAAAATGTCTTAGGGTGGGAAAAGAACAGCATTACCTATCAAAACAGATGTGACAGGGGTCTGTAGCAGTGACCTGTAAGCATGTTACCTGGACAAAAATCTTATTTTTTTGGGGGGGGGAGAGACACATTTGTCTTAGTAGCTGGAAAGTGCATTTTTTCCCCACAACAGGTGCGCTAGCTGTGGGAAGAAGATCCTGCAGCAAACGGCTAGTGTATTTATTGTGCAAAAAAAACCAAAACACCATGTCGTCCGGAAAAGCCTGCAAAATGTCGCAGTTGCTTTTCAAAACCTCAAAACTCTGTTAAGCAGCCTGCCTATTACACGGAAACCCTTCCCGCTTCTCCTAAGCTCCATTTCCTACTTTACAGTGCAAGCAGAATCCAGTCCTAGAGAATTTCAGCACCAGTTATGTATAGGGATCCTGAAGCACCATTCCTTAGCAGCTTGTGTGGCAACAAGACTGTTGTTGTTTGACAGCAACACGCCTGCCAAAATCACATCGCAGAAGCTGGCTCTTCAGATTGCTCCGGAGATCCAGAAGCAGGCTGCCAGCTGCCATGTCATACACATGTCAGCTAAACCGTGGACTTCATTTACAAATGCCGAATGCTGCTTTTGCTTGAATTTTTCACTTTCTTAACAAACCACACATTGCGGCTTTGTGCGAATGTGCATGCAAACGGCTGCATTTCGAAGTCTCCTCTAAAACTTATTTTCACCCCATCGTGTTTTGAATAGCGGAGGCTCCCTCCTGCGTCCTAAAATGCAAATAACTTTATCAAGATATTTTGTCAAACTCGGACTAAACCAGCTGTAAAAAATATTATTTAGTTGCTCTGGGTGCAGCAACTAAAGTTCTTAAACTTTCACGACTGTGAGAGCACACACTGATCTAAGTGGAGGTGATGCTGGATTTCTATTAGACATGGGAAACAGGTCAGGGTCCAGCTTTAGGGTCACTGCAGTTGGGGCTTAAGAATGTATGAGCAGCAAGGATGCCAGTCAGTGGCCCATCTAATCCAGCATCCGATTCTCAACATGGCCAACCAGATACCTGTGGGAAGCCCACAACAGGAAAAGAGCACAGAAGCAGTGTGCTCCCCGCCTATGATTCCCAGCATCTTGTACTCACGAGGCATGCTGCCCCTGACAATTATTCTTATTCTTATTCTTATTTATTAAATTTGTATACTGCCCTTCACCCATGGATCTCAGGGCGGTTCACAACATAAAATTACAATATATAAAAAAACCCAACAAGATACATAATGAAAACAAGAACAAAAACAAACCAATAATCCCCACCTTCCACAAACACATTTTAAAGGGCATCGGTGGAAGAGAACGTTTTCGCCTGGCGCCTTCGTTATACACTTTCTCCCTGGGGAGAGCATTCCACAAACAGGGAGCCGCTGCAGAAAAGGCCCCTTCTCGTGTTTCCACCCTCTAGACCTCTCGTGGAGGAGGCGCACGAAGAAGGGCCTCAAAGGATGATCGCAGGATCTGAGTAGGTTCATATGGGGAGAGGCAGTCCTTGAGGAGTTGTGGTTCTGAGCCATTTAAGGCTCTATAGGTGAAGACCAGCACCTTGAATTGGGCCTGGTAGCTAATGGGCAGCCAGGGTAGTCTGGCCAGGATCGGCGTAATATGCTCAAACCATCCTGCCCTGGTGAGCAACCTGGCTGCCAAATTCTGCACCAGCTGAGGTTTCCAAACAATGGAGACAGACCACAGCTATCATTTGAATCCAGGGCTCTTTAATTCAACGCACCACCACAAAACGCTCTCAGCGATGCTATGGGAAACACTTTTTAAAAAGAGCAGAATCTACTTGACAAGGTGCAATTTACTCTAACTCCAAACATTCTTAAGTAAGTAGGTTTGGCTCCTTACCCCAACCCAACTCAAGCAATCTCTTGCCAGCTTTTACGACTCCAGTTTTTCAGAGCTGAACACATTGCTGGTGCCACACTATGTGAACAGCGGACCTGTGACCTTCTGAGGGTCACACAGTTTTGCATTATGCACATCCCTTTCCCCTCTCTGGGCCATTTGGATAAAATTAGTTTGTGCTTTAATGGGGCTCATCCAAGAACTCCTCCTCGCAATATCCTGCTGTGAAGAATGTCAGGTGCAATGGCAAGATGTCCCAAGTAAATTTAAATAGGAAGACAGCCGACCCACAAGAGGCTTTTTAAACATCCCCGTTCTGGTGCGTTTGGCTCTAGGCCTTACAGGAAGAGCTTCCATGGCTTTGGGAAATGCACATTCTTTGCCTTCACTGGGAAATTCCTCCCTAGTTTTCCACTTCAGAGCTTACAGGGTATCCGATCTAAGGAGCTGAAGGTATTTCTGAGGTTCTTCGACTTGCCGTTTCATTAGGGAGCAAACTTTGCAAAACCAGAATCCGAAAGGCAAGACCGTCCTCTTCCTTTTAAGATTATTTGAAAGGGCAGTAAATAAATCCAGCCTCCTCTCAGACACACACCAATTTGATTAACGTTTCCTGCATTGTTTTCTGTCCTTTTCCTTTGTGCAATTTTAACTAAAAAGCACTCCCTAGCTGACCCAGTGAACGTTCCAACACTTGACTTCATTCCGTTTTCTTGGCATCTTCCAGCCGTGATCATGCTCCACAGCTGTGCGGCCTGCAGAACTTCCCAGAAAAATGTAGCTTCAAAATATCTTCTAATCAGAGCCAGGGCAGAAGAAAACAAGTCCACTTCTTTTAGGCGAAGAATGGCAGAGAAGAAGAAGAAGCAACCAACTTCCATGAGGTCTTGCGGCATGATCCAAAGAACTTTTCAAATACGAAATAATAACCTGAGGTTCACCGCCAAAACATACTTTCACATTCAGATGTTACAAATGTCTTCCTTTTATTTTCACACATTGTCTTCCTGCCCGCCCCCCCCCCGCCACACAGAAGTTTTCAATATTTCATAACACATGCCCCAAAGTAGCTGGAGAATTTTGATATGGCTTTGGCCCAGCCCCAGAACTGGCATTCGATTAGTATTGAGATTTCCATCTTTGGTCAGAATTACAGCCATGCTGCGTACCCAGAAACACGCATGCTGCTCCCTCGTAATAAAACGCATCCCATTTATCTGATGTGGTGACTCCTTGAGCACTTATTCACATGGAAACACAAATATATCCATCAAACAAGCAGAACTACTCAAAGAAAATGGCAGAAGTTTCTGTCCCATGAGACTGCTAGTGGTATGCTACGGCTTCTTCTGTACCAAATGCCTCCTTTAGAAAATCAGTGTGCCCACTTTTCCCTTGCCAAGCGCTGGCCTGGTATTTCTTCTGCCAGCTTCCTCCAGATACCTTCCCCCCAATTTGCTTGATGCCTCTTGGTACCCCACACCTCATTTTGTAGCAAGCACCGCTCCAAATCAACCACCAGCGCTGCATCGCCCCACCCAACCATTTTTCTTCTGTTCTGTTCCAAAAACCAAGACTGAACCATTCTTAAGGATAGGACAAGGGCAGCGACAGGAAGGGGTGGGGCAGAGAGTAAAGTGGTTTTTAGGTAAACACAGGAAGTCACTAGAAATTGCTAGACAACTATCATTTGCCTGTGCATCGTGCCTAGTGATGAGCAAATGTCACTCTTGTCCTCCTCATCCCTACCCCCACCCCCCAAAAACACGAGAGGAGGGCCAAGCCTAGTGTCTGTTTAGCAGCGTCTATACAGAGGTTATATACATATATGACGCGGTTACATGTTCATGGTTAAAACAAGGACAGCTGAACTTGCGTGCTCAGGAATATCAGCTCATTTTGAAGCCCCAACAGCTGGTGCCCGATGCAAAAATCCCATTTGTTCTACAGGAGAGCTAGCTTTGCCCAGGAAAATTAAATTAAAGCTACTATTTCCTGCAGCACTAAGTGCCGAGCCAGAATTTGTTGAAAGAAAAAAGCGAGATTTGAGAAGCAGAAAAATTCAAGGCAGTGCTTGCTTGTGCCATCGGTAAATTTCGAAAGGGATCTTTGCGGAGACCAGCGAGACTGAAGCAAACAAACGCTGAAGCACAATGCCCCTTTGAAAAAAAAGTGGGGTGGGAGAACAGCTACACTTTTTTTCTGCCAGCTTGGGAAAACAAACCAAAAGAAAAGAAAAGCATTCATTTTCCCCTCCTGAAACTTCAGCACTAGGAGCTGCATATTGGAGTCAAAGGCAAGGCCAAGCATTCCAACAGGGGAGAGGGAAGAAAGACGAACCTTTGTAGCTCTGACATGCAGACCCTTATTGACGTGAGTCATCACTACTGGAAACAAAGGGGAGCATTGTGAACCTGGGCACAGGTGTGCCATTTCATAAATGCCTTGGGGGCCACTAAGTCAGAAGGGGAAGGAGACCTTGGCGATAGCAACTCTCCAAGGGTGCCCGCTGACCCTGTGTCACACACAAACACTTGCAGTATTAGGATAACATGCTTGCAACTCAGACAGAGACATGTCAGGATTTTTGCAAACCAAGCAGCTATGGCAAAAGCGGAAGATGGAGTTATCGCTGCACGGTTTATATGTATGTGAGCGATTAACGGCTTGATTCCCCCCCCCCAAAAAAACGAACAGAAATTGGGATCTCCCCCTAAAAAAAGCTCAACAACTTTGGCTCCCCCCCCAATGGATAGATCACTGCAATCCCCCCCCCCCGGGCGTAGATTACAGTCCTTTGGGAGTTGGACATTCCTGATATATATCATATGATAATATAGGCTCTTTTTCGATCAGCTATTGCTTGATCTTTTCAAGTAGCGAAGCCAAGTACACAGGACAAACATAGCACTCCTGGGCATAAGAAATGGTTTGGGTACTAAGCAAATCAATGGGCAGGGCACCTCCTGCATTTGCTACACCCACGCCCTGATGTACGCTTCACTCTATGGCCTGAGCAACTCATTTGTTGTGTCTGGGGAAAGAGGAAGCGACCAGAGTTGCCAGATAGCTCCAAGGTATCATCCTTCATCTTTCCTGCAAGTGAAGAGGGTGTAGACCTCGCAGGTGGTGAAAGGGGTGTTTACTTGCATATGTACCCAGAAGAGCTTCAGCCAAAAGGTATATTTTATGCCAAAAAGGGCTGCTGGTTCTGCATAATCATTTAGAACGTGTAGCACCCAGCAAATCTGAAAACATGTCCCAGTGTCCATCAGCTGGAGAGCTGAAAGTCAAAGTGGGCCAAACTGAGCTGGCCCCAAATTATATCCTCCAGAGATTTGTAGACATTCAGTTTCCTGCTTTAATCTCCAGGAGAGGGAGCATAATGTCTTTGGTGGGGGCGGCCGTTGTGTCGCTCGCATACAAATCTGTAATGGCTACAAATTTGAGTTGCAACTGATGGGGGGTAATATTGCAATGCAGTTAAAAGACTTGCCCTCTACTCCTTATTGGGCAGGGGCTTTTAATGCATATAGAAAAGGTTAACTTTTTAAAATGAAAAAACTATACAAAGCTATGCATGGTGCAGAGAAAGTGGACCCAGAAAAGTGCTTCTTCCTCTCTTATTGACTCAGGGCCATTCCATGAAGCTGAATGTTGGAAAGGCATGTGCGGGCAGAATTAAGTACTTCTTCACATAGCTAAACTCTGGCATTCAAATCACAGCTTGGAACTGAACAAAGCCCACAGGTAGCAGTTACACGTAGTTCCTTGGGAGTAAGTCCCAGTGACCTGAATAAAATTTACTTCCAAGTGAGCATACATGCAAGAAAGCTATCTAATCTTATGTACTTTTTAAATATCAAGGAAACCAGCACTTGTATCCACTGGAGCCAACCACTGGGCACAGCAGACTTTTGCTTGCCCAATGGAATTTCAGCCTCCTCCCCTCTCCCCGCACACTCTAGGCTTGGGGGGCCTCTTGGAGAAGATTTGCAGGAGGCAGGGGAGAAGGGCAAGAGGAAGTTCCATTACACGAGCAGAACATGGCATGTGCAGCATTAGATACAACCCAGAAGCTATTTTTAATGCTGGTACGAGATAGCATTCAAGGGTTGTTTCCGGGATTCACTATAGGTGGCGTGCCGATGTTTTAACCTAAAAAATGTGGCCGATGTCTTTGCCAAAAAGGACAAAATGCAGGGACACTTGTCAGGCACCTCCCTTTAGCTACAGCTCCCTGCTGAGTGTACAGTCTATGGGAAAGCCCAGGTTACTCTGTAATGCACAAAGTGGCTCCACAAAGAGAGAACAAGCAAAGCTCTATCCAACCTCCCCTGTCCCAATCTTTTCCGAACTTCAAAACAAAAGCAACTCTGCTTATGCGTCCGATGCTTCATGAACGACATTGGTGCCCCCTTCAGCTTAGTTCATTGAGAGTATGGTTTTTAAAAACCTTGAATATATTACAAAGAAGCACCAGCTAACTTTACCGTGCAGTTCCTGCTCGCTCGACTTTGGGCTGCTTCTTGCTCTGCGTTCGGTTTTTTTCACGACAGGCACGGCTGCTCCTCCTCCCCCCCCATTTGCGGCTCCATTGTGAGCCTTGATGGTGCCATTGTACACGGTGGAGCAGTTTCCTAGATGGCTCTTGTAGATGGACGAGGGGGGGCTGTTCAAACGGTTTTGGCGATCGATCTGCCGTTCTTTGATTTTTTTGTGCGGTGGTTTGTTGTACTGATCTTCCCTGGTTATGTAACTGGACATTCCATATAGTGGTATAATCTCTGAAATTAAAAGAAAAGAAACAGGTTTGTCTTAGACTCCAAAAGTTAGCTTCATCAGCACTCATTTACCACCAAAATGAAAAACACTGCTTGCGTTTCCACACAACGCTAAACTTACAAGGGCCATGATATTTCCCAAAGAGGAGCTTGTAGCTGCTTTCCTCTTCCCAAGCCCTCTTTCCTACTGAATTGAGCCAAGACTTGGCTTAACAAATCATCCAATCCAGGAGTGGTGGTGAAGCTCTGTTCTCACTAACCATGAGCTGTAGCCAAGGATTGTTCTTGGTTAAGGAGACAGCATGACCACAAGTCTCAGCTTAGATGAAATGCAAACCAAACCTTGCCTTGGCTCAACATTGTGCAGCAGTAAAAAAAGGACAGAGGGAGGAACAGAGTGAAATTGCACTCCATGTTATTGCTGAAGCTTCAAAAATACTTGTTGTATGCATGGTAAACAAGTTAGGTTTACCATGCTGTGTGAATCAGATCACTGAATACTTGCATCCTATTGACCAGGCATCCCCAAACTTTGGCCCTCCAGATGTTTTGGACTACAATTCCCATCTTCCCCGATCACTGGTCCTGTTAGCTAGGGATCATGGGAGTTGCAGGCCAAAACATCTGGAGGGCCGCAGTTTGGGGATGCCTTCTATTAACACTGTACTCTTCTAAATACATGCAAATGCTTCAGCCTCAAGTCAAGGTGTCTCATAGAGCCAGTAGGCATCTCTCAAACCTAGAATATTTTTTATTTCAGGTTTCCAAACATAATGCCAACAAGAGCCCTAGAAATGCACATGCCTGAAATTAACGTTTTGCACCATGAGCCAATCCTGATAATCTTGCCCATTCTTGTCTAAAAAAAGAAACTGGCCATCCTTTAATTTGAAAATGTCCTTCGAGCAAATGCAGCCAAGAACCGCAGGTGACCACAACAACAGATGTTTTGTTACAACTTGTACTGTATCTTCACTGAAGTAGCTGAGAGGGAGGGAGTGGGGCTTGCTTCAGTTAGTGCATTCATACGTGGGCACCTCCTTTGATAGATCCCCGTCATTCCTTTATATATTTAGCACATTTGCATCAAATCTGTGAAGAGCACGGAATACAGTGGTGTCTCGCTTAACAAATGCCCTGCTTAACGAAATTTTCGCTTAACGAAAGGGTTTTTCTAGCGGAGGTTGCCTCGCTAGACGAATTCGTTTTCGTCTAGCGAATCGCGGTTTCCCATAGGAATGCATTGAAATTCAATTAATGCGTTCCTATGGGCAAAAAAAAATTCAAAAAAAAATTCAATGCATTCCTATGCGATTCGCTAGACGAATTTTTCGTTATAAGAAAAGACCCGTGGAACGAATTAAATTTGTCTAGCAAGGCACCACTGTATGCTCATCCATGCACAACTGCTCAACTGCAAAACACATCTTCTGTAGTTGCAGAATCTGGGAGATATTGTAGCATAAAATGCTAGAGTTGTGAGCATAGCTTATATAATGATACGTGGACTTTTTCCAAACTCGCTCCAGACCTAAAAGCATATCCCAAGACCTAAAAGACTTTAAAGCATCGAGGAATGAAATGGAAGACTACTATTCATAACTCTCTGGATGGTAAAGCTATGCCTCTCATGTCCTAATTCTAAACACATGTCAAAGGGCTTTATTTCCATAAATTATAGGTTGGGCCAAGTCAACCTTCACCTAAATTTACTGTGCGGCATCTGAAACTCCATGGGGAGGCAGTAGCCTCTGACCACAGGGTGAAGCTCAGCATCATGGCATTGCCAGTTCCTCTGCAGCCACATGGAAAACTGGCGGTAATGCCAGGCATAGCTGTGTATACTGCACAATTCATTGAGGTCTCCACCGGAGACCCTGCTCACAGTTCTCTCAATGAAAAAGGAGGTAAGAAATGCTATGTGGAAAGTGTGGCTTTTTCAGTAATGGCCCCAAATATACGCAACACCCTGCTCACGGAGCCCTGGCTTAAAGGCTTAGGAAAAATGTGCTTTTGTGGGCGTTACTTATTTAAAGCTTTTCTAAATCTTGGGTTTTACATTGTCTACTGGATATTTTAGGGTTGAGTATATCGCCATAACGGGATGCGGGTGGCGCTGTGGTCTAAACCACAGAGCCTTAGGCTTGCCGATCGGAAGGTCGGTGGTTCGAATCCCCGTGACGGGGTGAGCTCCCGTTGCTCGGTCCCAGCTCCTGCCCACCTAGTAGTTCGAAAGCACGTCAAAGTGCAAGTAGATAAATAGGTACCACTCTGGCGGGAAGGTAAACGGCGTTTCCGTGCGCTGCTCTGGTTCGCCAGAAGCGGCTTAGTCATGCTGGCCACGTGACCCGGGAGCTGTACGCCAGCTCCCTCAGCCAGTAAAGCGAGATGAGCGCTGCAACCCCAGAGTCGTCAGCGACTGGACCTAATGGTCAGAGGTCCCTTTACCTTTATATCGTCATAACAAATTGTGATACTTCCATCGTGTTGTTTCATTCATTCATTCATTCATTCATTCAATAAATGTGTATTCCGCCCCATACCCATAGATCTCAGGGCAGTTTTATTTAAACAACAGTTAATAATGAAGCATTTTCATCTGCACCAAAGGCTATATAGCTCATGGGACTCCCCCCCTAAAGGAAGCAACAATCCCATCAGTGGGGAAAATGAGCTCTGAAAAGATGTGATCATTCAGAACACCTGGGGCGAAGGGACCTAGCTCAGGGGCAACAGCATCTGCTTTGCAAGTAGAAGGTCCCAGATCCAATATCTGGTTTCTCCAAAGCACGGCTAGCAGAGACCCCTGCCTGAAACCCTGGTGAGCTGCTGCCAGCCAGGGCAGGCAGTACTGACCTAATGGTCTGACTTGGTATAAGGCAGCTTCCTATGTTGAGAAACTCACTGCAAAATCCCTGCTTCTGTTTTGAATTCTACCATTTGGGTATGGCGCAGATCAACCACACCTATCAGAAACAATTCTGCTCTCAATTGCTTTCAGCTGCATGTCTTCCATTCTGGTGACATATCATAAATGGGGAAGGATCTCCCTTCGCAGCACACATGAAGAGAAGCATCTCTGATGCAAGAAACTGCTCAAATCTCTCACACACAATAAGGATGGCCCTGTTACCCTCAGGGACCATGAGACAGTTTCACAGCGACCCACTGCACATTCTTTTCGAGAAGAAGGCAAAAGACGGTTGTTGGGAGTTGTGTGGGGTTTTTTTTGCAAAATAAATAAATGACACCTCTCGTCTTTTCCATTTTTGAGAAGCCACCAGCATGACTTAACATGACATGAGGGATAAAGGTGCTTTGTCTCTATTCATTAGCGACAAAACGGGGGGCTTGTGTTTGCTTCTTTCTGACAGTGGTCCTTGCCTGCAGGGCAAGGCTTGTCAGATCTAATTTTCTTTGCTAACCTGACTGCAGCTGGCTAAACTCAAATGCACCGGACAAGCACAACCACCACCCCTAGCCCGGATGGTAGGAAGCCTTGGTCCCTCAGATGCTTACCCAGCCTCTTTCTGAAGGCCTGCAAGAAAAGTGATTCCCCATTTATGAAAAGCTGTGCCAAAGGCCAGTCTTTTCTCACAACCCCGAACCAGATACCCAACAGCAACTCTCAGGCAACTAGTATCCAGAGGCATCTTGCCTCCAACTCCCCTAGTCTTATAATTAGAAATTTCTCCCTAATGCTTCCTCGAAAGCAAATCTCCTGAAGTCCCTCCCAGCCAGCGAGCCCCTAACAGTGCGACAAAGCTCTAAGATGACTGGAGTCGCAAGGAGCAGCACTCCTCTTCAGTGTGAGAAACTGAGATATGAAAGCTAGGAGCTACATGGCACCTTAAACCTAGGTTATGGGCGCAACAACAGAATGTCTAGGCACACTTTTTAATAACAAGAATGCAAAGCTGAAAATGAATGAACTGCAGCTAAAGTATTATGTTCGTTTTTCACCTTGTCTAGTCCTTCCCCTGCCCACACCCCTAATATTCTTAAGTGGGTCTCTTCTCCAGTCTTCAGAGAGTAGGTGGAAGTGGGGAGGCAGGAAAAGGTCCCCTTTCCTTCCACTCTGCAGTTTTAATCTGAAATCTTAGGCGCAGCACTGCGCCCAGAGCTCAGGAACTGCTTGTGCTAATGAAAAACCCTGTCGCAAAATGCGCCTAGGACAACGGGAGTTTCGAACGCTGCTCCTCTTATAGCTGAAGGGGCAAACTGCAACATTTTACAGCAGGTCCTGACTTGTACAACTTCAAAGCCTGGTATTGATAATGGAGCAAATACTGCGGACATTTTTTTTAAAAAAAAAATCCCTTCCTCGTAATACACATGCAACTTCAATCCGCTTCGTATTGTACACATTTTGTTTCTTTTTTAAAAAAATAAGTGCAAAATACGATCATGCTGGGGAAAAACAGCAAAATACACAGTCTAGATGGTTTGAAGAGGCTCACAGGGTAGGGCAGAGTCATGATGCTTGATTCCCAAAAGTTATGTGGCCGTTGCTTATAGGGAAGGAGAGGGTGACGCAGAAAGGAGAGCAGCATGGTGGAAACACATTGGCAGGGGTGGTGGATTGGCTCTGCCAGTGTGTTTGCAGTGTGCCCATCTCCCTGTGAGCAACAGCGACCCACCTGTTGGGAGGCTAGCATCGCACCCAGCGAGCTGCTTCTGCTAGGCTAGAAACCCCACACCAGTGTCCTCTTACCTTGCTCTCCGTAGATTGTAGGGGGGAGATGATGCTGAGGGAAAAACTGGGGTGGCATGTCTCCAGGCCCAGTCACCGGCGGGTAGAAAGCCGTATGGGAGTTATGTATGAAATGCGGGTGGTGAGTAAGATACGGGGGTAAGTGGTGGGTTGGAGAAATGGCAGAAGGGTAGCTGGGAGGGTAGCACTCCGGAGACTGAGGTGTGACCACCACCCTGCGAACACCCGTGTTGTCTTCTATTACCTGAAAAGAAAAAAAGGAGGCAGCAAGGTTGATATAATGGATGCAATTCGCAGGTGAAATAATTTTAAGATGCACAGATTTTACTCCCATTAATAATAATAAAAAGCTTTTCATGGTTAGTAAGAATAATGTCCATATCCAAGCGCCAGCACTTTTGGTGGTGACGTCATTCAAAGCAGACACTCAGGCAGCCACACTAATTATAGCAAGGCATTCCGTAATTGCTTTATCAATGGAATTTTGAATGGAGATCAAAGGAAAACCGAAATGCGTGCACCGGTGGCCCCTTTGAATGGACAAACCTTCCCTTATTCATGAACACCGAACAGCATGGACAGAGCTAATGGTGAATAATGCATTGTTTATTTGCAACAAGTAAAAAAAGAAACCAAAAGTGTTAAGAATCCACCGTTTTGGATAAAGGAGCTGTAACGGGCAAACAATAAATTAGGATCGAACACAGTTCTGAACTGGGCATAGCAGCAGCAGCAGCAGCAGCAGATATGTTTAAACACGGAATTGCCACCATCATGACTGTACAAAGTGGGGGGTAGTATCTGTTTTTAAAAGCAAGAAGGGGCACCGCAGGTAGAGAGTGCAGGCTCCCCAACCACCATTTGCAGCTAAGCTCCCAATAGCCCCTTTCCAATATGCCATGTGGGAAGCAACTGTGGGAGATGAAGGTATTATTCATTAATATATACACAGCTTAATTTCAAAACAGGCTTAAGTGGTTTACAAGTATGAAAAGAACCAATGACACACACACACACACACACACACACTAAAATGGAAACATTCATTCTTAGATTATGCAATAAAGCAGTCCCAAACAGCAATTAAAACCGGCGACTCTAGTTGAGAGATCAAGGGAAACCTTGTGTAAATAGTTATGCCTTCAAAAGCCGGCGGAATGCCAATACAGATGGGGCCTCTCTTATTTCAGTACTTGGGGGAAGAGGAGGTTGGCCAGATTTGCGGTGGCTTTAGCTCCCTTCTCTTGACCAAAGGCGGCATTATAGGTTGGTATAATTGGGGATCTACCATAGCTAACATCTCAAATGGGGACCTGCTTTGGTCCACCATACCTCCATCACTGCTATTTCTTGCAATTGATGCTGGCTTAACTGTCCTTCCCGAGTGAATCACAATGGGAGGGGGGAAGAGTGAGCTGCCCTCACTCTCTGGGTAGTGATGGAAACTAGGCCTAGAGGCAGAAGGTGATGGCAGCAAAGGAGGAAGGAGGAGCCATAGATCAGTGGTCAAATGCATACTTTGCATGAAGAAAGACCCATGTCTAACCCCTGGCATCTCTAGTTCAAAGGAGCAGGTAGCAGGGGATGACTTAAATCTGGGGAGTCCCTGCCAATCCCAAGTACGCAATAATTCAAGGGCAGTCAACACGGTGCTCCACATTTGTTATGGACTATAACTCCCATCATCCATGATCCATGTTTGGGGCTGATAGGAGTTGTATTATGAAACATCAGGAGGGAACCACACTGGCTACCCCTGTAATAGATGGCATGACTCTGCACGAGGCAGTTTTCTATATTCAAATGGACTGCCCATCTGTGGATATCCTACATGAGAATACCCCTTTATCCTGGAGCCAGAGCTGACCCCGACACCTCTTTTTAATAATTAAATCAGCTCAGTCACCTTCCGCATGTCCTTGAAGCACACAAGATGTGCCTGACATCTACTTTGTACTGCAGAAAGCGCCTAGTTCCAAGTTTTAGTTGGGTGTGTGTGTGTGTTAATAGGGTTCATGTCCCATAATGGGCATCTCCTTGGCCACTGTAAAAAGAAAGTGTTGGACTAAGTGGGCAATTGGCCTGATTTAGTAGAGATCTTCTTACGTTCGTGCTTAGCTCTCCCCACTGAAAACAATCGCCAAGAACTTAGTTTTGGCTAGGTTATGCCTAACGTTTTTGACAAATAACGGTATATTACTTCTGACTCTGGGTATGTTTGGGGGGGAAAGTTCTCTATGGGGAGATTTAAAGTTTATAGTCATGTTTATAAAAGGTAAATTGTATTTTCATTGTGACCTTGGGAATTAACGGAGACTCAATACATTCGCGCATTTGAATAGATTTACCCAAGACATCATAAAGAAATCATATCTGCGTTTCCTTCAGGCTTAGATAATGTTCTGTCTGACTTTACAGGTTCACACAGCCCAGCACTTTTGAGTCTATATAAGCTATGAGTTCCTCCCACTGTCCGTCCCAAGAGAACAAGGTTTTCTGGACTGTGTTGGAAACAGAGCTGGGCCAAGAAAAAAGGAATCACTTTTCATGAATACTTCAGCCAGCTTTGAAAAGTGTAGCCCTCCACCCCACCCCCAACTTTCAGTGAATGTTCAAGAATAGGTAAAACATAGGCCAACTTATTCATAGCCACATTCACTTCTGGGCAACCTTATGAAGGCCACTTGCTGGTGGGGCCAGAGGTAAAAGTAGGAGGAGCGAGGAATCATAGAATTGTAGAGTTGGAAGGGACCTCAAGGGTCATCTAGTTCAACCCCCTGCAGGAACCTCAGCTAAAGCATCCACGACTGATGACCATTCAAACTCATATGTAAAATTTGTCTTTCCACAGTAGGCTAGTTTCTACGTATGAACACACCCACCCCTTCCTCTTTATGCTCTACCCAGATGAGCAAAAGGCATTATCAGAATTCAAAGGCCCATTTTAGCCAGGTAAAGACAACAGGGGTGCGTGCAATTGTGGTACAACAGCGAGGGGGTGTGGTCTGGGGAGATGGGGCGTGGCTTGGAGAGAGGCCCAAGGGTCAGAGAGAAGTTTGAGGGCAACATCTGGCCCCGAGGTTCTCCACTCCTGCCCTACATAAAGCAATTCAGCAAAGCACTCCAAAGTTGACACCACCTCATATAGCCAAGTAATCAAGCCAAGGGAAGACATCCACACTGTGGCCACGCAGCAAACGGACTTGAGCAAACCAGAACACACACACAAAAAAACCAGTTCCCTTGCCTCAGAAGAGAAATGCAATGAGAAGCCCAGCACCTCAGCAAGCAAAGAAAACACAACCAATAGAAGGGGCTCTGTACTGACCGCCTGTGGCGTATGTTTTCAAACTTCTGGGTTGCAAATTAAGCATACAGTGGTACCTGTACCTCGGTTTTCGAACGTAATCCATTCCGGAAGACCATTCCGAGTTCTGAAATGTTCAAAATCCAAAAACTCAACAGCCGACAGCTAGACCTCAGGATCTTGCAGTCAGCGGAAGCCATGTGGCCTGTTCGACTTCCGAGGCATGTTTGAAAACCAAAGCATTTACTTCTGGGTTTACGGCGTTCAAAAGCCGAAACGTTTCTCAACGGAGACGTTCGAAAACCAAGGTACCACTCTCTCTCTCTCTCTCTCTCTCTCTCTCTCTCTCTCTCTCTGTGTGTGTGTGTGTATCACTATCAAAGTACGGGATGTTTTACAGAATGGGCAGTAAGAAACAAATTGTCAGCTGCAAGTAGCTTACAAAACTAAGGCTTCAGCAGTGAGGAGAAACAAAGGGAAGGCTGGAAAGAGACAGAGGAAACGATGCCTTATGAGGAACGGCTTAGGGAGCTGGGTATGTTTAGCCTGGAGAAGAGAAGGTTAAGGGGTGATATGATAGCCATGTTCAAATATATAAAAGGATGTCATATGGAAGAGGGTGAAAGGTTGCTTTCTGCTGCTCCAGAGAAGCGGACACGGAGCAATGGATTCAAACTACAAGAAAGATTCCACCTAAACATTAGGAAGAACTTCCTGACAGTAAGAGCTGTTCGGCAGTGGAATTTGCTGCCAAGGAGTGTGGTGGAGTCTCCTTCTTTGGAGGTCTTTAAACGGAGGCTTGACAGCCATCTGTCAGGAATGCTTTGATGGTGTTTCCTGCTTGGCAGGGGGTTGGACTGGATGGCCCTTGTGGTCTCTTCCAACTCTATGATTCTATGAGGAGGCTTTTCCATTCTTCTTTGTGTTTCAGAAACAGTGGGAGTTGAGGGAAGGGGGATCTACAAGGAAGAAGCGAAGGATTGGGCGGGATCGCAGAGCAGCCGGAAGAGGAGTCCCCATCCTGCAACCCCATAAACATTGTGCCCCTTTCTGCTTTAAAGCTGTTCACCTGCTGATTGTCAATGAAGCCCAACTCGCACCACAAATGTCTGCGGATCATTTTTCCAGGACCTAGGTGGCTTTGATCCAGAGCTTCAATCAGTGGGCAGCAAAGGTAACGTTTGAGGCTAAAACTCCGTAGACCGAAAGGTTGGTGTAACAAAATGGGGTGGGGTGGGTTTTATAGCTTTCACCTAATAGGCCTTGTTATTTATCCACAGGGGTATCTGCTTTCTGCCCGGCTCTCGAGACGCAGCCTTCCGAGGGCCGACCAAACCGAAGTCAAAATATGTTTTCGTTTGCAAGCTGGAATGCTCTTATTTCCTTTACATCCTTGTCATGCCAGTGCCAAAACAAACAGAAGGCAAATTAAATAATCACTCAATAGTCCTATTAATTACTGACATCGCTGAGCCCGGGTAAGAGCAAATAAGGCGAACACAGCTATTATAACATCAGCACCAACAAACAACAACAGAAAAGCTACACCAAGTGACTACTACGTGCTTCAAGCTGTTACTTGGTATGAAGTCATTTGAAAAAACAGAACATTCGTTTTCCACATGGCGGGAAGTATGTTTCAATTCAACGGGGAGAATGTGGGGGGGGGGGGAGAGACAATATATAGCTTTTCCTATGACTACACGGTCAGCTGCTATATTCAGATGTTAAAGGGCTAATTTCACAATGCTTACTCTTCGTGGTAATGTAGAGCAGCCCTAGATGCAAGAGGAGGGAGGAGGGAGGAAGATCAGATGGGGACGTCCAAATAGATGATCCAGGGATAGTTGGAAGAGATCTTCCCCTTCTGCCTCTATCTGTCAGAGAGGAGGAAGCAGATCTCCCAACCTTCTTCCCAATTCCTCCTGCAAAGTTCCATGGGAGGGTGGCTTTGACCAGCCAGCAGGAGCATAGCTGCCAAGTTTTCCCTTTTCTCGCGAGGAAGCCTATTCAGCATAATGGAAAATCCCTTTAAAAAAGGGATAACTTGGCAGCTATGAGCAGGAGGGACTCAACAAGAGGCATTTCGAGCTGGAGGCAGGGAGAAGAAGTACACAATTTTGTCGCCTAGAACCCTACTGGTGCCTTCATAGGTGGGATCAGGTCGCCGCCATGAGGGCTAGAAGCTTGCGCACAAAAAGAGAGAGAGAAGGCGGGATGTTGAATTCCGTGCAAATGTTTGAACTGACACATCCCTGCCAGTACCCGAATTCTCTTGCTGAATAAAAGCATACCTGTGATATATAACCTGGAGGCACATGTATGGGAGGAATAGATCCATTTGGCGACATCATGGGAACCTCTGCGGGTCCTGTTAAGACAGAAAGAGGGAAAACCAAACGATTAAGATATGCTTTATGTTCATGTGTCCTGTAGGACATCTGTAGAACCAGTTTTGATATCAACATGCCAAACATTGTCTCCCTGGAAGCGCACAACTGATACCACCTCAATTGCTCCTCACACATCACTCCAGGAATGTTTAAGAACTTCCACTCATGCAGTTGGGCTTCCTGGCATATTTACATAACCCTTGAGCAACACCAGTCCCCTTGGGAGAGATATAACATGTTCCACGAGTGCACCTTATAAACATTTAAAGTGAAACAATCTGACTGGAAGGTTTTTGTTTGTTTATTTGAATATATAAACATAAAGTGAAAGTAATAATATAAACGTGTTTCCAGGCAAAAGTGGGTGCAGCCATATTACTCCGGTTGCTTAGTTTATGAACTGCTTGGTTTACTTGGATTAAGAACGCTGCAAACCCGGAAGTAGGGGTTTTGGTTTGTGAACTTGGCCTTGGAACAGGGGCGTAGCCAGGATCAAAATTAGGGGGGGCAAGGGGCGGGGGCAAGGGGCGGGAGGGGCCACAGCGGAAATGTGGGCGGGGCCACGTGGCCTGCGCCTCCCAGGTCTTCGGAGGAGGCGGCCCCAGGCTCGCGTTCTCTGCGCGACTCTGGAGCTTCGCGCCAGGAGCGGGAGCCTGGGGCTGCCACACTGCGCCCCTCAGCCTTTGCTTCTAGGGGGGGGCAATTGCCCCCTCCTGCCCCCTGCCTACGTCCATGCCTTGGAGGCAGAACATGTACCGCTTCCTGTTGAGTGTGTTCCATTTGTAAATTGAGTCCACCACTGCTATGGGAAAGAACACTTTGGTTTAAGAACGGACTCCGGGAACGGATTTAGTTCGTAAACCAAGGCACCACTGTAACTGGTGTTTTTATTAGAACTTCTAAACATATTCAATCTACAGTCACTATTCTAGAATTATAATCAGCAAACACCAGTGCCAATTTTGTGAACAAGTGATTTATTACATTTGTTTCCCACAAGCAGCTTAGGGTGGCATACTTGAAATCACACTATTTTTTACCTCCAGGTCAAACCTGACACATGTTGACTTCCAAAGGCCAGACAGTAAGTTTCATGGCTGGGCAGCGAATTGAGCAAGTCTCCTCAGCCAAAATGCAACACTACCAGCTCTTCTACCATGCCCCTCAAAATCTACACCAGACTCCCACAAGCCAGTGCCCTCCAGATGTTTTGGTCTACACCACCCCTTGGCCCCAAACATCTGGATGGCACTAGGCTGGGTGCAACAGAAGGCCTTCAAGAAGGCAGTAGCCTGGCACTATACCCTAGAAGTGGTCATACTCATTCTTCTGGAGGTCTAAGTTCACAACAAGCCACCCTTAGTAAATAATAATCTAGCAAATATTTTACGATTTATAAATCACTTTAGAGTTTGTAAAGGGATTCACATATATAATGCTGGAATCCTTAGAACCCCATGCAGTAGGTCAGTATTATTGTACCCCCTCTTACAAATGGGGGTTGTGGGGGGGGATGAGGCTGAAAAACACTGGCTCACTCAAAGCAACCTAGTGAGATCAAACTTTCCAAATTTGCACCTTAGTCTCTTAGCCGTTGTGCTACGTCAGTTCTTGAAACTGCTTAGTGATCCACACACACTGACTGGCATTCACAAAGGTCTGCAGGCACACATTAGCTATCACAACAACACACACAATCTCACAAAATCAGATGGATAATACTGGGGGAAGGTCTGAGCATGCAAATTCCAGCTTGGCGGAATACTCGGCACAAAATTATTGTCCCTGGGCAAGTGAGCTGGTTGCTGCTTAATTCCAAGCCTACGTGTGGCATCTGCATTGACACCTATTGAGCAAACAGGTACAGTACAGTAAAGGAGCAAAGCAAGTAGCCGTACACAAGGATCTCCAGTTTGTAACCCACTGGCCTAGATGAAACTTTCCCTTCCAAAAGTTTCCGATTGCGTTCAGTTTTTACATATGTGAAGAACTACCTCAGGAACATATGAAGACCACGAAACTCATTACCTCAGCAGTTTGGATTAACCGAGGAATGTGGTTATATAAGCAAGAGACTTAAAAGTTTCCACTCAAAACTCCAACCTTGGATGTCGAAAGTTCCTTTCTGAAGTATCAAATGCAAATACAGCAGCTCCTGTGCCATAAGCATTAGGGTGCCGAGCTACATAAATCTAGGTAAAATGGAAAATAGGAAACCATACAGGGAATGGTTTAAAGGCACCATATGTCTTACTTCTACAATGGTTCTAACTGAAATGCTGCAGGACGTCTAAAATTCCAGGTCTGGAAATTTCACCATCAAGAGGCAGGCTTTCCACGAACCTAAATTACAAATTGGTGGCGTTCTAGTTATCATGACCAAAACGCCTTGGTCACAACATCAGAAATAAAGTCTCTCCTTCTTGCATTCTATCATGAGACAGGCTGTGTCATTGCTCAGTGATAGAAGTATCTGTTTTGCATGCAGAATGTCTCGGGTTCAATCCTGGAGTCTCCAGGTAGGGCTGTGAATGTCCCGTTTCAAATCCTGGAGAAACACGACCAGCCAGTAGTCAATATTGAGCTTGATGGACCAATGGTTTGACTCAATGTGAGGCAGCCTCCCATGTTTCCTATAAGTACAGCTGGGAGTACATAGGTCATAACTTTTGCAGATGCATTTATTTACAAGGCTTGTCCTAAACTGAGGCAAAGAGGAGCGACACAGGTACTCACAGACAAAACACACGCCACCTTGAAACAGTTGTTAAAAGCTTCTGGTCTCCATCAAGTTAAAATTAGCCGTCCCTAATTAGAGGACCCATTAGAAGCAATGGGAATTAAAGTCAGACACGCACCATTAGTTTATATGGAATTTAGGCTGCAACCCTGCCCCCCAATGCCTCATTGAATTGAGTCTTATTCTGAGTAGACATGGTTAGGCCTGCAAGTGTGGCTTTCTCTAGCTGGAAGAGTGTAGCATTTAATTCATCAGCTTCTCAAAAGCTGTCCTGGGCTACACATCCATCCCCAATCATGTTTCATCTATCGTTAAAATACGTCCTTATGCGGGCTTTTTCCCCCAGCCGGAACCTCTCAGGTGGGTGCCATTGCCATTCAAAAAGAACAAGGGAGGCGTTCATGATGAGTATAGAAATATAGCACTGCTCCTTATTAACAAGTCCCTATCAGATATGTCAAAATCTCCTCAAAATTAACACACATGCCCTGCAATTTGAGAATTAGAAGTGATTCTGCATTAAGTTCTCACACCTAAGCAGGCACTAACTGCTTTGACACTCAAATTGGCCCCGTTATAGAACCTGGCGTGCTCTGGTCCATGGGGTCACGAAGAGTCGGACACGACTAAACGACTAAACAACAACATAGAACCTGTCTGAGAAGCATCTGTCAATCCGTCTATAAAGTAACAGCCGCCATTCGGGATGAAACCGAACTCTCACACGCAACAGACTCCGCTGTCTGTAAATGCCTCGGATCCAATGTTTTTAAAAATTGCATTTCATCGTCAGAAGTGCTCTGCACAAGCAGACTCTTAACCTCAGGTGTGACCCCTCAGACTGTTAAAGTCATTTGGGGAAAGGGCTTTAAAGAATGTTGGACAGGTGAATGATTTACTGCTATATGATGTTTTCTTCGCTGCCTCTATTTCAGGGCTAGGCAAATGACTTTAGCATACATTTCACTTCTCGTCTCCCGTTGCCGCTATCAAAACAACTTGGAAGTGGGGACTGTGTGTTAGACCTAGAAACCGTCTCCTGCCTGGGACAACTCAGTGGATCTATTAAAAGACTGGCCTTGGCAACACGACCCACATAAATGAATGCTAAACTCACAGAAAGAAACATTGCAATTTTATATACTGTTGTTTTACCGTGGGTTTTGACTATATATATATTTTAAAAAATAACTCTGCTTTGCACATGCATACACACACACACACACACACACACACACACAGGTGAAACTTGGAAAATTAGAATATCGTCGAAAAGTGCATTTCAGTAATGCCACTTTTTATTTTTTTATTTTTCTTTTAATTTTTACAAATGCTTTCTTTTGGAAATTCCACAGTAATAAAACAAATAGTTACAACAATACAAAAATAAACAAAAATAAACATCGCTATTACATTTCATTAATTACATTCCATTTATAATTCACCCGCCTAACGGCAAATAATTCCAATTACAACAAATAAAGGCTTGACATATACCAGTATCTTGATTTGCATGTCATGCATCTATCTCATATATTGGTTTTACCTTTTAAGTTGCGTTACTGAAATAAATGCACTTTTCGACGATTTTCTAATTTTCCAAGTTTCACCTGTATATGCCAAAGATGGCTTGCAATGGCTTGCAAGAAGACAGTAAGAATTTACAAATATCAATGGCGAGAGTCGTTTCCTGAATGGACAGAACTTAGCACTTAGGAACAATTTGTAAGGAAGGAGCAATTTGTAATTTGTTTGTTTGTTTGTACCACACGCCAGCCACTGTGGGTGGCTTCCAACAAATATAAAAACATATTAAAATATCAAACATTAAGGGCTGCCTACAGATGTCTTCTAAAAGTTGTATCCAATTCTCTTGTGCTCCCCAAGGAATTAGATCAGATTTATCCATCAGGAAGGGATGAAAGCCGGCCAGGAAAGGGATGAAATCTCATAGAATCATAGAATTGGAAGAGACCACAAGGGTCATCCAGTCCAACCCCCTGCCAAGCAGGAAACACCATCAAAGCATTCCTGACAGATGGCTGTCAAGCCTCCGCTTAAAGACCTCCAAAGAAGGAGACTCCACCACACTCCTTGGCAGCAAATTCCAATGTTGCACAGTTATTACTGTCAGGAAGTTCTTCCTAATGTTTAGGTGGAATCTTCTTTCTTGTAGCTTGAATCCATTGCTCTGTGTCCGCTTCTCTGGAGCAGCAGAAAACAACCTTTCACCCTCTTCCATATGACATCCTTTTATATATTTGAACATGGCTATCATATCACCCCTTAACCTTCTCTTCTCCAGGCTAAACATACCCAGCTCCCTAAGCCGTTCCTCATAAGGCATCATTTCCAGGCCTTTGACCATTTTGATTGCCCTCTTCTGGACACGTTCCAGCTTGTCAGTATCCTTCTTGAACTGTGGTGCCCAGAACTGGACACAGTACTCCAGGTGAGGTCTGACCAGAGCAGAATACAGTGGTACTATTACTTCCCTTGATCTAGATGCTATACTCCTATTGATGCAGCTCAGAATTGCATTGGCTTTTTTAGCTGCTGCATCACACTGTTGACTCATGGTCTACCAAGGCTCCTAGATCCATCTCCGTGCTGATCTTCTCCCCAACTCTGTTGGGGAACTTTGTGCCCATTAAGTCATGTAAATGTTGGCTCATTTCATGGGAAAGGGGGTACAGGCTGGCTATCTCCCCTCTCCCACCTCCCCACCCCAGAGCATTCATTTCAAGTTCTTACCTCCACAACCGTGGAGGAAAGACAAGACAAGGTGCAGAGATCCTAGAGCAGTTTCTCAACCAGTGTGCCTCCAGATGTTTTGGGACTACAACTCCCATCATTCCTGACCACTGGTCTTGCTAGCTAGGGATGATGGGAGTTGTAGTCCCAAAACATCTGGAGGCACACTGGTTGGGAAACACTGTCCTAGAGGACCAAGCCCCATCCTGTTTTGGGGTCAACCTGGAATGTGGCCAGAAACCTCAAGCCTAGTTACTTTTACTGTATATATAGCACTAAAATTAAATTAGGTTTACAGCATTTCGCCAAAGCCAAGGTGTTCAACGACAAACATATTTCCAAATTTAGGATGCAATCTAATACACATTTACCTGATAATTCGGTTCCATTCATGCATAGGAATACGCTTGTTCTTATTTCTGAGCTCCTACAGCAAAATTCCATGATATATACAATGTTGGGAGTTATTGGTCTCCATATCTATTCCACCACCCACCCCCTTGATTTGGTGGCATCAGAAATGTTCAAGGCATGGCCCCCAGGTGCATAATTAAGTGCAAGGAGCATAGCCTCAGGGTCTGCAATGTTAAGTCATGGCACACTTGGGCATACTTTTCTTGAAAGGGTATACGTTGCCATCTCCCAGTCAGATGATTTCACATGAGCTAATCACCCGCCTGTGGTTTCTTTAAATCAGGGATGGGGAACCTGTGGATTTCCAGAAGTTGCTGGACTCCCATTAACTTCAGTCAATGGCCATGCAGGCTGGGGCATTGGTTGGCTTCATGGTTTTCCCCACATTTTTTTGCATGGAGCACGCACACGCACACACACACACACACACCATGATTCACAATATATTGCCATGTCAAAAATTATGAAACCACTTTTATGATATGGACTTCAAACCAGTTTTTGGTGAGATATCAATATATCGCCTAATGCTGGCTGTTTGCTGTAATAAACATTGACTGACCGACTGACAGTATATCACCCGGCCCTATACTTCATATTGTTGATTGTGCATTTTGAGATGTGCTGCTTGTCAAGGAGAGGAGTGATTCTGTCCATTCTCGCCAATGTAATTTGGAAATGCCAGAATTCCCTTTTCTATAAAACTACTGTTTAGGGAAGCTTTTAATGTTTAATAAATTATTGTATTTTAATATTTCTGTTGGAAGCCGCCCAGAGTGGCTGGGGAGGCCCGGCCAGATGGGTGGGGTATAAATAAATTATTATTATTATTATTATTATTATTATTATTTATTAAAGCACATCCTCTACTGTGGACATATGAATTGCTGGATCAGTTGGACCATTCTGTTTCAAATAGTGGACATGAAAGGAACGGTCTTATCATATTCATCCCAAATAGATAATGTATGTATGTATGTATGTATGTATGTATGTATTATGTATGTATGCTTATACACAGACACCCTATGCATATGGAAGGTCCATTTAGCGGCAATAGGATACAGGCACTGACAGACATAAACTACTTCCATAAATATGAGCAATCTCTCTCTCTTTCTCTTAAAAAAAGCCTCCTAAAACAATGGCGATCTCTGTATCTTGCAAGGTACCCAATTTGCATCAGGCTACCCCCAACTCTCTCACGGGATTGCTGTGAGGAAGAATAAGTTAATAGGATTGTGAGGCATTTCACACATTTAAAAGCACTAAAACAACAGCAGCAGCAAATAACACATTCTGGCAGTGCCCTTATTAGCACAACACAGCCTGGCTGAGCGAATGCGCAGATGAAATCCAGCCAAGGCGATCACATCCTCAGATTTCCATCATTTTCCAGAAGCAATCTCAATTCTGCAGCAGTGAGAGTGGTCATATCCCTTGCCTATTTTTCTTTTCTCTTCTAGAATGAAGTCATGTCTTGTTTCAGGAAATTCTGTCTAATTAATCACCTTCCCAGCTTTAATCCCCAACCTCTCCTTTTTTTGAAAGGACTGTAACAAAGACACATTATTATTATTTTTTGGGGGGGGGGAGAGCAGGGATCATATAATTTCCTTGTACACATTAATTAAATCCCTTTTGCTAACTTTCTTTACTACTGCTGCTAGCATTGTGTGGGCATCCTCTACCAAATTCTCCCCCAGCCTTCTGTTATCTGGGTTACTGTACATTGCTATTCTAAGTCTTTCCCAGTTTATTTCCTTCTATAGAAACTTATTTGTAAAAGACCATTCTAATGCCTGCCATTACAATGTTACAATTAATTTTAAGTTCCACCCTAAAACATACCTAAATTAGCTTTCCGCTCTTTTTAACTCCTCACCAGCAATCAGCATTATGGCTGAGAGATACATGGTTTTCAACATCATTATATATCACTAGCTAAGCATAGTGATATACCGATATAACACAATGTCTGAAATAAGGGTGGAGTCATTGGGCTGGCTTCACGGTTTACCCCACATTGTGATTTTTGCATCACACACACACACACACACACACACAATATTAGCAGGTCAAAAATTATGAAACCAATATCATAAGATTGACTTCAAACCAGTTTTGGACAATATATAGCCCAGCCCTAACAACACACATCATGATTCGCAATGTATTGCTGGGTCAAAAATTATTAAACCAATTATGGTACTTCTGGTTACGAACGCCTCGAGTTACGGTTTTTCCGGGTTACGAACGTTTTTAACCCGGAAGTGAGTTTTCCGAGCTCTCAGAGGCCTTGCCGCTGCTCGGAGCCAAGCCCCGACATCCGCAGGATGCCCAGCAGGTCGCATCCCAGCCCCAAGGTTAGGTAAGGAACACTTAACCTAACAAAGACCAAGAGCACCGAAGCTGTTAAGACAGCAAATACGAGTCTGGGCCGAAAAGCCCTTTACAAACCCTTGCCCCCCCCCCAGCTGTAGCAAGATGGGTGGCACCTAACCAGGTAAGCCCACCTACCCTGTGGGAGGGGAAAAAATTTGGGATTCTGCAAGGGATTTTGGGATTTGTTTCTGTGAGTCTGCCCTGTGCCTTTGCTCCTTCATTTGGGGGACTTCTGGGGCACTCTGCCTTGTTTTGGGGGTTGTGTGGAGCCCAGTTCAGCTACTGGTTGATTGTGTGATTGCAGAAATGGATAAAAGCCCCCCATCCAAACAATGACTATCATCAGTGGATGTAAGGGGGGGGGGAATGTTATTTTTCCCCCCATCTACAATACTGTCTTATTTATTTTATAGTAGTACAGTACATTGTTTATTGCCTTCATTTTATGGATCAATGGTCATGTTAAATTGCTGTTTTAGGGGGTATTTTTCATCGTCTGGAATGGATCAATCCACTTTTCCATTTCTTTCAATGGGAAAGTGCGCTTCAGGTTAAGAACAGACTTCCGGAACCAATTACAGTAAGTACTTAACCTGAGGTACCACTGTATCACAATATGGACCAGTTTGGGACGATATATTGATATATCACCCAGTCCTACACAACATAAAATACAATATGGGCAACCATGTGGTCTCTTTTACATTTCAATTAGCCACATCAGTCTGCTTCGGGACATACGGAATAGAACCCAAATGTCTTCTGATTCACCCTCCCACAATTGGCAAAGCTTTTCCTGCCACCAGCTGTTTCACTTGTCAAAAACCTGATCTGTAGAGTAACAAAGCGATTGTGGTGGCTTGGACCATCATTGCACCATCAACTTAACTTTCTCATGGTGCTAAACATAGAGCCCTGAGAAGCTCAAAACCCAGTACAACCCAAATCGGGACGGCCCAAGCCCTTTAAAGTTCCCTTTTGCTTCTGTGCTTCGTAGTTCGTGGGCAGAACAGAGTGTGTCATAAGAAACTATAAGAATGCTACGCTGCACTCGTTCTCCAACTTCATACCCAGGACTTTTAAAGCCCTAAATGGCCTTGGCCCAGTATACCTGAAGGAGCATCTCCACCCTCATCGTTCTGCCCGGACACTGAGGTCCAGTACCGAGGGCCTTCTGACGGTTCCCTCATTGCGAGAAGCCAAGTTGCAGGGAACCAGGCAGAGGGCCTTCTCGGTGGTGGTGCCTGCCCTGTGGAATGCCCTCCCATCAGATGTCAAAGAGAAAAACAGCTACCAGACTTTTAGAAGACATCTGAAGGCAGCCCTGTTTAGGGAGGCTTTTAATGTTTAATTATTTTATTTCATTTTTCTGTTGTAAGCCGCCCAGAGTGGCTGGGGAAACCCAGCCAGGTGGAAAGGGTATAAATAATAAATTATTATTATTATTATTCATTGGAAGAGCATCTGCTGTGTGAAAGCAGCCTGAGAAGATCAGGCAGAAATGCTAGTACTGCAATCAAGGAAACTAGCGCACTATTCCCCGTGTCTGAATGCACCCTTTGTCCACCACCGGGAAAGCTCCGTGCAAGACACAACCACAGAACACTGGATGCATTCTAAGTCCACTCACAGGGTGTCTTTGAGAGTTCAAAAGACGTGCAAACAATGTGCTGTGGAACAAGCTCCAGAGTCCGCTCCAATATGCAGGAGGTCCCCGGCAACCACGAATGGAAAGGGTTCTGCGACAGAAGGAAGCCTGGAAGCCACTGGTGTAACTAGCAGAATCAATTAATTGTCTTCGGTGTGTGTGGTTCGGCAGACTGCACCCAAAAGGATTATGTCATAAGTGCTGCTCTTTCTTCCACATGACCGGGTACAAACAGCAGGAAGCTGGCCTTCGATATGGTGAAGTCAGTCTGCCTCTCTTTGCACGCTCCACCAAAACAGATGATCAAAAGTGATGAAGCAGGAAGCCAAAAGATGGCCTAAGAAAGCAAGTAGAGAGTTTACCTCATGCAGAAAAAGCAATTCTGGGACAGACAGTCCTCATGTGAAAATTGGAAGGGGGGGTTGTGGCAGGGACACAAAACTTGGGATCGCAGCCAAGGTCTAGCTGACCTCAAAAGCAAGCTGGAGACTATAAAATGTTCCTTTTGCTTTTGATCAAGAAAATATACTTACTGGTCCCATTTGAGCAACTAACTGGTCTATTTATGCATCTTCCAAGAGCAGCTGGGGCAACCCAGATGGGTGGGGTACGGATAAATAACTATTATTATTATTATTATTATTATTATTATTATTATTATTATTATTATTATTTCAAATATACACTTCATGTATATTTGACAAGTTATGTCAGTATTCCAAGCACAGGACGACACTCTTGAGAATATGAGATTTTCTTTGTTTCAGGTCACATGTAATCTCCGCTACCGGGGGCGGAGAGCAGGCGTGGGCGTGGCTGGCACCGCAGGGGGCATGGTGCGCCACCTGTGGGGGCATGGCTCCCAGCACATGGGGGAGTGTGTGGCGCGTGTCCGGGGGGGGGGCGCTGCGATGGCATCCTACAGGAATAGTGGTGCCGGGGGCGGCCCGCTCCCGCCGCACCCCTGTTCCTCTGCCAGCGGGTCAGAGCTTAGTGGCAGAATGCACATGTTTCATGCAGAAGGTCGCAGATAAAACAGCAGGCCAGGGCAGCTTTTAAAAAAGGATTTCAGCGAATGCAGTTGGGAGAAGCCATCTGTCTGCGATGCTGAGGAGCTGCCGCAACTCGGAATGGATGGCACTGGGGCTGCATGGAACAGCCGTCTGTCTGATAACCACGCTGTTGTTGCTTCATATGTTTCCAGTCTTAAAGGGCACGTTGGAGCTGAATTGGCTTTCCTAATCCTGGTGCAGTGGCGATCCATGCCAGTGAGAAACAAATCCTATTTGCATAGCTCCATCCCAGTTTCTGCATCTTGGTCACAACCTACGGCATGATGGAATGTTGGGAACTGATTTTTCTGATAAGAGATTTGATGGGATAAATATCCTCCCCCACCGACCAGTTCCCTATACTTTTGCAACTGGAAAATAGAACCTGCGTTGACAACTTTTAAGAATAAAGCAAAAGACATCTTCAGCTGCTACAATAAACCTTTGCTGGCTCAGCCTCCGCTGCTGCAAAAGCACTTGCAAAAGAAGTATTTATTTCACAATATTCTATGCATCGAAAATGAGGCTGCAGATCCCAGGGCAATTTACCAGCTGGGCTACACTTTGTAAATCACATCTGTCTAGACTGTAAGACAAGAGATAAACATCTGTCTAAAATCAGCTAACTAGGACAGTGAATGCTGCTAAAGAAATCAGGTTAACTATTGTTTTAAAAAAAAGAGGGAAGTCCATGGAAGTATCTTAAAAAAACAACAACCAAAAAACCAGCTACATCAAATTAATCCACCAACACACAAAAGCCAAAACATTTCTCAGTGAATTGAAACTAGCAGCCTGTTGATTATGGGATAGATTTTAGGCTGAAACTTGACACTCAGAATTAAGATTTTGGAGTAGTGGTGGTGGTGAGAAGTCACACTTAGTGGGAAGTCACATGAGCACTATCACAGTCTTGGAGCACCTATCAAGTATTCATGCATTACATAGCGTCTGCATTTTATGTTTGTATTCCCAACAGATATGCGTGGAATGCACATTCATCCTTAACCTACTGAATGAGCCGGGGGTTGTTTTATGTCAATTATAGTCACATGCCCGTAAAGACTCTCCAGTGCTTCCCTTCCGCAGACCATGTTGGTTTTGAGCTGCTATAGACTAATCAGCCCGGAGGCAAGGCCTTGCTCTGACCCTGGAAAAAAAAATGTCTGATGACAAAACCTGCAGAGAAACGCATTCTGAAAAGTGGTTGCTATCCCAGTCTTTTAAACAAGATCACAAAAACTTAGTATGCCTGCAGGGGAATTTTCTCTCCCTCTCTCTAAAGCCTGCTGAAAGGCTAGCATCCTTCTGGGCGAAAGGTGTTTATTTTGTACTGTTTTGAAACTTCTCTGTTTTTTGTACCGTTTAAAAAAACTATTTTCAGCTGTGCTTGTGGTATGTAAATCACCTGTAAAAGGCAATTCGTCCATCATTGTTAGAATTATTTCCTTGCTGGCATGGAAGAGGGGGGAAATAATTTTGGTTTAGTGCAAATACAGAGACTCTGGGAGAGGAGATGTTGCAGTTGTTTTGCTCCTAACCCAGTTGTTTTGCTCCTAACCCAGTCATTCTGCTGCTGTTCTGAGTTAAGCCATGGCTTGGCTGAAGCATGTCATCCTAACCCAGGTTTAGCTCTCTCCCGTCTAATCACAAGCTGTAAGCAAGGTTTATGGCTTGTAGTTTATCCAGAAAAGCAAAGTCATTAGCTTGGATTCAGATGACACACTAAGTCAAACATGGCTCCGCTCAGCAGAGCAACGAGGGGAGGAGCAAAATGGCCGCAATTCTCTCTCCGATAGACATTGTATTCACACTAAACCATGGTTTGGCTTATTGGGACATGCAAACCAGGCCATTATACCTGCATCCTTCCCCTGGCTCATATAAACTTTAAAAAGATACCTATTAAGATATTTTCTCTTTGCTAAGCTTTTGGGCAGAGCCAACATCTTGATTCCCCCCCGCCCCGGTTCAAGTGGTTTTACGGCTTACTTTTTGTTTATTTGATAAAACGAAGTTTTTATTTTGAAATTCAGTTGGGAGTACAGGCAACAAGACAGGCAGACCACCACACATCAATACAACAAGATCACTAATTAACTGCAATGGGGAAATGAAACTGCTTGGATTGGCTTGTGGGATAGTTAAGACAGCCTGAGGTGAAGTTTGCTGAGAGTATGGATGTGTAACTGAATCACAGTCAGGAAAGCAGGGAGAAGAATGCATCTGTATTTGATTGGACTGTGGTCAAAAGCTTGAAGAGGCTGGAAAATGGAAACCACGGTGCCACAGTGCCTTTTAAAATATTGGAATTCTTTCTTTGTCATTCTTGCTTATTTTGTTCAATATCCTCACGTCTCCCGAGTTTTATCGAGCCGCTTCTGTTTAGAAGGTTGCTTGGGAGATTTCCAGCTATGTGCTAGGTATGATTTCACTGCTACATAAAACTGTTTAAGATGGTCTTGATGCCAGATAACATTTTTTTTAAAAAAAGCAGGCATTTTATATTTATACAGTGCTGCCTCGACTTACTAATTTAATCCATTCCGAAGGCAGTTTTGTAGGTAAAAAAATTCGTAAGTCGAAAAGCGCCATTGGAAACGCGATTTCCCGTAGGAATGCATGGGAAACAGAAAAATTCGTAAGTCGGAGCAACCCCATCTAAAAATTTGTAAGTCGAAAAAACCCTATCTAAAACCGCCACGGTTTCCGTTCGGATGTCGAGAAATTCATAAGTGTACGGCCATTTGCCCCATTCGTAAGTCGAAAAATTTGGTTGTCGAGTCGTTCGTAAGGTACCACTGTATTCCTTTTCTAGCTGCCAGCCACCAAGAACTCGTTTAAAATGTACCTTTTGATGAGTAAAGTAATGTTGCCTGTAGATGCCTTCCTTTGAATTTAGGATTAGAATGGGCAACTGGGTTCCTTTGTCTTCCCTCTTGGGAAAAAACAAAGCAGTTTGGAGATTTTATAGTAGTGCTTGGGTCACCTACCCACAGAGAGCAATCTCATAAAGATAATTTGTTGTCATAGACCAAAATAACCTATTTCCTGTTACAAAAAACAACCACACTGGGGAGATGATCTGTAGAGAGTCTGTGTGTGGCAGTGGATAACGCTAGGGGAGTCAACATGGTGGCTTCCAGATGCTCTGGACAATTTCCATTATCCGTGACCATTAGTTATGCCGAGGGTGATGGGAGCTGCAGTCCAAAACATCTGGACGGCACCACATCAACCACCCCTGGGATGAAGTGCTGGGCATGGATCAGGAAGACGCGAGTTCAGATCCCTGTTGGACCATTAAATTGACGAGGGCAAGTCTCAGCATCTCTTCTCTGCCTCTCTCAACTTAACCTGCCTCCCAGGGCCGTTATTAAAGTAGAACGGCATTGTCGCATTTACACCCCCTTAGAATAAAAGGCGAGGTATAAAGGTTACAAGAACACGAAAATGGATGTTATGGATGCACTGAATGACCATTTTCTCACGTCCCTCAAAACTCTGCACACAGTTTTTAGAACCCATCTTGCATGTTGCAACGCGAAGGCGATTTACTGTAAGGCCTGGGGTTGAGGTGGAGAGAGAGAGAGAGAAGAACTGTAAAGCCAAGATTCAAAACTGAAACAAACAATTTAGTGTTCTGCAGCCGCAGATGTTATGGCTTCCAAGGCTCCTCCAGCTGTGCTACATATGAATTTCACAATTGTTTCTGCTCAGAAATGCAGGAAGAACTTTCTGCTCCCTCCCTCCCTGCTTCACAACTAGCCATCCAAGTTTTTATCAGCATCGATCCTCCACGTTCTCCAGCGGCTGCTTCCAAATGTTTTTACAAACATCCTGCAGAAATATGGACAGCTGTTTGGTGGCCGCTGGAGTACGCACAGAAAAAAAAAAGGATGGGTTTGTTATTCTAAGACACATCTCCATCTAGCAACCTTGATCCTCTGGAGAAAGGAATTGTGATGTGGCAGGATTTAAGAAAGACAAAATCAGACAAGCGCAACTGCCCTCAACAAATGTTGGCATCTGGAGTCACCAAGTAGCAGTTGATTGGCAAGCAGTGATCCAGTGTTTCATCAAACAGGAGTCTTGCCCCAATGCTAACTGGAGAGGCTATAGATTGAACATGGGACCTTCTGCATGCAAAAGTTAATAGGTTCATAGAATCGTAGAGTTTGAAGGGACCCCATCTATTTCAACCCCCTGCAATGCAGGAATCTCAACTAAAGCATCCATGACAGATGGCCATCCAACCTCTGCTGAAAAACCTCCAAGGAAGGAGAGTCCACCATCTCTCAAGCGAGTCTGTTCCACCAGAAAGTTCTTCCTGATGTTTAATCGGAATCTCCTTTCCTGTAGCTTTAATCGATTGGTTCAGGTCCTAGCCTCGGGAGCAGGAGAAAACAAGCTGAGAGATCTTCTCTCAGTCTCCTCTTATCTAGACTAAACATACCCAATCCCCTCGACTGTTCCTCATCAGGCATCATTTCCAGACCCTTTATCACCTTGGTCACCCTCCTCTGCACACATTCCACCTTTTCAATATCCTTCTTGAAATGTGGTGACCAGAACTGGACATAGTACTCCAGGTGAGGTCTGACCAAGGCAGAAGGTACCAAGGTACTACGACATCCCTTGCTATGCAAACAAAGTCTGGTTTTTGTTTTTTTATATAAATTTATATTAGAAATTAATTTATTATAAATTGGTACTTATTTTTTGGTGTATGTGAGCTGGACTTTTTAAAAAATTCCTCACTATTGACATGAACACACACCTGCATTTAAATGTAGTATTTAAAAAATGCTGAGTGCAAAATCAAACAACTTGTCTGGATTTTATGTCTGAACTCCCAAATCCATCCAACAGACAGGCGTTTTGAAGTTACATTACGCAAGTAAGTATACCAGTTACATTTTTTTTTAGTCAGAGATGCTATGGGAACCTTAGAAAATGAATTAAAGTCTGCTACATTTTATAATGCGCTGTGAAATGTCTATAAAATTGTGCGTACAGATGGGACAATCAACTTTTGATGCAAGAAAGGGGGTGGGAGGCATGTGAAATTTCAGGCAAATATTTCAGTGCCTCTCCACTTAACTGTAGATCAGTTCCCCCCCCCTTTTAAAAAAACAACAACACTTCAGTGAGCTTAACCATGATCTTTTCTCAATCATCTGTTACTATAGAAACAATAGAGTTGTTTGCACAGTGACTTCTTCCAGCAAATACGATGCAACAAGTTCGTCCTTGTTTTCCTTCACTACCATGGGAAGAACTGTGATCCTGGAGACCAGGACAGAGGATTCAAGTGTCTGCTAATCCCAGTTTTAAAACCAATTTCCTCCATGGCTTTGGAGGGATTCGGATAACTCCCCCTCACTTCTGTTTTCCCACCTCTGAGCGGCACATCTGTGAGAATCAGCTTGCACAGAAGAAGGAAAAAACGAAACATGTAAAGCAGGCAAGCAATGCTCTGGGGGGGGGGGGGGGAAGGACACGACTATTTCTGTAACTTACCTCTATTTACACCTACATTTACAGGAATGTCATTCTATTTGTGAAGAACTGCTCTATTTTTTGAAAGCGGCTGAATAATCTTGCTAGCTAAATATAGTTTGGAGCTCTAGCAAAGCACTGTGTTGAAAACTCATCCAAGTAATACTCCTCTTCTGCGGGAATTGTGTGTGTATGGGGGGGGGGAGTCTGAGAATATAAATTGGTTGTGGGGTTTGTTGGGATGGACGGTTTATTTCCTGGAGAGGTTTGGCTTGGGAGCATCTACCCCACTTGGTAGGCGTGCGGGATCCATTACGATGGTCTGCCCCCAGAGACTTATGGGGTCTGAGAGATTCCTCAATGTTCTGAGGAGCTTCCCAGATGACACGGCCGACACTCCTGCCGAGATTCTTCTCTTGGGATGGAACTGAGAGATGTCCTCGATGATAAGTGTGCATATCATCTTAATACTATAGCGACCAGCATGCAATGAAGCAGGAAGTTCAACAGCTAAAGTGCAGTGGCATAAATCCCAATGTGAATATGATCAAACATGGCTCAAAGAACATTACTGCACCTGCCATGAGGTGCTGATGACTGCAAGAAAAGCTTACTTTTTTCACCACCACAGCATCCACAAATAGCAGTCTGGCCCAATTAAAAGTCCCGGTTTTGACCTATGAAGCCTTAAAAGGCTCAGGACCACAATATCTCAAGGGTCGTCTCTCCCATATGAACCAACCCAGACCCTGCAACCATCACCTGAGGCCCTTCTTCGAGCGCTTCCTTCATGAGAGCAACAGGAGAAAGGGCCTTTTCTGCAGTGGCTCCTTGATTGTGGAATGCACTCCCCAGGAAGGCTTGCCTGGCACCTTCATTACGTATCTTTAGACCCCAGGCGAAAACATTTCTCTTCCACTAGGCCTTTGTCTGATTAACATCCTATGGCCTTTAAAATATGCTCATGAGAGTGGAGTTGTTGCTTTATTATGCATTTTGTGTTCATATTCTGTATTTTTATGTTGTGAACTGCGCTGCAATCTTCGGATAAAGGGCGGTATACAAATTTAATAAATAAAACTCTTCCAAGCAGAGAATCGGCTTTTGTCATCTAGCCAGCAGGGCACTGCTCTGACGCTCTGCAATGACAAGTTTGCTAGGACTTTGGGGATAAAATTGCTCAGATTGGGAAGGAATGAGACTAGTTAGAACAAATGCTACAGAGGTATCCAGAGCACTTTCTGGTCCAGCCTGAGGGTGATTGCAGGCCAACCACCTGGGCTCTGGAGCCTTGCCCATTTTGCCTTATTTGAGCTAATTCAAGTGGCATCACTGGCTATATATATCCAGGGAGTGATTAATGCCTCATTACAGGAGCAGGAGATTCTGCCTGCCCTGATGGAGGTGGTGTTCTCCCACCTTAAATGGACCATCCCTGTATGCAAAAGCACTCAAGAACTATTGCCCAGTGACAAACATGTGCTTTGGGGGCACGGTGCTTGAAACAATGGTTGCAGCTCAGTTTCAGACACAGTCGGAGGAAACTGGTTATCTCTACCCATTTCAGTCCAGCTTCAAGCTTGGCACCAAAACTTCCTTAAGACACTTGTGGGGAGAGTGTGACTTTCCGTGTTCTCCTCCTTGGCTTCTCGGTGGCTTTTGATACAGTTGGCCAGTTTCCTCCTAGAGCAACTTCTTAAGGTAGGGATTTGGGCCACAGTTTCGTACTGGTTCTACTCCTATCTTCAGGACTGTGTCCAGAGAGCAGTCATGGCAGGCTACTGTTCAGAGCTATGAAAGTTATCCTGTGGTATCCCATAGGGTTCCATCTTGTTCTCCATGTTATTTGACATCTATATAAAGCTGTTAGGAGCTGTCCCTCTCCATATCACGAAGCTCATGTGCTGGACTGGCACTTGGAGGAAGTGCTGGGTTGCAAAGGGGCCAATAAATTTAAGACGAATCCAGTTACGACTGAAGTGTTCTGAGTTCGTGGGTCTGAGAAGGAGCAGTGTTGCAGGTTCATGGTATTCCTAGAGAGCCATGTGTTTTGGAAGCTATGGTTTTCATGTGTGAGCCATGGCTGCTTCACCAGCTACAACCCCATTTTGAAAACATGACTTGTGTTCTGTTCTCCGTGCTTCTGGTAACCTCTAGGTTGGACTACTGCAGTGTGCTTTACATGGAGCTCCCCTTGAAGACTGTTCAGAAGCTGTAATTAGCCCAGAATGCAATGGCCAGATTATTGAACAATAACATCTAGAACGAACGTATAACTTGTGTTGTAAAGCAGATGCAGTTTATTTCTGAGCCCAATTCCAGCTGCTCACATTGGTGTTTGAAGTCTTCAGCAAATACAGTGGTGCCTCGCTAGATGAATTTAATTCGTTCCACGGGTCTTTTCTTATAACAAAAAATTCGTCTAGCGAATCCCATAGGAATGCATTGAATTTTTTTTTACTTTTTTTTTGCCCATAGGAACGCATTAATTGAATTTCCGTGCATTCCTATGGGAAACCGCGATTCGCTAGACGAATTTTCCATAAAACAAATTCGTCTAGCGAGGCAACCTCCGCTCGAAAAATCCTTTCGTTAAGCGGAAATTTCGTTAAGCAGGGCATTCGTTAAGCGAGGCACCACTGTAACTGAATGCAGAGAAACAGGGTGTGTGTGTGTGTGTTGCAGACAGACTGACAATTCTCTACCCTTTCATACCAAACAGGTAGATTTTGTAACCTTAGCTGACTGAAGTATATTCTAGTACCCAATCATACTGCCTTTTCCAGAAATCCCTGGAAGCAATGTGCCCTCAAAATAAAAATGAGAATGAAATATAGTACTGTATAGTTTCATTTCGATAAATTTACCACCCAATTAGCTAAGAAGTTGGCAAATGCTAACCTACCATCCGTGGAAAAACTTACTTTGGAGTATCTCCTTAAAAGGATGACAGCATGTTAGCGATCAAACTGTATCATCATCAGAGCGCATTTGTCAAAAGTTTCTTGCCTCATATTGGCTGACGAGAGGCACACCACCCTCGACGTTAGGAAGTCTCAACCCAGAAGACCAGAGAGAAGCAATCTTTCCATTCTTGTTCGGTGTGTGTGTGTTTTAAGGGTTTCGCAAGACTGTGAATGGCTTAGTAAAGTCTGAAATATTTTAGTCTCAGGCCCTGAGAACAAGAGGAGCCATTCAAGTCATGGTGGAGCGCCTCACAGAAGACAGCAATATGCTCACAGTTCGCAAACACAGATCTGTTTGGACAGTAAGTGCAGCCATCCACTCGGCAAACACCAAGATTCCTGTGAGTCCACAGCAACGAGAACCAGACACTGTGCGCCTCCAGTAACCCACCGGGACGGGCTTCAAGGTAGCACAAAAAAGCCTTTAATCGGAAAGTTACAGTTCAATAAAGCCCACATCTTTCACCAGGCCCCTTTCTCGCTCACGTTTTAAGGACTATGTTTTAGGGCGATAAAAACCTAAAAACAGATGGGAAAATACTGTGGAAATCACATATCTTTAGGCGCCAGGGTGAAAAGCTTCCTCTTAAACAATCTATGGCCTTTAAACTGTGTGTGTGTGTGGTTGTTTTTCTTTATTACTATGTTTTGGGTTTCAACAACAACAACAACAACAACAACAACGTGCAAGTAATGTGGTTAAGATTTTCGGATAATAATATGCATGAAATCTGAATAGCAGTCTTCAGTCTTTGCTGCAATTTTCACTCTTACTCCAGTGTAGGCCACTGGTTTCCTTCAGATTGGCAGAACAAATAAAAAGCCTCAAATTATTTTCCATGACGTGTAGTACATAAATTTATAAACTAAAATAGTGACCAAAAGTTTTATTTTTATCTGATTTCTGATAGTTTGAGTTTTGATTCATTGAAACCACACTGCTTTTAAGAGGCAAGTTGCGTTTCTTGATTTGTGGTACAAGGAGTTATAAGACAAGGAGATAAAACCGCAGCTGGAGTTGGTGGCAAAACAGGCAACAAACAGAAGCACCAAGTGGCACAGACACAACACAGATTTAGGCTACCAGGGGAATTACTATGCTTGAGAATGGCTTGCTCTTAAAATAGCTTGCCCACTTAATATCAGGTTGGTGGCAGAACAGTTATGAAGACTATAGAATGAACCAACGCAGCAACGGAGAAGGGGGTCAAGATGTGTGCAAAAAAATACTTCCTCTTCCACCATTATTTGCCATTATGAATAGGCTGTCCACTACAATAAAAACTAAGAGGAGTGGGATTCAATACCCACAAGACGGGCACAGTGAAAAAGCTTCCTAAAACCCCCTCAATGGTTTTTTCCCCTCTGCACTTACACTGCCCTCACTTACCCTGCTTTCACTTGCCCTCGGGATAACCAAACTGGATTGGCTACACAGTGCTGCAAATCCATTCTGTTAACAATCCCAATCTCTGACTGGGTACCACTCATCTGACTAATTATGGATGGAGAAATAAACAGCATGCCAGGGAACCAGCAGAAAATGAGCGGCAAAAAAGTGAACCTTCACACAATCAATTTGTGGGCCTAACCCAGCAAAATCACCAGCTTCTGCCTGAAATTCTGATGTGGATAATATTCTCCACAACCCTAGTTAATATATCTTAGACTGAGTAGAACTTCAATTGTTGTCACTCTTCTTGCAGGCTTCAATCAGTTCCTGGAAGGTTTGTTTTTTTAAAAAAGTGTATATTCCAAGTGTCAAAAAATAGCACCAAAGTAAGCGAAAGAAAGTTTCCATAAAAAATGTGGCGTTTTAAGCATATTCTTGGCCAAACGGCAAAATACAAATTTCTACTGGAACCATGGAATGCTGTTGAAACAACTCACGTGAATTAAGATGGCAACGTAAGCCAGGTTTTCTTCAGGATGACTTCAGCACTCTGTTTAAACAAACTAGGCTATACACTGACATCATTTGCACTAGAAAATGACCTTTTGAAAACATGTTAAAACACAAACTATATTAGATTACATAAAAAGGTGGCTTTGTAGAACTCTTCATGGGAAGCTTCAAGATTTCACCTGGACTTCGCAATCCAAAAGCAACACACTTCCCCCCACCCATCTCCTGAATAGCAGGATGAAAAGATACTTCAGACAGTGGAAAACATTTCTGTTGTCATTCCTTAGGATAAAACCCCTCAAAAGAGAACAAAACATCCTCAGCATTCCCACCAAAAGCTCCCTGCACCCTTTCCCTGCCTTTTTACTACCTTCGTTTTAAAGCAAATATTACCTTAAAAAAAATAGGGACGCGGGTGGCGCTGTGGCCTAAACCACTGAGCCTAGGGCTTGCCGACCGGAAGGTCGGTGGTTCGAATCCCCGCAACGGGGTGAGCTCCCGTTTGCTCAGTCCCAGCTCCTGCCAACCTAGCAGTTTGAAAGCATGTTAAAGTGCAAGTACATAAACAGGCACTACTCCGGCAGGAAGGTAAACGGCGTTTCCGTGCCCTGCTCTGGTTTCGCCAGAAGCGGCTTAGTCATGCTGGCCACATGACCCGGAAAGCTGTCTGCGGACAAACGCCAGCTCCCTCGGCCAGTAAAGCGAGATGAGCACCACAACCCCAGAGTCGTTCACGACTGGACTTAACGGTCAGGGGTCCTTTACCTTTACCTTAAAAAATAGGTACACTGTAATCCTATTTAATTGCACTGCAACACTGCTTTATACTAAATATGGACACCACATGCTACCAGTGGAATGCAGAATCAGGTGCTTTAATCCATAAATGCTAGTTGGAACCAGCATTACAAGCCATAAGAGAAGCCATGATTTCTTCTCCTGGCATCTCTAGGCAGGGCTAGGATTGTCTGCTGTCTGACCTGCTGTCTGTTCGTGTCAACACTACTGAGCTAGCTGGGACAGTGGCCTGATTCAGTATAAGTCAACTTCCTATGCCCCAGACAGGCTCCCGTCCTGTCTCAGAAGCCTTTACAAGCCCTTCCAGATCAGAGGCAGACAATGGGCGACATGAAATTGGCAGAGTCGGTTTGAAGCATAGGAATCTTTTTTTTTTTACCTCCTACGTAAATCGTTCAAAGGCAGCAGAGCACACAGAGTTTCTGGTTCTGGTTCTGCCCCAGAAGGCAGCAGAGCACACAGAGTTTCTGGTTTCTGGTTCTGCCCCTGCTGTTCACCAGGCTAAATGTGGCCAGCTATCCACACACAGCAATTTCACAGCTTTGGTGTGATGGAAAGTTTCACACAAATCTTGTTCTGCCTTCACCTCCGTTTGGAAGAGACAAATCGGGGTCCGAGACCATTCACCCTCACTGCAGGTGCTCTAGAGGAAAAGTAAGGTTATTCTCCAGAACTTGATTTCTTCAGCATCCACCTCTACAAAACAATGGCTAGCAATGGATCAAAATAATGGCTTTTTTAAATAAAAAAAATGTTTTGTGAGAATTCGGCGTAATTTCCTTTACCTCCTTGATAAACAGGGAACCTTACTCTCAACCAATCATATACAGCCCTTCATCAAAAGATCTCAGGGCAGTTCACAGAATAAAACACAAGATAAAACACAAGTAAATAATCTTAAAGCACTGAATGCAATTGTTAGAGAAATTGAGTGAATGAATGGATTACAGTGGACTTACGAATTTAATCCGTTCCGAAGGCACCTTGGTAGGTCGAAAAATTTGTAAGTCGAAAAGCGCCATTGGAAACGCGATTGTAAGTCGAAGCAACCCCATCTAAAAATTCGTAAGTCGGAAAAAACCCTATCTAAAACCGCTGCGGTTTCCGTTCGGATGTCAAGAAATTCATAAGCGTGTGGCCATTTGCCCCATTCGTAAGTCGAAAAATTCGGTTGTCGAGTCGTTCGTAAGTCGAGGTACCACTGTATCAGGATTTTGTTTCTAGATAAAAAAACGCCCTGTCTCTCCCCTCCCTTTCATATTTTACTTTATAATTTTATATCTAACAAAACTCAAGGAAACAAGTATCAGTCGTGCTGCATCTACCATATGGAGAGCTCAACATGCAAAGGGATCCATGAAATGTTTAGAATGCCAACCCACTTATGTAGGTGATACTATTTACAGCACAATCCAAATGCAAGATCTGTCGGTATAAGAGAGTTTGGATTCAGGGACCTGTGGACTCATCCAGCTGAGCAAGGACTCACTCAAGGCGATCACAACAATGAAACCATCACCCCAGGTCAGCTGAGGCTCAGCCAGCAGAAGTTAAATCCCCAAAAATGGACGTGCCAGGGACATGGCAGGGATGAGATGAGGCAAGGTGGGCTTTGAAGATGCTCAGACTCAGGATGAAAGGGAGAAATGTGCTAAGAGGAAGGCAGATTTGGCAAACCCTCACCGTGATCAACTCCCACCCGGAAACCTATGTCCCCACTGTGGAAGAACGTGTGGATCCAGAACTGGCCTCCACAGTCACTTACAGACTCACTATTAAGACCGTGTTCATGGAAGACAATCTTACTCGGCTATGAGTGATCGCTAAGAAGAAGAAAGAAGACAATTGTTCCACGCACCTTTCAGCTTCAGCATGACCTAGCAACCCGGCAGGTGGGAAAAGCCTGCAAAAAGGGTGTGTTATAAGTCAAACTCCTCTTGAATGGAGATTTGAATAAGGGGTAACTCGCACTGCCATAAATTCTGCTGGTGTGAACTACGCTGGATTAGCGTAGTTAGGATTGCTCCGTAATATTTTGAGGTTTGAATTGTTTTATTGTACACCACCCATGATTTATTTATTTTTAAAGTTGTTGGGGTTTTTAGACAAACTAGATCATCTACGCAAATAAATTCAGAATAAATGCATGACCCTCAAGTTGGGACACAGAATGCCAATGGATACCTACAATGCTGGCATACAGAAACCATTTCATGAAAAGGACAATTAAGGAAACCAGATTGTCATTTCTGAAGGAAAGTTAGATATGAAATGAAAAGCCTTTGTGGCTCCCTGGAGATGAGTAATAGATTCTCCGTAGTCTGCAAAGGACGGAGAGCGGCCATTCTTTCGTCATGACAACCCAGCAACATAATGCAAAGTGTTGCTTAGCAACACAATAGAACTCTTTCACTAAAGCTCTAGGATTAACTTGCTTGCTGGTTCGAAGACACCTATGAATCGGAACTCAACCTGGAATTTTTTTTATTTCCTCTACTCTCAATAGGGTAGACTAAATGCTCGAAATACTTCTATGCTTTTTTAAAAAAAAGCTTTAGCAAAGTCTCAATACTTTAATCCACATTTTAAAACCACTAAATTTCACGATCTGCAATAGGTTTCGTAATTAACCGTGACCAATGTGTTTGTCCATATGGACAAAGTGGCTTTTGTAATAAACGGGAAAATCTGCAAATGTGGAAGAGATTATAGCATTCTCTATATTAAAGATTATTTAAGATTATACTAAATGGAAGCCAGGTTTCAAGAATTTTATCTCTGGGCCCTTTCTAAGCCCCCCAAAAGAAGAAGAATGTGCAAAGTAATCCCAGTAATTTGATGTTTACAGTGGTATCATACTAACCCACTTTCGAAAACAGGCTTATGTTACATGTGGCTTCAACAGCCCATTTCTAAGGCAATTTGCTATCTGATAATTACTTTTTCTGGCAGCAACTGTTCCATTAGACTCGTGCCAAGTATGCAAGGAATCTAAAGGTTTGGAGCACATCAGGTGGAAAGCACCTGGAGAGGACTTGCCGTAGACTCAGTGATTCGGACCCCCATCCTCCCCGCTCCAGATTGGGTATGCTATTCCCCAAAATGGAATCGCCACTTATATTGTGAGCACCAGAACTTGATCTCAAGCTGCTGCAAGCCGCAATGAAATTCCTTTCATAGACTTCTCATAGGGAAGTGAAGGCTCTCTAATAATCCAAGAGTCCTTCTAAGTGCTTTAAGAACGGGAAAGAGGAGAGAACCCTCCCAAGTTGACCACTACCTCCAATCCTTAATCATTCCAAGAAAGTAAAAAGAAAAGCAGCCAGACAAGCGGACTGGTGGAGACCTACGGGAATCTGCATTTGTTTGTCATTGCAGCTCTGTTTCCGTGTAGAACCTATGCTAACGGACACACCCAGATCATGCACACCATTCACCTCTCCCTTGTTCGCACGGACACTCCTTAAGAATAGAATCCACATAGAATCACAGAGTTGGAAGGGCCCATAGCGATCATCTAGTACAACCCCCTTTAAATGCAGGAACCTTTCATCCAACGTGGGGCTCGAGCCCACAGCCCTGAGGTTAAGAACCAGGCAAAGTTATAGAGAACAAGGCAGAGGGCCTTCCCATCAGATGTTAAGGAGATAAACAATCATCTGACTTTTAGAAGACATCTGAAGGCAGCCCTGTTTAGGGAAGTTTTTAAGGTTTGATGCTTTATCGTGTTTTTAATATTCTGTTGGGAGCTGCCCAGAGTGGCTGGGGAAACCCAGCCAGATGGGCGGGGTATAAATAATAAACATTTATTATTATTATTATTATTATTATTATTATTATTATTATTATTATTATCATCATCATCATCATCTCTTGCTCTACCAACTGAGCTATCCCTTAGGGCTACACATCTTGCTTCAGCCACACTAGAGTCTCTATTAAAAAATGTTCAAAAAAGAAAAGTTAGCACAAACAAATAAACCACCATAAAATGGACAACTAAGCACCATGGATTGGGAATTCCAACTTCAGTCAACTGTTGGGAGGAAAGCACTGTATGGCAGGAGTAAACCTGTTCTGCACATTGTCCCTGGCTCTACTTCTAGTTCTGATAGGGGATAAGATGGGGCGGTTGTTTTTTTTATGTGGAGGTGGTGCACTCCTAGACATGCAGAACCTTTGAAGACAGAACCACACAAATGTGTCATAATCAACTATAGTGCATAAGCTCGCTTTGCCCCTCCTCCATTCCACCCCCTTTTCCTTGAGTCTTTTTAAACTATCAGCCCAACAGCTGGGAACATCTTACAACTGGTTTTTGTAAGCCATTATATAGGGGCATTTTTGGCTAAACTCTTTAAATTCAATAAATTTGACAATCTCTAACCACCCCCACCCGCACCCCGGGCCACCGCCCTTTAAATAATATACAGCAAGTTAACTACAACAACAGATTCCCATTTAGCTTCTTAGGGGGGGGGGATTATTCCGGGAACAGCTGCTTAGTGACTTTGAAAACAACCATACGCCAGCCATGCCTGGAATATGCATATAGAGAAGGAAAAGAAAAAAAGTTAAGAATCAGCAAGAGGTGGCATGGCAATCGTTTATTAAAAAACAATGCATGGCATACTGAAAGCGGACAGAGAAACGTTTTGCTCCCTCTCTCATAGCACGACAATTCATGGACAACGGGGGAAGCTGAATGTTGGAAGAAATCTGGACGGATGAAAGGAAGTACTTTCTTCTGAACAGATTTTTTTTTAAAAGAAAATTCTTCTTATCCGCAGGGCTGACATGTTGTGTTTATATGCCTGACATTCTACCATGGAAGGGACCCAGGTGGCGCTGTGGGTTAAACCACAGAGTCTAGGGCTTGCTGATCAGAAGGTTGGCGGTTCGAATCCCTGCAACGGGGTGAGCTCCCGTTGCTCGGTCCCAGCTCCTGCCCACCTAGCAGTTTGAAAGCACATCAAAGTGCAAGTAGATAAATAGGGACCGCTCCGGCGGGAAGGTAAACTGCGTTTCCGTGTGCTGCTCTGGTTCGCCAAAAGCGGCTTAGTCATGCTGGCCACACGACCCGGAAGCTGTCTGCGGACAAACGCTGGCTCCCTCGGCCTATAGAGCGAGATGAGCGCCGCAACCCCAGAGTCGGACACGACTGGACCTGATGGTCAGGGGCCCCTTTACCTTTCTACCATGGAACCACCTGGGTCACTGATGTCTATGTGGCCACTCACCTAAACTCCCTACCTCCACCACCATTCTAAAAACCAAAGGCAATAAAACATTGTTAAAGTATGTAACTCGCTCCCCAAGGAGGCAGTGATGGCCATCAACTCAAGACGGTTTTGAAAGAAGATTCAACATATTTATGAAGGAGAAGCCTGCCGATGTCTACTAGGCTCTGCCTCCACAGCTGGAGGAAGTAAGCTTCTGAACTGTAGTTGCTGGAAACCACAGAAGGGGAGAGAGTGCTTTTGCCCCGCTTACAAGTTTCCCATACGCATCTGGTCGGGCACTGTGAGAACGGGATGCTGGACTAGATGGGCCATTGGCCTGATCCAGCAGGCTCTTCTCATGTTCTTATCTGGAAGACTGCTAGGGAGAGATACAGTATGTTGAGCATTTGGGGGGAAGGCTGCTTGCAAACAGGAACGCCCCGCTGGTCCAATATCCAATTAGCATGATCATATAGCTACTACTCCAGCTATATCCCCTTGCCCTTGCCCCACAGGGCCTTGAGTGCCTTAAGATGCTGCTGCCTCATCTACCTTCCCTCTTCCCAAGGGGTTCATTTTTGGGGACCCTCGAGGAGACAAAGGCTACGCACACATTTCCCCCCAATCTCAACTTCCGGTGTATAAGTCAACTGGGCATATAAGACGACCCCCAACTTTTCCAGTTAAAATATAGAGTTTGGGATATACTCGCGAGTAAGTGGCTGCTGCTTTCTTTCCATGCAGGGAGAAGGGACACACGGGGCTTTCGGCTCTCCCTCCTCCTCCTCCCTGCACGGAAAGAAAGTGGCAGCCGCTTACTCGCGTGTAAGGGGCTGCCGCTTTCTTTCCGTGCAGGGAGAAGGGAGGAGGGAGAGCCGAAGGGACGCACGGGGCTTTCGGGTCTCCCTCCTCAGCACCCGGCATATAAGACGACCCCCAACTTTTGAGAAGATTTTCCTGGGTAAAAAAGTCGTCTTATACGCCAGAATATACGGTACATTTCAAGGTGAGCTCAGGAATTGCCTGTCCATTTCTATAGCTGAGTCAGTGACAGAGCTGGCCGGCTGGACGCAGCAAACATCTTGCGGGACTTGGGAGCCTTGAAAGATCTGGTGGCAGAGCGAGGGAGTACAAGACACAGAGATCCAAGGAGGATTTTTAGTTCAGGAAATGAAGGGCTGAGGGGAGAAAAGATTCCTCACAGTCTGAGTCTAAACAAAATGACCATCTAGCAGTTTTAAAATATGGGGAATTCGAGTAACATTCCTATGGGCTTGGCCAAACACCTTCTCTCTTGGCTTTCAGTACAGAATTCATGAAAATCCCAGTTGCTGACAACCAAATAAGAGGTAAATGGCAGCATCCTGCCAACAATCTTTATGTTTATTTGCCAGGCTACTTGCTCCAATAGCGTGGGTCCGTCTCTATTTAATAAGCATTTATTGGCATGCAACTGTGGCTTTTTTTTGGAAAAAAAAATTGTAATGAGCTTCCTGCAATGAAAAAATAATCAAAGGTAGTTCAAAAACCACAAGCGTTAACTGAATGTCTGGTATTCAAAGGCCGGTCTACTTGGAATGCATTTTCTCCTGAGACAGACCACAATCATTTACATTTTTGGTAATCAATATGTCTTCTGTAAGCATTTCACAGCAGATTCTATACCGCTACCTAATTCTGAGCTAAAATTCACAGGAGAAAGTGGAGATTCAATTTGCTTTCCAGGGAAACAAATTGACTTTTCATTTTTTTATATATACAGAACTTTTTTATTTTTAAAAAAGGGAGTGTTGTTTCTGACTGGAGCAGGAGGACTGGACACAATGGCTGCCATCTCCACCTTCCCTCTTCCCAAGCGGTTCATTTTGGGGGACCCTTGAAGTTCCCAAAATGCGGAAGAACATTAATGACCCAACTTGCTGAGCTCTGATTAAGAAACAGGCCAAGTAAGAAAGGGGAACCAGAGAAGAAAGACTGGAATATTGAAAGGAAAGTCTAAAATGGGAAGGAAGGGAATGGATGAGGAGGGAGGCGAGAGGGAGAGAAGGAAAAGAAGTGATTTATCTCTACTTTCTAGGACCTGCCACAACCCTGGGTCAATCCTTAGGAGGTGCACATCTGTAGGTTCCCATGTGCGCAGCACACATGCCGCTTGATGCATGAAAGAACCCATGGCTCTGGTTGAACAGAGATTAAAATATTGTTTTGCAGAAGCGTTCCCCTTATAACACACTGATCTACACTGTGTGTGTTTTTTGCTGTTTTTCTGTTCAGAAGGCTTCATTTCTACTTTGGTCACCACATTTTTTCCTATGCAACCCTACAGAGCTAATTCCCTACAGTAATAGTGTCTTGCATTTCAATTTTGAAACAGCTGCTTTTAGGACAACAGTTATGAGAATTCTAGAGAAAACAACTTCGTGGAGGGCACTGTTGTTTAATAAAACCAGTTTGCATATGTTATCAATGTAATGAGTCTTCCCAATTGATTATGCAGAACTATTAGCTAGTTAAGGAATGAAGGCAGGCAGCTGGAGCCAAAGATTGTAAGAGTCTTGATGGATACAGAACATGGTACATCTATTTTTTTTTTAAAAAAAATAATTTTTATTCATTTTATAAGAACACAAACAAACGAACAAAAACAAAGAAAACAACACACAACACACAATAATTCTTGCAATTTTCTACTTTTTCTTAACCTCATTGGGTGACTTCCCCAAATCCCCCCATGTATCTTAACGTGGTACATCTAAGCCAGCATCCTATTCCCCACGGTGGCCAACCTGATGCTTCTGGGAACCTGGAAAGGACTCCACAAAGATGACAACCTTCTCCCCAGCAAATGGTATTCAACATCCCATTTACATGTTATTATCTCACCTATCCTCAACTAAGTTTCAAAACTGGACTCTCATCACTTATTTAGCATTAAGGACTCAAGAGACACACAAATTGCATTTTAACATGCAAAGAGACCTTGACTGTCTCTTAAGTCTCTATTATGATTGGCAGTGTGGTTCAGTGATTGAAGTGACTGATTATGCTCCACCATAAAATGCAAGAATAGCAGGTATGAATGCTATAAGTGTCCCTCCTTTGCTTCCTGCTTATAATCATGTTCCTATTTCTCTTTCCTTCATCTTCCACGTCAGCTACCTCCACCTTTGGCCAGTCCCTAAGACACCATAGACCACCAGTGGCCTGTAAGCTTTGCTCAGGTGTTCCATGGCATGCCTGCATTAAATTCTCATGTTGATTCTTAATTGCATTTTTATTGCTTCCTTTATCTCTTATGCTGTATTTCGTTGCATTACAATTTTAACTCTACGGAATGCAAATTGTAACACGGCAAAATACAATGCTAAGAAATGAGGCAATGCAATTAAAAATTACGCAGCGTCCACAGCACAGCACGCTACAATGGCAGAACCATCCCTAAGTGGTCTGCTGAGACCATCAGCAATGTTCAAGCGCAACACTTTGGACGGAGGTGTTGCGTGCTGTTGACAGGTTGCCCCGGAGAGGACAAGGCAGTAGCGTTTTGTGCTAGCTGCAGCTTCCGGCACTCTACAAAGTGCTCCGTGTGAAATGCATAAGAGTAAAACAAGCCTAGAGGTTAGCAGTGTGTGGACCACTGTTGCCAAGCTTGTTGTTGTTTAGTCGTTTAGTCGTGTCCGACTCTTCGTGACCCCATGGACCAGAGCACGCCAGGCACTCCTGTCTTCCACTGCCTCCCGCAGTTTGGTCAAACTCATGTTCGTAGCTTCGAGAACACTGTCCAACCATCTCGTCCTCTGTCGTCCCCTTCTCCTAGTGCCCTCAATCTTTCCCAGCATCAGGGTCTTTTCCAGGGAGTCTTGTCTTCTCATGAGGTGGCCAAAGTATTGGAGCCTCAGCTTCACGATCTGTCCTTCCAGTGAGCACTCAGGGCTGATTTCCTTAAAGAATGAATAGGTTTGATCTTCCTGCAGTCCATGGGACTCTCAAGAGTCTCCTCCAGCACCATAATTCAAAAGCATCAATTCTTTGGCGATCAGCCTTCTTTATGGTCCAGCTCTCACTTCCATACATCACTACTGGGAAAACCATAGCTTTAACTATACGGACCTTTGTCGGCAAGGTGATGTCTCTGCTTTTTAAGATGTTGTCTAGGTTTGTCATTGCTTTTCTCCCAAGAAGCAGGCGTCTTTTAATTTCGTGACTGCTGTCACCATCTGCAGTGATCAAGGAGCCCAAGAAAGTAAAATCTCTCACTGCCTCCATTTCTTCCCCTTCTAGCTATCTTTGTCCAAAAAGCTATGAATCATACTACAAATTATCACTAGAGGTTTGTCCAAAAGAAGTTGGGATTGCTGATTCTCTAGCCTAAAAGCTCAGCCTCTAGAAGGAGCAGCAAAGTGTGTTTTCATATTACAAAACAACAACAACAACAACCACAACGACACAGCACAATTCATCACTGTGCTCTCTTCATTCTTGTGAGGATTTGAATTGGTAGCTATTCTGCCTTGGAAGCACTTAATCCTGTGTTCTTCTCTCCTCCAGAATGCATCTCTGCTTGCAGAACTTTATGAGGGACATCCAGTTGTGTGCTGAAAGACACTTCTTAACGTCTCACATTCCCCTTCCCTCTTGGGTTTGAAGGATAAACAAGGATATACAAAAGGAGAGGCCCTTCCCAAAATGTAGGATATAAAAGTTGAGCAATTGTTTGGCTGGAGACACAGCTGGGAAGCAGATGACCCCAGAAACACTGGAAACCAAGCGAGCTTCAATACACTGAATTTTTATAAGTTTTTTTTTAAAAAAAACCAACCTCTAAAAGCTATTTTTTAACTGAATGAACCTATTTTTTAAGAAGGTAGGTTTTCAAATGGGACGCGGGCTGCAGCTTTTAAAAATATACGCTGCAGAAAACAAAATCCTTGCTAAAGCACCACCAAATGAATTATTTCTTCCCCTTTCTCTCATAAAATTGGAGTGCCCATTACCGGTCCTGATGCCAGGTTTCCTACTTGTGGTAGCAAATGGAAACGCTTAACATATCATCACAACCTGGGGGTAACTACACATTAGAAGTGTGAGGGAAAGGAATAGCCACAAATATATATATTTTCCACAGCAGCCCCTTAACTCCCATTATATGTAGTTCTTTCCTTAGTCAATCTACTTCTGTCTCAATACCATCCTCAGTTAGCAACCCAAAACTGAGGCACCTTATAGCCAAAAACAATGGCATATTCTCACACAGGGCTACCTACATTTGCTCTGACTCTGAGCACAATTCAAAGTGTTGGTGCTGACCTTTAAAGCCCTAAATGGCCTCAGCCCAGTATACCTAAGGGAGCGTCTCCACCCCCATTGTTCAGCCCAGATGCTGGGGTCCACCTCCGATAGCCTTCTGGCGGTTCCCTCACTGTGAGGAATGAGGTTACAGGGAACCAGTCTCGGTAGAGGCACCTTCCCTGTGGAACGCGCTCCATCTGATGTCAAGATAAGTAACTATACAACCTTTAGAAGACACCTGAAGGCAGCCCTGTATAAGGAAGTTTTAAATGTTTGATTATGTTTCTGTATATGCCGAAACCTGCCCAGAGTGGCTTGGGCAGCCCAGTCGGATGGGCAGGGTACAAATAATAAAATGATAATTTTAATAGATGGGGCGGGGGGGGGCAGAAATTCTATATTAAGGTTTGGGGATGAGAAACCGAGTGTCTGCCCAAAATGCTTTCCCACGAACTCTTCAGAGGGAAAAGCTGGTATTCTGCAATAATCACAAACCGTTAAGCCCCACATTCCATTTCCGCGGGGCATTTTTTGATGCATGCCACACACCGTAAACAACATTAAATCATTCTTTTACCGGTTGGCAATCGTGACCAATGATTCGGATGTGTCAGAAACAGAATATGGTGCTTGCATTTGCATGCATGCATGCATTCATATACATAACAAACGAGAAGGCAGTGCCAAGCCAGAAACATTTTCTCTTAAGGTTTTTCAGCTGACAGATCACCCGGAGTCACAGCATAATTATCCCATCAAACTGTTATCACAAATTTATCCTTCTTGACAGCTATACTGCGAACACCACAACCACACTATTCTGAAAAGAACGACACTGCTCGCAGCTGTATCCAGTAAAATAATAATAAATAAATAAGCAAAAAGGGAAGGGGGGCGAGGAGCTAGAGAGGAAGGGAGAAATGGCAAACATACTTTACACATCTGTTCCTTGTGGGGAGGGGGGGAGATCCATGCTGGTGTTTTGTCAAAATGCCTCTATTAGTAATGAATACAGCTGTTTTGTTCGGTGTCGCAACGTTTTCGCAAAAAGCAAACCAATTGCAGACAAAGCTATGCCACACCTCTCCTATTCAGCTGCAATGTGTTTTATCAAGGGAGATGCCACTTTTCCAAAAGGAAAAGAATGTTCTCCCTTCCTTTAGTGAAACGCCGAGAAGCATTCTGAACGGAGGGAATCTGGCAGCTCACTTTGCTCTCTTCTGGGCCACCAGGGCAGCCACGGATCTTGAAAGCTGCTAGCCTGGCTCTATGTTGGGCGGAATGCAAGGAATCATGGAATCACAGAGCTGGAAGAGACCCTGAGGATCCTCTAGCCCAGGCATGGCCAAACGTGGCCCTCCAGCTGTTTAGGGACTACAACTCCCATCATCCTTAGCTAACAGGACCAGTGGTCAGAGATGACGGGAACTGTAGTCCCAAAACAGCTGGAGGGCCAAGTTTGGCCATGCTTGCTCTAGCCCAACCTTCTGCAAGGCAGGAATACACAGCTGTCCCATACAGGAATCAAACCTGCGACCTTGACATTGTCAGCACCACGCGCCAAGCAGCTGAGCGAAGGAGGAAGTACTGAAGTTGTTAGGGTAGCCAAGATCGGGCACTCAAATTGTAGGCAGAGTCAGCTCCCTCAAACTAAGCTATCAATCTATCTACTGCCCACCCCTTCAGGTTACAGCATCAAAGCACAACCTTAAAAACAATTTAGAACAACTTACAACCAAATAAATAGGTGAGGAAGCCTCCAGGTTCAATCCCTGCATCTCCCAATTCAAATGACCCAATAGCTTCTTACCTGAAAAGCCACCGGCAGTCATTTTAATCCTGGAGAGCCATTGCCCTAAAAGACAATATCAGGCTGAACAGACCAACCTTTAATGTGAAACAAGTTCTTACATTTGTAGGGAAACTTTTTATGTCCTGCTCCCCACCCCCAAATAAAATCAAAGCAAAAAAAAAAATTTGAGGGGGGACAACCTTCAAGTAAACCATTTATGATCTTATTTGCTTTAGTGTGGTAAGTACCAAGTGAGTGGTAATTTTCCTTTTGGAGCGGCTAAAGTGAACCAACGTCGCCATCGTGTATCTTTTCTGGTCACAGTGATAAAAAAAAAATCAGATAGGAACTTAAAAGAAACTGCATCTGTCATCAAACAGGAGGGGGGAACCCTCTTGTCTATTAACAGGTTTAGGGGAGCTGGGATTAGCCGAGGTGTGGAAATGTCACTCCATTTTTCATTAAAACCTCCACGAATTCCTACTCAACATATTCAGCTCCCAAGTCGAAATGTTAATTATGTTTCAACCTTGAACTCGTAGACTTCAGTGGGCAATGCATCCCTCCGCCCTCCGACATACCTGAATTGCAACCCAAGACAAGACCCATTTCGGAGGACTGTCCCCAACCCACGGCTCAGCTTACACCCTTTGTAGAGCTGTACAAAACCGAGCACAGAAGCCCTTTGTGTCACCGTTCCAGATGGTTGTCTCTCTGCCGGCAGAGGACTTCGAAAAGCCTCTTTCTTCAGAGACCAAAATGCAACAAGTGGTATCGTCTTACGGTAGATATGGTACAATATTATGGGTCACGTGATTGCCGCCGCTAAAACAATACCAGATCTGTGCAAAGCATTCTTGTTTTATGCGACGTGCAAGAAGGCAATGGCCAACTTGAGTCGAGAGCTATTTTTTTCTCAAGCGGCCAATAGGACGCAGCTGCGTCGCCCGGGATATGTCTACAAAATGGCTGCCCATTTTTGCCCTCTTCCCCAGTAATGCCTTTTTGAGTAGTCAGCTTGCCCTGTGGGGAATTGCAGGAAACAATCCACAACTGATTTCCAGAGGATCAGAGGTCACAGGCTCATCACCAAAGAGTTTTATTCTTTTATTTCATTTACTGTATATCCTGCCTTTTTCTCCAAGGAGATAAAGGCAGTGTATATGGTTGACTCTCCCCTACCCACCCACTAGGGCTGGGCAATATTTGGTTTTCAACATTGCAATACATCACCAGCTAAACATTGCAATACAGTGGTACCTTGGTTCTCGAACTTCACCTGTTCCCGAAACCATTCAAAAATCCGATTGGCTGCAGGAGCTTCCTGCACTCAAGCGGAAGCTGCGTCAGACATTCGGCTTCCAAAAAATGTTCGCAAACCGGAGCGCTTACTTCCGGGTTTGCGGCGTTCGGGAGCCGGATTTGTTCAGGAGCCAATTCATTTGAGTACCAAGGTACCACTGTATACTGATATATGAGCTATGTAGAGGCGCTGGCTGGCTACACGGTTTTTCTCATATTGTGATTTTTGCGTGCACACATTTGTCATTCACAATATACTGCCAGATCAAAAATTCTGAACTGATTTCACAATATGGACTTCAAACTGGTTTTGGACCCAACCACCCACAACCTGGATTATGGAGAAAGCTAGAGAGTTCCAGAAAAACGTCTACTTCTGCTTCATTGACTATGCAAAAGCCTTTGACTGTGTCGACCACAGCAAACTATGGCAAGTTCTTAAAGAAATGGGAGTGCCTGATCACCTCATCTGTCTCCTGAGAAATCTCTATGTGGGACAAGAAGCTACAGTTAGAACTGGATATGGAACAACTGATTGGTTCAAAATTGGGAAAGGAGTACGACAAGGTTGTATATTGTCTCCCTGCTTATTTAACTTATATGCAGAATTCATCATGCGAAAGGCTGGACTAGATGAATCCCAAGCAGGAATTAAGATTGCCGGAAGAAATATCAACAACCTCAGATATGCAGATGACACAACCTTGATGGCAGAAAGCGAGGAGGAATTAAAGAACCTTTTAATGAGGGTGAAAGAGGAGAGCGCAAAATATGGTCTGAAGCTCAACATCAAAAAAACCAAGATCATGGCCACTGGTCCCATCACCTCCTGGCAAATAGAAGGGGAAGAAATGGAGGCAGTGAGAGATTTCACCTTCTTGGGCTCCTTGATCACTGCAGATGGTGACAGCAGTCACGAAATTAAAAGACGCCTGCTTCTTGGGAGAAAAGCAATGACAAACCTAGACAGCATCTTAAAAAGCAGAGACATCACTTTGCCGACAAAGGTCCGTATAGTTAAAGCTATGGTTTTCCCAGTAGTGATGTATGGAAGTGAGAGCTGGACCATAAAGAAGGCTGATCGCCGAAGAATTGATGCTTTTGAATTATGGTGTTGGAGGAGACTCTTGAGAGTCCCATGGACTGCTAGAAGATCAAACCTATCCATTCTTAAGAAAATCAGCCCTGAGTGCTCCCTGGAAGGACAGATCGTGAAGCTGAGGCTCCAATACTTTGGCCACCTCATGAGAAGAGAAGAATCCTTGGAAAAGACCCTGATGTTGGGAAAGATTGAGGGCACTAGGAGAAGGGGACGACAGAGGACAAGATGGTTGGACAGTGTTCTCGAAGCTACGAACATGAGTTTGACCAAACTGCGGGAGGCAGTGCAAGACAGGAGTGCCTGGCGTGCTATGGTCCATGGGGTCACGAAGAGTCGGACACGACTAAACGACTAAACAACAACAAAAACCCACAACCTAGTGATGTTAGGCTGCATGTGTATGATTGGCCCAAGTTAGCTTCATGGCCGAGTGTGGATATGAACCTTTATCTGACAACATAAACACTAAATCCCACTGATGAGGTATGCTCATGATACGCAACTGTTATGGCATGGTCTTCTGTTGGTGGGGAGGGAGCCACTGTCAGGCCACAATGGTCTGATCTCAGGTGGGTTGCTGCAGCAGCACTACCACCATGTAAAAATACATGGTAAAGAAGAAGAAGATGGTTCACCAAATGCACCTATGGGTTGAAGGAGGGTCCTGGGTATGAAAAGGCTGAAGACTACAGTACTGGCATTATGATATAGGACTACAGTACTGGCATTATGATATAGGACCACATTCCAAGACAAATTACATACTCACACCAAGTCCACAAAGAGACTTGGAAAGTCTTTTGGGGTCTATATATCCTTGGGGTGGAGAACCTGCATGTGACCCTTGACTTAGTTTCATGTGGCCCTCAGAGATGAGCAGCATAAAGAGTGTGTGGAATACATATATACATACAGACACAGTTTTACGATCTGGAAAACGCCCATCATTGGTTCTGGCCCAACCCATCAGTGAGTGTGCCCACCAGCTGACTTGTCCCATGGTTCCATAGCCCTCCCTTCCTTATTCAAAGGAGTCTGGTTCCAAGTCTGGAGAAGGTTTCAAGGTCCTTCCTTCAGAATGGCCTGCCACTTTAGCAGGGAAAGGAGGAAGAGCATCTCTGTTTTGCTAAGATCACTCATTAGACTTCTTCAACTTTCTAAAAGACTGATGAGGTGGAACAGGGGAAGGAAGGAAGGAAGGAAGGAAGGAAGGAAGGAAGGAAGGAAGGAAGGAAGGAAGGAAGGAAGGAAGGAAGGAAGGAAGGAAGGAAGGAAGGAAACATATTGGGAATGGAAAAGTTCAACGACACCTATGAGTTTTTGTTTCCCATATTGCTGCATATTTCTCTAAACCACTGATTGAACTCTTCTTTTATATTATGTTTAAACAAGAATTTTAAAAGTGGCTTTAAATTCTAAACGTGTTCCATTTCATCTGTTTCATTTATATTACATCCATTCTCCAAGCTCTTCCATGTGACATACAGATGTTGCTCTCCCACCCGCCCAAATGCTATCCTTCCTCTAAACTAAGGCTTCCCAAACTTGGGTCTCCAACTCTTTTTTGGACTACAACTCCCATCAACCGAAGCTGGCAGGACCAGTGATCAGGGATGATGGGAATTGTAGTTCCAAAACAGCTGGAGGCCCAAGTCTGGGAAACCCTGCTCTAAGCAAACCATTTTGTTACATAGCACAGGACACAGAGCTATAGACTATAGAGATGGGATTATTAAACGTTTCAAACATAGACACCTCTAGGATCTGTACAGTGCTGTTCTTAGAATACAGGTGCCTTGCCAATGGGGCAATATGACACAGTTACTGTCATTCTTGTTTGCACACACTGAAAACAACCATTAAAAGGGAGAGGTAATTTTCAAAAATCAAACCTGAATCAACAACCCTGGAGGTTACAAACGGGACTCTTGGCCTGATTCACAAACATGTTCGTCTAAATGTCAGCGATAACATGAAATGTCCTTCATTTTATCTCACTCTCTCCATGCAAAGGTGACATTTAGGCTTCCATGACTTATCTGCTACCGTGAAATGACAAAGTGCAGGAAAGATAACAAATAAGCATTATTGCTGGAAGGGGAAGGAGCTAACCGAGCCCATTTCTGCACACGTATACACTGCAGCTTCCTTCCATTTCATTTGTGAACATCGTAAAATGGAACAGGAATACAGAGAGACAAGTACATAATTTGTGTTTTTATTACTGCTGCTGCTGCTGCTACTGCTACTACTATTACTTGGGTGTTAATCAGCACGCAGCACCTCCACAAGGCAAGGTGCAAAATAAAATAGGGTCATACATGTTTAGCACCAAAACCCTGAACTTGGCCCAGTAGCAAACTGACCGCTATTGCAGATCCCACAAGCAAGACCTTTTGTGTTGGCAGTGGTGGGGCCCCCACTAAGCCATATTCTGCTGCAGCTGCAGCTGCCAGACCAAACTCAAGAGTTGGCCCACATGCAGCGCATTGCAGTAATTCAACCAGGAGGTGACCAATGCACGGGCAGCCGATAGATTGCATGCAATCCAGGAACAGCCATTAGCAGCGTGCGTTAAATTTGGTCCTTGTTGCTTTCCCTTGACCGGGAGTTCGTATCTGCTGCTCACCACTCTGCCAATAGCACTTCTGAAAACTGAAACTGTTGAAAAGCGGGCTGTGAATTTTCCAGTGCATTTGAAAAAATGAAAATGAAGATGTTGTTCTCAGACTGTGGTCCAAGGTGCAAGCTCACCTTCCCAGAGGCATCAGGCTAGCCCTTATGGGACACAGAACACTCTCTAACCCAGCTGCAATTCCCCATGGATTCCCATGGTCTGCATTCCACTACACTGTGAAATACCAAGTTCTAACAATATCAAAACATTCAGGGGTGTCAAACATCACGTTAGAAACACACATCTTAGTTTGTGGATACAACTGGCTATCTAATCACCCAGTTAAACCCACAAAGTTCCCCATTATCAGTTATTTTCATGGTCTTTTCCCTATTGGGAACGTTCTAACAAAACCTAGCCATAACATCTCCAAGAAGTGGGTGGCATTAAAAGCATTTTCCCAGAGAAACATCCTTCTCTTAGTTGGCCAGCCCACGGAGTTGTTTCCAATTATTTTGCCTTGATCAGGAAGCCAGGAAATTCATGACTCATCATTAGCTTCTTTTTCCAAGTTAGGGGTACAAAAGATGTCACTTTAGGCCCCTGCTGCAAATAGAAGCAAACACTCTGGGGACCATTCAGTGTGTTTCGACTTCCGTCTCAATTTGAAAGAAGCCCCAAGATTTGGATATTTTTCTCCAGGCAAATTCAGATTGCCAATACCAAGGGTGATATAACCCCCACATCTCCCCAGACCCAGAGACCCCTCATCTGAATTGCTTCCCCAAGGCTGCTGTTTTGTAAATAATAATAATAATAATAATAATAATAATAATAATAATAATAATAATAATAACCCACAAAGAGCAGCTCTCCCATTGCCACCTCCCTCGACTTCTTTCGGTAGGCGCTGAATAGGGTAGGGAAGAGGGATCTTTTCAAAGGCTTTCTGAACACCCAGATACAGAAGAAGCAACCGAAACATCTTCCCCATCGCTTTTTGCCATATTCCAAAACACGGTCAAGATTTAAGAAATACCCACCCTCATAAACAAGCCCCACTTCAAGGGATTCCTCTGCTCAGTTATAGTTTTCCCTCAGTAAAATAGGGCGGCTTAGTTTTGCGATGGAATGCATTCCTTATAGTTTCCCATCCAAAGAATCTTGGCATGGCGTACGAAGTGCATTTTTCCAAGAGGGCAGGGTTGTTATTACTGTTGCTGGTGGGTTCTCCCCCACCCCGCCCACCATATGTGCAATGTTCTAATGGTCAACTTTTGCAAAGTGCTGACTTCGTATTAAGTAATTCCTCATACACACAGTTGACGCAATAACTAATTTCTCACAAATGCTGACAGAAAACCCCACAAAAAAAAACACCCACCAACTCAACTGGAAGGTCTGTTCTTTTGCTACAAAAAAATACCCATGATTTAGGACTGATTTCTACCGTTACAAACTGAAGGCTCTTCTTTTCAACTTCTGCAAACTTTTAAATTTTAATCTGCCAGGGCAGAATGAAACACAGTAAATTGATCGTGAGGGCTGGGAAGCCTGAGCTAACTCTTTGCTCAACAGAACATTTTGACCTTAAAAATATTCTGCAAACAGTTGTGATATGAAATACACACAGACCTGCTTCACTTTGTGGATTTTCGCTTCTGGGCTGGTTCCATTTTAAAAGGCCTTGGGGTAAGATAAACGTTCTCTACAGGCAAGCAACAATTAGCATACTGAGATAGTGATGGCCTTCTCACAAAGCAACGTGAGGTGGCTACCTCAGGCACCAGATTTTTGATATCATGAAGAGGAGCAGAATGGGACACAGAGCAATGTGATCCACTGGGGCATCATGCATGTTTTGCCCTACTCCCGTTTGCGTCAACGAGTCTTTCACAAGAGATAAGTCTAAATTAATTACAACCAGCTTAATTATTGAGAGGAATGCTGTGGATTGATCCCTTTAGCACCAATATATCTGGGGCTGACCATCTATGGAAAGATGGGCAATGCTTGGGAGTTTCCAGAGATATTAAGAGAAACTTAGACTTTCAATACAGGAACGCTGAAAATCATTAGGCCTTTGTTCTAGAATTTGCACTACCCGGATGATACTGGAGCCCAACTCCCATCAGCCCAAAGCAGCACAGTCACTGGTCAAGGAAGATGGAAGCTGTAGTCCAAAAACACCTGGAGTGCCACAATTTTCCCATCCCTGTTGTGGGTAGAACTCAAATCTTACATGGGTGTAGCACGGAAGTCTGGCTTGTGTAGAAGTCAGTGGGGAGCCCTTAATGGATGTTCCACAACTGATGTTCCTCTTCCAGGTATTTCAAACAACATTTGATCACTCCTGAGGAGCAACGTCATCTCCAGTTACTATGAGCTACATAAAAAGTGAAGGGAACAAATACTCTGTATGGGGACAATTTAAACTTCAATATATCCACGAATAAGCCCCTTTGAACCATGTCGTCACGAATCTCCTGCACAAGTATAGCACTGAAATCTGAAATAGCACTCTTGAGGTCCAGTACAATTATATTTCGAAACCAATGGTACTTTAAAAGCTGACATTTAACAGGTTCTTCCTGATATTTTGTAATCACGTGGTTCTAAGGAGAAAAAGCCCAGTGCTAATAAAATCCCCACCTGCTCCCATCAACACTGAACCATTTGATTCAAGTTTGCACCCTGACCTACAATTCCCCCTGTGTGTTCCCATGTGGGGATACCAGGCAATCAAGCTAAAATGTTTATTTAAGTCCCAAAGACAATTGAACTGTTAAGTAGAGATCAAAGCAACAAATTATGTGAATTATCCTCTAATTGCAAGCAATTGTCGTTATTATAGTATGTGTATGTACTACTACAGCAGGGCCTGCTTCCGTTTGTTTTGTTTTTTCCACAGAATGAAACGGGGCTTATCTCTGTGCATCTAGCTTGTAGCTCAATAAAGCCATTATCTGATAAGTACTCCAGATTCAACAGCAAGCACATCTGAACCCTCTGAACCATGCCTGCAATTAATTTTCTGGAAGTTAATTTTCCTACTAACACAACAGAGGAACAAACGTCATTAGTTACTGCTCATTCTGAGACCATTATCCCTGGGAACCAACGGAATAACCTATGGGTCCCTATTCAAAGTGAAATGAAGAAAAGACTTTTAATAAAAAAAAATTAGCATCACTATTCAAAGCATAAGCAAAAGTAAATGAAAACGCGATTGCTTATTTGGCTCAAACGAAGCATGGGTACCACAGGGAAAATACTCCGGGAAAAGGCTAGGAAACAGTGCTGAGCAAAGAGCTGGGTTTATATACCTAGGACTTTCCGCATCCTCCTCAAAATCTGCACATCTGATGCAGCCAAACAAATTATTTCTGGGGGGAGGAGGAGAAATAGAGGAAAGACGTACAGAGAAACCTCTCCGTGTTCAAGCTGTTCAATGACATCAGCACCTTTCCGTTCTTTGGCTCTCTTGGAACCTACCACCCTTGACCTCATTTGCCAACACGTCTATTTGAATCCAATTGGCTGTGACGATGCATATGGTTCTGTTTAGAGGCGTCCACAATGTCATCATGTTAGTAGAAGGCCTTGATAACATCACATTGGGGGGAGGGGAGGTCACCACAGCCGAAAGAGATAGCAGGGGAGGCCAAGGACAACAAGGGCAAAGGATAGGAAAGAAAACGTCTCCAAAGAGAAGAGCCTGAAAACCCGTATTAGTCTTTTCTGCAGTGAGATGGCTGGTAATGAGAAGGAAGGAAGCTCCCTTTCCCGCGGGCCAAGCTGTTTTTATTCATTCATTCATTTTATTTACTAAATTTCCGTACTGAAAGTAGCACAACACAAAACACGGCAATTCCATCGGACACCTTTCTACTCCCTTAAGTAATTAGCTACAGTGGCACCTCGACTTACGAATGACTCGACAACCGAATTTTTCGACATCCGGGGGAAAACTGCGGCGGTTTCAGATAGGGATTTTTCGACTTACGAATTTTTCCGTTTCCAATGCATTCCTATGGGAAATCGCGTTTCCAATGGCGTTTTCCGTCTTTTTCGACTTACGAAGGTGCCTTCGGAACGGATTAAATTGGTAAGTCGAGGCACCACTGTATACTGGTTAAACATGATTAACCAGTTGTAATTCTTCATTAATTTAATCTAGCTCATAGTAAATAAAACAGATTCTACGCTATAATATCTAGGGGGAGAAACTTTCCAAAATAGTCCATTTGGCTCTTTCCCCTCCTTGTACTTGTTTTTTACCGAATAAGAAACTAATATCCAGCATTTCATTTCCCCAGTGTACTAAGCTTCCCCTGAAACATACAGGGGGTTGTACATGCTGAGGGTCCCAAGGGCTAGTTACACATGGCTGTGGTAGGTCCTAATCCTGACCATTTATGTTTACCTTACTTTCGCTACGTACACCCCTGATTTGGAACATGGCTGGGTGAGGGCAAAGCCCACAAACTATCCCAGAGTCACATGGACATCATGAGCAAGGTTTCATCCCCAAAGGATCTATTTGTGGAAATCCCTTCTTTTTCCTTCTTAATGACAGCCATTATCTTATAGCACGGGTAGGCAAACTAAGGCCCGGGGGCCGGATGCGGCCCTATCGCCTTCTAAACCCGGCCCGCGGGCGGTCCGGGAATCAGTGTGTTTTTGTATGAGTAGAATGTGTCCTTTTATTTAAAATGCATCTCTGGGTTATTTGCGGGGCATAGGAATTCGTTCATTCCCCCCCCCAAAAAAATATAGTCCAGCCGCCCACAAGGTCTGAGGGGCAGTGGACTGGGCCCCTGCTGAAAAAGTATTCTGCGGACCTGTCTGGAATGGATTAATCCGCTTTCCATTACTTTCAATGGGAAAGTTTGCTTCAGGTTAAGTACTCTTCAGGTTAAGTACAGATTTCCGGAACCAATTGTGTTTGTAAACCGAGGTACCACTGTATTTATCTTATTATGGCCCCATTCATACTGGTCCCCACTGGTCATACCTCATGTTACGTCTGATGCGGGTTACGTCTTTTCAGGTTACGGACACACCAAACCTGGACGTCCCGGAATGGGTTACTTCCAGGTTCGGCACGCGTGCATGCGCAGAAACACTGAATCGCACTATGCACATGTGCAGAAGTGCCGAATTGCGTCACGCGCGTGCGCAGACACGGCACTTCAGGATGCGGCCTTTTCATGTTGCGAACAGGCCTCCGGAACGGATCCTGTTCGCAACCAGAGGTACCACTGTAAAGGCGACTTCACAAGTATAGGACAAGTCCTTGCCCTGAGGAGATTACTACCTAAAATTTGAAATAGGAAGGGGGGAATTGGAGGCAAGAGTACATTGTGGAAGAATATGCATTGATTCTGTTACAATTGGATATAGGGACTAAAAGGATATGCAAAACAGAAACACCACTTCAGCACCTGCAGGGAAACAGCTGAAACTTTTGCGTTCTGGCTGCGAGCTCAGCACATAATCACAACTCTGCAACATGCATTTGTTATTGCAATTCCTTGCCTCTGCAAATATGGCACCTAACTGCTGCTCAGGCGGAGGCAGGGTTTGTTTGTTTATTACCCTGTCTCTCCAAATCGCTCAAAAATTGCTTAACGAAATTACATACAGACAACAAAATAAAAGCACTATTTCAGAAAACAGAGGAAAATGGCAGAGCAGAACAGCTTATAAAATTCAAGAGTTTTAAATATGAGGAGTCAAATGCACCAGGGATATAGGCAGAATCATGGCAACGTCTTCAGACGATAAATTTGTCACAGAAAGTTTGCTTGAAACACTCCAAGAAATGGGAAGAATTCAAACCCCCTGTCTGTGGTTCCTGCTTCTGTCAATTACCGTAGGCATATTTGCCCTTTGGAAATAATTTGCGCATTTAACTTCCAGTTATTGCTGTTTAAAGTAAAGCAAAAGTTGTTTTGTAGTAAGGTGGCTGTTTCCATATTGCCAACAGGAGAGGAAATGCAAGCAAAATAAACCAAAAAAGAATGCAGATTTGCATATGCATAGAAGTAACAGGAAATACAATCCTGTCTGTTGCCCAGGTGCTAACTCCTGATGGGCAGGTTCAAGGTACCTGGCTCTCCCTACAATATCTTAAAACAGAACTTGGACTGGGCAGCATGCCAAACAAATGACACTTTCAAATAGAGAAGTTCCCTCTGTAAATGGCCCATATTTTGGGGGCCCCACATTCCCTACTGCAAATGAAAGGCATCTCTCAAAAGTTGAACATGCAGACATTTTACACAAAGTGCAAAAAGACAATGCTGCTTGCGGTGGCAGTTCCAGCCCTTTTCCCAGTCAACATCCTCCTGGCCTCCTACACATAGGCGCCAGAAGTAAACACAGTAATTTTATAATTCTCTAGACCTAAATGCAGCAGGCACCACCTAACAGGATGGCAAAGTCTATACCAGCTATTTTAGGAAGGGGGAGGGGAGGGAGCCAAGAAAATTATATGATATTCTCCTACTTTATATACCCCATGCTACTCGATATTCATGCACAAGTAAAGTAACCTTTTAGCTTAGCCCAAATAGGTTTCAGGTTCTGCTGCTTTCTCTCTCTCTCTCTTTCATTTCACAATTCTACAAACTCATTAGTCACCAATTAAATATATTCAACTTGGCAGCTGAATGATTAAAACGTTCAAAATGTAGGTCATTTCGTCCCAGGGGAAATAAAAATGCTTCTTGCTACTTATGGATTTTTTTAATATATAGTTTAAAAGGGGAGGAGAAGTTGGCAAAATTCAAACGTACGAGTCATCATTCAGAAAAAGATTGTGCCAGATTCACAGCTCTATGCTGAGTTAGCATCTTTTAGAAGCCGGTGCAGTAAACAGCTGTAATTCTGCATTACTTGGGAGTTGAGTCAAACTGAACTCACAGAGGGTAAAAATTGCAGAATCATAGTCATAGTTGGAAGGGACCCTAGAGTCCAGGAAGGCAAGATTCTCAGCTAAAACATCCATGGCAGGTGGCCATCCAACCTCTGCTTTAAAGCCTCCAAGGAAGGAGAGTCCACAACCTGCTCTTACTGTCAGAAAGTTCTTCCTGATGTTTGGTCAGAATCTCCTAACTTGAATCCATTGGTTTGGGTCCTAGCCTTCAGAGCAGGAGAAAACAAGCTTCCTCCATGTAACAGCCCTTCAGATGTTTGAAGATCCTACCTCCTCTCAGCCTCCTCTTTTCGAGGCTAAACATACCAAACTCCCTCAACCGTTCCTCATAAGGCTTAGTTTCCAGACCCTTGATCATCTTGGTTGCCCTCCTCTGCACACGTCCCAGATTGTCTATATCAGGCATCCCCAAACTGCGGCCCTCCAGATGTTTTGGCCTACAACTTCCATGATCCCTAGCTAACAGGACCAGTGGTTGGGGAAGATGGGAATTGTAGTCCAAAACATCTGGAGGGCCAAAGTTTGGGGGTGCCTGGTCTATATTCTTCTTAAATTGTGGTGCCCAGAACTGGACACAGTACTCCAAGGGTGGTCGGACCAAGGCAGAATAGAGTGGTACTATTACTTCCCGTGATTTGGACACTAAACTTCTGTTGATGCAGCCTAGAATGGCATTTGCTTGTATCCAACAGTCATACTCTAGGATAGACCTGCAGTAATCTAAGGCCTGATTGAATCAAAAAGGAGAACTGCTACAAAGAGCAGAATACACAATAGCACTGTTTGTGAGTTCCTATCTTTCCATACTTTACCTCATAAACTCCAACAGCTGCTAGATCTAAGAAAACCCCCAAGGCAGAATATTTTAAAGACATTCCCTCTCCAGGTGAAAAAAATGAAAATATGCAAGATGTACAGTGCGATAGTCTCAAGGCCTGGTTGTACAAACGAAGTAGCACAAATCACTCTAGTCAGTTATAATTTAACATAGTTCGGTGGACAAATTTGCACCACTGAATGGGGAAACGAATAAAATAGTACCAGTGGAAAAGTTGATTTAAATCCATTATTTTGTACCAGCCTTTTCTTCCTGCTGATTTAAGCCACCCTGACTTAAATGAACCACAATGGCTGTGCTCTGTCTCCTGGTCAAGAGACAGTGTTCTGGGAATTACAAGAGCATTATTGCACCCAATGTCTTCTGCTGGGCTTCCCATAGGCACCTAGGAATCAGGTGATGGACCAGAAGGGCCACTGATCCAGCAAACCCTTATTATGTTCTAAACTAAACACCACCAACAGTTTCTTTTTTTAAAAAAAAACGCAACTCACTATAATTTTAAAATTTCAGAAAAGCCCACAATATTATACAATATGTGCCTATGAAATATGAAACGCTCAGTGACCACATCCAAAATCTGAAGCAAAGGCTTTGGAATCAGAAAAAAGAAGCATCCCCCTTAGGCAGAATATTTTAAAACTGTTTTCTGGTACAATTGAGTCCATTTCCACACACACATATATAGTGTGTTTCCCGCCTTTATTTTTATGAGCTTCAGTGATAAATCATGTCTGGAATGAATGTGTTAGCTGAACCCAGAAATAGATTTGAGTTTGGCAGAGACAGAAACACCAACACGGAGAGCTCATTTTAGCTAAAGGCTTTGTGTTCCTACCAGTTTGTGTTGCCCTGCAATCCATTAAACATGATGGGAAGGGCACCCAAGTTTCCTCCCTCACCCACTTTGTTAGGTGAGAATGTGTTGTTTGTGTGTGTGTGTCTCTCACTTCCACAGTGCATACATACCACCTTCTTCAGATATCTTTCCCACGAAATCTTGGCCTAGTCTCTTTTTCTCACCGGAACTGAAATAAAACCTACCGGTATATAAATAGGTACCACTCCGGCGGGAAGGTAAACGGTGTTTCTGTGCATGGCTCTGGTTCGCCAGAAGCGGCTTAGTCATGCTGGCCACATGACCCGGAAGCTGTACACTGGCTCCCTCGGCCAGTAAAGTGAGATGAGCGTCGTAACCCCAGAGTCAGTCATGACTGGACCTAACAGTCAGGGGTTCCTTTACCTTTACCTTTACCATTACCACTGAGCACAGTATTTATCCCCATGTGGACTCCTCCAGGCCCACCACAAGCTACCAATTCAGGGGGCTCTCCAAGCGAATCAGGTTAAGCAGCCGCTGCAGCAAGATGAATACAGACACAGCCATTCTGACTTGCCAATGTCATGATGACACCCATCGTAAGTTGACTGCTTTGGCATTCTGACTGGTTCAGTGACTGCTCCATGAACACCGTGCCCTGGCAAAAACCATATGTTTGCACAAACGGATTATAACATTAAAATAAATAAAAAAAGATAACCACAAGAGGCTTTCAGCTGCAAAACTCAAGGCCTACAAGGCGGCCTACAAGTCCAAATGCACCCCCCACTTTCTAGATGCCGAAATCCCAATGGAGCAGAAAAGATTATTTATGTATGCAACCACGGCTGTGCAGATGTTACTGGCCCAGAGATGGAAAGAAGATAAAGTCCTGACCAGGGAAGAATGGCAGATTAAGTTGATGGGTTATGCCAAATGGCAAAAATGACCGGAAGAATCAGAAATCGGGAAGACCAAAATTTTAATAAGGAATGGGGGAAATTTATAATTTATCTTAAAAAGCATTGCAAACAGTTAAAATCGTTAGCGGGGCTGGAATAACACTTGTAGTTTAATGGTGAATTTAGGACATAATGGAGATGTAAAAGATTTGGATTACTATAAAGGATGCAGGAGGAAATGACTAACAACAGGACCCACAAAGGGGAGGAGGGAAGTCTATGAGATTCTTTGGAATCATGTTTTTATTATGTATGTTAGATATGGGATTGTAAAACTTGAATCTGAAAAACCAAATAAATAAATTTACAAATGCATCTCCCACGAGTCTTGCATCACAATCAGCAGGAGATAATTTTACCCTTCCTGCCTTTGGAAGGGGTGGCAGTGGTGGTGGGAAGAGGCAGGGAGTTAAGTAGCTGGTTGAACCCAATTTTTCACCCCGAAATTAACACTCATCTACATAAGAATAAAACAGCTATGTGGATTGTGTTATCTGAATGCAAAAATAGGCCCCAAAAAGAGGCACAATGGAAGACATATGAGTGCTGAAGTTAGCAGTTGTTGTTACTATTTGGTAGGGGAGAATATGAGCGCTTGCCTTGACGAGGCAGCTGCCTTCAACCTTTGGTAAAATGATGCAGGAATCCTACCCAAATCCCGACATCACAGGACGACTCCAATAGTTTGCAGAGCTTGCAAGGCTAGGCCTAGAGAGCTTCTCTGCCAAGACGCTGCCCCTTCTCCAGAACACACCATACAATCCCCATGATAAAAGGTTTACTGCACTGGAATGTCTAAACTAGAGACTAGCTTAAAACACAAATAGACTACTGACCCAAGCTATTTATTCCACCCTAACTTGAGGTCTTTGCTTACTGTAATTTGATGGTTTTAACTAAATCCGAGTGGACAGCAGGTTCTTTGACAAATAAGCCAGCGCCATATGGCTCAAGCTTTCTAGAGGGGGCCCACCGCAGAGACCGAACTGCCCCCTATGTCTGGATAAAGATACTCTCTTTTGAGCAAAAGCTGATGTCAGCTCGCTCAGTATTATAATACAAGCTGAGATCTACCTTAATCTAAAGAACAGAAGACTCGAGCACAGCAGGCCTAGCCAATTTACAATCTTCATTTGCTTTTCCAAGGGTCTCATCCTGTAAGGTCCTGGGCGCCTTTGGCACTCAACCAGCAAAGCACTTAAACCAAGGGTTTCGCCGTAATCCTGTGGATCAACTCGGTTTGGACCATGCATTTGCCTAAAGTGCACTGTGAACTCAGAACTCAGAAATGCTTGTCTGTGTTCAAAAAGAGTACACAGAGCATCTGAAAAAACAAACAACCAACACCAAAACCTTAAGTTGAGTCATCCAAGTGGGTTCTGACTGTAATTCTGTGTTATTGGCAAAGGAAGTATTTATTAGGCAGCAGAAATATTTACACAAAGAGACTGTTCTCCCCAACATGTAATCTGTATACAGTACAGTACCTATATGAAGACCAGGAAGATGGAAGAGTGATTGGGGAATGCAGGAATCGATATCTCCCAGAAGCTACTGGAACTCTTGGCACCACCAACAATTAAGAGTAAGACAGTAAGAGCTGTTCAGCAGTGGAATTTGCTGCCAAGGAGTGTGGTGGAGTCTCCTTCTTTGGAGGTCTTTAAGCAGAGGCGCCACATGGGGGCAATTGCGGGGGCGCCACATGGCCGCAATTGGACCCACACCAGTCGCAAAAATGTGCCTGGCTAATTTCTAGCACAGGTTAATATCTGCAGAAGAGGTCCTACAAATTGCCTTCGTGGAATCTGCTAACCTTTCTGTTGGGAGGGGCCCTGCACTGCTAGTTTTGCATAGGAAGCTGCCTTTCACTGAATCCATCCTATTGGGGTCTTGCTAGCTCAATGTCGCCTATACTGACTGGCAGCAGCTCTGCAAGGTTTTAGAGGAGTCTCTCCCTGAACTACCCGGATGTGGATTCGCACGACACAGCGGTGCAAAACTGCAGAGCTCAGGCTGGAAGCCCCCTCCCGTTTGCAAGCTGCTCCTCCGATGGGCAGAAGTCTATTTTGGTGTTAATCAGTATCCAAATAACGATGATTCCAATAGTACTACTAAAAATACTACTAGTGCAAAGTCAGGAGCCCAGGCTACGCTGCCTGAATCTCTGCGACATCTTGAGACAGGAAGAAGAAAATAACACTAAACTGAGGATGACTCAAGGGCTAATGGACCGTATTGTCCAAATCAAACAGTAGGGGAAATTCCATTCCAAATTTATCTCCTAATGGCAGGTCACCACAACGACCGAAAAATCATTGGCAGGAGGGAGTGCATTTATTAAGCAAACACCCCCCCCCCACTTGATTGTGCACGCATGCGCGCACACACACACCATGCGCAAACAAAGGAAAAAAAGAAGGTGCCTTCGTGTTGACCGGCCCGTTAAACCTGGACGACCGGAAAGTTTGTGGAGTCTTAAAATTATTTCTCATCCTGTGAGTGATTAATCCTTTTGCCCTTCTCCTCTGCAGCAGCACACTGTAGCTGCTCTGTTCTGCTCCAGTTGTGGGAAGCCACGTCAGCAGGAAATCATGCTGATTGCCAGGTCACATACATGACTGTCTGGAGCAGTCAGTGTGCAGCACATGCAGCACAAAGTCCTGCTCTCCTCCTCCTCCTACTTTCCACAAATGAAAAAAAGCTGCGAACGTCCTGGAAAGGAGCCCGATGCGATGAATGTGCTGGTCACTACTAGGTACATACAGAATAATCTACGGTTTCACGTCGACTTTATGCTCGAAGTTTCCATATTCCAGAGTTCCAAAAACATTTCCATTCACACAGAGAATATCCATTCCTCCCCCCCCCCAACCCAGTCTTCGAATATATACTGTACAGCAGCCAAGCAGAGATATTTGGAAAAGATTAATATAAGCCAAATCAAACTTCGCAGCTTTTTTATTTTTTTTAAAGCTAACTAGCACTGGGCATAGGGTGGCGCTGTGGTCTAAACCACTGAGCCTAGGGCTTGCCAATCAGAAGGTCGGCAGTTTGAATCTCTACAATGGGGTGAGCTCCCATTGCTCAGTCCCAGCTCCTGCCAACCTAGCAGTTCGAAAGCACACCCCAAAGTGCAAGTAGATAAATAGGTACCGCTCCGGCGGGAAGGTAAACGGTGTTTCTGTGCGCTGCTCTGGTTCGCCAGAAGCGACTTAGTCATGTTGGCCACATGACCCGGAAGCTGTCTGTGGACAAACGCTGGCTCCCTCGGCCTATAGAGCGAGATGAGCGCGCAACCCCACAGTCATCCACAACTGGACCTAACCTACCTTTACCTTTAGCACTGGGCAATTGCTTCAAGCAATGAGTGTGATTACGGTAGTTTGCCAGGCTTAAATTTAAGCCTTGAAAAGGGGGATGGGAGAGAGATAGAGAGGCAAAGTAATGTATCCTCATGGCAAGAAAAAACATCCTTCTGTATGCATGTGTCGCATTTGCAAGCTAGCCTATATTTCAAGTTTCATTGTGGATCACACTGGTAACTGCTAAGGTGCTACTATTTTTTTTAAAAAGCCACAATGCATAAGGAAATGTTGTAATGCTGCCCATCTCGAACTAGGCACATGTTGAACATCCATGTTCATCTTCAAAGGACTATTCTTCAACATCTGATAAATAAATAGAATGTCAAAACCAGAATTCAAGCATAATTCAGCCCCACCGGAAAGCAGCTACCCAGCAGATCACCTTGTTCAATCATTAACGCCGTTGCCTAGTCGCAAAAGGAGCTGCTCCAACCAGGTTTCACTAATGTGCTTTTAGTAGATAAGAAAAAAAATACGACAGTCTTGCAGATTTGTAATTTCAGGTTTACTCGGTGTGGAAACGCTGGGAAAGAATAGGAAAGTGGTAGACGAATACTACTGGAAAGTCTAACCCTGCAATGTAATGCAATATCTACGTAACATAATGTTGTATAAACCTTCTTGCTAATACAGTGGTTGGGTCCACCCCAAGCTAAAGTCAATCTGTGGGCAAATCTCACAAAAATATTTAAACCCAGCAAGAACGATGTGTAATTAATAGTGAGCGGCAACTATGTGTGTGTTTTAATAAGGTAATGTCCTGATGTGATTATTCCAATGAGGCTGACCCAGCTGAAGAAAATCAAGGAATTTTAAAATGCTAGAAAAGATAATTTACCAAAAAGAACAAAACCACACAAGCCCGGTTAAAAAAAGAAACCCACAAAGAATCATATGGAGTCTGCAAACAGAACAGACATAAATATTTTGGCTAACACAGTATGACCATTTGGATAGGAGCACAGGACAAATACAATCACATGTTGTTTGGACGGGGCTCCAGACCTCCAAGGTAGCTTTGGAGACCAGGCATCTGATACAGTGTAAAGTTTGATCAACAAAAGGATCGACAAAAATTGAATTGCACTGGCAAATCAGGCAATCACCAAGATGACAAATGATAAACTGGACAGGTGTTGCTTTTCCAAGTTTAGCAAATGAACTGCTTGTTTTTGGTAAGATGGGAATGCAATCAAAGGCAAAGAGAAAGTCTTCGCTGTATGCAGCTAATCCAAATTCTCTTGATGTTCCAAGGCTATTTAGATAAACGAGGCTCCATTTTCTTCAGACTATTACCCATCCCTCCCACCTCTCCCTCTCCCCCCCTCTCTCTGGAAACCCGTAATAAAATCCTAGTGAAAAATCAGTGCAAGGCTTCTTTTCGCTGTAATGGAATCAATGAGTAGAGCCAAGGAATCAAGAATGGTTTTTATGCTAGGTTATTTATGTGTTGAGGCAGCAACAAGACGAAAAATACTTCATGAGGAGAACGTCTCAGGTAGTTGCAAGGAACTTTTATGTCTGACTATCCGCCTTCAAAAACAACATCAGAGTCAGAGCGGCAGGGTAAAAGAAAGGAGTGAAAATTTAATATTGTCCGACTGCTTTAGAGACAAAAGGACAAGTTTGGTCAATAGTATGTCAGCATATTAAACGAAGATATAAGTGATCCTTTCGCTCATACACACAGGCGCTAAACAGTAGAATAGAGGAGATTTTGCCGGATGCAGCTGAGATCTACCAAACTTATCTCCTCTACTCATTTTACAGGCATCCTGTTCCTTCACACATGGTCAGTCCAAGCAGAAAGCAAACAATCCATAAGGGAGAGTGAAATGGATGGCTGTCTCCTGCCAGAATTTAAGCCTTAGGTGGAGTTTGCTGCCTGCTTAGGACTACATCCACAAGAAGACTTGGTCCTGGTGTAGAAAGGGTCTCTGCTGGGCTCACATCATCCAATGGTTAATGGCTTCATGCCCTCTTTAACTATCCTGAAAGTATGTGACTGCAAGTGGTCGCCGAGACCACATAACACCGATCCTGAAAGACCTACGTTGGCTCCCAGTATGTTTCCAAGCACAATTCAAAGTGTTGCTGCTGACCTTTCAAGCCCTCAATGGCCTCAGTCCAGTATACCTGAAGGAGCGTCTCCACACCTATCGTTCAGCCCAGACACTGAGGTCCAGCTCCAAGGGCCTTCTGGCAGTTCCCTCACTGCGAGAAGTGAAGCTACAGGGAACCAGGCAGAGGGCCTTCTCGGAAGTGGTGCCCGCCCTGTGGAACGCCCTCCCATCAGAAGTCAAGGAAATAAATAACTATCTGACTTTTAGTAGACATCTGAAGGCAGCCCTGTTTAGGGAAGTTTTTAATGTCTGATGTTTTATTGTATTTTAAATATTTTGTTGGAAGCCGTCCAGAGTAGTTGGGGAAACCCAGCCAGATGGGCGAGGTAATAATAATAATAATAATAATAATAATAATAATAATAATAATAATAATGTTGTTGTTGTTGTTGTTATCCTTATTGTGCAGTGGAATAATTCATTATTATTACACCTGTATAACTGCATGGTCTGCTGCAAGCCTGGGGTGCAGTATTACGTTCTGAAAGAATTTGGCAAAGGTTTTGAATAGGCCAATAATGTGATTTTCATCAGACACTGCCCATCAAATGCGTGAGTATATTAGCCACCAGGAGACTTTCACTTCAGCTACTGCTCTATTGACAGGTACTGACATTGTCCTGAAACCAGCTGGCCATCAGAATATGCCAGGAATGTTGAGCACATCAATGGCATTTGGTGATGCACCTCAATGCCCCACTGAGCTTCAATAGCATGCACAAGTTGGGGTAGCTGTAATTTTTTTTGGGGGGGGAATAGGAGAGGACCGGTTTGCTAGGTCTAATACACTAGGGAGGGTGTCTTCTGAATCATTCACCAATTGCTTCTTGTTGGGGGCGGCAGAGAGACAAGAATTTCCCCTCCCCACCCATCAACCTCTCTTCCAGCTGGGCAAGAAATTAGCAGGTGAAGCTTCTTATGTTTGGAGAGATGCAATTTCACCACTAAGGCCCTAGGCCAGCTATAAAGTTGGCAATTCTACCAAAATCGGGAAGCGGGGGGGGGGGGGCCAGGAGAAATCCTTCTGTGCAGAATGTGGTTACTATGTACTTGAGCTTCTATAAGAAAATCAATATTATCATTGCTAGGCAGCATTGTTCCTTATGCGTTACAGAGGTACGGGTGATTCATCTTGTCACCATTTGTTCAATACATTTCTTATTAATATAAGCTATCATCTACTTCATATGTTCTGCTCATTTCTGTCCTGGGATATCACATTCTTCATTACAACCATGGATCTGATCTCAACCTATATTGTGTGTGCTAGTTTGCAGAATAATTTATTGGAACTATTATGAAGCGCCTCAAGCAGAAAAACCCAGCAAGTTGATTAGCGATTGTGTGGGCCGAACTGGGCTCAGAGGAGAAGTCATGGAGTTTGGAAGAGCCCAAACTGCAGGTGAGTTTTCCGACACATGAGATTCCTCTTCCACGGTGACCAGGATGGGGGCACTTGGAAGAGGATGCCCCACATGCCTTGTCCACCTCTACCACCACAAACTCGTCCTGCCACACCCTAACAGTCAAAACATACTGCTTCTCTTAAGAAGGAAGAGTAAAGGTGACAACTTCTTGGCTCTTTGGCTTCCCCTCCAACTCGGCTCCCCCGTTCTCCAATCCATCATCACCCAAAATAATGGCCAGTGCAATGAACTCTGGAAGTTCTGGCTTGTTTGAGGGCACACTGCTTGGGGTGACCATGGAAAGGGGAGGGAGGAGAGGGAGGGATCATCTCATCATTGTCACCATTGTTAATCCAAAGGTATTGGGGGGGGGGGGTAATTTGAATAACTGGGAGGATGGCTATAGGTGGCAGCAGAAGGACAAGATGACACCTCCTGGCTTGAGAACCTTTTTGCATTTACAGTGGTACCTTGGTTGTCAAATTTAATCCGTTCCAGGAGTCTGTTTTGACTCCCGGAACCGTTCAAAAACCAAGGTGCGGCTTCCAATGGGCTGCAGGAGCTTCCTTCATTCAATCGAAAGCCGCAGATGCCGCGTCGAACGTTCGGCTTCCAAAAAACGTTCACAAACCGGAACACTTACTTCCGGGTTTGCGGCGTTCAGGAGCCGATTTGTTCAGGAGCTAAGCCGTTCGACGACCAAGGTACCACTGTACTCTGATTTTGTGGAGGAAACAGGGGAGTGAAACAAGATAAGACTGACAAAAGCCTCTCCCTAAAAGTTAACCATAAACTGTCCTTGAGGTTTTCAGGGAAGCAAATCCCCTTTCAAAAGATTTGCACTTAAGAAGAAGGAAAAACCCAGTAAGGCACTAAAAACATATAAGCTTCTGGATTCACTTTCATGTACAGAAAAATGACACATGGCAGATATTTTACAACTTGCGCTTCACTGTACTCCGGAAACTCTGGCTGTGTAATCATTTATTGGGGGGGGGAATCCCCCTATGTTGTAAAGGACACCTTTAGCACACTTGACAAGAACCTACAAGCCTCACAGATAGATAGGATCCAAAATAGAAGGGCAGAACACTGCCCAATTCTGCAACAATAGATATCATCCTTGGCAAGGGATAAAGAGCTACTGCTCTTTGCTTGGTGTTAACGACCCCTGAAGCACAATTATACAGGCATCCTGTTTCCTCTTTCCGGCTGCTAAGTTACTAGGGACAGGTGCAGAGGTAAGGGACTGGAAAGTGATTGATGGTGAATCACCAACCCTAGTTAGTTTTAGCATTGTGTTGACATAAGCCAGAACCATGATTGTGCATAGCACGGAATGGGGTGGAAGTTTTCGCTCAACAGCGAAGCGCGCATAATAACCTATAACCCTATATATGCACCGCCGTGAGTTTCATGTTAAGGCAGGTAGGCTATAAATGGGACACGTGCATTAAAACTTTCATTTATCTCTATCTCCATCAGCCATTTTGTCTGGTTCTAGTGCCAGGTTTAAAAATAAAACAAAAATGGCACACGCTTGGGTGGCGGCCAGTCAGGCCAGCCTGCAGCTAGCCAAAAGGCAACCCGTTGTGCCCATATTTCAACACACCGTCGCCTTTCTTCTTGAAGGGTACGAGTGTTTAGAACGGAGGGGAGCGCCGAAACTCAAAACGCTAACACAAATGTTTTCCATTAAAATTCAATCAACACTACAGCCAGACTACCAACTGAGACCGGGATCTGACTGATCGGAGAATGTCACCGGCTTTTCAAGACCGAGAGCTGAAAAGAATACCGAGAAAGACTCAATAAAAATACAGAAATGTCATAATCTTAAACACATGTGCATAAATGGAATGTGCGCACATGGACGCTTTTATTTAGAGCTACGTACAGGGGGCCAGAGCCTGGGGTGGAGAGAGTTCTGCATTTGGGTAGGGGCTTGCCCCCCCCAAAAAAAAAACCATGCCTGGACTTCACTGTTAGGCAATTAACAGCATTTCTAAAATGTTGCTGTGATTGTCTAAAATGGGCAGCAGCCATGGGAATTAAGAGCCCTGGATCAGTGTTCAAATGCTGCACCAGAACACACCAGTTCAAATTACAATTACAAGGAAGGGAACTTCTAACAAAATATTGAGAAGATTTTCTTCAGTGTATGGCCTGGTCAACAGCATAACAAACTGCCTAGGGAGGCGGTAGACTCTCCTTTGTCCAACACTAGCTACCAATTAGTTTCCAGGCCCAATTCAAAGTGCTGGTATTGACCCAGAAAGCCTTAAACAGCAATACCTCAAACAGCCTCTCTCCATATGAACCTACCCAGACCCTGAGATAAACTTCTGAGGCCCTTCTTCGTGTGCCTCCTCCATGAGAGTTCTGGAGGGTGGCAACACGAGACTGGGCCTTTTTTGCAGTGGCTCCCTGTTTGTGGAACGCTCTCCCCGGGGAGGCTCGCCTGGCTCCTGCATTACACACCTTTAGACACCAGGAAAAAAACATCCCTCATCTCCCAGACCTTTGGGCTGGCTGAAATCCAACGCCCTTTTAAAATGTGGTGTGTTTTTCTTGGGGGGGGGGTTAGGGGGAGTATTGGGTTGTTTTTGGTTTTATTATTTATATTGTGATTTTTATATATGTTGTGAACCACCTTGAGACCTGGGGGGGATAGAGGGCGGTGTGCATATTTAATAAATAATAACAATAATTGTTAGAGGCTTTTAAGCAGTGGTGACTAATCAAGGATGCTGCAACAGCAGATCTCCTGCATCTTGTGAGCTGCAGGTCAGTTCTCCTATGAAGCCACACTCAAGTGCCTTAATACAGTCATACTTCGGTTTAAGTACGCTTCGGTTTGAGTGCTTTCAGTTTAAGTACTCCGCGGACCCATCTGGAACGGATTAATCCACTTTCCATTACTTTCAATGGGAAAGTTCCCTTCAGGTTAAGTACGCTTCAGTTTAAGTACTCCGCGGACCATCTGGAACGGATTAATCCACTTTCCATTACTTTCAATGGGAAAGTTCCCTTCAGGTTAAGTACGCTTCAGATTGAGTACTCCGCGGACCATCTGGAACGGATTAATCTATTTTCCATTACTTTCAATGGGAAAGTTCCCTTCAGGTTAAGTACAGTGGTACCTCTACTTACGAATTTAATGCATTCCGAACGCACATTCATAAGTCGAAAAAAATTGTAAATCGAATCCCATAGGAATGCATTGGGAGAAAAAATTCGTAAGTCGAAGCAACCCTATCTAAAAATTCGTAAGTAGAAAAATTCCTATCTAAACCGCATCCAAGACGGCGGACGGAGCTCCATTCGTAGGTAGAAACATTCGTAAGTAGAGTTATTCGTAAGTAGAGGTGCCACTGTACAGACTTCCGGAACCAATGGTGTACTTAAACCGAGGTACCACGGTACTGAAAACTCTGGCAACTTGCAATGCCTGGAGCTACAACTAGGGCCTGGGGCCATGGATTCTGAACATCGGATATCAATAGGTAAGTCACAAGTCCAAGCCATCTCAATTAGCTGCTTTTCATTTCTACTTTATAAGGAGGGAGGGTGAGGTGGAAACACACACACCACAAATGGAAATCGTTTGATGAGCTTATTCGACTGCAGGTCACGAATGAATTGCTTCTTTCTTAATACTGAGCTCAAATGATTAGCTCTCTTGCTTTCATGATCACTGGCTTCAAGCAAGGAGGGGAAAAATAAAGTATAAAGCACCATAGCCCCTGGGTAGACTTATTTACCATGAATGACTCACACAGAGTTATGCATGAGTGCGAGCACCAACCTTTCCCCAAAACTGGCAACGTTACAGGGAGCATTTTAATTTTAATTTTAAATGAAAGTGGTGAAGGTGTGAGCTTCGCTTGGGAAAGTTTCGCCATTACAGCAAGAAGCACAAATGCGCTTTTCTTCAGCATTAGGCATGAATTATATATTGATCCAACACCTCAGATGTAGTCAAAGTGAATAAAATCTAACCCGACATTTTGCTTACTGGTTTTCCTCGCCTCTCTTTAGGGACAATGTGTGATATTATTAAAGGCAGAGGTTTGATAGGACTTGCGATTCTGGACTGTCACAGCTGGGGGGAATCCACCTGAAGTTGCCACATCAAATGCCCACCTCCTGTATGCTAAACTGGGTAAGATGAGGATTTTATTATCCTTTTATCCTTCCCTTTATCACAAGATCTTTGGGCGTTTCACAGAATAAAATACAAGAACGTAAGTGGCAACAAAGCAATAACCTTCCCCACTTCCCACAGATGCATTTAAAAGGCTGCAGAATATCCATCAGCCAAGGGCCTGGTTGAAGTGGAACGTTGTCGCCTAAAAATTACATAATGAAGGCGCCAGGAGTACCTCCCTAGGGAGAACATTCCACAAATGGGGAACCACTACAGAGAAGGCCCCGTTCTCATTTTGCCAACCTTCACACCTTACGTGGAAGAGGCACACAAAGAAGAGCCTCGGGTGATGATCACAAGAGTCTGGCATGGCTTATATGACGAGAGGAGGTCCGCAGGCACATAATGTATGTATCTGAACCACCCATGTTACCCTCACTACAAACCAGAACAGTGATTCCATTTGGCAGAGAGTGACTGGCACAGTTAAGTTTCACAACGAAGAGGAATTTGAACCCAGGTCTCCCAGGCTAAAGACTTGCACTCTAGCCATTCCACCGCATTACCTCCTTCCTCACCATAAATATGGCAGTTCCTATGTAGTCAAGGAGTTGGGGGGGGGGCCTTTTAAGTCAACCTTCTGCCTGGAAGCCCTCCAAAAAATGGCTGCCCACTCTCTGCTCAAAGACCCCCAACTTCTGCCCAAATGAACAAGAACGGGGGCTGGGAAACATTTTGTCCTTCAAGATGTTCCCGTTGTTGTTGCTTCGTTTATGCATCTCTTCCCACAAGGTACCTCAAAGTGATCTGCGATGCAACATACATAAAACAGATACATACTGTATATAAAAAACAGGTGAACAGCACAAAATCAGTTCAAATCCAAGGCAGCTATTGAGTGAGGTAAAGATTCTGGAAGATTCGTTGAAGGAGGAATGCATGGAGCAGACTCCAAAAAGACAGCGGAGAAGGAGCACGTCTGGTATGCAATGGGGAGGGGGGAGTTCTAAAGGTAGGTTGGTGCCACCCCAACTAAAGGCCCAAATTTGATGCTGTGCTAAGTAGACCTTCTGATAGGATGGCATCTGCAGGATGGCCTCTCCTGCAAAACAGGGTGACTTTTTAGGCAGCCTGGTCCCACGCTGCATAGCACTTTGAGCACCAGTACCAGCCCAGTAGCTAACTGGTACCCCATGCAATTCTTTCAGCGCTGGTGTAATATCATGGGGTTAGTCCATCCTAGTGAGTAGTTGACCCTCCACATCATACACCTACTGCAGCTTCTGGGCTAGCCTCAAGGAAGTCCAGCAGCCCAGCCACCATGGTCAATAGCCAAAGACAATAGGACCTTCTCAAAGTTCATGCACCTATCTAAGGGGTGGAGCAGTGGCCCAGCTCCAAATAAAATAGCGTCTTTGAGGGCTGTGAAGCCGAACTGCAAGTCATCCACGCTTCCTCTAAAAGTTTGGCAAACTGAAAATATTTAAGGCTGTCAGTTGCACCTTCGTGAACACTGCTTTATTTTCATTGGTGAAAGGATAGAGCAAAAGCAACGAATCCACGGGTGATCGGCCAAGGATATTAACTGGACAGAAATGTATTTTCCACATTCCAACCAGGAATGTTCTCTTAATAAAGGCTTCCTTACCTTGAATGCACTGAAGAGTCCCATCTTCTCCCCTTATTGTAAAAGTTTCACCTGGATTAACTTGGACAAAAATGACCTGCCAAAATAAAGAACCTGGTGTCAAAATCTTATAAAGAACATATCCATGAATTGTATGCATTCTCTCCGGAACATAGGCATGAAACAAGATATTTGAAAGGGGTGGGAGACTGGGGGACTTAACTAGATCATTGTTTCCCAACCTGAAACCCTCAATGTGTTGTTGGGACTCCAAATCCCATCAGCCCCAGCCAACATGGCGGATGATCTGGGATGAAGGGAGTTGTAGCCCAAAACATTTGGGAGGCCAACAGCTATAAACTAGAGAAGTCCTGGAATTATATATATTTTTTATTAAATTTCTATATAGCCCTTCATCTGAGGGTCAGGGGGAGGGTTACAATATAAAAATTCAAAAATGCATGACATAACAATAATTGATACAAAAGAAAGCCGGCATGACTGAACAACAGAATAGATGGTGTTAGAATACAAAAGTCTCGCCTGAAATAAAAACGCACATGTTCCGTCAAGCTAAAATATAAATCTGCAGTAAGGCAAGCCAAGACCAAACATTTGAAAGGGGGGGGAGATGTTTTTTTAAAAAACTGATGCTAAGCAGAAAACAAGCCAGGGAAGCAATGGTACTATGCAATAACAAATAATACAGTAGTGTAAAGAAAGACTGGGGAATGGAGAGAAATTTCATTAAAGACCAGACCCCGGCAATATTGCTCCTTAAATCCCAACACTGCCGTTTTGTCTGTTCCTGGATCGGCAAACACTCCTCATCCACATCGTAACAGCCTCTGTAACCTTTCCACCCAATTCTTTACTTTTTTTCCTGTATCCTGTTCCATCCCTGCCCTGTGACCTTCCCTCCTCTAGCAGCATAAAACCTTTGGCGCAATCCCTTAGGCCAGAAAGGCCAAAGAAAGGAAGGTACTGTATACCTAACTAAATAAATGCACACTCCACCCAGGTCTGCTTTGCTATCATCTTCCTCCTCTCTTCTTCTGCAGTCTCACCTGTGCCCAATTCTAGACTGCCAGCTCTTCAGGGCAGGGGACTGGCCCTCTTACATTTTGTAGAGAGCAATGCACTTCGATGGCACTATTGAACATACAGTACATGCAACAGTATGCTATTGGGAGTGGGGGGCGGGGGGGCTGCTGCAGAATGTATTTTTGCAGCAGCCCCTACTCACTCAAATGACCTGCTTGCACGAGCGGCATAACATCAAAAGAGATCACGCCTCCGCTTCCATCATCGCAAACCACAACCTGCAATTTTCCCTGTTCGTGGAAGGGTGATCTCGTGCAAGCTCATTCCTCTCAGTACCACCCATTAGTAATCTTGTAATTCAATGAACACAAGGGAAGATTGCCAATGGGCGGTGTGCAGGTGCCTGGGAGCACACCCCGATCACATTTAGCACGCCCAGAGGCAATTTTATGCATCATAAAACACCCCAAATCTTTCTCTCCCCCCCAATATACGAGCAATTATTTGCACGATTTAGTAGGGCACACTATCTCCTTAAGGTGCATTAACCTGTTTCATAACGCTTGGTTATATTGTTCACTACAAGATGTCAGCACACAAAACTGGTGTGTGGAAGAGGCAGGGCGCATGTTGTTGCTCCAGGCCCATTAAACGCAGATTTGGAAAAATGATTAGAATGACTAAAAACATGGAACACTGTTAGTTTTGCTTCAGTGGCATTTGTTGTTGTTGTTGTTTAGTCGTTTAGTCGTGTCCAACTCTTCGTGACCCCATGGATCATAGCACGCCAGGCACTCCTGTCTTCCACTGCCTCCCGCAGTTTGGTCAAACTCATGTTGGTAGCTTCAAGAACACTGTCCAGCCATCTCGTCCTCTGTCACCCCCTTCTCCTAGTGCCCTCAATCTTTCCCAACATCAGGGTCTTTTCCAGGGAGTCTTCTCTTCTCATGAGGTGGCCAAAGTATTGGAGCCTCAGCTTCACGATCTGTCCTTCCAGTGAACACTCAGGGCTGATTTCCTTAAGAATGGATAGGTTTGATCTTCTTGCAGTCCATGGGACTCTCAAGAGTCTCCTCCAGCACCATAATTCAAAAGCATCAATTCTTCGGCGATCAGCCTTCTTTATGGTCCAGCTCTCACTTCCATACATCACTACTGGGAAAACCATAGCTTTAACTATACGGACCTTTGTTGGCAAGGTGATGTCTTGCCTACAAAAAATGATTAGAATGACTAAAAACATGGAACACTGTTAGTTTTGCTTCAGTGGCATAGAACATGATTATTGCTCTCAGAGACTGCAAACATGATCTCCTCTCAGTTAACCTAGACTGAAAGCTTCCATAGAAAACACGCTACAGCATTTGTTGAGTTATAGTCATGCTAAGTTAATGCATGCGTAAGTTTTTGTTCTCTTTATTTAATCTGATTTTTTTAAAAAAAGCTGGGGGCAGGGGCGGGAATCCATTCCGTGTCCACTGCTTTCCGACATGGCAATGCTAGAGAGGGTTACCACCACCACCCAAGTCACAGCTGTCGCCCTTTTCATTGCACACAAGAACATCTGACATGAAAAGCCGTTTTCAAAAGACGTGGCATCTTCCTGTATTAAGGGCTTCCAAACACAAACAAGGAGGAAAGAGCTATCTATAGCTACTGTTTACATTGCACATCTTCGCAAGCAGCAGTATCCTGAGCGCAGTGTGAGGCTGTCTAGGTTTATTTTAGTCACCAGTGTCTGAAAGGGTCATATCCTAATGGCACAAAAGTTTACAGAGTCCGAAGCAAATGATCCTGCAGAATTGAAGGATCAGATAACAGAATGTGGTTACTTGAAAAGGGGGGTGCATCACAAAATCTGGGGGAGCAATTAGCTTCTGCAAGCCAGTTCAACATTACCCCATAACACACCCAATGTTGGTGAAGCTAACTCTTTACTCGAAGAAACCAAAGCAGCTCAGGCCTAGTGATCTTCCCAGTAGGTCTTCCCAGTAAGTCTAAGGCTCCATCCCCAGCAACCTGAGGCTCCTTCATCTTGTCTCTCTTTGCTCCACCCTCTTCATTCCTCTTCGTGTTCTGGGAGACCAGGGGGAGGGAAGCTGGTCGCAGCAGGAAGGGGAGACCCCCCTGGCTTCTTCAGCCGCCTGCCTCATCTCTGTCGCTTTGGCCCCCTCTGCTACTGCCTCTGATTCTTGACTGCTCTCTGCCCCAGCCTCTTCCTGCTCACTAAACCCTGTCACCTATTCGGCTTCTGACACCTCCTCCCCTTCCTCCCAGTCTGCTCCCTCTGATCGCTCATGGCCATCCCACCACCAATTCCCTGGCTCTGAGCCTTCTTCCCCTGGGGGTTCCCTAGCTGCTGCCCCCTCCCCACTCCTCTACATCCAGCCAGTCCATGACACAGGCTGAGCTTCTGTCCTGTGGAATCCGCAAAATGCACTGACAAGCTGGAACGTGTCCAGAAGAGGGCAACCAAAATGGTCAAAGGCCTGGAAACGATGCCTTATGAGGAACAGCTTAGGGAGCTGGGTATGTTTAGCCTGGAGAAGAGAAGGTTAAGGGGTGATATGATAGCCATGTTCAAATATATGAAAGGATGTCATATGGAGGAAGGAGAAAGATTGTTTTCTGCTGCTCCAGAGAAGCGGACACGGAGCAATGGATTCAAACTTCAAGAAAGAAGATTCCACCTAAACAGTAGGAAGAACTTCCTGACAGTAAGAGCTGTTCGGCAGTGGAATTTGCTACCAAGGAGTGTGGTGGAGTCTCCTTCTTTGGAGGTCTTTAAGCGGAGGCTTGACAGCCATCTGTCAGGAATGCTTTGATTGTGTTTCCTGCTTGGCAGGGGGTTGGACTGGATGGCCCTTGTGGTCTCTTCCAACTCTATGATTCTATGATTCATTCATCTACCTCATTTCCCTTTTGCAAACCAAAATGGTTGCCATTCACTTCTATGGAGGGGTAGGAAGCAAAGCATTAATACTACAGAGAAGTATGCAGAAAGCCCCCAGGTCCAGTTCCCTGCATTTCTAGTTAAAAGATTTGGTTGCAGGCAATGGGGACACGGTTGCAGTAATGGAGAAATGGAACATCTGCACTAAATGGAGTTTTCTTGGCAGGGATACTGGAGTGGCTTGCCAGTTCCTTCTCCAGGTGGATCACGTTTAGTCAAAACTCTCCACTATGACCTGTCCATCTTGGGTGGCCCTGCATGGCATAGCTCATAGCTTCTCTGAGTTATTCAAGCCCCTTCGCCACGACAAGGCATTGATCCATGAAGGGGACGCCTGCTTCTTGGGAGAAAAGCAATGACAAACCTAGACAGCATCTTAAAAAGCAGAGACATCACCTTGCCGACAAAGGTCCGTATAGTTAAAGCTATGGTTTTCCCAGTTAAAGCTATGGAAGTGAGAGCTGGACCATAAAGAAGGCTGATCGCCGAAGAATTGATGCTTTTGAATTATGGTGCTGGAGGAGACTCTTGAGAGTCCCATGGACTGCAAGAAGATCAAACCTATCCATTCTTAAGGAAATCAGCCCTGAGTGCTCCCTGGAAGGACAGATCGTGAAGCTGAGGCTCCAATACTTTGGCCACCTCATGAGAAGAGAAGAATCCTTGGAAAAGACCCTGATGTTGGGAAAGATTGAGGGCACTAGGAGAAGGGGACGTCAGAGGACAAGGTGGTTGGACAGTGTTCTCGAAGCTACGAACATGAGTTTGACCAAACTGCGGGAGGCAGTGCAAGACAGGAGTGCCTGGCGTGCTATGGTCCATGGGGTCACGAAGAGTCGGACACGACTAAACGACTAAACAACAACAACAAAGCACTAAATGGGCAAACGGACAGCAATCCCCCAAGAGTGAGCCAGGTTTCGCCCTCCAGTTGTCCTTGCCATTTTCAAGCCCCCAAGGGGAATAAATGGCACCTGGGGACAGAGGAAGACCTTTACGTTCTCCTCCCCACAACACAGCCCAAAAAACTCCAGGGAGATAGGGCACTAGATGACCTTTCTCATTGTCTCCAATTCTCCAATTCTATGTTGCAACCGATTAAAGTGCAGCTGGGGGAACTCCAAACCGGAGTGACATCACACAGAGCATTTTGTCACTTAGCTGCATGAATGGATGTTGTGTATACGCCGCCGTTTGCAGCAACATTAGCAGACAGAGAGACCAATGGCACAGGACTGCTGTTTTTGGCAGCAGCCAGGCATCTCCAATAGCCTTTTAGTTCCAGCATCTTCCCAAAAAGGTACAGCCGTTTCCAAAGCCTTTATACAGGAAACCCATCAATGGTTTTGAGCCGCCTCCAGGCCTGATTCCCAGACAGCCCCCGTTTCTGATCTTCAGCTCAACGCACAATGCCACGTTGGTTCCACGATGCTCAAGAATGAGAGAGAGCACCAACCCCTCCAGTCAAAATTCCTGAAGTCCTTCTGAGACTATGGCGTTACTGCAAGGTACCATGCTATGTTTAGCGTTAAGCTTGATGATCTTTCCACTGATAATCAAGGCAAAAGACCCCGTTTCAGAACATCAATAAGATGTTTGGAAATTAAGATCGGCGCACGTTAAGAAATTACAGAATTGCATATCTAAGCTTTTTGGGGGGGAGGGGAGAACATTTCTGCACGAACCCACTGTCAGTGTTAAAATTACAAGTTCTAGAAAGGGAGAGAGGGAGAGGAAATGCTAACATGGCCAATTATGCGAGGTTTGCAACGAGCCTTTCTTAAAGACACTGATCAGGGCAGACAGGGACAGTAAAGACACCACAATCAAAGTCCCAGAAGAGATAAAAATAAACCGACAAAAGCCAGGCCAGTCCATCTGTGACCTCGACTCCATCAGCAGTGAAAGACATCTGCCTTCCAGCCTCCAAACTTCTATGCATTATTCACAAGGGTCATAGCTTCCTCAAAATAAAGCATACCATTGAAAACAAAGCAAGGGAGCCGGGGAGATCAAAACACATGTCGCTCCTTAAAGACACACATGTTATTTTTAAGTTGTATAGCATTTCAATAACTTTCAAGCCACAGGACGTTTTAGATGTGAAGGCCAGGGCTCCGATCTCCAAAAAGGAAACTTCAACCTTCCCATTTGGCATTCGATGTGCCGGTTCAAACGATGTCACCCAGAAGCATTTTCCTCCTCCACCCTTCAATGGTGAAGGGAATGCCTTCTGCACATGTTCAGGAGCGCTCTCACCTACTGCCGTCCTTGGAAGTTGCAGAAACTGGCCGGGTGCAAATGGAGCAGTCAAAGAAGAAGAAGAAGAAGAAGAAGAAGAAGAAGAAGAAGAAGAAGAAGAAGAAGGAGGAGGAGGAGGAGGAGGAGGAGGAGGAGGAGGAGGAGGAGGAGGAGGAGGAGGAGGAGGAGGAGGAGGAGGAGGAGGAGGAGGCCTTCCACGCCCTTTGCAAAAGCTTTTTTACTTCTTGTGTGATTCGGACCTGCTGAGTCACTATGGCAACCAGGCAGTAATTTCGCAAGCCACCTCAAGCCCTCAGTTCCAGCATCCGAATGCTCAATCTCCACTTCTAGCAGTTTCACACACAAAGGTGTGCGCGCACACAAATCATTGTCATCCTTCGCAAGTCTCCAGTCGTCCCTGCGATGCAATGCCAGCTATGTTCCACCAAGAAAAGACAGCTTATTTGTTTTACTGAGGTCAGGGAGAAGACCTTTGCTGATTCCATTCCTTTGCTGCAATCTAACAGCTGGGGGGGAGAGAGTCACTTCCCTGACAGCCAGCATTGATGTGACAGTAATGTGTTTTCGCATCAAGCAGTTCTGATGCAAGGAATCTAAGATACTGGAGGATTCTATTACACTTAAGCCTTTTCTTAATTTATTATTATTATTATTATTATTATTATTATTATTATTATTATTATTTTAAAAAGAGGGTGACATGGAATAAAATGTTGCAGTGCGCAGTGCTGGTGTTCAGAATTCCAGTCAATCCATTTCACCACTGTTGGGAAGAACACTGTTTATACAGTCTGCCTGTCCTCAGAGCTCAAAACCATCAGGGAGGAATGGAGTATGGCTCAAACAGTTTAATAAAAAAACTGGGTTGGTTGACCGCTGCAATACCTTCTCCAACCACCTGAAGTGGTGGCGCTGCAGTGTCGTCCTTGACTGGTGGTTGAAGTACACAGTATCTAAAGACAGAGTTGGAACTCGAATTGACCGTAGCAGAGTGGAGAATTGGGGAAAACTAACAAAATGGATTTCAACAGAGACAAATGTAAGGTTCTAATACACTTAGGCAGAAAGAACCAGCTGCACAAATATAAGATGGGGGACACTTGGATTGCCAGTAGTACATTTGAAAAGGATCTAGGGGTCTTAGTAGACCATAAGCTTAACTCGAGTCGACAGTGGGATGCGGCACCAAAAAAAAAAAAAAAGCGCTAAAGTAGGACTTGGTGGGATACAACCAAATGCCATTTTAGGCTGCAGAAGTATAGTATCCACATCAAGGGAAGTAATAGTACCACACTATTCTGCCTTGGTCAGACCACACTGGGAATACTGTGTCCAATTCTGGGCACCACAGTTCAAGAAGGATACTGACGAGCTGGAATGTGTCCAGAGGAGGGCAACTAAAATGGTCAAAGGCCTGGAAACAATGCCTTATGAGGAACGGCTTAGGGAGCTGGGTATGTTTAGCCTGGAGAAGAGAAGGTTAAGGGGTGATATAGCCATGTTCACGGACACGGAGCAATGGATTCAAGCTACAAGAAAGAAGATTCCACCTAAACATTAGGAAGAACTTCCTGACAGTAAGAGCTGTTCGGCAGTGGAATTTGCTGCCAAGGAGTGTGGTGGAGTCTCCTTCTTTGGAGGTCTTTAAGCGGAGGCTTGACAGCCATCTGTCAGGAATGCTTTGATGGTGTTTCCTGCTTGGCAGGGGGTTGGACTGGATGGCCCTTGTGGTCTCTTCCAACTCTATGATTCTACAGATTAAAACATTCAAACATCCTATCCTTCCATCTGTGGCTTGAAATAGTCCATTAACAGACATGTCACTGCTTGATTATTACAGTAGAATCAAAGTTTCATTTGGCAAAAAAGGGAGGATTTTATTTTCTTAAGAGAACCATCCTCACAAAGGTATGATCCCAACATTTTTCTAACCTAACAGGGTCTGCGCTCCCTTGTTTATTGTGCACGAGGGTGTGAATGTTTTTCGCTCAACAAATCGCATCTAAGCAAGTCAAGACAAAAGCCCGTTTCATTCCTGCTCCTGTTTACCATAGGATTAACTGCTCATGGATGGGGTTTTTTCAGATACAGAAGCCTACCAAGAAACCGAGATGCACATCTGCTGCCATGTTTCTTGTTTGCACAGAACAATCAAGAGATTTGCCCCACTGCGAGATAGGGCAGTGGTTCCCAACAGGTGGTCCGCGGACCCCCAGGGGTCCGCGAGCTATGCCAGAGGGGTCCGCAAGATGCTATTAGAATAAAAAATATATTAAATATATTTCGTATGATAACAGGTTTTTTGTTTTGGCCACTTCCTGCATGAGCAGAGTCTAGCGCAAAACTAGAATTAGATAGAGGCAGTAGTTCTGCTGTATGCCGTTAGGTGGTGCTTTACAAACACTACTGTTTTGCAAAGAGGCAGCGCGCGCATTCTACTAACGCTCACCTCCCCAAGATGCTTTGTGTGCGTTGGCTTCATTTGTGCGCTACTGCGCAGGTACCCTGTCTTCTCCATTCCCCTCCCTCCTCCCTGGTGCGCGCTGCCTCTTTGCAAAACAGTAGTGTTTGTAAACAAAGCGTTGTTTTTTGCGGAAGCTACAGTTCGCGTAGTTAAAAATGGACCGTTGGTTAAAAAGTGGTTCGTTAAAACAACAAAGGCCTACAGATGAAGAGGAAGATAATGCATTTGATGTTCAAGCAAGTAAGTCAGTGACTCTCGAACCGATCTTGTCAGTGTCCATTGAACCTAAATCGTCGGCGTCCCTTGAACCTAACCCTTCCAAGATCAGTGTTAAGCTTACTGGAAAAATTAGAAAATATAACTCTGATTACTTGGAAATCGGTTTTACGGTTTAATGGGGGTCCTTGTCACAATAGCGGCTCGATGAGGGGTCCTTGAGAAAATTTTGTTGGGAACCCCTGAGATAGGGTAACCCAGAGGGACCCTGACGCACCATGGCCCATGCTCACAGAGCATGTTCTAAGCCTATTTGCATCCCCTTCCGCCAAATGGGTTGAACAAATAAATTTGGAACTGATTTCATGGGAATGCGACACACCTCCTGACAGCGGTGTCAACTTGAACTATTCGGGGGACGACGACGGATGGACAGGTAAGCCTTGCCCCCACATAATCAATCACAAGATGCAGCGCACACACCTCATTTGAATGGCAATGCCCATCAACTTTGCAGGTAGGTCATGGGTACCTTGAATATTTTATTTTGGGGGCCAAAGGGATGTCGGCTCCTACAAATTAGCTCCTACGCATCCAGTTTTGAAGGTTGCATGCTATTTCCAACACATCACACAGCAGCTGGGAGATACCAGAGGCAAGTTTTTCCAAGCAGCCATTTCCAACAACCACGGCAGCTCAGGAAGCAAGTTTCTGGCAAAGCTTACCCTCTTTCATTTTTGTGGTGTTGCTGCCACTGAGACAGCCATTCCAATTCCCCACTTTAGTATTGCAACATTCTATTAAACACAAAAGGAGTTCAGAAGAAAAAAGATATATTATGCCTTCAGATTTCCTTTGGAGGCATCCTCCCCCCACCCTGGATCACTTGAAAACTCTGCTGCTCTGCCATGAAACTGCAGTATTCCCAAAAGCTAAAGCAGCCCAATTCTGAACGGAAAAAATGGAACGCGATTTTGCTCCAACGCTATAATCAGCCAACCACAGTCCCAACTGTGGAATTTTTCCACTGCTTCCTGTGAAAGGAAGGCTAGAACACTAATTGGACAAGGAAGAGACCTCACTTAGGGTAAATCTCTTGCCGTGTATTGCTGACTACAGGTTAACCAGCAATTCATGCTCCTGAGATGATGCACACTCAAACCATAGTTTTCAGTTCCTACCGGACTTGAGTTGTGGCTACTGAGTACTGGTAGTGCAAGTCCCTGGATTCAGCCAGTAACCTCTCTGTATACTGCGGCTCTGAGCTGGCGGGCTTACATTTATTGTTCCCAGACAAAAGCACCATTCCCAAAACAAACCTGGAAAAGAGGGGAATGAGAGGATAAAGGTAAAGGGACCCCTGACCATTAGGTCCAGTCGTGACCGACTCTGGGGTTGCGCGCTCATCTCACGTTATTGGCCGAGGGAGCTGGCGTACAGCTTCCAGGTCATGTGGCCAGCATGACAAAGCCGCTTCTGGCAAACCAGAGCAGCACATGGAAACACCGTTTACCTTCCCGCTGTAGCGGTTCCTATTTATTTACTTGCACTTTGACGTGCTTTCGAACTGCTAGGTTGGCAGGAGCTGGGACCAAGCAACGGGAGCTCACCCCGTCACAGGGATTCAAACCGCCGACCTTCTGATCAGCAAGCCCTAGGCTCTGTGGTTTAACCCACGGCGCCACCTGGGTCTCTAATGAGAGGATAGCCATCCTCAAATATCTCAAGGGCTGTCACGTGAAGGGAGGAGCAAGCTTGTGTTTTTCTCTTGCTCTAGATGGTAGGACTTGAACCAATGGCTTCAAGTTACAAACAAGGAGACTCCAACGAAACATCATCAGGATGAACTTTCTGACTGTAAAAGCCATTGACAATGGAACAGACTCCCTCGGGAGGTTGTGGAATCTCCTTCCTTGGAGGTTCTTAAGGAGGTTGGGTGGCCATGTGCCAAGGATGCTTTAGCTGAGATTCCCGCATTGCAGGGGGTTGGACTAGATGTTCCTCCTTTCCTCCACCACGTTCCATGGCAGCTCCAGGTTTCCCAGTTGCTGCTGCGACACCCGGCCAACACAACGAAGTCCACTGTGGCTTGTTTCCCAGGCAGCTCCAACAAGGCTGCTTCGAGAAAAGCATGCAGGAGACTGCTAGACTTTTTTTTTTAACACTTCCCTACTACTTCCAGATCATGCTTGTTAGGGAGAAGAGAAGGAATGTAGCAACCCTGCAAAGCTTATGCGCAGGAACCTGGGAGGACATGTGGTCACATTGTGCAAGGGGAGTTATTAAACCCAGAGCTTCAAAGTCCCCGTGTACCCAGGTTCGTACACACAACATATGTTTCCGTGTATTGGATGCCCCCATGTATAGGACAACCCCTATTTTGGGGGACTCCAAATTAAGAAAATGGGGGCAGAGTAACCTGAACTGTTGACGAAAATAGCTCACCTGCCAGACCAACGCTGACAGCCGCGCGCCTCTAACAAGCCGCCTATCAGCTGTTCCCTCACAGGCAGAGTCAGACAATCACTGAGCTTTATTGGGGGGGGAGAACCCCAGAGTTGTTGAGCTTTTTTTGGGGGGGGGAGGCACCGTTACCCGGGAGGGGCACAAGGTTTCTATGACGGGAAAGGCGCGGAGGGGTGATATTACTTTGATCGTCGTGGGCAACTGGAGCGGCAGCGACACTCGAACATACCCGGCCGCAAACTCCACGTGGCACAAACGCACCGCCAGCAGCCTCACCACCAGCTGTAGGGCGGGCTCAGTGGGAGGAGGCAAGCAGACTAAGGAGGCCCCTAGGGAAAGGCGCGGAGGGGTTAGATATCTTTGACCGCCACAACCAACTGGAGCCTCCACCCAGACTCAGCGCGGCACAAACGGACGCTGTTCAGCCTCCCTCCCAGCTGTAGGGCGGGCTGAGTGGGAGGAGGAAAGCAGAATACGGAGGCCCTGCGGCTCACCACTGCAAGGAGCTGCAACTAGAGATGTAAAATTTCCAGAAATTTTGAACCTTGGGGAAAAAACCCGATTTTTTTCCCCGGGGTTTTTCCGGGGGGAAATGGAAATTTTTGGAAAATTTGAAAAAAAAATGCTACATTAGCACTTCTTTTTTCTTTTCCAGATTGAAAGTCATTCTGTTACTTTAGAAACATAAAATATAACTATGGACAATTTTAATGGGCATAAAATTATCACAACTAGCATATTAAAAATATAGTGTATCCAAACAATTACTACAAACAGAATTTACTTTTAAAATAATATTTATTTGTATTTGTAACAAATGAAGCAACAATCTCCTGAACTGTTTACTAGTTTATGAGGAACAAAAAAAAAAAAACTCCACAAAACATTTTTTAAAAATCCAGAAGTAACAATTACTCATATTTCCTCTTCACAGTATTTTTTTTTTAAAAAAAAGCATTCTCATAAAAAGAACAGAAGAAGGAAGTGGGACTAAGTTTCAATGAATGGGCATGAAATTTAATCAGAATCATTTTCTGAGCTGTAATGATCTTCCAGTGCTTTGAGGCCTAGTGAAGAGGAACAGAACCAATGCATGCCACACGCATGCAAAAACAAAACTAAAACCTTTTTCTTTTCCGGTGACAACAGCACCTCCTAAAGGAAGAAATGTATCTTGTTCTTGCATTGGAGAGTTCAGTTTGTAACCTAGGACTTGCTTGCCCTCACAGAAATTAGAAAAATCTGATACCATGCGTATTTTTTAAAAATGATCTATAAAATATTTGAACCCCTTATCTTAAAATATTTTATTCATCATGTTAAAATAAAACATTCCATAATCTATTCCCCCCCCCCAATTTTTCGAAAAAAAACAAAAAAGGCTTCAGGAAAAAAACGGGGGGGGCGACGACGGGTTTTTCCCAAATTTTTCCGTTTTTTTCCGGGCCTTCACATCTCTAGCTGCAACTGCCAGAGCATGTATGGTGGCAGGTACCGTATTTATTTATATATTTAATTGCTATAAGGGCCTCAAAGGAGGGCAATGCATATGTGTGCTCTGCATGAGGATAAAATGCAGCCTACCTACACACACACACACACACACACACGCCTCTTTCAGCAGAGACTGGGCCATGGACAGGTGGAAGAAGATGTTGCTCCGCTGCAACCACATTCCCACAGGATTAACTTGGTAGTCACATGCAGGGGAACGTACAAGGTTCTGGTTCATCGCTGGAATGAGCATCGCTGGAATGAGCAACGAAAGGCTGCATCAAGTTCCTAGCGATTCCTGCCTCTTGGCTGCACAGGGATAAAAGTTTTGTCCATCTCCCCAACAGTCCGTTTTGCTGAGGCCCACAGAACTTGGTGGGCAGGTTCCGCTTCTTGTGAACACTAGGAAAAGGCAAAACCTAGAACGCAGGAACTGTCATGTTTAAACAAGAACAAACACGCCAAAAACAAAAAAACAAAAAACCTTCCATATATCATTACGGTTGGCAAGGACCAACTTGGCACTGTAGGCGGGAAGAATTCTATCCTCCTGTCCATTTAGCAATCCGCCAGTTTCAAGTATCTGCAACTATTGTCTGGCTCTCAAAAACAGGATTAGGATTCTGTTAGGCTGTGGGGTGTGCCAACAGTTTCCCTATCTATTTTGGCATTTTATAAATCCACGCAGAAGCCATCTTGCCTGGGGCAGCTTAGAATTCCACGGCAACCGTGGTTCTGTCTCAGACCAGACCTTATCTAACACAGGTAGTAGGACTTTGGCTTCCTGTTCCAATTTTGGGGTGGGGCGAGATGACCTGGCGGGGCAATGAAGTCTCCTCTCTCTCCATTACTGCAGACATTGATTGCTAACTGGTCAGGTTTTGGTGCATGCTACCGCCAATCTCTGCCACTGTGGGTGGCCTATTGTGGGTGGTCTACCCTTATCTCGTTTACTTTATTCCCAGTGGCGTTGTATGACCTCATAACCGCAGGTTATCATTCAGCTAAAAATAATCAAACAATAAAGAGCACACAAAATATCCGTAAGATCAGCCACCCAAATACGGCTCCTCGCTGAGGCAATAAACTAAAATATAGATATAAAAAAGGGCCTGGAAGTGGAAAGCCAGCTCCATCCGTATTTTAGACATCGTGATATATCACGATGGTTTATGGCATGGGTAGGCAAACTAGGGGCCGGATCTGGCCGAATCGCTTTCTAATTCCAGACCATGGAAGGTCCGGGAATCAGCATGTTTTTACATGAGTAGAATGTGTGCTTTTACTTAAATTGCATCCCTGGGTTATTTGTGGGGCACAGGAATTTGTTCATTATTTTTTTCAAAATATAGTCCGGCCCCCCACAAGGTCTGAGGGACGGTGAACCGGCCCCCTGCTGAAAAACTTTCCTGACCCCTGCTTTATGGTGATATATCATGAAGCTGAAAACCAGATTATCACCCAATCCTACTGTTTGTCTCTACATAGTTCCATCCTTATTTCAGACATTGTGATATGATCGCGATGTTTAGCTGGTGATATATATTGCAATGCTGAAAACCAGGTATCACTAGTCCATGAGAGCATAAGCAGTACAAGTTGCGTTGGAAAAGGTTTCTATAACTTTTGGCCTTTGGCTTCTCTCATCTCTGGCATGGGACCCACTATTAAACTTTAAACCATACCCTGTAAGGATCACCAGGCCTCCTGTGCCTTTAATAGATGGAATATTTGTAGATGCAGCTTGTCAGGAGTGAAAATTCATTCTGCTACCCAACTGCTGCAGGGACCGAAGGCTCCTACTACTGAATATCATTTCCAGCCAACTTCTCTTTTAAGGAAGAAAATGGCTCTATACAACAGTCACTTTTGCCCTCGAGTCCTGCTTGCGGGCTTCCCATAGGCACGTGGGAAGCAGCTTCAACTATAAACATGGTCTGCTCAGAGCATCCCAGCAGGTTTCAATCATTATTTTAAAGTCTTTTATTTCCACGGGAAACGCAATGCGCCAGGCTAGGCGTGTCACAAAGGCGCTTGTTTTCTTAAAAGTTACAGGGAACCAGGCAGAGAGCCTTCTCGGTAGTGGCACCCACCCTGTGGAATGCCCTCCCACCAGAGGTCAAAGAGAACAACAATTACCAGACCTTTAGAAGGCATCTCAAGGCAGCCCTGTTTAAGGAAGCTTTTAATGTTTGATTTCTGTATTTTAATGTTTTGTTGGAAGCCGCCCAGAGTGGCTGGGGGAACCCGGCCAGATGGGCAGGGTATAAATTATTATTATTATTATTATTATTATTATTATTATTATTATTATTATTATTGTTATTATTGTAGCGATTTCACTGCTTGACCCACCTTGAGTCAAAGCGCAGCTCACTTGGGGGGGGGGGAAGCTGACCCACTGGTTGGAAATAAATGCTCAATAAACAGATATAGGCAGACCTCAGGATCACAGCACCTGTTTAACTGTTGTGATTTTTAACAGAGACCCAGGTCCACCAACCAGAACCCAGCGCAAAATGGTAGCTCAAGGGGTGGTTCTTGTTAATTACTTTTATTCATTTATTAAATTCATATACTGCCCTTTATCTGGGGATCACAGGGCCACACATAACATAATACTGTATGAAACAAAAGCAATACCCTCCACAGCTTGAAAGGCCGTAGATTGTTTCATTATGCCAAAGGCCTGGGAGAAGAGGAATGTGTTTGCTTGGTACCTAAAGATATGTAATGAAGGCCCCAGGTGAGCTTCCCTGAGGAGAGCATTCCACAAATGGGGAGCCACCACAGAGAAGGCCCGTCTTTGCGTTGCTGCCCTCTGGGCCTCTCGTGGAGAAGACACACAAGAAGGGTCTCAGATGAGGATTGCGGAGTGTGGGTCCGCTCATATGGAGAGAGGTGGTCCTCAAGTTACCTCCTGAACCCCAAACTGAGATGATCTGCATATCCAAGTTCAAATCTTCAAATCTAAGTCAGCGGAGACCAAAGGCCTCAAGAGTTTGATTTGAGGAAAGAGAAAGCATTTTGCTGCTCCTAGTAACTAGTGGGAGTCAGAAGCAATTGCTGAGCCAATATTTTCAAGTCATTTATAGGGTGTGTCCTATAAATATGAGGAGCCTGGTCTTCTCCCTGGTCAATTAGAGCCGGACTTTTGGCTTGCTTTATTTCAGGCTTCGGCTCAGAGTCAGCTTTTGCTTTGAGGGGGCTGTGGGAAAACTGGTAGGCCCAGGCAGGCATACCTGGAAGTAGCAGCAGCACTCTGGGCAGAACTGAGTAACTGGGTCCAGCTACGAATGGAAATTCCTTACATTGCCCTGGAATAATCCCAGATTGGGAGCCCTGTCAGAAATTCAAATGGTGGCTGGATCTAGACTAGCTAGGCGAGAAAATCATTTAAGGGGGCTTTCCCCTCCCGAAAGAATGTAGCAGAGCAGTGAATTGTGTCAGGTCACTGAGACCCTGGCCAGTGTCCAAGGATGCCAGGTTCGGATGCCAGCCTTGTTCCAACTTTGTTCAAGCCACCTGGCCTCAGGAATCCAGAACTGGAGGCACTCCAGGCCTAAGATCTGGGCAGCAGAGACTTTGAAGGGAAGAAAACTGCAGCCATTCCAAGAGCGCTGCTGAAGAGGACCCTGTCTGGAAACATGAAGGGATGGGTCTCTCTTAACCCACCCACGGGCCTGGACTGGCCTAATACAAGGCTCCTTGTATACATCCTGGAATTCTGGTTTGCTGCACTGTGAAATCCAGGAGAAAACCCCACAAAGCTGTGCTCTGAGTAAGATTCTGGAAAAAAGCAAGAATGTGTGTGTCTTGCTTTAAGCTCTGCAAGGGATGATTGACAACCCGCTCCTCCCCTCTGCTATTCAGACACATCAACTACCCAAGAAAGCCCTTTCTCAGTTCCTCTTAAGCTATATACAGGTACACGGAGAGGGGGGAAACAAAACCAAGAACACCCCACTATTCAACGCTGTTTCTTCCTTGGCATGAGCCCCACATTCCTTACCACCATCCTCCACAAGAACAGAGAAGGGAGGGGGAGGAAACCATGAAACAAATTTTCCACCCAACACCCCCTGAGCCTTCCCCTCCCACACCAATCACACAGGAATAAAATGGATGCAATGCACGTCTTTTAACTCCAGAGTTTTGCTGGTACACCATGACATCAGCGCGGCAGAAGGAGCCAAGTTTAGAACTCCATCTGGGACAAATAATGTCGGGGCGCATTGTGCTCCCTTTTGTTTATATACAGCGACCGAGAATTGCCTTGGTGGTAAGCAAGCTCGCTTGGAAGATTTATTTCCCAAGTCTTCCAAAACAATATTTCGCATCCTGGAACTACTTTGGGGCTCAAAGTTAACTTTCCCGAGATAGCGAGCTGAAGCGGTTATTTATTTATTTATTTTTGTTCCTTCTCGCTCTTTCTAAAAGGGAATTCATTGTTTACTGAATGTTATAATTAGCCCAAAAAGATGGAGTGTTCACTTAAAAATTAAGGAAAGAATGCTGCGGCAACAGAAGGAAATTAAGGCTTATTGTGTACGGATGCTTATCTTCCTTCCAGCTAGACCTTAAAAGACCTCTGCAGTTTTCCAATGTGGATGCAATGAACTAGTTGGGAGGATGACGTGGCCGTGGGCTCCAGAAACAGACAGACAGACAGACAGACAGACAGACAGACAGACAGACAGACAGACAGACAGACACACACACACACACACACACCTTCAACCTACACAGATTCACTTGATACTCTGGAAAGAGCTTTCAGGTGTGAGTGCGCCACAAATATTCAAGTGTGTTGTATGTGTTAAGTTTCCTGTTGGAATTCCTCTGCCAGTTACAGTCTCCCAGATCTCCATCTGCATGTCCTGCCCAAGTTCAAATTGCAAATAAATAAATAAATATGCCCTCCTAGCTGGCTGTGTTCCTTTCTCTTGTGCTGCACCGGGTATTGCATTCCAGTGGTTGCAACCACCAGAGGACTGCCAACCCTTAAGCACCTGATCAGCCATTCAAGCTCGTTAGGCCACACCTAAGTGATCTAAAGATTTTGTCTCATCTGAAGGCACCCGGGGGCTTGAGAGATGGGTAAAGCGGCAAAGGATTAAAGAAACAACAACTACTGAATCTTCCCCAAGCCTCAAACCCCGTGGTTTCTTTCTCACACACAGCGCATGAGTGAGTAAACCAGATTCTGGGCTATACGATGGTACCTCGATTTAAGTACACAATTGGTTCCGGAAGCGTACTTAACCTGAAGCGAACTTTCCCATTGAAAGTAATGGAAAGTGGGTTAATCCGTTCCAGATGGGTCCGCGGAGTACTTAACCTGAAGCGTACTTAACCCGAGGTATGAGTGTAATTGGTTCCGGAAGTCTGTACTTAACCTGAAGCGTACTTAACCTGAAGCGAACTTTCCCATTGAAAGTAATGGAAAGTGGATTAATCTGTTCCAGACAGGTCCGCGGAGTACTTAAACTGAAAATACTCAAACCGAAGTGTACTTAAACCGAGGTATGACTGTACAACTTTAGCCTGCACTGAATGTTACTCCATACCAGAACCCCCCTAAAAACCACAATGCGTTCAAGAAAGTGAACACGACAGAGAGAAAAACCACCATGTTGGGCAAAATGCACCTGGTGCCTGACCAACTTTGAACACTGATTTTGAACATCATGCAACCTGTAGTTTTAAAAAAACTATACCCTCCATGTAATTTACAGAGTGGTTTCTGGCTTCCTAATCCATCACTATGGAGGGCTCATCCGCAGAGCCTGCTATGCCCAGAGTTTCTCTGTGCAGGTAGGTGACCCCATGATTTGGACCCTGGTTGTACAGAGTTATAAATCACAGGGGGAGCCTGTGTGCATAAACCAGGCCCCCCTCCTCAGACATGTGCGCCCTCCCAAATGCATGGATGGCAAGGGAGGCGGGATCAGTAAGCAGGGTCCCACTTCTCACTTACACACACCTGTCAATCATGCCAGGGACAACACCTGAACTCATGTGAAACGGAGAACTTAAAACACACGACTCTGTAACCAGAAATCTTGGGCTTTGAAACAGGTGGAGCTTGAAACCTTTCTAAGCAGGTGTGTTTTGAGCACACAACAGACCTAACCCAAGGACATTTCCCCAGGATACAGGGGTACCTTGGTTCTCAAACTTAATCCAACTCCCGGAACCATTCAAAAACCAAGGCACGGCTTCCGGTTGGCTGCAAGAGCTTCCTGCACTCAATCGGAAGCCATGGAAGCCCTGTTGGACATTCGGCTTCTGGAAAACATTCGCAAACCGGAACACTTACTTCTGGGTTTACAGCGTTCGGGAGCCAATTTGTTCAGGAGCCGAGCCATTCAAGTACCAAGGTACCACTGTACTGTGTTATAATGGAACTAGTGTATTTCAGCCCGTTTAATAACGGGCACTAGAACATCCTGGGGTTCGGAGAAGCGCTTGTGCAGCGCTTCTCCGAACCCTGGGACCTGTCCTTGCTGTCGGCGGCAGGGGGACAGGAACGGAGGAGGAGAAAGCGCTGCGTTCTCCTCCTCCGTTCCTCTCCCGCAGCCGCCGACAGGAAGAAGACATCCCAGGGTTCGGAGAAGCGCTTGTGCAGCGCTTCTCTGAACCCTGGGACCTGTCCTTGCTGTCGGCGGCAGGGGGACAGGAACGGAGGAGGAGAAAGTGCTGCGTTCTCCTCCTCCGTTCCTCTCCCGCAGCCGCCGACAGGAAGGACGCGCGCACTCTCCCCCCCCCCCGCCTCCTCCAACCGCCGCTCCTCACGGCCAGGGAGGGTTGTGAGGAGGCCTTCGCCGGCCTCCACCCTCGCTTCCCTGACGTGCCCTGCAGTGAGGCGGTGTCCGGCGGGAGCGGCGGTTGGAGGAGGCAGAGGGGGGGAGAGTGTGCGCGCGGTCTCTGCTGTCCAATCCCTGTATCCCTGGGGCACATGCGCAGTGACCCAGGGACACACGGGACAGCTTGGACGCAGGGACAACTTGGACTTTATATATATAGATTGTACTTAATGTCTGCATTCAACTACATTGGGTTTTTAATCTCATCCCCTATTACCTGCGAACTCCTCTGGATTGACTCAGTTCTGGGGAACATCTCAAGCACAGTGGCTGAGGCTTGTTAGAATTAGACTTCATCATTGTATTCTCCATTACAGTCAGTTTGTTCCATTTACAATACAGAACGGATTGCAGGTTCGCCCTAATAACGTGTGTGTGTGTGTGTGTGTGTGTGTGTGTGTGTGTGTGTGTGTGTGTACATATATAAGTGCATGCATGGAAAGAGGTTCTTCTCTGCTATCTGCATAACTTAGCTTAGAGGTAAAGGTAAAGGGACCCCAGACCATTAGATCCAGTCATAACCGACTCTGGGGTTGCAGCGCTCATCTTGTGTTATTGGCCGAGGGAGCCGGCGTACAGCTTCCAGGTCATGTGGCCAGCATGACAAAGCTGCTTCTGGCGAACCAGAGCAGCACACGGAAACACCGTACCTATTTATCTACTTGCACTTTGACATGCTTTCGAACTGCTAGGTTGGCAGGAGCTAGGACCGAGCAATGGGAGCTCACCCCATTGTGGGGATTTGAACCGCCAACCTTCTGATCGGCAAGCCCTAGGCTCTGTGGTTTAAGCCATAGCGATACCCACGTCCCATATAACTTAGCTTATATTTTGGCTATTTCCCCATCTGATGAGCAAGTATTGGGTTGTTTTAATTGGCAAGCCTCTAGATTATGTTTGGAGCAACATCCATTTAACTAGAAACCAGGATGTTGCCTTGGTTGAAAAGCCATCTGATGCTAGGAGAAGGGGGGAAAGGGCCCTGGACCATATGCAATGAGCAGCTGCAGAAGGTCAGGAAATGAGCAAAGTGACAGAGACCAGAATGCTGGGCCGTGACTCAGCAGTAGAGCATGAGCTTTGCATACAAGAAAGAACCACATTCGGTTGCTGGCCTCTCTAGTTTAAACAAGTAGAGAACTGCTAAATGCCGCTGCCTGGGGAAACCCTACTGGTATGAAAAAAGCTTCAGGAAGAACTTTATGATGGTAAAAGCTGTTCCGACAGTGGGATGGACTCCCTTGGAAGGTGGTGGACTTCAATTCCTTGGAGGTTTTTAAGCAGAGGTTGGGTGATGCTTTAGTTGTGATTCCTGAAGTAAGGTTAAAGGTAAGCATGACTAAACCACTTCTGGTGCAACAGGACACCGTAACGGAATCCAGAGTGCAAGGAAATGCTTCCCGCCACAGTGGTACCTATTGATCTGCTTGCACTGCCATGCTTTTGAATTGCTAGGTTGGCAGAAGCTGGGACAGAGCAATGGGAGCTCACCCCGTCGCAGGGATTTGAACCGCTGACGTTCTGCTCGGCAAGCACAAGAGGCTCAGTGGTTTAGACCACAGCGCCACCCGCGTCCCTGCAGTGCAAAGGGTTGGGCTAAATGACCCTTGGGGTTCCCTTCCAACTCTACCATGCTGTAATTCTAACTACCTATAAACATGTTCTTCTCAGTCTACGGCCAGAACACCCCTCCCCCCAAAAAATAATTGATTATTTTATGTTTTCCCCCATGCATTTTAATATAATCTAGTTTCTACACCATCTAGATTCATTTAAACACATACAGATTATTAGGTTTTTTTAATAATAATTTTTGTTTCTTTGAAAAATAATTGTTGAGTGCTAACCAACTAAGTTTCCACTGGACACTTCCAGGAAGATAGGATTTTGGGTTACTTTTATTTTATTTTTTTAAAAAACAACACATTCACATAAATAAGGAGCTGGGTCCTGAAAAGGCTGACGACTACCATTCCATCACTAGGTGGGAGATTTGTAGGATGGGTCTAGGCTTATTCACAAGGCGCTGCTTCACTGGTACAGAAGATTCTGCTGTTCATCCTCCTAATTTATGTTTATGCAGTACAAGGTAGTATTCTAGTCAGGGACTGTGAAGCAAAGTTTGACGTCAGACACAAAGGGTCCTCTTTGATCCTCTCTGGATAATGAAAAATGACCATCTGCCATTGTCTGACTGGCAAACTTCTTGCATAAAGAGAGGCACGCAATGCAGATGTTCCAAAATGAGAATAATGCTCATTTTCTTCCTCCCCCGCCTCTATCCACCCTCATGACTATTTTAACCCTGCTGTGTTTAAGCCTCCCCGCCCACCCCCACTCACTCACAAAACTGGCCATCTACACGTGTAAATCAGGAAAAACTTATAATGTTCTCTCCTGGTGTGCAACACTAATGGTGCAACACTTCTACGGTCTGAAGGTTCGTGATGCAGCAACCTGGCTAAAAACAGGTACAGGCTTGGATGGGAACCTGCCCCTCCACCCAAAAAATAAAATAAAAGAAACATTATGTGCAGTGCCTTGAATTCCATCACAGAAAAACAGTGGAATAGTGTATCTGAAGAAGTGTGCATGCACACGAAAGCTCATACCAAAATATAAACTTAGTTGGTCTTTAAGGTGCTACTGAAGGAATTTTTTTATTCAGTGGAATAAAAGAAACATATGAATGCTAAACATGCAGTGCTACCTACTCTCATTGGGGAGTTCCATTTTACTTAGTGGAACTTGCTTCCAAACACACACAGATAGATGCTACGCCGCAACAGAGTGCTGCAGTTTATGCACTCCAAGGTATTTAAAGAAAATATGAGCAAGGAGGCGAAATGTTTATACAGTGGTGCCTTGCTAGACGAAATTAATTCATTCCACGGGTCTTTTCTTATAGCGAAAAATTCGTCTAGCGAATCCCATAGGAATGCATTGAAATTTTTTTGAAATTTTTTTTGCCCATAGGAATGCATTAATTGAATTTCAATGCATTCCTATGGGAAACCGCGATTCGCTAGACGAATTTTTCGTAAAACGCATTCGTCTAGCGAGGCAAGCTCCGCTCGAAAAATCCTTTCGTTAAGCGGAAATTTCGTTAAGCAGGGCATTCGTTAAGCGAGGCACCACTGTAATACAAATTAAAGAACTAAAAACAGTAAGCACAACCATTATTTGTTTTTATTTCCTAATCCTATATCCCGACCTCCCCCCCCCCCCAAAAAAGGAGGCCACTGCAGCACAAGGTAATCTTACCCACAAGGTAATCTGGACAAAGTGGCATACCTTAAGTGAGTCATATGCTATATTATTTCATTCACGAGCCTCAGAGTTCATATGTTTGTGTCTCTTACTAAAACGAGGACAGGTTTTATTTCTTAACATGGGCATGAACTGCGCATAAGACAAAGAGAAAGATTCTCTCGATCCTTTGAAGCCATGCACATTCAAAATTAAGTCAATTGGCTCTTCAACAACTCGGTCACTTTCGGAAGTTACTGACCTGCTGAGTCCCATCTCCATTGACTAAGTGAGGCATCATAGCTACCTCCCCATTCAGCAACGATGGCAACTCCAGTGGGATTTGGTCGGTCATCATCATTGTGACGTACATTCATGGAGAATTTTCCTCAGCGGGCCTCCTAAAAGTCAAAGAAAAACACACACATATATAAATCTTGAGTAATAACATTTGAGAATTTCATTCTTACTTCAGTACCAATAAGATTTTATCACTCGTGCAACTGAGCTTCAAGATCTGTGGGCAGATTTTTTTGTTGTTGTTGTTCCTGCATCAGATAATCAACAGGTGAATTGATCTCTCTCTCTCTCTCTCTCTCTCTCTCTCTCTCTCTCTCTCTCTCTCTCTCTCTCTCTCTCTCACACACACACACACACACACATACATACACCGCCCCTGATACTACCCAGACTTCTGAATGACCCAAAGCCTAGGCTCAGAGGACCCTTTTAGCCTCTCGGACAAGTACATCATGTAAAACTGCTAGCACATTTGCAAAGCTAAGACAGGTCCGGAATGGTTTCAAATTAGATGGGGGAACAGTGTGTTCTGATTCCTGCATGCATAAGGTGGAACTATATAGCTCTGTTAATCACCCACCATTTTAAAATATATATTTATATGGTCCTTTTCAAAGCAGTTTGGGAGAATTTTCAAGCTTTTTTCGATTTTTTTTTCTAAATTAAAACATAAAATTTAAACCGACTTTCGGCAGACATTGTCTCAGAGAAACATTTATATATTAATAATTTTTATGCAATTTAACGTATGAGTGGTTATTAAGATAGTAGCACCATGTCATAAAATGTTGCATGCATCTTATCCCTTAAGTAAAGCTTCTCTGTCCTGTGTGTGTGTGTTTGTTTGTGTGTGTGTGATATAAACAAGAATACTTAAAATTAATAATAATAATAGTAATAATTCAGTTTGGATCGTAATACAAAACATCTCTAGGCAACTTATACACAAACCACCAAGTTTAACAATAAAATACCACCCCCTCCAACACTCTCTCACACAGATGCAGTAAGTATGATTATCATAATCTCTCAAAAGTCTGGGAGAACAGAGGTCTTAAACCAGCACTGAAAATGTTAATGTTGATGTCTGGTGGGCTTTTCTGGGGAAAGCATTCCATAGTCAGGCTGGGGGGGACGGCACTGAAAAGGCCCTTTCCCTTGCAACCAACCTACAGGCCACGCTCAGCAGGGATACCTGGAAACTGTCTTCAGATAGCAAAGACAAGGTCCGGGTATGTTCAATGTAATTGCTGCCAAACTTTTTATCATTTATATACTTTGCATTCAGACATGGCAGCTTGCCTTGAAAAACATTTGCAAAGCATGCGGGGGAGGGGGTTAGATTTAAAAGTTTGCACCCATACTCTTATCCCGAGGTTTCGGGCAGGTTGCAACGTTTCAAATGCACAGAACGAAGTACAAACATGATTTTACAAACGTCTCAACCGTAACCGAAACAAAATTAAATAAAATGCCAGCTAACCCTTCCCAAAGTACAAATTTACCAGTGGTGATCATTAAATAACAGTTCAAGCAGAGAGGAGTTAGATGGCTCTTGGGGAAGCACATCAGCCTTTCGTTTTCAAACTGGGTGCACCCCTAAAAAAGGAGGGCGCACAATATAGATTATTTACAGAGCCACAAGGAATGTGGGGTAGGAGAGAACTTTTAAGCATGCCCTGGCAAGTATTTCCAATATTTAGAAAACCAGACTTCCTGGATGACACCAGGCAATGCAGTGTTCTCAGGCTGACACCCTAGCCAACACTTCTGGAACTATCAAAGAAAACTTCTGGCAACATTTCAAGAACAGGTCTTATAAATTCAATGTTAATTGTGCCTTCACACTGGTTTACAAGGCAATAATCCTGACTCTCTAGCAAATACACCGCAGAACACAAATGAAGTCCTTCCACAGGTTAAGGAAATAGAAACTTCGACAAAGAAGCAGAAAAAGCACTTTATATACTTCCAGCACCTAGTGCCTGAACGTAACCTATTATAACTTTGTCAAGCCACCTCTGGTCTCTTCTCCTGCGGTGCATGATCCAGTAGTAGCTTCTAGAGATCAAGACTATTTCCCTAGACTACACAATTTATTTCCTCCTTGAATAACAGGCCCACCGTGGTTAAGCTGCCACAATACACCACAGTAATCTTTGCACTGGGGTAAAAAGACTGGAACCAGGAAGTGTGTCTTAAGAACAGGTGCTGCATGGAATGAGAAGTTAAGACATGAAACCAATCAAAAGACGACACATTGACCCCGAACAACCAGGCATTTATCCAACATGGAAGCAGTGACTGAATCAACATTGGCAAGATTGCAGAGTTAGAGGGTAATACAGAATTCTTTGAAGCAGACAGAAATCAAGCATTTTTGAAAGTGGTATTCAAAGTCTGCAGAATGGAACTTGCATTTTTATTTTCCTTAATCTGAGGAGCACCTCATATCTTTCACTGGTTCCTCTCTGCCCCAAAACATAAACAAACATTTCCTCGCTCAAGTGTCAATCACCTTCACTCGACCCATCTATCAAAGGCCCACAAGGAGGCTCCAGTCATTTACATTTTCTATATTCCCCACATCCACAATTTCCCACTTTAAGAGGCACAAAGGACAAGAGAAGTCTATCCTACAGCCTTGCTTTTACAAGTCCCTCTTGCAAAACCGCAGATTACTCATGTTAGGCTTTTGTTCTGTTTTTACATTCATGAGTTATTTTTCTTTTGACATGTTAAAATACGGTTTTCCAGGGTTGGTGTGGAAGCGGAGGATTCCATTATTTGCCCAACTTTAGAAAAATAAATTACCGTAGGCATTCACTAATAACATATTCAAGAACCGCTTGGCATGCTCATGATAGCCCTCTCCTTTGCATGATTGATGGAAGCGTCTGCAAAAAAAATAGGTCTCTCTCTTTCTCTCCTTCTAAAGGTCTGTCAGTCAAAACCACATGAATTCCCAATTTACTTCTGGCTTCCTATAGAAGTTCATTAAGGAGATTCTAGGAGGTTAAAAGACTGACAAGATACGGCTATGTTAAATACTTCACCTGTGGGACACAAATCCAGCCATCATTACGCTCTCTGGGCGAAAGCTAAACTAAATCTGCTTAACAGCATTGTCAATTACAGGGCAAGTTTGGGAACAACAAAATTAAAAATGCAGGGAAGTAGCTGAGTCTCTAGGGGCAGATTACATTTTCCACTGCATTTTGGGGTAGCAGGGAAACAAAACAGACCAGACCAGACCAAAGCTGCAAAATACTTACAAAAGACTGAAACAAATTTCACTTTCAGATTTTAGGTGCATTCCTTGTGCTTGACTGGAAGTGTATGAGAAATACTAATTTTCAATTAATCCTCATATGTCTTAACTCACTTAAATCCATGGCATGGGGGGGGGGATTTTCATAATATTGCTAAACTTAAGCTGTAGACCCAGGAAGTCAAGATATGCTTCCAACTTTTTGAAAGTTGGAACCATCCTAAACCAATCCTCTTGCCATTTGACCCTCACTGTATTCAACCTGTGTGTCAAATTGATAATGCAATATCCTACAGCTCTTTAGTTAAATTGTGTGCCTTTTTTGTGGGTGGAACTCTGAAATTAACTCAAGATGTCAACAACCACTATATATTTATTAGATCCGTATGGGGAAAGACAAGTCACCCAACAGACTAGAGCGGCATTTATCTAAGAAATGTCCATCTATGGCCAGTTAACCTGAATGAATGAGTCAAGTGTTAGCTTATGTTAGGAGTTGCAAGGATGTTTCAAGTCCCATAATATACCATACATAAGAATTTAAGTTCCCTAGAAAAACAAACGTCTTGACTCTTAATGCATGCCAAAACATGTTCCTCACTTCCATGTCCGAATTTTGACTGGAAAAGCTATTAATAACAATTTATGCAACTCAACATGAATCCAAATTAAATCTCCAAAGGAAGGGAGGTATTTGGATTGTGAAAACAGAAGCACAACCTCGATCTGAATTTGGGGCAGGGGGCATGTACAATTCTGTTTAACCCTTCCAAAACTCAACAAGGTCAGAACCTGGAACTGCTTGCCATCTAGATGTTTGTCCTCAGAAAAAAATTCTTTACAGACTCATCTGACAATGGACACAAACTGCCCGCTATAAATAAAACAACTGAGCTGAGTTTCCTAGCCCAAGGAGGCTCTTGCCTTTAAATAGCAAGCCTCTTGATTAACATTTTGGTACCCAAAACGCATTGTAGATGCATGGAGACTTCCTGACACACCCAAAGTTGCTAGAAATAGATCCCGTTAAGATAGACGGAGACAAGAACTGAGTCACATGGCAACGTGACAGAATAAGACCATTCCCTCTGTACGAACCACTTCATCCTTCATAAACCACCTACAAGGCACTGCTGACTGGGCGGCAAAGAGCTTCCTAAATACAATAAACAGACAATGTGATTCACAGGGGTCAACGGTCACCATTAATTTTTAAGAGACAGGATGTCTGCGCCCAGCCTGTGACATCTCGACAACGGCAGAGATGCTCAGCCTTACAATCAACAGCCAGGCATGTTATTGATCCTATACTAAACAGCGGTAATTTACTCCCTGTTTAGGGAAGCTTTTAATATTTGATGGTATTGTATTTTACTATTTTGCTGGAAGCCGCCCAGAGTGGCTGGGGAAACCCAGCCAGATGGGCGGGGTATAAATAATTAATTATTACTATTAATATTATTATTATTATTGAAATTATGCTGCTGCTGCTTCTCACTTGCAGAATTAGGAATTTACTACAGAGAACTGAGGCTAATGCTGAAAAACATACACCAACTAAAACGGGCACCCAACAGGTCTGCAAAACTCTGAGCCTGTTTTGGGTGGAATTCCCAGGTCAAAGGGCTGGTCAGAAAGTAAGATCTGTATACAGTGATACCTTGTTTTACAAAAATAATCCGTTCCGGAGGTCCAGTTGTAAACCAAAACAGGTTGTAACCCAAGGCGCGCTTTTGCCAATGGGGCCTCCAAAAAAATTGGTTGTAATCCCCCAAAAATGAGTTGTAATCCAAAAAAAGGGACACACACTTCAGGGTTTGACGTGGTTGTAATCCAAAACAGTTGTAATCCAAAACGGTTGCAAACCAAGGTACCACTGTATTAACATCTCATAAAATTACCTAAACATTAGGAAGAACTTCCTGACAGTAAGAGCTGTTCGGCAGTGGAATTTGCTACCAAGGAGTGTGGTGGAGTCTCCTGCTTTGGAGGTCTTTAAGCAGAGGCTTGACAGCCATATGTCAAGAATGCTTTGATGGTGTTTCCTGCTCGGCAGGGGGTTGGACTGGATGGCCCTTGTGGTCAGGGGGTTGGACTGGATGGCCCTTGTGGCAGGGGGTTGGACTGGATGGCCCTTGTGGTCTCTTCCAACTCTATGATTCTATGAAAATTAAGTTTCCCCATGAATGCAGATACAGGAAGGGTTTTTTTTTGCCACTTGTTTCATCAAAAATCTAACAAGAGAAAAAGAAAGTCCTAATTTAGCAACAAAGAGCACATCTGCATGGAAGACAGATTCGTGCCACAGCTTGCTGTTTTGAGTGCAGGGAGGAGCGGTGATAATGGTTCATGTAGAAAAAAAAAGCTCTTGATAAGGCATGGGTGACTAGAGGTGTGTACACAGCTGGATGGTGAAGGCACAAAAGAGCCTGGAATTTGTCTTCTTGTCTGATGTGCATTCATTAGCATAGTTGCATCACATCTACTTCAAAGCCTCCTTAACCCTAGAAGAACTCTTTGTATACCTAATTGCAAGCACGGCAGATTAATCTGAAAGCATCCAAACAAAACCACTTTATTTGTAACAATCCCACACAAAAGGGTTTGTCTTCTGTAAACTGCAGCAATTAGCATAAAGAACATCTTGCTGAAAAGCTACCATTTTTCTTCAGATGACACTTCTTTTTTATTTAAAAAACAAACAAACAATCCACACACACAAACACACACCATAAAACCAGCAACTTCAGACAAATGCTACTTGGCTTTTTAGGAAAAACAAATATCCAGGACTCCATACAGAAGGTCAACCATATCTAAATTTGTGGATGCTTTTATTCTGCTGAAACTCAAAGGTAATCAGGGAAACTGAAGTGGTGACAAAATATCTATTGATTTATTTGTAAATTACGACCACCCGCTCCCCAGAGGGAGCGTTACAAGAAACAAAGGATGCATTTCTGCATTTGTTGTTGTTGTTGTTGTTTAGTCATTTAGTCCTGTCCAACTCTTCGTGACACCATGGACCAGAGCACATCAGGCACTCCTGTCTTGCACTGCCTCCCGCAGTTTGGTCAGACTCATGTTGGTAGCTTCAAGAACACTGTCCAAGCATCTCGTCCTCTGTCGTCCCCTTCTCCTAGTGCCCTCAATCTTTCCCAACATCAGGGTCTTTTCCAGGGAGTCTTCTCTTCTCATGAGGTATTGGAACCTCAGCTTCAGAATCTGTCCTTTCAGGGCTGATTTCCTTCAGAATAGATAGGTTTGATCTTGTTGCAGTCCATGGGACTCTCAAGAGTCTCCTCCAGCACCACAATTCAAATGCATCAATTCTTCGGCGATCAGCCTTCTTTATGGTCCAGCTCTCACTTCTATACATCACTTATGGGGAAACCATAGCTTTAACTATATGGACCTTTGTTGGCAAGGTGACGTCTCTGCTTTTTAAGATGCTGTCTAGGTTCGTCATTGCTTTTCTTCCAAGAAGCAGGCGTCATTTAATTTCGTTGACTGCTGTCACCATCTGCAGTGATCATGGAACCCAAGAAAGTAAAACTTCTCACTGCCTCCATTTCTTCCCCTTCTGTGATGGGGCCAGTGGCCATGATCTTAGTTTTTTTGATGTTGAGCTTCAGACCATATTTTGCGCTCTCCTCTTTCACCCTCATTAAAAGGTTCTTTAATTCCTCCTCACTTTCTGCCATCAAGGTTGTGTCATCAGCATATCTGAGGTTGTTGATATTTCTTCCGGCAATCTTAATTCCGGCTTGGGATTCATCCAGTCCAGCCTTTCGCATGATGACTGGACTGGATGAATCCATTCTACATTATGAACTGTCAATAATACAACATATCAGACTTCAACAGGACCCATTCATGACAACATTTAGGAATTATGTGCAAACAATGCACAAGGCAGATGATAGTCAAAGGATCGTGCTATTTAATCGTACACTGACGCAGCAAATCCTGAGAGATGTTCATGAACGATATCTACCAATGTCTGAGTCACAACAGTCCCTCTAATACTGGGGGCTGTATATTATTTGATGGGTATTATGAGCAAGCAAATACCTTTGTGTTCATGTCTGGCTGGCAGGCTCCCCATTGTCATCTATCTGGTTGTGAGAACTGGATGCTGGGCTATATAGTGTGTTCGCCTGATTAAAGTAGGACTCCTTTTTAGGCCCTTGTGAATTTGACTACTCTTTTAGCCTGAAAGCTGCCAAAAACGTTTTTGTTTATTTTATTGTGGTATTAAAACTTTCTGTGTGTTTCAAATTGGATTTTTTAAAAAGTGATAACATTATTGTTTTATCTTCTGTGTGGACTGCTTTGAGGGTTCCCCCCCCCTTGCAATCAAGCGATATATAAATTTTATAAAATGAACTAATTAAAAATAAGTTTTTGGTTTTTTATTTGATTTTTTTTAAAGCAGGCTTCTTTTTCCTGCCAGTGATGGCAGCAGCAGGGTGAGAGCATGGGTTGGCCAAGCTGTGAGAAGAGAAGGTTGGGGCAACCTGGGACAGAATAGGCAAGGTGCCAAGGGAGGAGAGTTCTGCAGGTAGGTGGAGTTGGTAAGCAAGACAAATGGGAGCAGCAGCCCCAAGCAAGCAAGCAAGCCCCTTTTCAAGCCATCTAAGTGTATTTCAATAGAGATAAGAAGCGCTATGCTACATCTGCAGCAGCACAATCGGACGCCTCCATCTTCCCTGGCTGCAACAAAACATGTCTCTCCCGCATCGGTCTCTACAGCCACGGCAGGCCCTGCAAGCTTCCAACAGCTCCCTTCACCCCCCAATGGATGCTTCTTCACCCCCAAAGGAGCACTTCTCCACTGCCTCCCAAGACAGACGGGTGCCAACCCACCAAGTGTGCTTGACTCACCTTGAAGAGAGTCAGCGTCATTCCCCTCCTTCCTTCCTACACAGTGGATCGCTAGCAGGTATTCTTGCCACAGCCACCATTCTCCTTACACAATTATTTTGCCTCTACCAACTAGAGCAAAACACTTGAAGGGGCAGATTGGGTGCTGGGGCTTCCAGCTGCCGACCTCCCATTTTCTCTTATTTGAAAGCAAAGTTTACGGCACCACTTTGGAGCTTTGCCCTGCTCCCTTTTCATTTTGCAGCTTAGCTCCGTTCTGTGTCTTGACATTCCCATGAGTTTAGTTCACAAAGGTCAAAGTAATTAGGAGGAAAGCTGACATTCCAATAAATTCTGCCGCTGTTAGAGTAGCTCAGGACATGCAAGGTACAGTTAGCAAGCACACCAGACAAAGGGAATCTCAGGAATGAGGAGATTAGTTTTAAGTGGCATTAAACAAGAGTGTCCTGTTTCATGAGGCAGACCAAATTAATCAGGAGGACACCTTCGACAAGATCCAATAATCAAGACAGCAAGTACCCAGTGCTACTTGGGGAATCTTGACTCATTCAGAGAAGGGCTCTCTTCGAACCTGAGTTTCTGTTGCCTAACCACAGAGCAGTAAAAACAAAAAAATTTAAAGCAGCAATAAAAAGGTAAAGGTTCTCCTGACCATCAGGTCCAGTCGTGTCCGACTCTGGGGTTGCGGCGCTCATCTCGCTCTATAGGCCAAGGGAGCCGGCGTTTGTCAGCAGACAGCTTCCGGGTCATGTGGCCAGTATGACAAAGCTGCTTCTGGCGAACCAGAGCAGTGCACGGAAACGCCGTTTACCTTCCCGCTGGAGCGGTCCCTATTTATCTACTTGCACTTTGATGTGCTTTCGAACTGCTTGGTGGGCAGGAGCTGGGACCGAACAACGGGAGCTCGCCCCGTTGCAGGGATTCGAACCACCAACCTTCTGATCAGCAAGCCCTAGACTCTGTGGTTTAACCCACAGCGCCACCTGGGTCCCAAAAAGCAGCAATAGTTTTCAACAAGTGGCATATAAACCTTTTGACATGTAAAATGCACAGGAGGCACTCCGGACTTTATAATAAATAGTTGAACAACGGGTAAATCTTACCCAAAGAACAGAGGAATAAGCATTTTTAGTATTTCCTAACAGGAGCAAACATCAATCTGGTGGTCAATTCAGACTCACTGGTATTATTATTATTATTATTATTATTATTATTATTATTATTATACATTATACCACCCCCCTTCCGGCTTCCGGGTTACCGTAGCCATGGTACTATGTTGGCCCAGTTCATACAAAATGCTAAGCAAACCAAAGCTAAAATTATGGCTGTTTTGCTCCTCTCCTGTTCCTACAGAGATATGGTTTGCCTTAGCATGACATGTGAGGCCATCCTAATGGTTTGTGCCCCTCAAACAAACCACAAGCGGAAAACAAAGAAAAAACCTTGGCTACACAGCCTGCGTTTGCAGTTGTGCAGTTGCAGTTGTGATTTCTGCTCTGTGTCTCCACGTGCTTGCCTATTCGCGCTAAGCCACAGTTTGGCCTAGAATTATGTGTGAACCAAGTCAACGTCACACAGGGAATTGAATAGCACACAATAGCACACAAGGGAAACAGCAGTATTACATGCAATTGTAATATGTTCATAGTTCCATGATATTTTTACAGCCTTTTTGCTTGCACACCCCAAAACAGTCACTGGAGCTGCAACCAGGGAAGGGAGTACAGTCGTACCTTAGTTCTCGAACGGAATCCGTTCCGGAAGTCTGTTTGACTTCTGAAAACGTTTGAAAACCAAGGAGCAGCTTCCGATTGGCTGCAGGAACTTTCTGCACTCAATTGGAAACGGCGGAAACCGCATCGGAAGTTCAGCTTCCAAAAAACGTTCGCAAACCGGAACACTCACTTGCGGTTTTGCAGCGTCCGGGAGCCAAAACATGTGACTCGCAAGGTGTTCGTGAACCAAGGTACGACTGTACAGGAGAAGAAGTTTCTTAAACCTTTACTCATAATCCTTTGCTGCTGAATACACAAACAGCCCCTCACCAACTGTTTTTATTTCCCTGAAGAGGAGACACGCTGTACCTGTATCTTATCCCCAGGAAAGGTAAAAGCAGCTTTGGGGGCATAATTTTTGTGTTGGCAAAGAACACCGAGGAGAGTTAATAAGCCACTCGCTCCTCCCCCTGGGTGATGGTTCTTCCTTTCAACACTACAGCCTCAGCAGCTGCATTTAAGCAAAAAGAAGAGGGTAAAAAATTATAATGGATTCATGTGGAATGTCTGTTCTGGCACAATATCCTATGCATATTTTCTCTCAATTTGCCTAATATGCAGTGGGGGCCCTGCATTCTCATCATGCTGCATTTAAAGGGGAATTTTCATTCTAAAGCAGATGCAGAACACTAAGTAAGTCCTGAATATGCTGGGTTGCTTGCGGAAAATGTGGTTCCTCTTCCCAACCTGAGCTAGAAACATCCGATTCCAGGCTAATCTGCTTCTTCATTTATCACTTTGGGAGTGGGGGGTGGAGAAGCAGTTATGGCTTCTTTAGCCATGTGCACAAATTATGTACAATCCTGTTGTTGTTGTTGTTTAGTCGTTTAGTCATGTCCGACTCTTTGTGACCCCATGGACCAGAGCACGCCAGGCACTCCTGTCTTGCACTGCCTCCCGCAGTTTGGTCAAACTCATGTTCGTAGCTTCGAGAACACTGTCCAACCATCTCATCCTCTGTCGTCCCCTTCTCCTAGTGCCCTCAATCTTTCCCAACATCAGGGTCTTTTCCAAGGATTCTTCTCTTCTCATGAGGTGGCCAAAGTATTGGAGCCTCAGCTTCACGATCTGTCCTTCCAGGGAGCACTCAGGGCTGATTTCCTGAAGAATGGATAGGTTTGATCTTCTTGCAGTCCATGGGACTCTCAAGAGTCTCCTCCAGCACCATAATTCAAAAGCATCCATTCTTCGGCGACCAGCCTTCTTTATGGTCCAGCTCTCACTTCCATACATCACTACTGGGAAAACCATAGCTTTAACTATACGGACCTTTGTCGGCAAGGTGATGTCTCTGCTTTTTAAGATGCTGTCTAGGTTTGTCATTGCTTTTCTCCCAAGAAGCAGGCGTCTTTTAATTTCATGACTGCTGTACAATCCTACACATGATTATCACACTTTCCAAACCCTGGAAATGCTCTCTGGGCAGGGAACAGGTCAAAAAAATTTTTAAAAAGCTTTTATTGTGCAAATCATCTGTTGTGGCAAACACATAAAAATTCCTGTTAAGACCAAATGCAGTCATAAGCAGTCCGGGTTCCCCACCGCCCTTTTGAGTGGTGCCCCTCCCCACCCTCTCACTATATGTGGGGATCTGGTGACTTCTGTTTCAGTGTATCTGAAGAAGTGTGCATGCACACGAAAGCTCATAACAATGAGAAACTTAGTTGGTTTCTAAGGTGCTACTGGAAGGATTTTTTTTTATTTTTTTTTTGACATAAAAATTTCAGACACAAATCTGAAAGAGTGTATAATTTTGCCCCCCCCCCAATATATATTTAATACCACTTCTTTTTAAAAGAAGTAAAATTTACTAAGATCAACAGCACAATTTTTCCGCAGCGCAATTGTTCTTCTCTCAGTGTGGAAAAACTCTTTTACATTGCTGGCTGCTAACCTGACCTATGGCTGTAGTCACACTGACAGTGATTGGCACATTGTATTATTGTGGGAAAGCACTTCACACAAGTCTCTCATTCAAGCCAGGCATCCCACAATAGCCATTCACAGAGAGATTTCGGGGCATCCCCTAGAATGGAGCACCTCTGGCCACTGGCTGGAGGAATTCCTCACCCAGTGGAAATGTTGAGCTGCATTTGTGGGCCCTAATTGCCTGGATTTCGGGCTGAAACATAAACGAATGCCTTTCAGGGCCGAGAGGAAGAAAAAAGGAAGGATTAAAACAGCTCCTTGTGCTGCTTTAGCGTGTTGCAATCAAAAAGCAAAGAAGTTTGGTTTTCTCGTGTTGATTTCTGGGACACTGCACACCAGAAATAACTTCTGGTGCAAAGTGATTCATCAGGAGAGAAGCCCAGGCAGCAAATTAATACCCCTTTTTTTGGATCTAGCATCCTGCTTTAGCCCCAGCCTAAAATACGGAAGTTGCCATTTTATTTTTATTTTTAATAAAATCAACAAAATATTAAAAAGGAAAAAGAACAAGCAAGAAATTGTGTTGGCGGGGCCCGCAGTCCTAACACTCCAGCAGATAAAGTAGCCTTAGGCAAGTTAACATCTCCTCTGTAAGCCCCAGCTCAAGGATAGAATTTGCAAGTATAACTCTCACCTTTTAAAAACTATTATCGGAAGCATGCTTAATTCAAAAGCCCTTTGGCTCAGAGGCTTCCAAGGTGCTGATAATCAGTGCAATGGAGAATTCGAGAGGAAGACTGGCTTGTTGCAATAAAATAAAATGAAAATTTGAATGTGTGTGCAGCTCTGCCTGCAGTGATTAAGTAGCACACCTATTTAATGGGTGACATTTAACTAGAAAACCAACTCCACTGGAGGTTTAAGGGGGGGGAGAGAGAGAGGGGTGTTTCCACACACAACCAAGCACTGTTGGGTTAGCTGAAAATCTACCGAGTGGCAAGCAGCCAGAAGAAACAGATGCTCCTCAATCCGTATGCCCACTCGGCATCACTGGGGGCTATTTCCCCCCCAGTAGTTACTGGTTACCGAACCATGAATGGTCTCTTTGTGCGTGGAAAAATTGCCCTCAAATTCTGACTTCGGCACTGGGAACTTTCAAGGTGAACAGAAAAGGAACCCATGTTTCTAATGAGGAAACAGTCAAAGGCATTTCAGCAACTCTAGTAGAGAGAGATTGGAAGTTTGGGGTTTTTTATTTTTTTAAAAAATCAGTTTATCATCTCCCACAGACATAGGATTAACACCTTGTTCACATCCTGACAGTAACATTATTTCGGTGAAACAGCACAAAGGGTTCCCTGTTCCGTGTTTTGTTTTTTTCCCCACCTCAGAAAAATCCAGGATATGTAATTGACATCAGGGGACCCATGGAACATTTGTATAGTAAAGTTTTCGCGCCGGACCCCGAAAGCGCCGATTTTAATTAAGACGTTAGCACCCAGAACAGCAAACAAGAACTAGTTATATGGGAATGAATTGTTAGAGGACCGGACCGGAGGAAGCATGGCTAAGGTTTGCAAGATCCCCAGGGCAATCAATAGCGAGGGAAGTGAGAAGGGCTGAAGCTCAGCAAGAGAAGTCCCAGGTTCAATCCCCAACATTCCCTCTTTGAAACCCCGGGGAGCTGCTGCCAGTCAGTATAGACAATACTAAGCTAGGTGGACTGGAGGAATGACTTGCTATAAGACAGCTTCTATGTTCCTATGAGAGGTTCAACATGCAAGGAAGACCCAAGGTGCCACGCCTCCTTCGAAACCAATAACTGACTGACTGTATCGGGATGACAGGAGAGGACACCTCAAATAAATGCACAAAGGTGCACAAAATAGAATGCATTGTCCAACACAGAGTTAAGACAACTCTTTCATGGAAAACCAAAACCGTTTCGTCTTCTGCATCGTCACAAAATAATGACTTGGCTTTTTCCAATAACTGGTTTTTCTTGGAAGAACTGGAAATGAGAACCACTCTTGCATAAAAGCTTTAATGCGTTTTGCAACGGATTGTCCTCTAGAACAGGGGTTGGCAACCTTTTTTGAGGCCAGGCCGCTCCACTCCCCAGCAGACCTCTCGGTGGGCCAGAGTGTGCACGCCCATGCGTGTGGTCTAGCTACTTCCAGCGCTCTTCCGACCAGGAAGTCGGTCCCCGCGGTGAGAAAAAAATTGGCGCCGCGGGGGGGGGGGGAAGCACAGAATCCCCACACCAATCAATGGAACTGCCGTGGGCCAGTTCGAGGAAGCTCTGCTCCAGAAGAATTGAGACCTCCTCATCTCCAGATTGATGCCACTGCCTCCCCCCCCCCCCCACGGTGGTTACACTTCCGCAGCAACATTTAGTCCAAAAGCTAGGCAGCTGCCTTCAAGTCAAAAGCTGTTTGTTGCTTCGGGTGCCAAGTTAAAACACAGGCCCATTAGTGTTAAATACCGAATGGCACACCTGAAATGATTTTACAGCACATGGGGGGGGGTAGAGAGAAGTTCGTGCACAGTAGTGGTATCCAGTGATTTCTTCGTAACATGGCTGTCAAGCTGTTCTCCCTTGGCACTGAACCCAACACATCAATGAATCAAAGAAATCTTTACTAGTAAAGGAGACTCAGGAATACAAACAAGTTCAGGAGGCTGTAGTGAAGTCAGATTTTTTTAAAAAATATTTAAATTGGTTTTTTTTATTTAAATCGGGTTTTTTAATTTAAATCAGATTTTTAAAATAAAATGCTATTGGAGGAAAAAAATCTTTCTAAAGACAGTTTTCTATTTAAGTTACATTATAGTCCAAAGACTATTCATCAGGAAATAAGGATTTAAGTTTTTCATGTGTGCTGAAACTCAGTCTAAGTTGGGGTTTAGTTTTGTTTTTTAAAAAAAGTTTAACCACATCAGTTAACAAACATGGATACATATGCTATAATGTTATTTTTTGGATCCCTTCCAGTCAGGATTCAGGCCTCATCATGGGACTGAAACTGCCTTGGTCGCACTGGTCAATGATCTCCGGCAGGCTAGGGACAAAGGTGAGAGCTGTTTCCTAGTTCTGCTGGATCTCTCAGCGGCTTTTGACACCATCGACCATAACATCCTTCTGGACCGTCTAGAGGGGTTGGGAGCTGGGGGCACTGTTATACAGTGGTTCCGCTCCTTCCTCCTGGGCCGTGTTAAGAAAGTGGTGGGGGGGGGATGAGTGTTCAGACCCCTGGGCTCTCACTTGTGGGGTGCCTCAGGGTTCTGTCCTCTCCCCCATGCTTTTTAACATCTACATGCAGCCGCTGGGAGAGATCATCAGGGGGTTTGGGCTGGGTGTTCATCAGTATGCGGACGATACCCAGCTCTACCTCTCTTTCAAATCAGAACCAGTGAAGGCGGTGAAGGTCCTGTGTGAGTGTCTGGAGGTGGTTGGAGGTTGGATGGCGGCTAACAGATTGAGGTTGAATCCTGACAAGACAGAAGTACTGTTTGTGAAAGACAGGAGACAGGAGGCGGGCAGGTGTGGAGGACTCCCTGGTCCTGAATGGGGTAACTGTGCCCCTGAAGGACCAGGTGCGCAGCCTGGGAGTCATTTTGGACTCACAGCTGTCCATGGAGGCGCAGGTCAATTCTGTATCCAGGGCAGCTGTTTATCAGCTCCATCTGGTACGCAGGCTGAGACCCTACCTGCCCGCAGACTGTCTCGCCAATAATAACAAATTGTTTAAATTTTTACTAAGGAAATGATTGTTTTTCTGCTTCCAATAAAGTACAGCAGAAAAGTTGTCCAAATATAAACAGTCAACTTATTAAACCTCACAATAATTTCATAATTATCTGTCTATGTACTGTATTTCTAACAGTATAACCAAATCAGTAATTTTTAATATACTGTAACTGTAAAAACTACTCTGAAAATTTATTTAAATCAAATCCACCCTGGTTCCTTGTAAGGCTGAGTTTCCAGACCCTTGATCATGGGTAGGCAAACTAAGGCCTGGGGGCTGGATGCGGCCCAATCGCCTTTTCAATCTGGGCCATGGATGGTCCGGGAATCAGCATGTTTTTACACGAGTAGAATGTGTCCTTTTATTTAAAATGCATCTCTGGGTTATTTGTGGGGCCTGCCTGGTGTTTTTACATGAGTAGAATGTATGCTTTTATTTAAAATGCATCTCTGGGTTATTTGTGGGGCATAGGAATTTGTTCATTTCCCCCCCCCAAAAAATAGTCCGCCCCCCCACAAGGTCTGAGGGACAGTGGACTGGCCCCCTGCTGGAAAAGTTTGCTGACCCGTGCCCTTGATCATCTCTGGAGAGGAGGGGTGTCTTCAGAAATGTGAAAGCCTGGAAATGTGAAATAAAACTGCATGGCTCTTGGGACAGCAGCGTTAAGTGTTCCCAGCCCTAATGGGTGTGACACTAGGGACTAAGAAGTTGGTGGCTGGTTCTGCCAACTGGGCTGCTTATAAATAAGAAGGGAGGTTTCTGGGGACAGGACAAAGTTGATGGGGTGGCATTTCTCCTCCGACCCTAACACAGCAGCCTCTGCTGCAGCAACACCTGGCAGGTGTATCCAGGAGGGGAAAAGCATCAGCTGAGCAAGAGGAAGAGCATCATTTAGTACCTTTCATGTTTCCTGGCCGCTGCACATGGGCACCAACAACGCGCTGCGCTTCGGAGCCCGGATCAAGGCCCAAGCTTTCTCCGATGACCTCAGCGCGCAGCCAGCTAAAAAATGAAGCCGCCGTCGAACGAAATGAAAGGCTGCTATTCTCAAAAACCCTCAATATCCATTTGTTTCCTCAAACACATGGGGGGGGGGAGGCTGGCAAATTCTTTCCAGTGAATCCTGGAGTCACCACCAACCCCCCACCCCGTCCGAAAAAAAGCCTGCTTTTTTTTTAAAAAAAGCCCTGTTGATGGAGTTGCAAGCACTGCCTCATATTCCAGGGAAGCCCTCCAGGCCTCTGCAGACAGCTGCGCGGATCCCCTCTCTCTCTCTCGCTAAGGAAATGCGCTCATGCTGAATGAATTCTGAGCCACTTTTTTCCATTGCCTCGAAAGAGAAAACAGAAAACAAAAACAGGCCTCAGCGCTCAGAATTGCACATATTTCTTACTGCGGCATCAAACGCTCGAAAGGCACTTTATGGGAACTGCTGGCTGCAGGTTTGATTTTTTTTTGTTTATTTATTTTTTGGGTGGGGGGCTATTAAGGGTGAAAGGTTACTGCCAACATTAAGATAACTTGGGGAGGACAGAGGGAAAAAGTCTCAGCTAAGATGTTGGAAGATGTGCCTTTTCTTTCTTCAATAGGAAAAATAGTGCTTTGCATCCACTTCACCTCAACACCACCCTGAAGTTCCCATTACAGTGGTACCTCTACTTACGAATTTAATGCGTTCCGAACACACATTTGTAAGTCGGAAAAAATTGTAAGTCGAATCCCATAGGAATGCATTGGGAGAAAAATTCGTAAGTAGAAAAAATCCTATCTAAACCACATCCAAGATGGCGGACGGAGCTCCATTTGTAAGTAGAAACATTCGTAAGTAGAAACATTCGTAAGTAGAGGTACCACTGTAATTAAACACATAACAAAGCTATCCAAAAGCTTTTCCAATGCCAGGCCCAGCTGGAACAGGCCGGGGCATCCCTCTCCCCAATGATCCAGCTTCCCACCAGTCACCAAAAGTCCACCCAGACAACTCACTGGTGGTATCTCTGAAACTTTGGCTGATCCAAGCCCTCGCCAGCTTCCACTGCAGTCAGGGTGGAAAAGGGGAGACCCAGGTTCCCACAATTCTGCACCCAACACCCTGTTTCTTCCCTCTTTGTCAAGCCCAAGCCCAACAGCCAAACTCAACATGCCATGCACTGTTTCAAGGAGAACCAAGTCCAGTATCACAACTTTGGGTAGCTCCCGGAACAGCGCCAACGTTTTCTTCAATGCTAGGGTTCTGTTTCAGCATGTTAACAACTGCATGCCAGTCTCGGAAATGCAACCTCAGCATTTCCGAATTCCCCTCTGCCTACCCCCCGCCAAAGGGTACTTCCAACATGTCGGATTCAGTTCCTTTGGCTACTGACGAGTGCACATTTTGCTTACATAATTGGCTGCAATTCATTCTGCACCACTTTGTAAAGGAACAGGAGCAAGTGTTTTCACTAAAATGTAGGACAGACAGACAGACACGACACGACATTGCAGTGTCGGAGGTCCCATATCTGGCTAGCATTTCATTAGCAGCAAACCATTTGCAAAGCCAAGAGAATGTGCACCAAGGCAGCCAAGGGAAATATAAGGAAATTGTTACACAGCACGCAGCTCCCAAAGAAGCGAGCGCCCTGCCTCAGCTTCCTCAAACTCAGCTTGGGCTTCCGGCCATAACAGCAGAAGAGGAGCCCTGCGGGGTCAGGCCAAAGGCCCATCTAGCCCAGCACCCTGTTTTCGTGGTAGCCAACCAGGTGCGCCCACAGGAAATCAGCCAGATGCCATGGGCAAGCTGGACCTGAGAGCAGAAGATCTCTGTGGTGTCCGGCCGGCAGCTGGCATTCAGTGGAAGTGCTTCTGAAGTTTCATGGCAGCCGTCACCCACTTTGAAACCTTATTATTATTTCCTTTTTAAAAATAATAATAATAAGCAAAGATTCTCAGGCTGTCTACCCATCGCCACCTTTCATACTCCGTTAAGCTCCGGCTAAACAGCAGCATCCACACTGCCCTGCTTACAGGCAAAAACAAAACATCATCGTGCTGCATTTGAAGTACTTGGGAGAGGGGTGTGTGTGTGTGGTGTGTGTGTGTGTGTGTGTGTGTGTGTAATTAATTCAGATGCTGTAGTTCTGGCGTCATGTCTTCCCGTGTGCATGACTCATCAGCTGATCTTGTGAACTCATTAGACGTGCTTTCCATTGAAGCCTTCGAGCTCCTTTGTTGTTCGCTTAAAACTGATGACTTCACAGCTCTCGCCTCCCCCCCCCCCAGCAGCTACCAGCTCATGTTTCTTAATGAGCAATGGAGTAACCTTAACAAGGTCCATCTGCGTTCAAGGGGATTAAAGGCCTTTATTAAGACATCCTTACCCCCGAAGCAGCTTCCTGTCCTTTATTGCCATGAGAAAAAAAGTGCAAAGCAGAGAAATCAATTGAGAGGGCGCCAAAGAAGCCAGATTTGGAAACAGGCCCAATGGGGTGGGAGGGGAGGGGCTATATTCAGGATGCTAACTGCTTAGAAATGGCACATCCAGTTTAAAACGGTTCCGAATCGTAACTGCAGGATTATGGGGTTGTTGTTGTTTTTAAAGCAAGCCGCGTAAATGAGCAGCCACTGTATTAGAAATATTGTTCTCTGCTTTTCTGTAGGCTGCTCATCCACATGAGTTGCTAGAGATGGAAAAAAGCAAGCAAGATTTCCCACACACACACACACACGTGTGCAAGCACAGCCCACAAACTGATACGAATGGCAAAGTTGAGGAAGCTGCGATTGCTCCATTGGTAGAGCGTGAGAATCTTCATCTCAGAGTCATGGGTTCGAGCCCCATGTTGGTCAAAATATTGCATTGCAGGGGGTTGGACTAGAGGACCTTTGGTGTCCCTTGCAACTCTATGGTTCTAAGCGCTTAGGAAAAACAGGGCCTCCATTGTAGCTCAGCGGTAGAGTCGATCTGTGCTCTAGGCAGAAAGTTCCCGGCTCCTGCTCAATACACGACAGCAGGTGCATACAAGCAAAGGAAGGGTGCTTTATTAAAGGAGGTGAGGAATCCTGACTCAGCAGCAAGGGAAGAGCCAAACACAGTTCAGGGCTCTCACAAGGTGAAGGGGTAACAGGGGTAAGCCTGGTCCACGGTTCGCGAGTCTGCGGTCAGTAATAAGGACTTCAAAGCTGCACGGTTGCTCCAACAACCACCCCATAATGAGGGGTTGGAAGGAGGGAGTTGGGTCAGGTAAGACAACAGTTCATGCTGCAAAGGGTTCCCCCCCCCTCACCTCCTATTAAGATGCTGCGGAGCAGAGTAGTCATTACCACAGGTGATGACTTAATTAATTAAAAGCAGTGCCATGTCACTTTAAGCAGTTGTGCCTTATCCCAAAGAATTCTGGCAGCTGTAGTTTGTTCAGGGTGCTTTGAGAGAATTGTTAGGAGGCCCTACTCCTTTCCACAGATCCACAGATATGAAAGCTAGGAGCTAAATGGCACCTTAAATCTAGGTTATGGAATGTTAAGGCACAGAGGGGGAGCAGGTGGCTCTGTGGTCTAAACCACTGAGCCTCTTGGACTTGCCAATCGGAAGGTCGGCGGTTAAAATCCAAGCGACGGGGTGGGCTCCCTTTGCTCTGTCCCGGCTTCTGCAAACCTAGCAGTCTGAAAGCACACCTGTGCAAGCAGATAAACAGGTACCACTGTGGTGGGAAGGTAAACAGTGTTTCTGTGCGCTCTGGCTTCCATCACGGTGTTCTGTTGTGCCAGAAGCAGTTTAGTCACGCTGGCCACATGACCCAGAAAGCTGTCTGTGGACAAATGCCGGCTTCCTCAGCTGGAAAAGCGAGATGAGCACCACACTCCATAGTTACCTTTGACTGGACTTAACTGTCCAGGGGTCCTTTACCTAGGCACAATTTTTTAATAACAAGAATACAAAGCTGAAAGTGAATGAACTGCAGCTAAAATATTATGTTCGTTTTTCACCTGGTCTAGTCCTTCCCCTGCCCACCCCTCTAATATTCTTAAGGGGGTCTCTTCTCCAGTCTTCAGAGAGTAGCTGGAAGTGGGGAGGCAGGAAAAAGGTCCTCCTTTCCTTTCACTCTGCAGCTTTAATCTGAAATCTTAGGCGCAAAGCTCAGAAACTGCTTGTGCTAAATTCCCTGTTGCAAAATGCACCTAGAACAATGGGCGTTTCGAACACTGGTTCTGGGAGGGTAATAGGGGTGTCCCAACAACTCTTAACAAAATTTCAGCTCCCAGGGCTCTTTGAAAGGGATGGTGCAGATAGTGCTTTCGTCAGACATAGGCAAACTCCGGCCCTCCAGATGTTTGGGACTACAATTCCTATCATCCCTAGCTAAAAGGACCAGTGGTCAGGGATGATGGGAATTGTAGTCCCAAACATCTGGAGGGCCATGGTTTGCCTATGCCTGGTTTACATCAAGACAGAGACGAAACACTCACTGATCTAACATAGTATTCCCTAAACTGGAGCCCTCCATATGTTTTGGGGGCTCCCAGCTACCTTCAAACCCAGGTTGTAGTTCAAAAAACTTACTTCAAAACACCAGTTTAGAGATGGCTGGTCTAATGACTCCTGGGTGGGGTTGGTTTGGTTTCCCTTGCATTTCTAAACTGAGCAGAAACGCGAAAGATCAGAATAGAGGAACACATAGCCCAAGAATGTTACCAGGTGATAGCCCTTTTTAACCACAATTATAAATAGCAAACCCCTATCCCGGTTCACAGTTTCTTATCTAGCTTAAATGGCTGTCCCATTTGGGAAGCTGTTCATTTACAGATGAAGCAGAGCTCCACCTAAGCCCCATCACATGGTTTCTAAAGTCGTAGGGTTGTAGTCATTCCCCCAACACTCCCGCCGCTTCATGTTCCAGCAGCTTTGCAGCATCAGTAAGGCCAAGGCTGCGATTCATAATCAGATTACTCAAATGCCAACCACCTGAAATCAGTCACGCTTCACTCGGTTCCTGTGTGAAATACCAATAAAGCCAAAGTTGTGTTTCCCCGAGATATTTATACCGCAGCTGGGAGTTGCGCATCTAACTACCATTTCTCATTTTCAAGACTCTAGGAGGAGCAGGTACTAACTTGCTCTGTTCAGATGCAGGTAGGTAGCCGTGATGGTCTGGATCGAAGTAAAATAAAAAAAATTCCTTCAGTAGCACCTTAAAGACCAACTAAGTTTTTATTTTGGTATGAGCTTTCGTGTGCATGCACACTTCTTCAGATGCAGAATGTGTGCCCACAACCTCTATGGCTGGGGTAGGCAACCTAGGGCCCGGGGGCCAGATGCGGCCCAATTGCCTTCTCAATCCGGACCATGGACGGTCCGTGAATCAGCGTGTTGTTACATGAGTAGAATGTGTCCTTTTATTTAAAATGCATCTCTTGAGTTATTTGTGGGGCATAGGAATTTGTGCACAAAAAAGTTGCACGTTTTTTAAAATGTTTAACATAGGAAACTGCCTTTTACCAAAGTCAGACCATTGATGTGGTGTTGTCAACAGCCAGCAGGTCATTCAAACTATTTTATTGAAGTTCCATGTTTTGTACAGTTGTGGTTTTTTAGGCCTGCCCCCCCCCCCGGATGGTGTTTGTTCAATGCTGCTCTCCTAGGTTCTAGACAGAGAATTTGGAGATGTAAGACAAACCTAGAACCTTCTGCATGCCACTGACCCACACTCCCTCCCCAAAACCACTGGCAGGGAGCGCTCCTTTCACCTGTATGTTCTTAAACACCCACTGCAACCAAGATCTCAAGCAGACTTGCTTACAAAAGAAACACTGGCATGGGGGGAGGAGGTTTTCAGCCCATCATATTACACAAGAGCCCTGCAACAAAATGTTGCAGCGGGGAGTGCTGCTGCTCAGGGTCCCAGCTGCCAACCAGGATTCCACGGCCACATCTTAGAATTCTTCCTAAAGGGTTTTTGGTTTTTCTTTGCTTATGCTTCTGTTAAGTCTGCTCATACAACCTCCTTTTTGTGTCATTTTGGGCGCACGGGGTGCACTTTTTAGGCACCAAGTCCCACCAAAGCATCTGAGCCCTTTACATTTTTGCCATGGGGCATATGTCAAAACCAGAGCAAGCACTAATTGAAGAAGACCTGCTCAAGATAAACATTAGAATCAAAGAATTTAAGAATGAGTTGGAAGGGACCCTGGGGTCATTGAGTCCAACCCCCTGCAATGCAGGAATCTCAGCTAAATCATCCATGACAGATGGCCATCCATTTTGGAATTTTCAAATATCAAAACACTCTAGGTGACGGCGGATCACTTAGGAAGATAAACACTTCCAGCCACTCAGACACAACAAGGGAAATCAACCAAGCCAGAAACCTAGTACCACCTCAAATCACCACTTTCTACAAGCAGCTCTGAGTAGCTTTTTTTAACGCCACCTTCCATTCACCAAAACATACTGCACAAGCATCTGGTAAAAGCATTTTGGAGCCGCCGCCCCGCCCCGCCCCCCCAAAACCAAAGACTGGTCATTGTTCAGAAATAATAGTTTAATTTGGCACTATTTTGATGGCCGGGGAAAGCATGTGGTTATAAACTTTTTGGTCTGTATTTTTAAAATCTTCACCATAACCAGTTTTGCACCCCAAAAGCAGGAGAGGATGTGTATGTAAAAGCCCAAAATGGAAGAAAGCTATTTATACCACTGATTCGGAAAGTACCGCCAACAGTATGCAAAGCAGAACTGTTAAGTTCATAAACAAGCAGAGTTATAGAATTTGAGGGACATTCGCAAGTGTTCCTAACAAGCCTTGACACTCCTCCTCATAAATCTTCTGAAGAGGTTAGGTTTCTCATTGAAATTATGTGCCCTACAATTGCTCGTGCTAAGGATCTCCTTTATATGACAACAAGCGGAATCCCAGCTGAGCTGCCTCATGTCAGGCCTCCGGGTTACATTTTGGGTGGTATTATCTCCTGACACACTCCAAAGGCGTATCAGCCAAACGCTTTGCGCTGTGTATATCCATTTGGACATTCAACTGAGGCCGGAGTTAAATCCTACATCTTAACTATAAAATACCAGAAAAATCCAGCATCAAAACATAGAAGCAAGATCCTACATTTCTTAAATAAACTGGTGGGGTGAGGGATAATTTGGTTCTGGGGTTTTGTTTTGAGACACAGCATTCAGTTCCCTCTCCCAACACTTCCTTGTTCATTCTTTATCTCCTCTCTCCTCCAAGCAGTTCAGAAATGGTGAACATAGCTCTTCCCCAACATGACCTCTTATCCTCACAATCGGTGTTTGAAATTAGCCAGGCGCCAGGCGCATTTTACAGCTGGGTTTCAACCACTTGCAACCGAGTGGAGATGCTTGGGAGCCAGGCTGGCGCCTGACGTCTCCACCATCTGGTAGATGCCTGGCTGGGGATCCTTGCACCCGGACTGTTTTCACACATTAATACCACAACCTGTAGAATTCAATCCATTATATTTTATCTGCACAATTGGAATGAGTTTCAGAAACCAAAATGCTTTTTCTGTGCAGTCTGAGCAGGAGTGGTGAACGTTATTGTTAATCGTTGTAACGATTAATGAAATTATTCACTTGTGAATAATATTCTAACCAGGGTTGATAAATATCTATGATTTTTTTTAAATCGATTTTTTATTTACATCAGATTTTTTTAAAAAAATTGAATTGGATTTTTAAAACAAAATGCTTTTGGCGGAAACATCTTTCTAAAGATAGTTTTCTATTTAAGTTACATTATAGTTCAAGGCTATTCATCAGGAAATAAGGATTTGTTTTAAGTGTTTCATGTGTGCTAAAACTCAGTCTAATTTTTATTATTGTTGTTGTTTAACCACATCGGTTAACAAACATGGATACATATGCTACAACGTTATTGTTTTAGTTAAATAAATTATTTAAATCATTATTAAGGAAATGATTATTTTTCTCCTTCCAATAAAGTACAGCAAAAAAGTTGTCCAAATATAAACAGTTAACTTATTAAACTTCACAATAATTTCATAACTACAGTCGTACCTCGGAAGTCAAACAGAATCTGTTCCGGAAGTCCATTCGACTTCCAAAACATTTGACTTCCAAAGCGTGGCTTCCGATTGGCTGCAGAAGCTTCCTGCAGCCAATTGGAAGCCGCAGAAGCCCCATCGGACGTTCAGCTTCCAAAAGAACATTTGAAAACTGGAACACTGACTTCTAGTTTTCAATCGTTTGGGAGCAGGAGCGTTTGACGCCCAAGGTGTTCGGGAGCCGAGGTACGACTGTATCTGTCTATGTTATTCCAAATATGAAACCTTTATCTGGTTGTAAATATTAAGATTACACCAGCAAGAATGAGTCTTTCTGTAAAAAATGATTTAAATCAAGTCTTAATGACTAGTGATTTAAATCAATTTAATTTAAATCAACCCCACCCCGATTCTGACATTATGAATGGTCTGTGTCTCCATATACAGTATATGCTGACTGTCCCTGGATCAAGCGACTTTTCCTTTTTAAGTTCTCTAAGCTTTTAACCTAGTTCAAGGTGGTCATCTGAACTAGCCAGAAGTTTAACTGAGAATCAACCAAAGCCAGTCTCTCTTTCGAAAAATAAAAATTTAGAGCCGTCTTGCTCCAAAATGGCAACTAGACATCCCATTTTGGCAACTGCAGCCTTGGTTTAAGGAGCCATTTGGCGCCCAGCTTATATACCTCGAGTTTCTAACACTGCTCACAACCACCCTAGAAGATAATATTAGTCCGGCGGATAGTGACTAGCCTAAGGTTGCTCAGTGAACTTATGGCTTAAATCCACTCCTAGTTCAACAACGACCCCTATGCAACATTGGCTAGTGGACTTTCTAGCCGGCACAGAAGGAAGAAATGTTCTCCCTTAGAATGGTCAAATTCCTCCATTACGTACCCAGTTTTATTCTAAAGGACGGCATTGAGTCACCTGCAACCTGAAGTGGTCCACCCTAGTCTCGTTCACAAAAGCTCGGTATGATGCCAACATCCTTCCTCCTCCTCCTCCTCCCGCTGTTGTAACTTCAAAATTGTTCCTCCCCCTGCACACACAGGAAATAGCGTGGAGGCCGTTCCAGACTTAGAATGGTTTTTTGGAAATCAGGAAGTTGGTTTTTGTTGTCGAACACAAGTGGAAGTGACAGGGTCACAAAGCTCATTTGTCATTTGGTGGCTCAAGGCAGGAGAGGGGGGCAGGATCTGAGGTCCTCTTTGTATCTCACGAGGAGAGGGGTTGACCAAAAAGACCTTAAATTAAGCAAGTCAGTCAGGGAAAGTGTAGAAGAGACGGAAAAGTCATTTTTATTATCCAGTCGGTCCCCATCATAAAATGAAAAGGTGGTACTGGGAGGCAGGGAGATTTCATGTGCCTCTGGTTTTAATAGCTGAAGGCATCTGCCAAGTTCTGTATGCCTAGTATTTAGGAAATCGTTTCCTTCCTCCGCCACCTTAAATATATTTCTCAAAAACACACACATGTTAAGAACAGAGGTGAGAAGCTGCCTTCCCACTAAGTCAGTCTATCGTCCAATCTAGCTCAGTATTGTTTACACTGACTGGCAGCAGCTCTCCAGGGTCTTGTCAGACACCTTTTCCTCTTCACCACAGATGCCAAAAATTAACCACAGAGCTACAGCAGTTCTAAAGCTTCACAAGAATACTTCCTCGAGTTTGAGCACAGAAAGGCAATCTGCTTTAGAGGGCAGTGTCACATCCCCAAAACGCTTTATTGGTCCGATTCAGTCACGGTCTGGCTATCTGGGACATGCCTGAGTCCTGGTATGTCCCCCCCCCTCCCCGCCCTCTCCCTGCAAAAAAAAACCCCTTCCTGGTCCATGCTAAACATAGTTTGTTGTCATATTTGAACTGCGTCATCTATGGCTACTACAAATGATAGCCTGCATCTGAAACAGAACTTAGCTGAAGGGCACCTTCTACAGATGTATCTAAGCCAATCCTTACGATCTCCTTCTGAAACTGTTCTTTGGGTGCCGCATGGAACAAGGCACATGTCCCTTTAGGGCGAAAGGATCTTCTCGGTGGTGGCACCCCAACTACAGAATGCTTTCCTGAGAACAGCTCACATAGCCTTATTTTGTTGTACTATTATGTCGTGAACCACCCTGAGATTTACAGGTGAAGGGCTGTAGATGGATGATGATGATGCTCTATTGTCAATTAGATGCTGGGTCTTCTCAACCTGATCCAGTCCTAACCTTTTCATCTTTGCTCCTTTTCATGCTGCAGTTATGCATTTTTGCTGCTGGCCTGTTTACATGTTTGTTTTCAGTTTGCTTCTAACCTTGTTGTAAGCCACCCAAATGCCCAAGGTACTGGTAAGTAAATAAAAGCCAAAATATGGCTTTCCCACCGCTGCCTGAGAAGCAAATTATGCAGTAGACTTTGGCAGCTTGATTCGAGAAGCCTGACGGGTCTCAATCACAGCAAACTCAATCGTATCAGCGCCTGCATTCACAGGGCACAATCGCATCGCAAAGCATTTTGGAAAGCAACAAAGCAAGACAGACAGGCCCTTGCCCCCAAGGGGTTTAACAGCAATATTTTGACAGCAGTGGAGACCACAAATGATGTGGAGGGAAGAAATGTGACAAGCGCTCATCATCATACTTGGCATTTATATATATAAAAAAATCACTCTGACAACTCTAAAAGCTTTTCATGAACCACACCCACACAATGCATTTAAAGCACTATTATAACCACTGTAAGGGACGTGGGTGGCGCTGTGGGTTAAACCACTGAGCCTAGGCCTTACCAATCAGAAGGTCGGCGGTTTGAATCCCCACGACGGTGTGAGCTCCCGTTGCTTGGTCCCTGCTCCTGCCCACCTAGCAGTTCGAAAGCACATCAAAGTGCAAGTAGATAAATAGGTACCACTCCAGGCCGGGAAGGTAAACGGCGTTTCCGTGCGCTGCTCTGGTTCGCCAGAAGCGGCTTAGTCATGCTGGTCACATGACCTGGAAGCTGTACGCCAGCTCCCTCGGCCAATAACGCGAGATGAGTGCCGCAACCCCAGAGTCGTCCGCGACTGGACCTAAAGGTCAGAGGTCCTTTACCACCACTGTAGCGCTCACGGTGAATCCCAGTAGATGCAGTTTGTTAAGGGTGCTGGGAACTGTAGCTTGGTGGGTCGTTACCCTTCAACAAACTACAATTCCCAAGACTCTAACGCAGGCATCCCCAAACTGTGGCCCTCCAGATGCTTTGGCCTACAACTCCCATGATCCCTAGTTAAGAGGACCAGTGGTCAGGGATAATGGGAATTGTAGTCCAAAACATCTGGAGGGCCGAAGTTTGGGGGTGCCTGCTCTAATGGTTGAGGTGGAATAATGGTGTTTTAAACGCATTGTGTGGATGTGACCGCAGCCAGTGTCAGCTATCACGGCAGGCAGGCCTAAACAAGGTGAGTTTTATCCTTACCATACTGCTGGTGGGTGGGTGGGGAAACAGAGGTAGAGAGAGCAAGTGGTTTAAATCATGTGACCAGCCCCATGCTGGCCAGGGATTGTGGGAATTGCAGCCCTAATCCAAAACAGCTGGAGGGCACCAGGTTGGCAAAGAGTTTATGCCAGAGCCAAGAACCTTACGGCCCATTTTCAGCTATCAAATCCTACATGCTGAGAAACACATTTCAGCTCTGAAAGTAGGTAATCATAAAAAAAAGCAAGTAAGCAAACAAACAGGAAGACTTGGGAGGTCCAGATTTTTTTAAAAGTCTTTCGATTCAAGTTCAACGGAAGCATAAGAAACTTGCCCACCTAGGATTTGGGGGCATCTCACAGCAAGATTGCCATGTGCCAGGTACAGATCACCTTTGTGCATGCAGCCACTCAAACGCAGGACAGGTATAGCGCGGCACAAGAAAGCCCAGTCTGTGCCAAACCTTGCATGCGCACCTCTCTATGGGCTGACATGCCCGGATGTCAACAGACTCTGAAAACCACAGCTGCTACAGGATGAGGCAGTCATGCGACTCAGGGCTCACTCTGTGTCAGCTAAGGAAGAGAGAGGAAGTGCTCTGCCTTCTTCCAGTGCAGACTCATTTCTGGATTAAGAAACACACTGCACTCCGCATGGGCTGCCACAAAGCCTGAGCGTTATTCACGCTTTTCCCGCTTACCGCCTTGGCATTAAAAACGCCGCTTTTGTTATTCCAGGAATGTTAAAAAGCCTATTAGCCAGACATTTTCACAACACAGATATGCAGGCATTGTGCAACCGCTGACTCCTAAGAAATATTCCACATCATGAGTTCGAAGGGTGATGTAAAGGAGGCTTTCAGTTGAAGGACCCCTCTAAATGATCGGTGCACTTTGGGCTACAGAAACCCCAAATTTTAGTTTGTTCTCTTGCCTTAATTCTGACACAGCCACGAGGGCTCAAACAGCTTTATATATAGAAGCTAGCATTTTACAAGTACTGTATGGGATGTGATCCTGGCCGACACTAGGAACGGTTGTCGTTATTAATGTATTTTTAGATGCATTTTTGCAGTGTGTCTTTCCGAAACTGACACCAACATATGGCTGGCAGACAATTTGCATAAGAATAGTTCACTGCACTGCCTTTACAGCATACAGCGTCCGGGCAGAAAATGATATTATTTATAGGCTTCGGCGCTCTCTTGCACATGCTGAACGTTTTCAAAGCTTTAAAATGATAAATTTTGTAAAAATGCAAACCGGCGGGGGGGAACAGTTAACACAGTATTGCGGCGGAGATGAATAGGCTGTCACACGAGTCCTTGATGCTTCCGCTCGGAAGCAGCCGTTTCAGTGGGACTTGCAGGTTTATATATTTATTTTTAATTTGCAAAGATCACAGTAGAGGGGCTGTCGGCCAAACTACCTTTACACAAAAGCATCTTGATTTGAAATAAATGGGACGTCTCCTCAGGGTTCCAAAAATAGGTCTATATTTATTAGTAAGAAAAATGTAGGTGTACTTTTTCTCCCTCTGACAAGAAGGGTCCACTCCACCACTTTTGTATTAAGGCTAATCTACTTTATAATGTATAGCCCATTACAGCTGTCTATCAGCTCCATCTGGTACGCAGGCTGAGACCCTACCTCAGGGGTCCCCGAAGCAGTTCGAAGGCACCTCAAAGTGCAAGTAGATAAATAGGTACTGCTACAGCGGGAAGGTAAACGGTGTTTCCGTGAGCTGCTCTGGTTCGCCAGAAGCAGCTTTGTCATGCTGGCCACATGAAATGGAAGCTCCCTTGGCCAATAACGCGAGATGAGCAACGCAACCCCAGAGCCATCCACGACTGGACCTAATGGTAAGGGATCCCTTTACCTTTACCTGTCCGCAAGCAGAAGGTGAATATTAAGCACGGGGAGCAAAATTGCATAATAAATGCAGGCAAGGGATTCCTAGAAAGCTGGCATCTCCGCCACTCAGCAACAGCCAGCAGTGGAACATCAGAAAAGTTAGTACGGGCAGGAATTAAAGACAACTGCTCACTGTTCGGGCCAATTAGTTCAACACAATTGGTTAACATAATATGTTTTTTGTCTTTCACAGAGATTTCCTCTGTTACACAAAGTGTCATTCTTTATTACAAGCCAGTGGAATAATTGCGTAACATTGTGCCAAATTAACATTTTGGCATGCTTTTTTAGTCAGAAAGAATTTTTATCATAAGGGTACTCAGATATCATTTTAGGCATTTGAAATTTGAGTGATTTTTTTTGGGGGGGGGAACTGCATTATATGAAGAACAACCAACATCTGAGGTTAGTGTCAACCTATGACCGGTGAGAAAAATTCATGTTATCAATACATCAGTCAGACAACAGTCGTGTATTTAAAGCATCGTTAGAAAGACATCAAAGAAATGTGCTAGGGCTGCAATCCTTTAAAGACTTACTTGGGAGTAAGCTGTGTGCTGAATTCTTTCTGAGTAGAAGTGGACAGAATTGCACTGTTAACACTCATTACAAAAACATCCACCCACAGTCTGCACAGACACTAGTTATCTGACCTGAAACAAGCTGCACTTTAAACAGCGGATGGTTTTAAAAATGATTTATTCTGATACCAATGTTAGGGCTGTGCTGGATCTTCAAATGGTTTCTTTTTTGACCATTTGAAGGCAACGGGATGCAGAGCAAAGGAGATGGAATGTGAAACGAAATTATCTTTCAAATAAAGCAAATTGGTGGCATCAGGCAATACTGATATTCGTAGTTGATAAAATCATACACAAGCCCCCACTTTGCAGGAACAGAGCAAGGGCAAGAATTAGAAGGGAGGGCAAGTGACGGCTGGGCTCTAGGTTAGGCTTACAGAAAAAATATTATTTTTTTCTTTTTTGGAAACAAAGTGTTGAGCATGCATCCGTTGGGTTCCCATACTCCATCATTCAACTAGCAGAAGCAAAGTTTGCCAATGAGGAATCAATCCTGAAATAATTATGCAAGGTGCATTTAATTGCTGCAAAATATGCTGATCCCACTGAAAGGAAACCCACAAGACTTGAAAGTCCGTCTTGTCGATCTCACTGGACAGCTAAGGAATTTCAGCTCTGTAGGGAAGAAGACAACAGTTGATCTTCTGGAATTTCTCTTTAATTAGTTCAACACACTTCAAGGAAGTAAAGTTTTTAGCTCTTCTTCTTCCTCTTCTTCCTCTTCTTCTTCTTCTTCTTCTTCTTCTTCTTCTTCTTCTTCTTCTTTCTTCTTCACATGGAAGAAAAGAGTTTGTCTGAAGCACATCTCTGCAAAGTTTCATACTTGAAGGCAAGTCAACTAAATCCAGCCTGGTAGTTAAGACCGCTGAAATGGTTTCCCAAATAAACTTTTCCAAGAGTGCATTTTAGGGGGGGGGAATGAATATCAAAAGAAACTACAGTGGTGCCTCGCTAGACGAATGCCCTGCAAGACGAATTTTTCGCTTAACGAAGAGATTTTCCGAGCGGAGGTTGCCTCGCAAGACGAATTCGTTTTGTGAAAAATTCGTCTAGCGAATCGCGGTTTCCCATAGAAATACATTGAAATTCAATTAATGTGTTCCTATGGGCAAAAAAAAAATCAATGCATTCCTATGGGATTCACTAGACGAATTTTTCGCAAAACACCTTTGCTTTAAATACACACACACACACACACACACACACACACACACACACACACACACACCACTATGTTTGTTTTTCTCTCCTGTTGTAGAAGCATCCCAAAGAAATAGCTTCCATATCTTACCAGTCCCACTGCCTGGCTATCTACATGGCACAGACGCCAGCTCCCTGTGGTCTAATCTCACCACATTTGTCACCGTGTGCCACATAAGCAGAGTTTGCTGCATCAAGCCAGTGGCCCGTCTATTCCAGCATCCTGTTCTCACAGTGGCCAACCAGATGCCATTTGGAAATCCTTCAAGCAGTACCTGAATGCAAGAGTACTTCCCCACCACCACCACCACCACTACTACCTTGTGTGATTCCCAGCAAATTATATTCATAGCCATACTGTCTCCAACCGTGGAGGAGGAATAGGGGCATTGTGCAAATTTCAGAGAGTCTCCTTGTGTTGTGGTTTCTTTTCCACACATGCCTTTTCTTCGCATCCATCATCGATTCTGTGCTGCTGCTGCTGTTAACAATCAGCGTAGAAGGCTCCAATTACTTAATCCTGGAGCCTGTCTCCTATGGCATCGTTCTAGGCGCTGCATTTTGGGTTTGCATCTCATAGACATCTGGCTGGCTGCCGTGAGAACAGGATGCTGAACTAAAACTAAATGAGCAGCTCTTTTTATGTTCTTAAAAATGTTTGCTGTTGGGTTCCCCCTCCCCCAATGCCTCATATTATCTATACTCTTAATTGTTTAAAGCCACACAAGTTGGTGGCTGTCACAGCTTCCTGTGGCAGTGAGTTCCACAGTTTAACCACGTGCCTCGTGAAGAACTACTTTCTTTTCCGTCCCCTAAATCCTCCAATAAGGTAAAGGTAAAGGGACCCCTGACCATTAGGTCCAGTCGTGACCGACTCTGGGGTTGCGCGCTCATCTCGCATTATTGGCCGAGGGAGCCGGCGTATAGCTTCCAGGTCATGTGGCCAGCATGACAAAGCCGCTTCTGGCGAACCAGAGCAGCACAATGGAAACGCCGTTTACCTTCCCGCTGTAGCGGTTCCTATTTATCTACTTGCATTTTGACGTGCTTTCGAACTGCTAGGTTGGCAGGAGCTGGGACCAAGCAACGGGAGCTCACCCCGTCACAGGGATTCGTACCGCCGATCTTCTGATCGGCAAGCCCTAGGCTCAGTGGTTTAACCACAGCACCACCTGGGTCTCCAATATTCCTCCAATATTCAAGTGCTAATGTCCACGAGTTCTAACGTTACGAGGCGGGACTGAGGGGGGCATTAGCATTCATCCACTTTTCCCATGCCTTGCATTGTTTTATAAACTTTGGTCGTGTTGCCTCTTACTAGCCTTTTCTCTAAACTAAAAAGTCCCAACACAAGGCAAATCATCAGATGGGTTACACAGTCCCTGTTAGTGCCTTCCAGAGAGACAGCTGTGCTAGCCTGCTTCATGCAAAAACAGAGTCTTGTGCCACCTTAATAGACTAATCAACTTTATTGCAGCACAAGCTTTAGGGGGACTCTGATCCATGAAAGCTTGTGCCACGATAAATGTGCTAATTTTTAAGGTGTTACAAGACTGTTGTTATTGCTACATAAAGTGTCCACAAAGCAGACCTGTGGGAAATTAAATTCATGAGTCTGTCTCCTGGTTAACACAGCATTTTATTTTTTTAAAAAAACCGAACACTCGGCTCACTGCCACCATTGATAACAGTTTCTTTCAGGACCGCGTTCCCCCTACCACATTAGGAGGGGGTAAAAGAAATATATGTTTTTCCCTCGGGTTAAAAACTTTGCCGAATACTGTTAAAGCCCTCAAATGCGCAAGTTTACTACTTTGGCGTATATTCTCCAGTTGTTATATTAATTGCTGACTCTAGTCCTGGGGCCTTCACACCTTAAACGGTTAGCGAAATTTCTGCACAAGTTGTTTGTCCTTGTCAATACTGAAACACTCAGAAGCTCTTCCAAAGAACCTGCAGCGGGGTGGCAATGAAGAACAGTAAAGATGATAAAAGGGAAGGACAAGTAAGAGTCAAGATTATCTGCTTTGGCCAAGTCAACTTGTTGGTGTCTACTGGGGAACCAAATATGCTGAAGCAGCTTGCCCCAATATTGTTCAAACCACCAGTAATATTTGTAGTGCTGTAAATAGAGACAGCTGGTCCTTAAACTGGAAGAATAGTGTATGCAAATTGGATGTAAACAGTGAGGGGGGAGAGGAATGATGGATAGCCTGGGAGAGCGAAGGGAGAAAAGAGACTCTTCAAGCACTAGGCAGAATGCTTGAGCAACAGCTTATGCATAAAACCCTCCCAGACTACTTTGTGATTCCCATTGTAAATACAGAAACAGAAGCAGCCTAGAAGCTCAGTCTAAATACACATTCAAGCTCCAAGAAGCACTGTAAGAATGAACTAGGCCACATTATTTGAGAGGATATGGTTTGTGGTGCAAAATCTTGCTTTTAGCTCAGAAGCAAACAGCAGTAAGCGTCCCTCTTGCAAAAAGCAATAAATTTCCTCAAAACAAGAGCCAGTCAAAAATTCCAGACAGCAGCAGAGTCTTCCTTTTAACAGATGTGAGGAAGGACAACTCCTTCTGCAACACCGAAGCCGCTTTTGCAAATGGGCATCTCCCATAACTGAGACTTTTTGGTGCCCCACTGGTATCTGCTTAAAAGGAAATGCAAGGAAGCTCAAGAGGTAAGATTCTTGGCCGTGACACCCACCCCTGAGGTTGGCCTGCAGCCAAAACTGGACGCCTGGAAGTTTCACTAGGCAGTTGGCAAACGGAGAGCAAGGAGCAATGAATCAGCACACAAAAAAGGCACATACATACATCCCCTCCGCCCTTTTTGCTCCCCTGCCCCATGTGAAAAGATGGCGGGTGGGACATTTCTGCTCTTTGGTGCCGAATTTCCCTATTCCCCAAGAGGATGGGGAAGAGGAGAAAGCCAATGGCTACAGGAGCAGAGAGTAAGTCGCTTCGAGTTCCTCCTCCAGCCCAAGAAGCTGGAGCAGCAACACAGAGGGGCGTTGAGAGAAGATAGCCAAAAGCCAGGCTGTAAACAGAGAGCGTGAGAATATGGGAAAACAGATCACAGGGCATTGCTCTAATCAAAACAGACTGAGGAGGAATCTACTAACACCAGCTTAGCTGACTAAAGATGCTCTCTCATGCCAGTTGAGTCCCAGAGCTTTTCAGCTATGAAATCAGCTGGCTTACTGCTTTGTGCTCCTCTCATGTGGCTCTTTCCTAGCCTAGCAAGTCCAAATTGCACCCATATCTGCAATCCTGGACAAAAAGGCTGTCTAAAAATGGACACCAGAAGATATTCAAGAGCTCCCAATTAATCAGGATGCCTTTATAGCACATCCAGCTTGGTTCAGTCTGTTTAATGGTACCACCTAGGTTGCCTATTTCCGAGGCTGAAGAAATTAAGACATTATTATATAGAGTTTGGCTGTCCGCTAAATAGGCATCATATAGCAGCCTCTGGGACCCACTGAGCCTAGGGCTTGCTGATCAGAAGGTTGGCAGTTCGAATCCCTGTGACGGGGTGAGCTCCCGTTGCTTGGTCCCAGCTCCTGCCAACCTAGCAGTTCAAAAGCACGTCAAAATGCAAGTAGATAAATAGGAGCCGCTACAGCGGGAAGGTAAACGGCGTTTCCATGTGCTGCTCTGGTTTGCCAGAAGCGGCTTTGTCATGCTGGCCACATGACCTGGAAGCTATATGCCGGCTCCCTTGGCCAATAATGCGAGATGAGTGCGCAACCCCAGAGTCGGTCACGACTGGACCTAATGGTCAGGGGTCCCTTAGCAGCCTCTGAAAGAGTCAAAAGTTCCTGGGCGAACTTATCCCACAACTGGAGTAAGCTGCTTTCACAATGGCAAAAGTTCCTATGCCAGTGCTCTGGTGCAGGGATGAGAGCCATCCCAGGGCGGGCTCGAATCAGCAACCTTCTGGTTAACAGCCATACGCACTGATTGCAGCACAAGTGGGCATCTGTTTATGTGGTTCCTGGAAGGAGCTGGCTGGACACTGCTGGCAACCGGATACTGGATTAGATGCCTGTCCTGCTACAGCTCAGCTCTTAAATTATAACCCGGGGACACACACACAAATACCCAGGCTGGCTGTTATGCATACAAGTCTTTAGTCCTATTTATCAGCCACTTTGTGGAGCGTCAACACATTATTGACTTGTGTGTATTACATAATTCTATTAATATTTGCCCAGAGTATAAGAGCAGGCTCAGATCACGTTGCAGTCCAAAAAGGGGAAATAAATCAAAGGATGGAAGAATAACCTGAAAACATGGTTTGACGCAACTGAAAATAGAAAAAGAATCAAGCTGAACGAATTAGAAGTGTTGTGAAATACAGTTTTCGGGGAGCGGGGCGGAGGTGGATAAACGAAATGTTGCTCTTTTAACAGCGTGGTTCCCTTCTTCGTGACTCGGTGCCGGACAGACCCACGCCTTCCCTACTGCGCTGCTAGAATTTCATGTGACCTGTTCCTTCCGCACCTCGCCAATTCCATTCAAAGGGAAACAGTGGGGCGCTCGGCACAGCAGGAGGAGAACCAGAGGCTGCATTCGTTACCGCAATTAGCGAGGAGGCGAGAAGCAAGTTTTCTGCAGCGATGACACCCTAGCAGAGCTCTACGTTCTCCTCAAAACTCCTGCTTGGCTGTTTCTCTCATGGAGCTCAAACAAGTCAACTATGGCCCCCTCCAAGCCACGTTCTGCAACTGGCTATGGCTGACCACCTTTTTATACCAGATATTCAGGGCTCTTCCAACAGTCAGGAGAAAGGAACCCAATTCAAAATGGCAGAGTTGGGAGTATCAAGTGTGTGTGTGTGTGTGTGTGTGTGTGTGTGTGTGTGTGTGTGTGTGTGTTAGGGGTGCCCTTGCTCATCTCATACCTCAAGCCACTGTGTGTTTGTGTGTGTCTCTCCCTCAAGGACCAACTTGGAGCAAGGGGAGAGGAACGCAATTCCATTCCTCGCAATTCCCGAGGAAATGAACTCCATTAGAATCTCGTTCCCACCAGGCATGATGGGATATGTAGTCCTGCGTGCTCTTCGTAATGGGACTGTGATGCTCGGCTGGGGAGCATCATGTCTTTGCTGCATCCCATTTCACAGTTAAGTTTGGAGGACCTTGGGGGGGCGGGGTAACAGCGGTGGTGAATGTATGGTAGTAGTGGGCAATTCTAAGATCCCACAAGTGTTTTTTGCATTCAATAAATTGAATAGTGTAGCAGTTTGTAAGAAACGCAGATCAAACTATGTGCAGGCAAAAACTCCCTTATTAGATATGGAGTTAAGCAGCATAGCAGAACTTTTTTCCACCCTGCAAGGAACCTCTAATTTCAGTCTTCTTAGCTTCCTATTCTCTTTTCCTCAATTTATAAAAGCTGAAGGAATGCTCACGAAGGGTTACTTCTTCCCCCTCCTTTCTGAAGGGCAATGACCTTTCTCTTTAAAATCACATGGTGAAAAAACAACAACAGAAGCTCACAAATAAGCTTAAGGAAGGAAGGACGGATGAATGAAGGAACAGAACAGTCAGCTCAGATAGGCACTGTACAAACAATAGATTTTGGTCAGCGTCAGAAAAATTGTGCAATAGCACGGTAACTGGAGGAAAACGAAACTCTTACGCAGGAACTTTTACCAGAGCTTGAAGTTGCTTCCAGATGACTTGCTTATTGACCAGTCATCCCAATTTGTTTGCACAAACTTTGTGAGAAGTTTATATTGTGTTGCCTATTTGCTGAGCATACATTCAGTACAATTTGTTGACAGCATTACAAAGCCGTCTCAAGCAATTGTTATCCCATGCTTTCTGGTACAATTTCTCATTACTTTCCTTACTTCAAAAATTCTTGTGTTTTCCTCTTTTTTTATAAAAAAAAAAGCAGATTTGCTGCACAACCTGAGTTTGCCGAGATGTGACTGAACCCTATCTGCAAAATAGGATGAGCCCCTTCGGCCACAGGCAGAAAATAAGCCTACACCTTATGTAACCTCACAGCGACTGTGCGTAATTAAGAAAGATTGTCATTTACGAAGCCTATCAGAGGTGATGAGGGAATAATTCATTCCTCTAGAACAGTGTTTCCCAACCTTGTGCCTCCAGCTGTTTTTGGACTAAAATTCCCATCATTCCTGACCACTGGTCTTGCTAGCTAGGGATGATGGGAGTTGTAGTCCCAAAACATCTGGAGGCACAAGGTTGGGAAACACTGCCCTAGAACACCTAGAACAGGCATAGGCAACCTTGGCTCTCCAGATGTTTTGGAACTACAACTCCCATGATCCCTAGCTAACAGGGCCAGTGGTCAGGGATCATGGGAGTTGTAGTTCCAAAACATCTGGAGAGCCAAGGTTGCCTATGCCTGACCTAGAATCTATAGTTATTAAGGACACCTAAAGCTCGAAGAAATTCCAGCATTATCTTGAAGATACCCAAGAGCAGGCCTTGCAAATCTTGACACCTCTCCTCTGCACACACAAACTCAAGTTTCTCTCTCTGCTCTCCCACCCAGGGTTGCCTATGATGACATTGTCAGGGGCCAATTAATGGACACTTTCCTGCATGCTGTAAAAAGCCTCACCTGCTAAGCACAGCAGCAGTAGCTACCTGTGGCCATCCAGATGCTGTTTGTGACCACCACCAGCCCTCAGCCAGCATGGCCAATGGTCAGGGGGGGTGGGAGTTTCAGTCCAACATTTGGAGGGCCAAAGTTAGCCGCCCCTGTTCTTATAGACCAAGCAAAGTCACAGGAACAGGCAAATCTGCTTTCCTGGTTAGTTGGCACCCAAATGCATCCAGAACCAGAACCCCTGTTACGTAACTGTTGTCAATAACCCAAATTTCAGAGCTTTGAATGCCAAATAGCATTATACAGACTGTTTTCCAAAGAAGCCCATAAGTTACCTAAGCTGAAAGCCAATTCACAGTTTAGAAGCAGCTGCGATGGTGCAAGTGATTTTCAACAACTTCTCTCTCATTTGCGCCTCTTAAGGTTATTATTCCGAACCACATTAACTGCTGCTTAAACTATCAGACTCATCCCCTTTGGTTGTTACCCAAAGCTCCTTTTTTCCCCCAGCAGGGTTGCATAACTTATACAAACAGATCCATTTCCTGTCTGCTGCGCCAAGCAATTTAGCAGACCTTGATGATCCTGCTGAGATCACTTTGGGAGGGGAAAACATGAAACCAGAGAGAGAGAGAAAAGAAACTTGGCTGTCAGGATGCCCTGCACTTCAAAGTGCATTTTAAACAAAAAAATAGGAAATCAGGTTTACCAGACCTTTCTTTCTTTTCCTCCTTCCAAGGCTACATTTCCAGAAAAGTGCACTGCCTTATCAAGAAGGCCTAGGCCATTTGCTGTGTCTCTTAGCTCACGGAATCTGTTTGAAGTGAGTCACAAGAAGCATTCTCAGGTTTACTTAACAAGCACAAACAAGGTATTGGAGAAGAAGTCATGAACTGCTGGTTATCACAGTTAGTATTAATAAACAGGTCAAGTCAGCAAAAAGCGAAGCCTACTGAAAGAGTTTGTGGCCTAGCACATAGATACCAACTTTATGCTCAACTATATCCAAGCAAGACAGTAAGACAGTTACCAGTATGCCAACAGCTTTGGTATCTATTCTCTTCTATTCCCCGAGTTTTTGAATAGAGCCCATTTATTGTAGCCCATTTTACAGCTCTGAGGCACAATTTTGCGTGCACAATTTATCGCTGTCATACAGGACGATAAATTTGTGTGCGTGGTTTTGACTGCAATCACTCACAGAATTAACAGGCACGGAAATGTTGCAAAACTCCATTTTTTAAAAAAGAAAAAAACATTAACGCCAGGGCTGTCTCTAGGCTCTCCGGAGGCGCGCGGGCCTGGGGCCGCCTCCGCCGCGCGCCGGGGCGTCGCAACAGGGGTCGGGCAGTGCCCCCTAGCCCAGGGCCAGCCCTACGGCCAGGCTGGGTTGCACAGGGCTCTGGTCCTCCAGGCGGCAGCCGCGCTGCGCCCGCATGCCAGGCTGACAAACGGGGCGGGGGCGCCGGAGGGATACGTCGCAGCACAGCGCCAGGTATGCTTAAGACGGCCCTGATTAACGCAAAGCTATTTGTTGTTCATTGAAGGTGAACCATTTGTTTTACCTGCAGGACACCGGCTACCCAAATCAGAGCAGAGTTGGCCCTTCCCTCGCGAGCAGCCAGAATTGATCTAGCCCAGGGGTCAGCAACCTTTTTCAGCTGTGGGCCGGTTCACTGTCCCTCAGACCATGTGGTGGGCCGGACTATAATTATTTTGGGGGGGGGGGTGAATGAACAAATTCCTATGCCCCACAAATAACCCAGAGATGCATTTTAAATAAAAGGGCACATTCTACTCATGTAAAAACATGCTGATTCCCGGACCGTCCACGGGCCAGATTAAAAAGGTGATTGGGCCGCATCCGGCCCACGGGCCTTAGGTTGCCTACCCCTGATCTAGCCTATCTCAGATACGAGTGCAGGTTAAATGCTTCCAAGGATCCTACTCTTACTAAGCTGTGTTGGTTAGAGCAACTAAGGACAGGGGGCTGGGCACAAAAGTGCCAAGATAAGCTTCATGGTGGATTTGATTTAGATCAAATTGATTTAAATCACAATTTAAATTACTAGTCAGTAAGACTTGATTTATTTATTTATTTTTACAGAAAGACGCATTCTTGCTGGCATAATCTTAATATTTACAACCAGGTGAAGGTTTCATTTTTGGAATAGTAAATTTTCAGTAGTTTTTACAGTTATATCAAAAATTACTGATTTGGTTATACTGTTAGAAATACATAGACAGATAATTATGGAACGATTGTGAGGTTTAATAAGCTGACTGTTTATATTTGAACAACTTTTCTGCTGTACTTTATTGGAAGGAGAAAAATAATCATTTCCTTAATAACAATTTAAACAATTTATTTAACTAAAACATAGTATAGCATATGTATCCATGTTTGTTAACTGATGCGGTTGAACCTTTTTTTAAAAAAAAATAGACTAAGTTTTAGCACACATGAAAAACTTAAAACGAATCCTTATTTCCTGATGAATACCCTTTGGACTATAATGTAACTTAAATAGAAAACTTTCTTTAGAAAGATTTTTCCTCCAAAAGCATTTTATTTTAGAAATCCGATTTAAATTTTAAAAATCCGATTTTATTTATTTTTTTAAACCACTGGTTTTTATCCACCCTGGTTAAGATTAGGGCTTATAATCTCCAAATGGAGAACGACTTAGCCCTTAGCCCATGTGACCTTAGAAATTGGATTTTTGATCAGGATGCCAACCAAGACAAGAGCATCCATCATTGATGCCTGCTACTCTACTTGCTACCCCCAAATGAAGACCCATCGCTCAAGACTCCTTTACCTTGAGACTCTGACCTTCCCAACTATGAGGGGCCTTTGTAGAACTAAGATTTCAACAGGTGTTCTTGGCATATGGAGAGGGGAGACACTGGGGAATTGCCCATACGGATCGCAAATGTATACATGGATGCAATCAGGTAAGAGGACCTCACACACTACCTGCTGATATCCCCCCTGTATGCAACGCCCAGAGGAAAATTTATATTGCCAACTCTTAATTGGCTTCCAGGTCAATTTGCACAGGAAGTGACAGTGAAACTCCTAGCAGAAGCAGATGAACATCTGTATATTACACACCAGGTAGCCAAATTCACAGTGGCAGCCAAAAAGCTCCGTTCCAGCTATGTGAATGCACTCCAATCTCAAGTCTTAAATTTGTAGATTTCTTTTTGTGTTGTCAACTGCTACAGGTTACGTGTTATGATTTTAGGTGAAAGTTTTCTTTTATTCTCCGTCATCCATTGTAAAGGCCTTTTGGCTATAAACAATAATTGATTGATGGATTCCAGCTGCTGAACAGAGTAGACAGCCTGAGAAAAAGGCCCCCCTGGACCTGGCAGTCACCTGCCCTCTGCTGTTCTGGGTGGTTCTTCCGGATATACTGTACTGTTTTAAGTTGAAGTTTTATATTTGCGGGGTTGGAAACTGAACTCATCCCTTTTGTTGTTTTGTCCTTTTTATGATAAGCCCGCAAAGAACTTATCAGCGGCTGCCCCATTCCAGAGTTCCTTATACAGAAAAACTGGCGCGGAGATGAATTTTTGGTGGCAAGGGAAAACAGATGTATCCGCTAGGAATTTCTCTGCTTTCGAAGCAGCAACACATATGCATTTTTAAGTATCTCCTATAGCATATGGCAAATTGTTTAGCGATAAATGATTATTCATAGGAAACATTTTTATGTTTAATAATGTAAAGCTACTGAGATTCTGCTTCTATCACAAGCTTGCCATTTTAAGTTGGCTTGGTTCAGGAAAGGCAGCCTATAAATATTGAAAATAAATGTGTTGTACCTGCAAGTTTAAGGTTACATAGGGAATTATTACTGGTATTTACCTAGCGTTTCAGATTGCACACATACAAACACACACATACAGTGTTAAGTTAAACACGTGATGACGTTTTGCCCAGTTAAGAACAGTGGTGGCGAAATCCTGTGGGGCTTGTTTTGCTGCAGGCCCCCTCCCTGACTTTAATAAAGAAAGTAAAAGGAAGAACATTATTGTATTATCACTGAGGATCAACCAGCCCCGACCCCATATGTACTGTACCATTAGAAAACTACTGTATGTAGGCTTTTGTGAATGAAGCCGCAACATACTGAACGCTGACAAAAACAGATTTAACCATGAGCTCCTCTCCTGTTAAAATGATTTAATGCCCTAATGCAATAAGAGTTTTGTTCCACTGCTCCACTAACATCTAATAGAATACCTATTAACACAGCATGGTTCATGCCTCAGAAGGAACATCTGCTGCTATTTGCACAGTAAGCTAAATTGTCCCCAACAGGATTGCACAATACAGCACGGGGTGGCATCATAATATCACCTTGGCACTAAATGCATTTATTATATATCAAATTTCAACCTGCTAAATGCATGTGCGTAGCACACAAGCACAGAGACAAGGTGACTAAAAGCAGCCTACCATGCAATCCCCTCTCTCCAGCTTAAACTGGGCATTCACTCCCAACCAGTGTTCTCTTCCAAATGGGACCGATATATTTTGTTCAGCCACAGTTTACAGCACCTAGCACACACAAGCATGCATGCACAACTTGTGACACGCCAAGCTGAACCATGTATTGTCGCCTTCAAAGCGCCCCCTTTCCACCCACCCCACTCTCTTACTCACAGCATTTGCAGGCAGGAAGAGTGAAAGTAATGTTTGGGTTTTTGCTGTCCTCTTCAACTTAGGCCACTGCATTTGGCTCGGCAGGTCACAAGCAGCCACCATATTGCACGATGATGTTTGCGCCAGGCATGCTTCTCTGGGGCAAGTGTTCCAAAGACAGGAGCCTATTAAAGAGAAGTCTCATTCTCTAGTCTGGATGGATGACCCTCAGGATCTATTCCCAGGCTACAATTCCATGATTCTATTTAATAATAGTATTGGGGATGAACAACATACATCTTAATGTCGGCTGAGATTCTTAACACAATATATACTCTGGTGCCGTTTGAGTCATTTTTCTAAGTGCCTCTCCTCCTGGGGATTCTTCACAGTTTTGAACTTTCTGGCATTTTAATAGGATTGTCTTTCTTAACTGCAAAGTGGATACTGCATTGTTTTCGTTAACAGTAATCTAATCTGGAAGGATTGCTGTGGTCATATCCGTCTTTTCCAGGAAGGGCTGTAGCCCAGCACTCCCTTGAGCTATTGCTTCTTCTCCTCCTCCCTATTTTCTCCCCCTTTCTTTTCTTTTCCTGAGCCAACACCCCGCCCCCCTGCTTCTTCCTGCACATCAATATTGGTGTGCAAACGAGCGCACACACACAAAATCAAATTATTATTCTTTTTTACAGTTTGCAGGGCTACACATCTGATCGGAGGCATCACGAGTCAGGGTCTTCCCCCTCCCCGAGTGTCCATGACTTATAACGTTTTTTGCAGATTTCAGCAAGTGGGCAGGCCAGAGTGGATTGGTAAACAGTTCTGCAGAATTTGCAGCTTGCACAAGGAGCTGGCTGAAATCGGGGACGAGGCTGCGTGGGCAGAGCAGAAAAGCAGCCGGGTGGACAGAGCACTTCAGGAAGCGAATCCCCAAAGTTGCACGCTGCGGTTTGTGCGAAAACAAATGGGCCTTAACATTTTTGAGCAAGGGGGTGTATGTCCCTGTTATTAGGAAAGGTGAGGGTGGCCTGCCTCAAGGCAGCACATTTTATGACACGGCAGCATACCCCCACTTCCTATTTGGAAAAAACAGGGGGACACTTTCGATATCCCAACTTTAGAGCATGCGGCTGCGGAGGTTTCGACTGCCCAGCTTCTACCGCGATGTTTGCCGCACTGCACAGAAACTTAAAAGCGCAGGCTATTGTGTCGTAAAGAGATTGCAATCGAGAACAGTCGTGGCGCTCAGAGACACAAGCACCTCTGCCCACATCCGGTCCACAAAGGTTTGGCCTGGCCTGGCTACCGTTTATCAGGTAAAGCTCCTCTCCTTATCACTTTTTGTCTCTCCGCCTCAGGAAACAGGCCGTCTGTGCGGTTATTAGAACAGAAGCAAGGATAGCACAGAAGCCAAGTTGAATGAGAAGGAGAGGAACCGGTCCAGGGAACAGGAGAAAACAGGACCCTCAGATGGTGCCCAAGAAATATTAAATGTTTCCAGAGAGGTCGTACTGCTAGGGTGCGTACACAATATATATTTAAAGAATCCGCCTCCCCAAATAATGTAGGGAAAGTGGTTTGTTAAGGGCGCTGGGAGTTGTAGTTCCACGCGAGGCAAACTAGGGTTCCCAGGACTCTCTTGTGGAGAGGTGCTTTAAATGTATGGTGTATACGCAGCCCTGGTCTGCTGCTCTTGAGAGATTCTTGATAAAAACCTCCCAGGTTTATTTTTGTGCAGAAGAGAAGACCATCTGACGAAGTGAGCTTGCACTACAACAAATCTTTCAGGGGACTTTTAGATGCCACAAAACTCTATACAGACTTTAAGGAACAACGCAGCTGACTTGAGGCCCAGTCCACTGAGTGGATGTCTTCCTCAGGGGCAAGTTCCTTTCCTAGAAGGAACTGCTCAAGATATAATGATGACACAACCCCTGCTGACCTTTGAGGTTTATTCTGTCAGTCGCTTGTAGCATTCAAATGGGAGAACCCTGCGTGACACCACCCACCCCGAAACCTCATGCTTTTCATAGAATCCTAGAGTTGGAAGGGACCCAAGGGTCATCTAGTCCAACCCCCTGCAAAGCAGGAATCCTGGTTCTTTCGGGGGGAAAGGAAAGCAAGCTGCAGGGAACATAGATAAGGCCTGTTGCTGAATCATCTGCCCCTGATTTAGTCCTGCAAGTGACTAACACCTTTACAAAGGTACATGGGAGTAATTATTCTAATGCCGCGTTAGCCATGAAGCACTACGAAGTTTAAATTCCTCCCAATAAACTGACAGGTGGAGATCAGCAGTGTTACCACAGTAGCCAGGGCTGGATAGACGGCTTCTTATTATTGCTGTATTTTCTTGTATTGCGTTTTATCTAATACCTGGGAGACCCCATCCAATTATCGCCTTTAGTAGAAGCACATTATGTTTCTACCAAAGTCAGGCCCTCTAATCTTGGAATATCCTCCCCCAAGAAGGTACAACTGGTGCCAATGTCGCTTACTTTTTGGCAACAGATGAAAACCTACCTATTATTGCCCAGGCATTTTTGTACGTTATATTAATTTCATTTGTTCCAGGCAGCTCTTTTGCTTGTTTTTTAGATTCATATATATATATATATATATATATATATATATATATATATGGGGGCCAACACCGAAAAGGCCCTGACTTCAGTAGAAACATATTTAAACAAATTTAAAATAAACATACAAATCAGCCATATAAACCAAACAATACAAATCAAAGCATACACCACATACCAAAACAAATCATACATAAATGATACAGAGATTTTGCAATTAAAAAAAAAAGGTGGCTGTAATGGCCGATAGGATATTTAAATGATTCTGAACTAATCAACTGCAAGTAAAGTACAGTGATACCCTGTTTTACAAAAATAATCCATTCTGGAGGTCCGTTTGTAAACCAAAACAGGTTGTAACCCAAGGCGCACTTTCACCAATGGAGCCTCCAAAAATTCTTCATAATTCAAAAAAAAAATGGGTTGTAATCCAAAACATATGCAAACCAAGGTA